>NW_028295626.1:0-683473 GCF_964341445.2 Mesoplodon mirus | reverse complement strand
ATGAAACATATTAAACCAATGCCCCATGCCCTTGTCATCACAATGCTCCATGCCCTTTTTATCACAATGCTCCAAGACCCCTGTCATCACTATGCTCCGTGACTCCACTCATCAAAATGATTCATGACCTTTGTCATCACAATGGTCCATTCCCTCATCATCAACAGTCTCTGTGACCTTTTTAACCACAATGCTCCATGAACTTTTCATCACAATGCTCTTTGACCCTTGACATCACAGTGATCTATGCCTTTCTCAGCACAATTCTCCATGCCCTTGTCATCACAATGCTCCATGACACTGTCATCACAATGCTCCTTGACTCCAGTCATCACAATGCTTCATAACATTTGTCATAACAATGGTCCATTCCCGCGTCATCACAAGGCTTTGTGACCTTTTTAACCACAATGATTCATGAACTTTTCAGCACAATGCTCTGTGACACTTGTCATCACAGTGCTCCATGCGTTTGTCAGAAAAATGCTCCATGACCCTTGTCATCACAATGTGCCACGCGATTTTTATCCCAAAGGTCAACAAATTTGTCATCGCAATGCTCCATAAAAATTGTAATCACAATGCTCCATGCCCTTCTCATCACAGTGCTCCATTACACCTGTCATAACAATGCTCCTTGACCCCTGCCATCACAATGTTCCACGGCCTTGTCATCACAAGGCTCAATGACACTTGTCATCACAATGCTCCAAGACACCTGTAATCACAAAGCTCCATGCCCTTGTCATCACAAAGCTCCATGACATATGTCATCAGAATGTTCCATGGACTTCTCATCAAAATGCTCCATGCCCTTGTCATCACAATGCTCCAAGACCCCTGTAATCAAAATGTTCCATGCCCCTTTTCATCTCAATGCTCCATGAAACCTGTCATCACAGTGCATCATGCCCATCATCATAATGCTTCCGGCTATTGTCATCACAATGAAATCAAAATGCTCCATGACCTCTGTCATCACAATGCTCCATGACCCCTGTCATCACAATACTCCATGAACATTTTCCGCCCAATGCTCCATGACCCTTGTCATCACAATGATCCATGACCCCTGTATTCACAATGCTCCGAGACAAATGTCATCACAGTGCTCCATGACACCTGTCATCACAGTGCTCCATGCATTTGTCTGCAAAATTCTACATGATCTTGTCATTACAATGCTCTATGTGCTTGTCATCACAATGCTACAAGACCCCTGTAATCACAATGCTCCATGCCCCTTTTCATCTCAATGTTCCATGAACCCTGTCATCACAATGCACCACGCCCATCATCATAATGCTTCAGGCTATTGTCATTACAATGAAATCAAAAGTCTCCATGACCTCTGTCATCATAATGCTCCAAACCCTTGTGATCACAATGTTCCATAACATTTATCATCACCACACCCCATGACGATCATCATCACAATTATCCTTGGTCTTCTGATCCCAATGCTCCCTGATCATTTTCATCACAATGCTCAATACACTTGTCTTCACAATGCTCCCTGACACTTGTCGTCAGTATGCTCCTTGAACACTGTCATGACAAGGCTCCATGCCTTTTTCATCACAATAATCCATGCCCTTTTCATCACAATGCTCCAAGACACCTGTAATCACAATGCTCCAAGAAACATGTAATCAAAATTCTCCATGCCCTTGTCATAAAAAAGCTCCATGACGCATGTCATCAGAAGGTTCCATGGCCTTCTCATCACAATGCTCCATGCCCTTGTCATCAGAATGCTCCAAGACCCCTGTAATCACAATGCTCCATGCCACTTTGCATCTCAATGCTCCAAGAACACTGTCATCACAATGCACCATGCCCATCTTCATAATGCTTCAGGCTATTGTCACTACAATGAAATCAAAATTCTCCATGACTTCTGTCATCATAATGCTCCAAACCCTTGTGATCACAATGTTCCATAACACTTATCATCACAACAGCCCATGACGATCATCATCACAGTTGGCCATGGTGTTCTCATCACAATGCTCCATGATCATTGTCATCACAATGCTCAATACACTTGTCATCACAATCCTCCCTGACACCTGTCGTCAGTATGCTCCTTGAACCCTGTGATGACAAGACTCCATGCCTTTTACATCACAATGATCCATGCCTTTTCATCACAATGCTCCAAGACCCCTGTTATCACAATGCTCCATGGCGTTGTCAGCACAAAGCTCCATGACGCATGTCATCAGAATTCTCCATGGCCTTCTCCTCACAATGCTCCATGCCCTTGTCAAAACAATGCTCCAAGACCCCTGTAATCACAATGCTCCATGCACTTTTTCATCAGAATGCTCCATGAGACTTGTCATCACAAGTCTCCATGGTCATCTCATCACAATGCTCCAGGACCTTGTCATCACCATGCTCTATTCCCTTGTCATCACAATGCTCCATGACCCCTTTCATTAAAATAATCCATTAACATTTCCAGCCGAATGCTACATGACATTCTCATCACAATGCTCCATGACAAATATCATCACAATGCTCCATGACCACTGTCATCACAACCATCCATAACACCTGACAACACAATGATCCGGGACTCTTGTCATCACAATGCTCCATTCCCTACTCATCACTATGCTCCATGACACTGGTCATCACAATGCTCCATGCGCTTGTCAGCACAATGTTCCATGACACATGTCATCACAATGCACCATGCGCATATCATCACAGTGCTCCACAATCTTGTCATCACAATGCTCCATAAAATTGGTCATCACAATGCTCCATGCACTTCTCATCAAAATGCTCTCTCAACACTGATATCACAATGCTACATCACTATTTGTCACAATACTCCCTCACCCCTGTCATCACAATGTTCCATGACTCCTGTCATCACAATGCTACATGCACTTATCATCACAATGTTCGATGACCCATGACATCACAATGTTCCATAACACCTGTCATCAAAATGTTCCATGACACTTTGCATCAAATTGCTCCATGACCCTGTCATCACAATGCTCCCTGCCCTCCTCATCACAATGCACAACGCCCTTGCCATCAAAATGCTCCATGACCATTGTCATCACAAAGATCCATGACCCTTGGCATCACAATGTCCCATGTCATTGTCATCACAATGCTCTATGAACGCTCTCATCACATTGCTCCATGCCCTTGACTTCACATAGCTCCATGACACATGTCATCAGAATGCTCCATGACCTTCTCATCACAATGCTCCATGCCCTTGTCATCACAATGTGCCATTCCAACTGTCATCGCTATAATCCATGAAACTTATTAGACCAATGTTCCATGCCGTTGTCATCACAATGCTCCATGCCCTTTTTATCACAATGCTCCATGACCCCTGTCATCACAATGCTCCGTGACTCCAGTCATCACAATGCTTCATGACCTTTGTCATCACAATTGTCCATGCCTTCGTCATCAACAGTCTCTGTGACATTTTTATCCACAATGCTCCATGAACTTTTCATCACAATGCTCTTTGACCCTTGTCATCATAATGCTCTATGCCTTTCACAGCACAATGCTCCATGACCCTTGTCATCACAATATTCCAAGCCTTTGTCATCACAATGTTCCATTATATTTGTCATCAGAATCCTCCATGACACTTGTCATCACAATGCTCTTTGACATTTGTGATCAGACTCCTCCATGATACCTGGCATCACAATGCTCCATGCCATTTTCATCACAATGGGCCATTGCATATGTCATCACAATGCTCCCTGATACCTGTCTTCACAATACTGCATGACCTGGTCATCACAATGCTCCATGCCCTTGTCATCACTATGTGCCATTCCATCTGTCATCACAATAATCCATGAAACGTATTAGACCAATGCTCCATGCCCTTGTCATCACAATGCTCCATGCACTTGTTATCACAATGTTGCAAGACCCCTGTAATCAGAATGTTCCATCCCCCTTTTCA
This sequence comes from Mesoplodon mirus, assembly GCF_964341445.2. NCBI lineage: Eukaryota > Metazoa > Chordata > Mammalia > Artiodactyla > Ziphiidae > Mesoplodon > Mesoplodon mirus. Next base: position 679,506 of record NW_028295626.1, on the reverse strand, counting down.
TCAGTATGCTCCATGAGACTTGTCTTCACAAGGCTCCATGATTTTCTAATCACAAAGCTCCAGGACTTTGTCATCACAATGCTCCTCGACCTTGTCATGAAAATTCTCAATGGCCCTTGTCATCATAATGCTCCAAGCCCTAGTCATCACAATGCTCCATTATATTTGTCATCACAATCCTCCATTACATTTGGCATCTCAATGCTCCCTGACATTGTCATCGCAGTGGACCATGACATATGTCATCACAATGCTCCCTGACACCTGTCTTTACAATACTCCATGACCTTCTCATCACAATGATCCATTCCCTTGTCATCACAATGCTCCATGACCCATGTATTCACAATGCTCCGTGACCCTTGTCATCACAGTGCTCCATGACACCTTTCTTCACAATACTCCATGACCTTCTCATCACAATGCTCCATGCCCTTGTCATCACAATGCACCATGTCCACTGTCATCACAATAATCTATGAAACTTGTCAGACCAATGCTCCATGCCCCTGTCATCGCAATGCTCCATGCCCTTGTCATCACACTGCTCCATTACCCCTGTCATCACAATGCTCCCTGAATCCAGGCATCACAATTCTTCATAACGTCTGTCAACACAGCGGTCCATGCTCGCGTCCTCAAAAGGCTCTGTGTCATTTGTAACCTCAATGCTCCATGAAATATTCATCACAATGCACCGTGACCCTTGTCATCACAATGCTCCATGCCTTTGTCAGAACAATACTCCATGACCCTTGTCATCACAATGTGCCACGCGCTTTTCATCACAATGATCCACAACCTTGTCATCGCTATCCACCATAAACCTTGTAATCAAAATGCTCCATGCACTTCTCATCCAAATGCTCTCTCACCTGAGATATCACAATGTTCCTTCACCAGTTATCACAATCCTCCCTCACCCCGGTAATCACAATGTTCCATGACCCCAGTCATCACAATGCTACATCCCCTTATCAGCACAATATTCCATAACCCACGACATTACAATCTACCATAACCGCTGTCATCAACATGCTCCATGACCCTTTTCATCCCAAAGCTCCATGACACCTGGCATCAAAATGTTCTATAACCCCTGTCATCAAAATGTTCCATTACACTTTTCATCAAATTGCTGCATGACCCTGTCATCAAAATGCTCCCTGCCCTTCTCATCACAATGCACCACACCCTTGTCATCAAAATGTTCTATGACTTTGTCATCACAAAGCTCCATGACCATTGGCATCACAGTGCTCCATGTCATTGGCATCACAGTGCTCCATAAACGCTCTCATCACATTGCTCCATGCCCTTGTCATTACAAAGCTCCATGACACTTGTCATCACAATGCTCGATGCCCTTCTCATCACAATGCTCCATGCTCTTGTCATTACAATCCTCCATGACCCAAGTATCACAGTGTTCCGTGCCCATGTCATCACAATGCTCCATGCCCACTCTCATCACAATAATCCTTGAAACATTTCAGACCAATGCTCAATGCCCTTCTCATCAAAATGCTCCATTACCTCTGTCATAACAATGCTCCATGACCACTGCCATCACAATGTTCCATTACACTTTTCATCAAATTGCTGCATGACCCGGTCAACAAAATGCTACCTGCCCTTGTCATCACAATGCACCATGCCCTTGTCATCAAAATGCTCCATGACTTGTCATCACAAAGCTCCATGACACCTGTCATCACAATGCTCCATGCATTTGTCAGCAAAATTCTACATGACCTTGTCATTAGAACGCTCTATGCGCTTGTCATTACAATGCTCCAAGACCTCTGTAATCACAATGCTCCATGCCCTTTTTCATCTCAATGCTCCATGAACCGTGTCATCACAATGCACCATGCCCATCATCATAATGCTTCAGGCTATTGTCATCACAATGAAATCAAAATTCTCCTTGAACTCTGTCATCATAATGCTCCAAACCCTTGTGATCACAGTGTTTCATAACACTTATCATCACAACACCGCATGACGATCATCATCACAATTATCCATGGTCTTCTCATCACAATGCTCCATGATCTTTGTCATCACAATGTTCAATACACTTGTCATCACAATGCTCCCTGACACTTGTCGTCAGTATGCTCCTTGAACCCTGTCATGACAAGGCTCCATGCCTTTTTCATCACAGTGATCCATTCCATTTTCATCACAATGCTCCAAAACCCCTGTAATCACAAAGCTCTATGCCCTTGCCATCACAAAGCTCCATGACGCAAGACATCAGAATGTTCCATGGCCTTCTCCTCACAACGCTCGATGTCATTGTCATCACAGTGCTCCATGAACCCTCCCATCACATTGCTTCTTGCCCTTGACATTACAATCCACCATGACCCATGTATCACAGTGTTTCGTGCCCTTTTCAGCACAATGCTCCATGCCCAATCTCATCACAATAATCCATGAAATATTTCAGACCAATGCTCAATTCCCTTCTCATAACAATGCTCCATTACCTCTGTCATAAAAATGCTCCATGACCATTGCCATCACAATGTTCCACGGCCTTATCATCACAAGGCTCCATTATCCATGTCTTCGCAATGCTCCAAGACACCTGTAATCTAAATGCTCCATGACCTTGTCATAACAAAGCTCCATGATGCATGTCATCAGTAGGTTCCATGGCCTTCTCTTCACAATGTTCCATGCCCTTGTCATCACAGTGTTCCCAGAACCCTGTAATCAAAATGCTCCATGTCCCTTTTCATCTCAATGATCCATGAACCCTGTCATCACAATGCACCATGCCCATCATCATAATGCTTCATGCTATTGTCATCACAATGAAATCAAAATGCTCCATGACCTCTGTCATAACAATGCTCCAAACCCTTGTGATCACAATATTCCATAACACTTGTCATCACAGTGCCCCATGACGCTCGTCATCACAATTATCCATGGTCTTCTCATCACAATGCTCCATGACCTTCGTCATCACAATGCTCAATACACTTGTCATCAAACTGCTCCCTGACACTTGTTGTCTGTATGCTCCTTTTACCCTGTCATGACAAGGCTCCATGCCTTTTTCATCACAATGTTCCATGCCCTTTTCATCACAATGCTCCAAGACCCATGTAATCACGATGCTCCATGCCCTTGTCACCACAAAGCTCAATGATGCATGCCATCAGAATGCTCCTTGGACTTCTCCTCACAATGCTCCATGCCCTTGTCATCACAAAGTTCCAAGACCCCTGTAATCACAATGCTGCATGCCATTTTTCATCAGTATGCTCCATGAGACTTGTCATCACATGGCTCCATGGTTTTGTCATCGTAATCCTCCAAGCCCTAGTCATCACAATGCTTCATTTTATTTCTCATAACAATCCTCCATTGCATTTGGCATCAGAATGCTCCCTGCCATTGTCATCTCAATGGACCATGCCATATGTCATCCCAATGCTCCATGACCCCTGTATTCACAATGTTCCGTGATGCTTGTCATCACAGTGCTCCATGACACCTGTCATCACAATGATCCATGCCCTTGTCATCCCAATGCTCCATGACCACTGTATTCACAATGTTCTGTGATGCTTGTCATCACAGGGCTCCATGACACCAGTCATCACAATTCTCTATGCCTTTTTCAGCAAAATGCTACATGACCTTGTCATTACAATGCTCTATGCGCCTGTCATCACAATACTCCATTACCATTGTCATCACTATCCTCCATGAACCTTGGGATCACATTGCTTCATGCCCTTGTCATCACAATGCTCCATGCTCCTTGAAATCAAAATGATCCATGACCTCTGTCATCGCAATGCTCCAAACCCTTGTGATCACAATGTTCCATAACACTTGGCATCACAATGCACCATAATGCCTATCATCACAATACTCGATGGTCTTTTCATCACAATTATCCATGACCTTTGTCATCACAATTCTCAATACACTTGTCATAACAATGTTCCCTGACACTTGTCGTCAGAATGCTCCTTGAACCCTGTCACGAAAAGGCTCCATGCCTTTTTCATCACAAAGCCCCTTGCCGTTTTCATCACAATGCTCCATGCCATTGTCATCAAAATACCCCACAAGCTTGTCATCAGAATGCTCCATGACCCTTGTCATCACAATTCTCAATACACATCTCATCACAATGTTCCCTGACACTTGTCGTCAGAATGCTCCTTGAAACCTGTCACGAAAAGGCTCCATGCCTTTTTCATCACAAAGCCCCATGCAGTTTTCATCACAATGCTCCATGCCATTGTCATCAAAATACTCCACAAGCTGGTCATCAGAATGCTCCGTGACCCTTGTCATCACAATTCTCCTTGCACTTGTCAGCACAATGCTCCCTGACCCTTGTCATCACTATGCTCCAAGCAATTGCCATCACAATGCTCATTTAACTTTGTCATCAGAATCCTCCACGACACTTGGCATCACAATGCTCCATGCCATTGTCATCACAATGGGCCATTACATATGTCATCACAATGCTCCCTGACACCTCTCTTCACAATACTGCATGCCCTGGTCATCAAAATGCTCCATGCCCTTGTCATCACAATGCGCCATTTCAACTGTCATCACAATAATCCATGAAACTTATTAGACCAATGCTCCATGCCATTGTCATCACAATGGACCATTACATATGTCATCACAATGCTCCCTGACACGTCTTCACAATACTCCATGCCCTTGCCATCACAATGCTCCATGTCCTTGTCATCACAGTGCTACATGCCCACTGTCATCACAATAATCTATGAAACTTGTCAGACAAATTCTCCATGCCCCTTTCATCACAATGCTCCATGCCCTTTTCATCACAATGCTCCATGACCCCTGTCATCACAATGCTCCGTGATTCCAGTCATCACAGTGCTTCATAACGTTTGTCATCACAACGGTCTATGCCTTTGTCATCACAAGGCTCTGTGACCTTTGTAACCACAATGTTCCATGAACTTTTCATCACAATGCTCCGTGACACTTGTCATCACAATGCTCCATGCCTTTGTCAGAACAATGCTCCATGACCCTTGTCATCTCATTGTGCCATGCGCATTTCATCACAATGATACACAACCTTCTCATTGCTATGCTCCATAAAACTTGTAATCACAATTCTCCATGCACTTCTCATCCAAATGCTCTCTCACATGGAATATTACAATGTTCCATCACTAGTCATCACAATCCTCCCTTAACCCTGTTATCACAATGTTCCATGACCCCTGTCATCACAATGCTACATCCCCTTATCAGCACAATGCTCCATGACCCCTGTCATCAAAATACTCCATGAACATTTTCAGCCCAATCCTCCATGACCCTTGTCATCACAATCATCCATGCCCTTGTCATCCCAATGCTCCATGAACCCTGTATTCACAATGTTCCGTGACGCTTGTCATCACAATGCTCCATTACCTCTGTCATAACAATGCTCCATGACCCCTGCCATCACAGTGTTCCACGGCCTTGTCATCACAAGGCTCCATGACCCCTGTCATCACAATACTTCATGCCCTTTTCATCACAATGCTCCATGACACATGTCATCAGAATGCTCCATTGCCTTCTCCTCACAATGCTCTATGCACTTGTCATCACAATGCTCGAAGACCCATGTAATCACAATGCTCCATGCCCCTTTTCATCAGAATGCTCCATGAGACTTATCATCACAAGTCTCCATGGTCTTATCATCACAATGCTCTAGGACATTGTCATCACGATGCTCCATTCCCTTGTAATCACAATGCTCCATAACCCCTGTCATCACAATACTCCATGAATATTTTCAGCCCAATGCTCCATGAAATTCTCATCACAATGCTCCATGACAAATATCATCAAAATGCTCCATGACCACAGTCATCACAACACTCCATGACACCTGACAACACAATGATCCGGGACTCTTGTCATCACAATGCTCCATTCCCTACTCATCACAATGATCCATAACACCAGTCATCAAAATACTCCATAAACATTTTCAGCCCAATGCTCCATGACTCTTGTCATCACAATGATCCATGCCCCTGTCATCCCAATGCTCCATGACCCCTGTATTCACAGTGCATCATGACACCTGTCATCACAATGCTCCATGCCTTTGTCAGCAAAATGCTACATGACCTTGTCATTACAATGCTCTATGCGCTTGTCATCACAATACTCCATTACCATTGTCATCACATTCCTCCATGCACCTTGGGATCACATTGCTTCATGCCCTTGGCATCACAATGCTCCATGCTCCTTGAAATCAAAATGATCCATGACCACTGTCATCACAATGCTCCATGCACCTTGAAATAAAATGATCCATGACCTCTGTCATCACAATGCTCCAAACCCTTGTGATCACAATGTTCCATAACACTTGTCATCACAACGCTCCATGATGCCTGCCATGACAATAATCCATGCTCTTTTCATCACAATGCTCCATTACATTTGTCATCACAATTCTCAATACACTTGTCATCACAATGCTCCCTGACACTTGTCATCAGAATGCTCCTTGAACCCTGTTATGAAAAGGCTCCATGCCTTTTTCATCACAAAGCCCCATGCCATTTTCATCACAATGCTCCATGCCATTGTCACCAAAATACTCCACAAGCTTGTCATCAGAATGCTCCATGACCCTTGTCATCACAATTCTCCATGCACTTGTCAGCACAATGCACCCTGACCTTTGTCATCACAATGCTCCATGCCCTTTTCATCACAATGCTCCATTACTTTTGTCATCAGAATCCTCCATGACACTTGGCATCACAATGCTCCGTGCCATTGTCATCTCAATGGGCCATTACATATGTCATCACAATGCTCCCTGACAGCTCTCTTCACAATACTGCATGACCTTGTCATCACAATGCTCCATGCCCTTGTCATCACAATGCACCATTCCAAGATTCATCACAATAATCCATGAAACTTATTAGACCAATGCTGCATGCCCTTGTCATCACAATGCTCCATGCCCTATTTATCACAATGTTCCAAAATCCCTGTAATCGGAATGCTCCATGCCCCTTTTCATCAGTATGCTCCATGAGATTTGTCATCACAAGTCTCCATGGTTTTCTCATCACAATGCTCCAGGAGTTTGTCATCACAATGCTTCACGACATTTTCGTGAAAATCCTCAATGGCCCTTGTCATCATAATGCTCCAAGCCCTAGTCATCACAATGCTCCATTATATTTGTCATCACAATCCTCCATTACATTTGGCATCACAATGCTCCATGCCATTGTCATCGCAATGGACCATGACATATGTCATCACAATGCTCCCTGACACCAGTCTTCACAATATTCCATGCCCTTGTCATCACAATGCTCCATGCCCTTGTAATCAAAATGCACCATGTCCACTGTCATCACAATAGTCTATGAAACTTGTCAGACCAATGCTCCATGCCCCTGTCATCACAATGCTCCATGCCCTTGTCATCACAATGCTCCATGACCCCTGTCATAACAAAGCTCCATGAACACTGCCATCACAATGTTCCACGGACTTGTCATCACAAGGCTCAATGACACTTGTCATCATAATGCTCCAAGACCCCTGTAATCACAATGCTCAATGCCCTTGTCATCACACAGCTCCATGACACATGTCATCAGAATGTTCCACGGCCTTCAAATCAAAAGACTCCATGCCCTTGTCATCACAATGCACCATGTCCAATGTCATCACAATAATCTATGAAACTTGTCAGACCAATGCTCCATGCACCTGTCATCACAATGCTCCATACCCTTGTCATCACAATGCTGCATGACCCTTGTCATCACAATGCTCCGTGACTCCAGTCATCACAATGCTTCATAACGTTTGTCATCACAACGGTCCATGCCCGTGTCATGACAAGGCTCTGTGACATTTGTAACCACAATGCTCCATGAACTTTTCATCACAATGCTGCGTGACCCTTGTCATTACAATGTTCCATGCCTTTGTCAGAACAATGCTCCATGACACTTGTCATCACAGTGTGCCACACGCTTTACATCACAATGATCCACAACCTTGTCATCGTTATGCTCCATAAAACTTGTAAGCACAATGCTCCATGCACTTCTCATCCAAATGCTCTCTCACATGAGATATCACAATGTTCCATCACGAATCATCACAATCTTCCCTCAACCCTGTTATCACAATGTTCCAGGAACCCTGTCATCACAGTGCTACATCCTCTTATCAGCACAATGTTCTATGACCCCTGACATCACAATGTTCCATAACCACTGTCATCAAAATGCTCCATGACAGTTTTCATCCCAAAGCTCCATGACCCCTGGCATCACAATGTTCTATAACCCCTGTCATCTAAATGTTCCATTACATTTTTCATCAAATTGCTGCATGACCCTGTCATCAAAATGCTCCCTGCCTTTCTCATCACAATGCACCACACACTTGTCATCAAAATGCTCCATGACCTTTGTCATCACAAAGCTCCATGACCCTTGTCATCACAATGCTCAATGTCCTTCTCATCACAGTAATCCATGAAATATTTCAGACCAATGCTCAATGCCCTTCTCATCACAATGATCCATTACCTATGTCATAACAATGCTCCATGACCCCTGCCATCACAATGTTCCATGGCCTTGTCATCAAAAATCTCCATGATCCTTGTCATCACAATGCTCCAAACCGCTGTAAGCATAATGCTCCATGCCCTTGTCATCGCAAAGCTCCATGACGCATGCCATCAGAATGTTCCATGGCCTTCTCATCACAATCCTCCATGCCCTTGTCATGACAGTGCTCCGAGACACCTGTAATCACAATGCTCCATGATCCTTTTCATCTCAATGCTCCATGAAGCCTATCATCAAAATGCACCAGGCCCATCATCATAATGCTTCAGGCTATTGTCATCACAATGAAATCAAAATTATCCAAGACCACTGTCATCATAATGCTCCAAACCCTTGTGATCACAAAGTTCCATAACACTTATCATCACAACACCCTATGACGCTCATCATCACAATTATCCATGGTCTTCTCATCACAATGCTGCATGACCTTTGTCATCACAATTCTCAGTACACTTGTCATCACAATCCTACCTGACACATGTCGTCAGTATGCTCCTTGAACCCTGTCATGACAAGGCTCCATGCTTTTTCATCACAATGATCCAGGACGTCTTCATCACAATGCTCCAAGACCCCTGTAATAACAGTGCTCCATGCCCTTGTCATCACAAAGCTCCATGACACATGTCATCAGAATGCTCCAAGACCCCTGTAATCACAATGCTCCATGCCCCTTTTCATTAGAATGCTCCATGACACTTGTCATCACAAATCTCCATGCTCTTATCATCACAGTGCTCCAGGACCTTCTCATCACCATGTTCCATTTCCTTGTCATCACAATGCTCCATGACCCCTGTCATCACAATACTCCATGAACATTTTCAGCCCAATGCTCCATGACACTTGTCATCACAATGATCCATGCCCTTGTCATCCCAATGCTCCATGACCCCTGTATTCACAATGCTCCGTGACGCTTGTCATCACAATGCTCCATGACACCTGTCATCACAATGCTCCATGACTTTGTCAGCAAAATGCTACATGACCTTGTCATTACAATGCTCTATGCGCTTGTCATCACAGTACTCCATTACCATTGTCATCACAATCCTCCATAAACGTAGGATCACATTGCTTCATGCCCTTGTCATCCCGAAGCTCCATGCTCCTTGAAATCAAAATGATCCATGACCACTGTCATCACAATGCTACAAACACTTGTGATCACAATGTTCCATAACAGTTGTCATCATAACGCTCCATGATGCCTGTCATCACAATAATCCATGCCCTTTTCATCACAATGCTCTATGACCTTTGTCATCACAATTCTCAATACACTTCTCATCACAATGTTCCCTGACACTTGTCGTCATAATGCTCCTTGAAACCTGTCACAAAAAGGGTCCTTGCATTTTTCATCACAAAACCCCATGCCATTTTCATCACAATGCTCCATGCCATTGTCATCAATATACTCCACAAGCTTGTCATCAGAATGCTCCATGACCATTGTCATCAAAATTCTCCATGGACTTGTCAGAACAATGCTTCCTGACCCTTGTCATGACAATGCTTCAAGCCATTTTCATCACAAAGTTCCATTACCTTTGTCATCAGAATCCTCCATGACACTTGGCATCACAATGCTCCATGACATTGTCATCACAATGAGCCATTACATATGTCATCACAATGCTCCATGACACCTCTCTTCACAATAATGCATAACCTGGTCATCACAATGCTCCATGCCCTTGTCATCACAATGCACCATTCCAACTGTCATCACAATAATCCATGAAAATTATTAGACCAATGGTCCATGCCCTTGTCATCACAATGCTCCATGCCATAGTTATCATAATGTTCCAAAATGCCTGTAATCAGAATGCTCCATGCCCCTTTTCATCAGTATGCTCCATGAGATTTGTCATCACAAGGCTCCATGAATTTCTCATCACAGTGCTCCAGGACTTATCATCACAATGCTTCACGACATTGTCATGAAAATTCTCAATGGCCCTTGTCAACATAATGCTCCAAGCCCTAGTCATCACAATGCTCCATTATATTTGTCATCACAATCCTCCATTACATTTGGCATCACAATGCTCCATGCCATTGTCATCGCAATGGACCATGACATATGTCATCACAATGCTCCCTGACACCTGTCTTCACAATACTCCATGCCCTTGTCATCACAATGCTCCATGCCCTTGTCATCACAATGAACCATGTCCACTGTCATCACAATAATCTAGGAAACTTGTCAGACCATTGTTCAATGACCCGGTCATCACAATGCTCCATGCCCTTGTCATCACAATGCTCCATGACGCCTGTCATAACAATGCTCCACGACCCCTGCCATCACAATGTTCCACGGCCTTGTCATCACAAGGCTCCATGACGCTTGTCATCACAATGCTCCAGGACCACTGTAATCAAAATGCTCCATGCCCTTGTCATCACAAAGCTCCATGACACATGTCATCAGAATGTTCCATGTCCTTCTCATCAAAATTCTCCATGCCTTTGTCATCAGAATGCACCATATCCAATGTCATCACAATAATCTATGAAACTTGTCAGACCAATGCTCCATGCCCCTGTCATCACAATGCTCCATACCCTTGTTATCACAATGCTCCATGACCCCTGTCATCACAATGCTCCCTGACTCCAGTCATCACAATGCTTCATAACGATTGTCATCACAACGGTCCATGCGTGCGTCATCACAAGGCTCTGTGACCTTTGTAAACACAATGCTCCATGAACCTTTCATTACAATTCTCCGTGACCCTTGTCATCACAATGCTCCATGCCTTTGTGAAGACAATGCTCCATGACCGCTGTCATCACAAAGTGCCATGCGCTTTTCATCACAATGATCCACAACCTTGTCATCGCTATGCTCCATAAACCTTGTAATCACAATGCTCCATGAACTTCTCATCCAAATGCTCTCTCACATGAGATTTCACAGTGTTCCATCACTAGTCATCAAATCCTCACTCACCCCTGTTATCACAATGTTCCATGAACCATGACATCACAATGTTCCATAACCACTGTCATCAAAATGCTCCATGACCCTTTTCATCCCAAAGCTCCATGACCCATGGCATCACAATGTTCTATAACCCCAGTCATCAAAATGTTCCATTACATTTTTCATCAAATTGCTGCATGACCCTGTCTTCAAAATGCTCCCTGCCTTTTTCATCACAATGCACCACACCCTTGTCATCAAAATGCTCAATGACTTTGTCATCACAAAGCTCCATGACCCTTGGCATCACAATGCTACATGTCATTGTCATCACAATGCTCCATGGACCCTCTCATCACATTGCTCCATGCCCTTGTCATCACAAAGCTCCATGACACTTGTCATCACAATGCTCAATGCCCTTCTCATCACAGTAATCAATGAAATATTTCAGACCAATGCTCAATGCCCTTCTCTTCACAATGATCCATTACCTCTGTCATAACAATGCTCCATGACCCTTGCCATCAAAATGTTCCATGCCCTTGTCATCACAAAGCTCCATGACACTTGTCATCACAATGCTCGATGCCCTTCTCATCACAATGCTCCATGCCCTTGTCATTACAATCCTCCACGACCCATGTATCAAAGTGTTCCGTGCCCTTGTCATCACAGTGCTATATGCCCAATCTCATCACAAAAATCCATGAAACCTTTCACACCAATGCTCAATGCCCTTGTTATCACAATGTTCCATTACCTCTGTCATAACAATGCTCCATGACACCTGCCCACAGAATGTTCCACGGCCCTGTCATCACAAGGCTCCGTGACCCTTGTCATCACAATGCTCCAAGACCCCTGTAATCACAATGCTCCATGCCCTTGTCATCACAAAGCCCCATGACGCATGACATCAGAATGTTCCATGGCCTTCTTATCACAATCCTCCATGCCCTTGTCATGACAATGCTCCAAGACCCCTGTATTCACAATGCTCCATACTACTTTTCATCTCAATGCTCCATGAAGCCTCTTATCAGAATGCTCCATGCCCATAATCAAAATGCTTCAGGCTATTGTCATCACAATGAAATCAAAATTATCCATGACCAATGTCATCATAATGCTCCTAACCCTTGTGATCACAATGTTCCATAACACTTAACATCACAACACCCTATGACGCTCATCATCACAATTATCCATGGTCTTCTCATCACAATGCTCCATGACCTTTGTCATCACAATTCTCAATACACTTGTCATCACAATGCTCCCTGACACTTGTCGTCAGTATGCTTCTTGAACCCTGTCATGACAAGGCTCCATGCCTTTTCATCACAATGATCCATGCCTTTTCATCACAATGTTCCAAGACACCTGTAATCACAGTGCTCCATGCCCTTGTCACCTCAAAGCTCAATGACACATGTCATCAGAATGCTCCATGGCCTTCTCCTCACAATGCTCCAGGCCCTTGTCATCACAATGCTAGAAGACCCCTGTAATCACAATGCTCCATGCCCCTTTTCATCAGAATGCTCCATGAGACTTGTCATCACAAGTCTCCATGCTTTTATCATCACAATGCTCCAGGACCTTGTCATCACCATGCTGCATTCCCTTGTCATCACAATGCTCCATGACCCCTGTCATCACAATACTCCATGAATATTTTCAGCCCAATGCTCCATGAAATTCTCATCACAATGCTCCATGAAAAATATCATAAAAATGCTCCATGACCACTGTCATCACAACACTCCATGACACCTGACAACACAATGATCCGGGACACTTGTCATCACAATCATCCATGCCCTACTCATCACAATGCTCCATGACCCTGTCATCACAATACTCCATGAACATTTTCAGCCCAATGCTCCATGACACTTGGCATCACAATGCTCCATGCCTTTGTCAGCAAAATGCTACATGACATTGTCATTACAATGCTCTATGTGCTTGTCATCACAATACTCCATTACCATTGTCATCACAAACCTCCATGAACCTTGGGATCACATTGCTTCATGCCCTTGTCATCACAATGCTCCATGCACTTTGAAATCAAAATGATCCATGACCCCTGTCATCACAATGCTCCAAACACTTGGAATCACAATGTTCCATAACACTTGTCATCACAACGCTCCATGATGCCTGCCATCACAATACTCCATGCCCTTTTCATCACAATGCTCCATGACCTTTGTCATCACAATTCCTAATACACTTGTCATCACAGTGCTCCCTGGCACTTGTCGTCAGTATGCTCCTTGAACCCTGTCACGAAAAGGCTACATGCCTTTTTCATCAAAAAGCCCCATGCCATTTTCATCTCAATGCTCCATGCCATTGTCATCAAAATACTCCAGAAGCTTGTCATCAGAATGCTCCAAGACCCTTTTCATCACAATTCTCCATGCACTTGACAGCACAATGCTCCCTGACCCTTGTCATCACAAAGCTCCATTAACTTTGTCATCAGAATCCTCCATGAAACTTGGCATCACAATGCTCCAGGCCGTTGTTATCACAATGGGCCATTACATATGTCATCACAGTGCTCCCACACACCTCTCTTCACAATACTGCAAGACCTGGTCATCACAGTGCTACATGCCCTTGACATCACAATGCGCCATTCCAAGTGTCATCGCAATACTCCATGAAAATTATTAGACCAGTGCTCCATGCCCTTGTCATCACAATGCTCCATGCACTTGTTATCACAATGTTCCATGACCCCTGTCATCACAATGCTCCGTGACTCCAGTCATCACAATGCTCCATGACTTTTGTCATCACAGTGGTCTATGCCCTCATCATCAACAGTCTCTGTGACTTTTTTAAGCACAATGCTCCATGAACAATTCATCACAATGCTCTTTGACACTTGTCATCACAATGCACTATGCCTTTCTTAGCACAATGCTCCATGCCCTTGTCATCACATTGCTCCATGACCCCTGTCATCACAATGCTCCGTGACTACTGTCATCACAATTCTTCATAACATTTGTCATCACAATGGTCAATGATCACGTCATCAAAAGGCTCTGTTACCTTTGTAACCACAATGTTCCATGAACTTTTCATCACACTGCTCCGAGACCCTTGTCATCACAATGCTCCATGCCTTTGTCAGAAAAATGCTCCATAACCCTTGTCATCACAATGGGCGACGCGATTTTCATCCCAACGGTCCACAAATTTGTCATCGCAATGCTCCATTAATCTTGTAATCACAATGCTCCGTGCCCTTCACATCACAATGCTCCATTACCCCTGTCATAACAATGCTCCATGACCCCTGCCATCACAATGTTCCACGGCCTTGTCATCACAAGGCTACATGACCCTTGTCATCACAGTGCTCCAAGACCCCTGTAATCAAAATGCTCCATGCCGTTGTCATCACAAAGCTCCATGACACATGTCATCAGAATGTTCCATGACAATTTTCATTAAAATGCTCCATGACCCTGTCATCACAATGCTCCCTGCCCTTCTCATCACAATGCACAAACACTTGTCATCAAAATGCTCCCTGTTATTGGTCATCACAAAGATCCATGACCCTTGGCATCACAATGATCCATGTCATTGTCATCACAATGCTCCGTGAATGCTCTCATCACATTGCTCCATGCCCTTGTCATCACAAAGCTCCATGACACATGTCATCAGAATGCTCCATGGCCTTCTCATCACAATGCTCCATTTGCTTGCCATCACAATGCTCCATTACCACTGTCATAACAATGCTCCATGACAACTGCCATCACGATGTTCCGTGGCCTTGTCATCACAAGGCTCCATGACCCTTCTCATCACAATGCTCCAAGACCCCTGTAATCACAAAGCTCCATGCCCATTTTCTTCTCAATGATCCATGAACCGTCTCATCACAATGCACCATGACATCATCACAATGCTTCAGGCTATTGTCATCACAATGAAATCAATATGCTCCATGACCTCTGTCATAACAATGCTCCAAACCCTTGTGATCACAATATTCCATAACTCTTGTCATCACAGTGCCCCATGACACTCGTCATCACAATTATCCATGGTCTTCTCATCAAAATGCTCCATGACCTTTGTCATCACAATGCTCATTACACTTGTCATCAAAATGCTCCCTGACACTTGTTGTCTGTATGCTCCTTGAACCCTGCCATGAGAAGGCTCCATGCCTTTTTCATCACAATGATCCATGTCCTTCTCATCACAGTGCTCCATGACCCTTGTCATCACAATTCTCCATGCACTTGTCAGCACAATGCTCCCTGACCCTTGTCATCTCAATGCTCCAAGCTATTGTCATCACAATGCACCATTACCTTTGTCATCAGAATCCTCCATGACACTTGGCATCACAATGCTCCATGCCATTGTCATCACAATGGGCGATTACATATGTCAACACAATGCTCCCTGACACCAGTCTTCACAGTACTGCATGACCTGGTCATCACAATGCTCCATGCCCTTGTCACCACAATGCACCATTCCAACAGTCATCGCAATAATCCATGAAAGATATTAGACCAATGCTCCATGCCCTTGTTATCACAATGCTCCATGACCCTTGTCATCACAATGCTCCATGAACTTTTCATCACAATGCTCTTTGATCCTTGTCATCACAATTATCTATGCCTCTCTCAGCACAATGCTCCATGACCCTTGTCATCACAATGCTCCATGTGCTTGTCAGCACGATGCTCCATGACACATGTTATCACAATGCACCATGCACTTGTCATCACAGTGCTCCACAATCTTGTCATCACAATGATCCATAAACCTTGTCATCACAATGCTCCATGCACTTCTCATCAAAATGCTCTCTCACCACAGATATCACAATGTTACATCACTATTTGTCACAATACTCCCTCACCCCTGTCATCACAATGATCCATGACTCCTGTCATCACAATTGTACATGCACATATCATCACAATGTTCGATGACCCCTGACATCACAATGCTCCATAACCCCTGTCATCAAAATTCTCCCAAAACCTTTTCATCAAAATGCTCCATGACCCCTGGCATCACAATGTTCAATAACCACTGTCATCAAAATATTCCATGACACATTTCATCCATTTGCTCCATGACCCTGTCATCACAATGCTCCCTGCCCTTCTCATCACAATGCACAACGCCCTTGTCATCAAAATCCTCCATGACCTTTGTCATCACAAAGATCCATGACCCTTGGCATCACAATGCTCCATGTCATTTTCATCACAATGCTCCATGATCGCATTCATCACATTGCTCCATGCCATTGTCATCACAAAGCTCCATGACACATGTCATCAGAATGCTCCATGGCCTTCTCATCACAGTCCTCCATGCCATTGCCATCACAATGTTCCATTACGCCTGTCATAACTATGCTCCATGACCCCTGCCATCACGATGTTCCATGGCCTTGTCATCACAAGGCTCCATGACCCTTCTCATCACAAGGCTCCAAGACCCCTGTAATCACAATGTTCCATGACCCCTGTCATCACAATGCTACATCCCCTTATCATCACAATGTTCCATGACACCTGACATCACAATGTTCCACAACCCCTGTCATCAAAATGCTCCATGACACTTTTTATCCCAAAGCTCCATGACCCCTGACAACCCAATGTTCTATAAACCCTTTCATCAAAATATTCCATTACAATTTTCATCAAATTGCTGCATGACCCTGTCATCAAAATGCTCCCTGGCCTTCTCATCACAATGCACCACGCCCTTGTCATCAAAATGCTCCGTGACCTTTGTCATCACAAATCTCCTTGACCCTTGACATCACAATGCTCCATGTCATTGTCATCACAATGCTCCATGAACCGTCTCATCACATTTCTCCATGCCCTTGTCATCACAAAGCTCCATGACACATGTCATCACAATGCTCGATGCCCTTCTCATCACTATGCTCCATGCCCTTGTCATTACAATCCTCTATGACCATTGTATCACAGTGTTCCGTGCTCTTGTCATCACAATGCTCCATGTCCACTCTCATCACAATAATCCATGAAACATTTCACACCAATGCTTCCTGTCCTTCTCATCACAATGCTCCATTACACCTGTCATAACCATGTTCCATGACCCCTGCCATCACAAAGTTCCACGGCCTTGTCATTCACAAGGCTCCATGACACTTGTCATCACAATGTTCCAAGACCCCTGTAATCACAATGCTCCATGCCCTTGTCATCACAAAGCTCCATGACGCATGTCATTAGAATGTTCCATGGACTTCTCATCACAATGCTCCAAGACACTTTTTATCACAATGCTCCATGCCCCTTTTCATCTCAAAGCTCCATGAATCGTATCATCACAATGCACCATGCCCATTATCATAATGCTTCAGGCTATTTTCCTCACAATGAAATCAAAATGCTCCATGACCTCTGTCATCACAATGCTCCAAACCGTTGGGATCACAATGTTCCATAACACTTCTCATCACAACACCCCATGATGCTCATAATCACAATTATCCATGGTCTTCTCATCACTATGCTCCATAACCTTTGTCATCACAATGCTCCCTGGCACTTGTCGTCAGTATGCTCCTTGAACACTGTCATTACAGTGCTCCATGCCTTTTTCATCACAATGATCTATGCCCTTTTCATCACAATGCTCAAAGACACCTTTAATCACAATGCTACATGCACTTGTCATCACAGTGCTCCATGACGCATTCATCAGAATGCTCCATGGCCTTCTCTTCAAAATGCTCCATGCCCTTGTCATCACAATGCTCCAAGATCCCTGTAAACACAGTGCTCCATGCCGCTTGTCATTATAGCACTCCATGACGCTCGTCATCACAGTTATCCATGGTCTTCTCATCACAGTGCTCCACGGTCTTGCCATCACAATGCTCCATGCCCTGGTCATCACAATGCTCTATGTTCCCTTTCATCACAATTCTCCACGTTCTTGGCATCACTATGTTCCATGACACTTCCCATCACAGTGTTAAATGCTTTGTCATCACAATACTGCACAAGCTTGTCATCAGAATACTCGATGACCCTTGTCATCACAATGATCCATGACCCCGGTCATCACAATGTTCCATGAGACCTATCATCACAATGCTCCATGCCCCTTGTCATTACAGTGCTCCATGATGCTCGTCACCAGAATTATCCATGGTCTTCTCATCACAGTGCTCCACGGTCTTGCCATAACAATGCTCCATGCCCTGGTCATCACAATGCTCCATGTCCCTTGTCATCACAATTCTCCAGGTCCTTGTCATCACAATGCTCCATGACAGTTCTCATCTCTATGTCACATGCTCTTGTCATCACAATTCTCCATGCACTTGTCATCGCAATGTCCCATGACCCCTGTCATAGCAAGCTCCATGCCTTTGTCATCACAATGCTTCACGACCTTTTCATCAAAATTCTCAAAGGCCGTTGTCATCACAATGCTCCATGCCCTTGTCATCACAATGCTCCATCGCCCTTGTCATCACAATGCTCCAAGCCCTTGTCATCACAATGCTCCATTACCTTTGTCATCACAATCCTCCATAACACTCGGCATCACAATGCTCCATGACCCCTGTCATCACAATGGAACATGAAATATGCCATCACAATGCTCCCTGACACCTGTCTTCACAATAATCCATGACCTTGTAATCACAATGTTCCATGCCCTTGCCATCACAATTCTCCATTAACCCTGTCATAACAATGCTCCATGACCCCTGCCATCACGATGTTCCATGGTCTTGTCATCACAAGGCTCCATGACCCTTCTAACCACAATGCTCCAAGACCCCTGTAATCACAATGCTCCATGCCCCTTTTCATCTCAATGATCCATGAACCCGGTCATCACAATGCACCATGCCCATCATCAAAATGCTTCAGGTTATTGTCAACACAATGAAATCAAAATTCTCCATGATCTCTGTCATCACAATGCTCCAAATCCGTGTGATCAAAATGTTCCATAACACTTATCATCACAACGTCCCATGACGCTCGTCATCACAATTATACATGGTCTTCTCATCACAATGCTCCATGACCTTTTTCATCACAATGCTCAATACACTTCTCATCACAATGCTCCCTGACACTTGTCCTCAGTATGCTCCTTGAACCATGTCATGACAAGGCTCCATGCCTTTTTCATCACAATGCTCCATGCCCTTGTCATCACAAAGCTCCATGATGCATGTCATCAGAACGTTCCATGGCCATCTCATCCCAATGCTCCAAGCCCTTGTCATCACAATGCCCCAAGACCCCTGTAATCACAATGCACCATGCCCCTTTTCATCAGAATATTCCATGAGACTTGTCATCACAAGTCTCCATGGTCTTCTCATCACAATGCTCCAGTACCTTGTCATCACAAGCCTCCATGGCCCCTGTCATCACAATACTCGATGAACGTTTTCAGTCCAATGCTCCTTGACCTTCTCATCACAATGCTCCATGACCACTGTCATGACAACACTCCATGACACCTGACAACACAATGATCCGGGACTCCTGTCATCACAAAGCTCCAAGACCCCTGTAATCACAATACTCCATGAACATTTTCAGCCCAATGCTCCATGACACTTGTCATCACAATCATCCATGCCCTTGTCATCCCAATTCTCCATGACCCCAGTATTCACAATGCTCCGTGACGCTTGTCATCACAGTGCTCCATGACACCTGTCATCACAATGCTCCATGACTTTGTCAGCAAAATGCTTCATGACCTTGTCATTACAATGCTCTTTGCGCTTATCATCACAATACTCCACTACCATTGTCATAACAATCCTCCATGAACCTTGGGATCACATTGCTTCATGCCCTTGTAATCACAATGCTCCATGCTCCTTTAAATCAAAATGATCCATGACCTCTGTCATCACAATGCTCCAAAACCTTGTGATCACAATGTTCCATAACACTTATCATCACAACACCCCATGACGATCATCATCACTGTTATCCATGGCCTTCTCATCACCATGCTCCATGACCTTTGTCATCACAATTCTCAATACACTTGTCATCACAATGCTCCCTGACACTTGTCGTCAGAATGCTCCTTGAACCCTGTCACGAAAAGGCTCCATGCCTTTTTCATCAAAATGCCCCATGCCGTTTTCATCACAATGCTCCATGCCACTGTCATCAAAATACTCCACAAGCTCGTCATCACAATGCTCCATGACCTTTGTCATCACAATTCTCCATGCACTTGTCAGCACAATGCTCCCAGACCCTTGTCATCTCAATGCTCCAAGCCATTGTCATCACAATGCACCATTACATTTGTCATCAGAATCCTCCCTGACACTTGGCATCACAATGCTCCATGCCCTTGTCACCACAATGCACCATTCCAACAGTCATCACAATAATACATGAAATTTATGAGACCAATGATCCATGCCCTTGTCATCACAATGCTCCATGCCCCTTGTCAACACAATGCTCCATGACCCCTGTCATCACAGTGCTCCGTGACTCCAGTCATCACAGTGCTTCATGACCTTTGTCATCACAATGGTCCATGCCCTCGTCATCAAGAGTCTCTGTGACCTTTTTAACCACAATGCTCCATGAACTTTTCATCACAATTCTCTTTGATCCTTGTCAACACAATGCTCTATGCCTTTCTCAGCACAATGCTCCATGACCCTTGTCATCACAATGCTCCATGCACTTGTCAGCACAATGCTCCATGACACATGTCATCACAATGCACCATGCGCTTGTCATCACAGTGCGCCACAATCTTGTCATCACAATGCTCCATAAACATTGTCATCACAATGCTCCATGAACTTCTCATCAAAATGCTCTCTCACCACTGATATCACAATGTTACTTCACTATTCGTCACAATACTCCCTCACCCCTGTCATCACAATGTTCCATGACTCCTGTCATCACAGTGCTACATGCACTTATCATCACAATGTTCGATGACCACTGACATCACAATGTTCCGTAACCCCCGTCATCAAAATGCTCCCTGACCCTTGTCATCTCAATGCTCCAAGCCATTGTCATCACAATGCACCATTACATTTGTCATCAGAATCCTCCATGACCCTTGGCATCACATTGCTCCATGCCCTTGTCATCACTAAGCTCCATGACACATGTCATCAGAATGCTCCATGGCCTTCTCATCACAATGTCCCATGTCATTTTTCATCACAATGCTCAATACACTTGTCATCAATATGCTCCATGACACTTGTTGTCTGTATGCTCCTTGAACCCTGTCATGACAAGGCTCCATGCATTTTTCATCACAATGTTCCATGCCCTTTTCATCACACTGCTACAAGACCCCTGTAATCAAAATGCTCCATGTGCTGGTCATCACAAAGCTCA
The DNA here is from genome assembly GCF_964341445.2 of Mesoplodon mirus. Taxonomy (NCBI): domain Eukaryota; kingdom Metazoa; phylum Chordata; class Mammalia; order Artiodactyla; family Ziphiidae; genus Mesoplodon; species Mesoplodon mirus. The sequence continues at coordinate 657,454 of NW_028295626.1, read as the reverse complement.
ATGTCGCATGTCCTCAGATTGCTCCTTGGCCTTCTCTTCACAGTGCTCCATGCCCTTGTCATCACAATGTTCCAAGACCCCTGCAATCAGAGTGGTCCATGCCCCTTTTCATCAGTATGCTATATGAGACTTGTCATCACAAGGCTCCATGGATTTCTCATCACAATGCTCCAGGACCTTGTCATCACAATGCTTCACAACTTTGTGAAGAAGATTCTCAATAGCCCTTGTCATCATATTGCTCCAAGCCCTAGTCATCACAATGCTCCATTTTATTTGTCATCACAATCCTCCATTACATTTAGCATCACAATGCTCCATGCCATTATCATCGCAATGGACCATGACATATGTCATCACAATGCTCCCTGACACCTGTCTTCACAATAGTCCATGACCTTCTCATCACCATGATCCATACACTTGTCATTACAATGCACCATGTCCACTGTCATCACAATAATCTATGAAACTTGTCAGACCAATGTTCCATGCCCCTGTCACCACAATGCTCCATGCCCTTGTCCTCACAATGCTCCATGACCCCTATCATCACAATGCTCCGTGACTCCATTCATCACAGTGCTTCATAACGTTTGTCATCAAAACGGTCCTTGCTCGTGTCATCACAAGGCTCTGTGACCTTTGTAACCACAATGTTCCATGAACTTTTCATCACACTGCTCCATAACCCTTGTCATCACAATGGGCGACGCGATTTTCATCCCAACGGTCCACAAATTTGTCATCGCAATGCTCCATAAATCTTGTAATCACAATGCTCCTTGCCCTTCACATCACAATGCTCCATTACCCCTGTCATAACAATGCTCCATGACCCCTGCCATCACAATGTTCCACGGCCTTGTCATCACAAGGCTCCATGACCCTTGTCATCACAGTGCTCCAAGACCCCTGTAATCAAAATGCTCCATGCCGTTGTCATCACAAAGCTCCATGACACATGTCATCAGAATGTTCCATGGTCTTCTCATCAAAATGCTTCATGCCGTTATCATCACTATGCTCCCAGACCCCTGTAATCACAATGCTCCATGCCCGTTTTCATCTCAATGGTCCATGAAACCTGTCATCACAATGCATCATGCCCATCATCATAATGCTTCCAGCTATTGTCAGCACAATGAAATCAAAATACTCCATGACCTCTGTCATCACAATGCTCCATGACCCCTGTCATCACAATACTCCATGAACATTTTCAGACCACTGCTACATGACAGTTGTCATCACAATGATCCATGCCCTTGTCATCCCAATGCTCCATGACCCCTGTATTCACAATGCTCCGTGACGCTTTTCATCACAGGGCTCCATGACAACTGTCATCACAATGCTCCATGCGCTTCTCAGCAAGATGCTCCATGATACATGTCATCACAATGCACCATGCGCTTGTCATCACAGTGCTCCACAATCTTGTCATCACAATGCTCCATAAACCTTGTCATCACAATGCTCCATGCACTTCTCATCAAAATGCTCTCTCACCACAGATATCAAAATGTTACATCACTATTCGTCACAATACTCCCTCACCCCTGTTATCACAATGTTCCATGACCCCTGTCATCACAATGCTACATACACTTATCATCACAATGTTCGATGACACCTGTCATCACAAAGCTCCATAACCCCTGTCATCAAAATGCTCCATGACCCTTTTCATCAAAATGCTCCATGAACCCTGACATCACAGTGTTCCATAACACATGTCATCAAAATGTTCCATGACAATTTTCATTAAAATGCTCCATGACCCTGTCATCACAATGCTCCCTGCCCTTCTCATCACAATGCACAAACACTTGTCATCAAAATGCTCCCTGTTATTGGTCATCACAAAGATCCATGACCCTTGGCATCACAATGATCCATGTCATTGTCATCACAATGCTCCGTGAATGCTCTCATCACATTGCTCCATGCCCTTGTCATCACAAAGCTCCATGACACATGTCATCAGAATGCTCCATGGCCTTCTCATCACAATGCTCCATTTGCTTGCCATCACAATGCTCCATTACCACTGTCATAACAATGCTCCATGACAACTGCCATCACGATGTTCCGTGGCCTTGTCATCACAAGGCTCCATGACCCTTCTCATCACAATGCTCCAAGACCCCTGTAATCACAAAGCTCCATGCCCATTTTCTTCTCAATGATCCATGAACCGTCTCATCACAATGCACCATGACATCATCACAATGCTTCAGGCTATTGTCATCACAATGAAATCAATATGCTCCATGACCTCTGTCATAACAATGCTCCAAACCCTTGTGATCACAATATTCCATAACTCTTGTCATCACAGTGCCCCATGACACTCGTCATCACAATTATCCATGGTCTTCTCATCAAAATGCTCCATGACCTTTGTCATCACAATGCTCATTACACTTGTCATCAAAATGCTCCCTGACACTTGTTGTCTGTATGCTCCTTGAACCCTGCCATGAGAAGGCTCCATGCCTTTTTCATCACAATGATCCATGTCCTTCTCATCACAGTGCTCCATGACCCTTGTCATCACAATTCTCCATGCACTTGTCAGCACAATGCTCCCTGACCCTTGTCATCTCAATGCTCCAAGCTATTGTCATCACAATGCACCATTACCTTTGTCATCAGAATCCTCCATGACACTTGGCATCACAATGCTCCATGCCATTGTCATCACAATGGGCGATTACATATGTCAACACAATGCTCCCTGACACCAGTCTTCACAGTACTGCATGACCTGGTCATCACAATGCTCCATGCCCTTGTCACCACAATGCACCATTCCAACAGTCATCGCAATAATCCATGAAAGTTATTAGACCAATGCTCCATGCCCTTGTTATCACAATGCTCCATGACCCTTGTCATCACAATGCTCCATGAACTTTTCATCACAATGCTCTTTGATCCTTGTCATCACAATTCTCTATGCCTCTCTCAGCACAATGCTCCATGACCCTTGTCATCACAATGCTCCATGTGCTTGTCAGCACGATGCTCCATGACACATGTTATCACAATGCACCATGCACTTGTCATCACAGTGCTCCACAATCTTGTCATCACAATGATCCATAAACCTTGTCATCACAATGCTCCATGCACTTCTCATCAAAATGCTCTCTCACCACAGATATCACAATGTTACATCACTATTTGTCACAATACTCCCTCACCCCTGTCATCACAATGATCCATGACTCCTGTCATCACAATTGTACATGCACATATCATCACAATGTTCGATGACCCCTGACATCACAATGCTCCATAACCCCTGTCATCAAAATTCTCCCAAAACCTTTTCATCAAAATGCTCCATGACCCCTGGCATCACAATGTTCAATAACCCCCGTCATCAAAATATTCCATGACACATTTCATCCATCTGCTCCATGACCCTGTCATCACAATGCTCCCTGCCCTTCTCATCACAATGCACAACGCCCTTGTCATCAAAATCCTCCATGACCTTTGTCATCACAAAGATCCATGACCCTTGGCATCACAATGCTCCATGTCATTTTCATCACAATGCTCCATGATCACATTCATCACATTGCTCCATGCCGCTGTCATCACAAAGCTCCATGACACATGTCATCAGAATGCTCCATGGCCTTCTCATCACAGTCCTCCATGCCATTGCCATCACAATGTTCCATTACGCCTGTCATAACTATGCTCCATGACCCCTGCCATCACGATGTTCCATGGCCTTGTCATCACAAGGCTCCATGACCCTTCTCATCACAAGGCTCCAAGACCCCTGTAATCACAATGTTCCATGACCCCTGTCATCACAATGCTACATCCCCTTATCATCACAATGTTCCATGACACCTGACATCACAATGTTCCACAACCCCTGTCATCAAAATGCTCCATGACACTTTTTATCCCAAAGCTCCATGACCCCTGACATCCCAATGTTCTATAAACCCTTTCATCAAAATATTCCATTACAATTTTCATCAAATTGCTGCATGACCCTGTCATCAAAATGCTCCCTGGCCTTCTCATCACAATGCACCACGCCCTTGTCATCAAAATGCTCCGTGACCTTTGTCATCACAAATCTCCTTGACCCTTGACATCACAATGCTCCATGTCATTGTCATCACAATGCTCCATGAACCGTCTCATCACATTTCTCCATGCCCTTGTCATCACAAAGCTCCATGACACATGTCATCACAATGCTCGATGCCCTTCTCATCACTATGCTCCATGCCCTTGTCATTACAATCCTCTATGACCATTGTATCACAGTGTTCCGTGCTCTTGTCATCACAATGCTCCATGTCCACTCTCATCACAATAATCCATGAAACATTTCACACCAATGCTTCCTGTCCTTCTCATCACAATGCTCCATTACACCTGTCATAACCATGTTCCATGACCCCTGCCATCACAAAGTTCCACGGCCTTGTCATTCAAAAGGCTCCATGACACTTGTCATCACAATGTTCCAAGACCCCTGTAATCACAATGCTCCATGCCCTTGTCATCACAAAGCTCCATGACGCATGTCATTAGAATGTTCCATGGACTTCTCATCACAATGCTCCAAGACACTTTTTATCACAATGCTCCATGCCCCTTTTCATCTCAAAGCTCCATGAATCGTATCATCACAATGCACCATGCCCATTATCATAATGCTTCAGGCTATTTTCCTCACAATGAAATCAAAATGCTCCATGACCTCTGTCATCACAATGCTCCAAACCGTTGGGATCACAATGTTCCATAACACTTCTCATCACAACACCCCATGATGCTCATAATCACAATTATCCATGGTCTTCTCATCACTATGCTCCATAACCTTTGTCATCACAATGCTCCCTGGCACTTGTCGTCAGTATGCTCCTTGAACACTGTCATTACAGTGCTCCATGCCTTTTTCATCACAATGATCTATGCCCTTTTCATCACAATGCTCAAAGACACCTTTAATCACAATGCTACATGCACTTGTCATCACAGTGCTCCATGATGCATTCATCAGAATGCTCCATGGCCTTCTCTTCAAAATGCTCCATGCCCTTGTCATCACAATGCTCCAAGATCCCTGTAAACACAGTGCTCCATGCCGCTTGTCATTATAGCACTCCATGACGCTCGTCATCACAATTATCCATGGTCTTCTCATCACAGTGCTCCACGGTCTTGCCATCACAATGCTCCATGCCCTGGTCATCACAATGCTCTATGTTCCCTTTCATCACAATTCTCCACGTTCTTGGCATCACTATGTTCCATGACACTTCCCATCACAGTGTTAAATGCTTTGTCATCACAATACTGCACAAGCTTGTCATCAGAATACTCGATGACCCTTGTCATCACAATGATCCATGACCCCGGTCATCACAATGCTCCATGAGACCTATCATCAAAATGCTCCATGCCCCTTGTCATTACAGTGCTCCATGATGCTCGTCACCAGAATTATCCATGGTCTTCTCATCACAGTGCTCCACGGTCTTGCCATAACAATGCTCCATGCCCTGGTCATCACAATGCTCCATGTCCCTTGTCATCACAATTCTCCAGGTCCTTGTCATCACAATGCTCCATGACAGTTCTCATCTCTATGTCACATGCTCTTGTCAACACAATTCTCCATGCACTTGTCATTCCAATGTCCCATGACCCCTGTCATAGCAAGCTCCATGCCTTTGTCATCACAATGCTTCACGACCTTTTCATCAAAATTCTCAAAGGCCGTTGTCATCACAATGCTCCATGCCCTTGTCATCACAATGCTCCATCGCCCTTGTCATCACAATGCTCCAAGCCCTTGTCATCACAATGCTCCATTACCTTTGTCATCACAATCCTCCATAACACTCGGCATCACAATGCTCCATGACCCCTGTCATCACAATGGAACATGAAATATGCCATCACAATGCTCCCTGACACCTGTCTTCACAATAATCCATGACCTTGTAATCACAATGTTCCATGCCCTTGCCATCACAATTCTCCATTAACCCTGTCATAACAATGCTCCATGACCCCTGCCATCACGATGTTCCATGGTCTTGTCATCACAAGGCTCCATGACCCTTCTAACCACAATGCTCCAAGACCCCTGTAATCACAATGCTCCATGCCCCTTTTCATCTCAATGATCCATGAAGCCGGTCATCACAATGCACCATGCCCATCATCAAAATGCTTCAGGTTATTGTCAACACAATGAAATCAAAATTCTCCATGATCTCTGTCATCACAATGCTCCAAATCCGTGTGATCAAAATGTTCCATAACACTTATCATCACAACGTCCCATGACGCTCGTCATCACAATTATACATGGTCTTCTCATCACAATGCTCCATGACCTTTTTTATCACAATGCTCAATACACTTCTCATCACAATGCTCCCTGACACTTGTCCTCAGTATGCTCCTTGAACCATGTCATGACAAGGCTCCATGCCTTTTTCATCACAATGCTCCATGCCCTTGTCATCACAAAGCTCCATGATGCATGTCATCAGAACTTTCCATGGCCATCTCATCCCAATGCTCCAAGACCTTGTCATCACAATGCCCCAAGACCCCTGTAATCACAATGCACCATGCCCCTTTTCATCAGAATATTCCATGAGACTTGTCATCACAAGTCTCCATGGTCTTCTCATCACAATGCTCCAGTACCTTGTCATCACAAGCCTCCATGGCCCCTGTCATCACAATACTCGATGAACGTTTTCAGTCCAATGCTCCTTGACCTTCTCATCACAATGCTCCATGACCACTGTCATGACAACACTCCATGACACCTGACAACACAATGATCCGGGACTCCTGTCATCACAAAGCTCCAAGACCCCTGTAATCACAATACTCCATGAACATTTTCAGCCCAATGCTCCATGACACTTGTCATCACAATCATCCATGCCCTTGTCATCCCAATTCTCCATGACCCCAGTATTCACAATGCTCCGTGACGCTTGTCATCACAGTGCTCCATGACACCTGTCATCACAATGCTCCATGACTTTGTCAGCAAAATGCTTCATGACCTTGTCATTACAATGCTCTTTGCGCTTATCATCACAATACTCCACTACCATTGTCATAACAATCCTCCATGAACCTTGGGATCACATTGCTTCATGCCCTTGTAATCACAATGCTCCATGCTCCTTTAAATCAAAATGATCCATGACCTCTGTCATCACAATGCTCCAAAACCTTGTGATCACAATGTTCCATAACACTTATAATCACAACACCCCATGACGATCATCATCACTATTATCCATGGCCTTCTCATCACCATGCTCCATGACCTTTGTCATCACAATTCTCAATACACTTGTCATCACAATGCTCCCTGACACTTGTCGTCAGAATGCTCCTTGAACCCTGTCACGAAAAGGCTCCATGCCTTTTTCATCGAAATGCCCCATGCCGTTTTCATCACAATGCTCCACGCCACTGTCATCAAAATACTCCACAAGCTCGTCATCACAATGCTCCATGACCTTTGTCATCACAATTCTCCATGCACTTGTCAGCACAATGCTCCCAGACCCTTGTCATCTCAATGCTCCAAGCCATTGTCATCACAATGCACCATGACATTTGTCATCAGAATCCTCCCTGACACTTGGCATCACAATGCTCCATGCCCTTGTCACCACAATGCACCATTCCAACAGTCATCACAATAATACATGAAATTTATGAGACCAATGATCCATGCCCTTGTCATCACAATGCTCCATGCCCCTTGTCAACACAATGCTCCATGACCCCTGTCATCACAGTGCTCCGTGACTCCAGTCATCACAGTGCTTCATGACCTTTGTCATCACAATGGTCCATGCCCTCGTCATCAAGAGTCTCTGTGACCTTTTTAACCACAATGCTCCATGAACTTTTCATCACAATTCTCTTTGATCCTTGTCAACACAATGCTCTATGCCTTTCTCAGCACAATGCTCCATGACCCTTGTCATCACAATGCTCCATGCACTTGTCAGCACAATGCTCCATGACACATGTCATCACAATGCACCATGCGCTTGTCATCACAGTGCGCCACAATCTTGTCATCACAATGCTCCATAAACATTGTCATCACAATGCTCCATGAACTTCTCATCAAAATGCTCTCTCACCACTGATATCACAATGTTACTTCACTATTCGTCACAATACTCCCTCACCCCTGTCATCACAATGTTCCATGACTCCTGTCATCACAGTGCTACATGCACTTATCATCACAATGTTCGATGACCACTGACATCACAATGTTCTGTAACCCCCGTCATCAAAATGCTCCCTGACCCTTGTCATCTCAATGCTCCAAGCCATTGTCATCACAATGCACCATTACATTTGTCATCAGAATCCTCCATGACCCTTGGCATCACATTGCTCCATGCCCTTGTCATCACTAAGCTCCATGACACATGTCATCAGAATGCTCCATGGCCTTCTCATCACAATGTCCCATGACATTTTTCATCACAATGCTCAATACACTTGTCATCAATATGCTCCATGACACTTGTTGTCTGTATGCTCCTTGAACCCTGTCATGACAAGGCTCCATGCATTTTTCATCACAATGTTCCATGCCCTTTTCATCACACTGCTACAAGACCCCTGTAATCAAAATGCTCCATGTGCTGGTCATCACAAAGCTCAATGTCGCATGTCCTCAGATTGCTCCTTGGCCTTCTCTTCACAGTGCTCCATGCCCTTGTCATCACAATGTTCCAAGACCCCTGCAATCACAGTGGTCCATGCCCCTTTTCATCAGTATGCTATATGAGACTTGTCATCACAAGGCTCCATGGATTTCTCATCACAATGCTCCAGGACCTTGTCATCACAATGCTTCACAACTTTGTGAAGAAGATTCTCAATAGCCCTTGTCATCATATTGCTCCAAGCCCTAGTCATCACAATGCTCCATTTTATTTGTCATCACAATCCTCCATTACATTTAGCATCACAATGCTCCATGCCATTATCATCGCAATGGACCATGACATATGTCATCACAATGCTCCCTGACACCTGTCTTCACAATACTCCATGACCTTCTCATCACCATGATCCATACACTTGTCATTACAATGCACCATGTCCACTGTCATCACAATAATCTATGAAACTTGTCAGACCAATGTTCCATGCCCCTGTCACCACAATGCTCCATGCCCTTGTCCTCACAATGCTCCATGACCCCTATCATCACAATGCTCCGTGACTCCATTCATCACAGTGCTTCATAACGTTTGTCATCAAAACGGTCCTTGCTCGTGTCATCACAAGGCTCTGTGACCTTTGTAACCACAATGTTCCATGAACTTTTCATCACACTGCTCCGAGACCCTTGTCATCACAATGCTCCATGCCTTTGTCAGAAAAATGCTCCATAACCCTTGTCATCACAATGGGCGACGCGATTTTCATCCCAACGGTCCACAAATTTGTCATCGCAATGCTCCATAAATCTTGTAATCACAATGCTCCTTGCCCTTCACATCACAATGCTCCATGACCCCTTCCATCACAATGTTCCACGGCCTTGTCATCACAAGGCTCCATGACCCTTGTCATCACAGTGCTCCAAGACCCCTGTAATCAAAATGCTCCATGCCGTTGTCATCACAAAGCTCCATGACACATGTCATCAGAATGTTCCATGGTCTTCTCATCAAAATGCTTCATGCCGTTATCATCACTATGCTCCCAGACCCCTGTAATCACAATGCTCCATGCCCGTTTTCATCTCAATGGTCCATGAAACCTGTCATCACAATGCATCATGCCCATCATCATAATGCTTCCAGCTATTGTCAGCACAATGAAATCAAAATACTCCATGACCTCTGTCATCACAATGCTCCATGACCCCTGTCATCACAATACTCCATGAACATTTTCAGACCACTGCTACATGACAGTTGTCATCACAATGATCCATGCCCTTGTCATCCCAATGCTCCATGACCCCTGTATTCACAATGCTCCGTGACGCTTTTCATCACAGGGCTCCATGACAACTGTCATCACAATGCTCCATGCGCTTCTCAGCAAGATGCTCCATGATACATGTCATCACAATGCACCATGCGCTTGTCATCACAGTGCTCCACAATCTTGTCATCACAATGCTCCATAAACCTTGTCATCACAATGCTCCATGCACTTCTCATCAAAATGCTCTCTCACCACAGATATCAAAATGTTACATCACTATTCGTCACAATACTCCCTCACCCCTGTTATCACAATGTTCCATGACCCCTGTCATCACAATGCTACATACACTTATCATCACAATGTTCGATGACACCTGTCATCACAAAGCTCCATAACCCCTGTCATCAAAATGCTCCATGACCCTTTTCATCAAAATGCTCCATGAACCCTGACATCACAGTGTTCCATAACACATGTCATCAAAATGTTCCATGACAATTTTCATTAAAATGCTCCATGACCCTGTCATCACAATGCTCCCTGCCCTTCTCATCACAATGCACAAACACTTGTCATCAAAATGCTCCCTGTTATTGGTCATCACAAAGATCCATGACCCTTGGCATCACAATGATCCATGTCATTGTCATCACAATGCTCCGTGAATGCTCTCATCACATTGCTCCATGCCCTTGTCATCACAAAGCTCCATGACACATGTCATCAGAATGCTCCATGGCCTTCTCATCACAATGCTCCATTTGCTTGCCATCACAATGCTCCATTACCACTGTCATAACAATGCTCCATGACAACTGCCATCACGATGTTCCGTGGCCTTGTCATCACAAGGCTCCATGACCCTTCTCATCACAATGCTCCAAGACCCCTGTAATCACAAAGCTCCATGCCCATTTTCTTCTCAATGATCCATGAACCGTCTCATCACAATGCACCATGACATCATCACAATGCTTCAGGCTATTGTCATCACAATGAAATCAATATGCTCCATGACCTCTGTCATAACAATGCTCCAAACCCTTGTGATCACAATATTCCATAACTCTTGTCATCACAGTGCCCCATGACACTCGTCATCACAATTATCCATGGTCTTCTCATCAAAATGCTCCATGACCTTTGTCATCACAATGCTCATTACACTTGTCATCAAAATGCTCCCTGACACTTGTTGTCTGTATGCTCCTTGAACCCTGCCATGAGAAGGCTCCATGCCTTTTTCATCACAATGATCCATGTCCTTCTCATCACAGTGCTCCATGACCCTTGTCATCACAATTCTCCATGCACTTGTCAGCACAATGCTCCCTGACCCTTGTCATCTCAATGCTCCAAGCTATTGTCATCACAATGCACCATTACCTTTGTCATCAGAATCCTCCATGACACTTGGCATCACAATGCTCCATGCCATTGTCATCACAATGGGCGATTACATATGTCAACACAATGCTCCCTGACACCAGTCTTCACAGTACTGCATGACCTGGTCATCACAATGCTCCATGCCCTTGTCACCACAATGCACCATTCCAACAGTCATCGCAATAATCCATGAAAGTTATTAGACCAATGCTCCATGCCCTTGTTATCACAATGCTCCATGACCCTTGTCATCACAATGCTCCATGAACTTTTCATCACAATGCTCTTTGATCCTTGTCATCACAATTCTCTATGCCTCTCTCAGCACAATGCTCCATGACCCTTGTCATCACAATGCTCCATGTGCTTGTCAGCACGATGCTCCATGACACATGTTATCACAATGCACCATGCACTTGTCATCACAGTGCTCCACAATCTTGTCATCACAATGATCCATAAACCTTGTCATCACAATGCTCCATGCACTTCTCATCAAAATGCTCTCTCACCACAGATATCACAATGTTACATCACTATTTGTCACAATACTCCCTCACCCCTGTCATCACAATGATCCATGACTCCTGTCATCACAATTGTACATGCACATATCATCACAATGTTCGATGACCCCTGACATCACAATGCTCCATAACCCCTGTCATCAAAATTCTCCCAAAACCTTTTCATCAAAATGCTCCATGACCCCTGGCATCACAATGTTCAATAACCCCTGTCATCAAAATATTCCATGACACATTTCATCCATTTGCTCCATGACCCTGTCATCACAATGCTCCCTGCCCTTCTCATCACAATGCACAACGCCCTTGTCATCAAAATCCTCCATGACCTTTGTCATCACAAAGATCCATGACCCTTGGCATCACAATGCTCCATGTCATTTTCATCACAATGCTCCATGATCACATTCATCACATTGCTACATGCCGCTGTCATCACAAAGCTCCATGACACATGTCATCAGAATGCTCCATGGCCTTCTCATCACAGTCCTCCATGCCATTGCCATCACAATGTTCCATTACGCCTGTCATAACTATGCTCCATGACCCCTGCCATCACGATGTTCCATGGCCTTGTCATCACAAGGCTCCATGACCCTTCTCATCACAAGGCTCCAAGACCCCTGTAATCACAATGTTCCATGACCCCTGTCATCACAATGCTACATCCCCTTATCATCACAATGTTCCATGACACCTGACATCACAATGTTCCACAACCCCTGTCATCAAAATGCTCCATGACACTTTTTATCCCAAAGCTCCATGACCCCTGACATCCCAATGTTCTATAAACCCTTTCATCAAAATATTCCATTACAATTTTCATCAAATTGCTGCATGACCCTGTCATCAAAATGCTCCCTGGCCTTCTCATCACAATGCACCACGCCCTTGTCATCAAAATGCTCCGTGACCTTTGTCATCACAAATCTCCTTGACCCTTGACATCACAATGCTCCATGTCATTGTCATCACAATGCTCCATGAACCGTCTCATCACATTTCTCCATGCCCTTGTCATCACAAAGCTCCATGACACATGTCATCACAATGCTCGATGCCCTTCTCATCACTATGCTCCATGCCCTTGTCATTACAATCCTCTATGACCATTGTATCACAGTGTTCCGTGCTCTTGTCATCACAATGCTCCATGTCCACTCTCATCACAATAATCCATGAAACATTTCACACCAATGCTTCCTGTCCTTCTCATCACAATGCTCCATTACACCTGTCATAACCATGTTCCATGACCCCTGCCATCACAAAGTTCCACGGCCTTGTCATTCACAAGGCTCCATGACACTTGTCATCACAATGTTCCAAGACCCCTGTAATCACAATGCTCCATGCCCTTGTCATCACAAAGCTCCATGACGCATGTCATTAGAATGTTCCATGGACTTCTCATCACAATGCTCCAAGACACTTTTTATCACAATGCTCCATGCCCCTTTTCATCTCAAAGCTCCATGAATCGTATCATCACAATGCACCATGCCCATTATCATAATGCTTCAGGCTATTTTCCTCACAATGAAATCAAAATGCTCCATGACCTCTGTCATCACAATGCTCCAAACCGTTGGGATCACAATGTTCCATAACACTTCTCATCACAACACCCCATGATGCTCATAATCACAATTATCCATGGTCTTCTCATCACTATGCTCCATAACCTTTGTCATCACAATGCTCCCTGGCACTTGTCGTCAGTATGCTCCTTGAACACTGTCATTACAGTGCTCCATGCCTTTATCATCACAATGATCTATGCCCTTTTCATCACAATGCTCAAAGACACCTTTAATCACAATGCTACATGCACTTGTCATCACAGTGCTCCATGACGCATTCATCAGAATGCTCCATGGCCTTCTCTTCAAAATGCTCCATGCCCTTGTCATCACAATGCTCCAAGATCCCTGTAAACACAGTGCTCCATGCCGCTTGTCATTATAGCACTCCATGACGCTCGTCATCACAATTATCCATGGTCTTCTCATCACAGTGCTCCACGGTCTTGCCATCACAATGCTCCATGACCTGGTCATCACAATGCTCTATGTTCCCTTTCATCACAATTCTCCACGTTCTTGGCATCACTATGTTCCATGACACTTCCCATCACAGTGTTAAATGCTTTGTCATCACAATACTGCACAAGCTTGTCATCAGAATACTCGATGACCCTTCTCATCACAATGATCCATGACCCCGGTCATCACAATGCTCCATGAGACCTATCATCACAATGCTCCATGCCCCTTGTCATTACAGTGCTCCATGATGCTCGTCACCAGAATTATCCATGGTCTTCTCATCACAGTGCTCCACGGTCTTGCCATAACAATGCTCCATGCCCTGGTCATCACAATGCTCCATGTCCCTTGTCATCACAATTCTCCAGGTCCTTGTCATCACAATGCTCCATGACAGTTCTCATCTCTATGTCACATGCTCTTGTCATCACAATTCTCCATGCACTTGTCATCGCAATGTCCCATGACCCCTGTCATAGCAAGCTCCATGCCTTTGTCATCACAATGCTTCACGACCTTTTCATCAAAATTCTCAAAGGCCGTTGTCATCACAATGCTCCATGCCCTTGTCATCACAATGCTCCATCGCCCTTGTCATCACAATGCTCCAAGCCCTTGTCATCACAATGCTCCATTACCTTTGTCATCACAATCCTCCATAACACTCGGCATCACAATGCTCCATGACCCCTGTCATCACAATGGAACATGAAATATGCCATCACAATGCTCCCTGACACCTGTCTTCACAATAATCCATGACCTTGTAATCACAATGTTCCATGCCCTTGCCATCACAATTCTCCATTAACCCTGTCATAACAATGCTCCATGACCCCTGCCATCACGATGTTCCATGGTCTTGTCATCACAAGGCTCCATGACCCTTCTAACCACAATGCTCCAAGACCCCTGTAATCACAATGCTCCATGCCCCTTTTCATCTCAATGATCCATGAACCCGGTCATCACAATGCACCATGCCCATCATCAAAATGCTTCAGGTTATTGTCAACACAATGAAATCAAAATTCTCCATGATCTCTGTCATCACAATGCTCCAAATCCGTGTGATCAAAATGTTCCATAACACTTATCATCACAACGTCCCATGACGCTCGTCATCACAATTATACATGGTCTTCTCATCACAATGCTCCATGACCTTTTTCATCACAATGCTCAATACACTTCTCATCACAATGCTCCCTGACACTTGTCCTCAGTATGCTCCTTGAACCATGTCATGACAAGGCTCCATGCCTTTTTCATCACAATGCTCCATGCCCTTGTCATCACAAAGCTCCATGATGCATGTCATCAGAACGTTCCATGGCCATCTCATCCCAATGCTCCAAGCCCTTGTCATCACAATGCCCCAAGACCCCTGTAATCACAATGCACCATGCCCCTTTTCATCAGAATATTCCATGAGACTTGTCATCACAAGTCTCCATGGTCTTCTCATCACAATGCTCCAGTACCTTGTCATCACAAGCCTCCATGGCCCCTGTCATCACAATATTCGATGAACGTTTTCAGTCCAATGCTCCTTGACCTTCTCATCACAATGCTCCATGACCACTGTCATGACAACACTCCATGACACCTGACAACACAATGATCCGGGACTCCTGTCATCACAAAGCTCCAAGACCCCTGTAATCACAATACTCCATGAACATTTTCAGCCCAATGCTCCATGACACTTGTCATCACAATCATCCATGCCCTTGTCATCCCAATTCTCCATGACCCCAGTATTCACAATGCTCCGTGACGCTTGTCATCACAGTGCTCCATGACACCTGTCATCACAATGCTCCATGACTTTGTCAGCAAAATGCTTCATGACCTTGTCATTACAATGCTCTTTGCGCTTATCATCACAATACTCCACTACCATTGTCATAACAATCCTCCATGAACCTTGGGATCACATTGCTTCATGCCCTTGTAATCACAATGCTCCATGCTCCTTTAAATCAAAATGATCCATGACCTCTGTCATCACAATGCTCCAAAACCTTGTGATCACAATGTTCCATAACACTTATAATCACAACACCCCATGACGATCATCATCACTATTATCCATGGCCTTCTCATCACCATGCTCCATGACCTTTGTCATCACAATTCTCAATACACTTGTCATCACAATGCTCCCTGACACTTGTCGTCAGAATGCTCCTTGAACCCTGTCACGAAAAGGCTCCATGCCTTTTTCATCAAAATGCCCCATGCCGTTTTCATCACAATGCTCCACGCCACTGTCATCAAAATACTCCACAAGCTCGTCATCACAATGCTCCATGACCTTTGTCATCACAATTCTCCATGCACTTGTCAGCACAATGCTCCCAGACCCTTGTCATCTCAATGCTCCAAGCCATTGTCATCACAATGCACCATTACATTTGTCATCAGAATCCTCCCTGACACTTGGCATCACAATGCTCCATGCCCTTGTCACCACAATGCACCATTCCAACAGTCATCACAATAATACATGAAATTTATGAGACCAATGATCCATGCCCTTGTCATCACAATGCTCCATGCCCCTTGTCAACACAATGCTCCATGACCCCTGTCATCACAGTGCTCCGTGACTCCAGTCATCACAGTGCTTCATGACCTTTGTCATCACAATGGTCCATGCCCTCGTCATCAAGAGTCTCTGTGACCTTTTTAACCACAATGCTCCATGAACTTTTCATCACAATTCTCTTTGATCCTTGTCAACACAATGCTCTATGCCTTTCTCAGCACAATGCTCCATGACCCTTGTCATCACAATGCTCCATGCACTTGTCAGCACAATGCTCCATGACACATGTCATCACAATGCACCATGCGCTTGTCATCACAGTGCACCACAATCTTGTCATCACAATGCTCCATAAACATTGTCATCACAATGCTCCATGAACTTCTCATCAAAATGCTCTCTCACCACTGATATCACAATGTTACTTCACTATTCGTCACAATACTCCCTCACCCCTGTCATCACAATGTTCCATGACTCCTGTCATCACAGTGCTACATGCACTTATCATCACAATGTTCGATGACCACTGACATCACAATGTTCCGTAACCCCCGTCATCAAAATGCTCCCTGACCCTTGTCATCTCAATGCTCCAAGCCATTGTCATCACAATGCACCATTACATTTGTCATCAGAATCCTCCATGACCCTTGGCATCACATTGCTCCATGCCCTTGTCATCACTAAGCTCCATGACACATGTCATCAGAATGCTCCATGGCCTTCTCATCACAATGTCCCATGACATTTTTCATCACAATGCTCAATACACTTGTCATCAATATGCTCCATGACACTTGTTGTCTGTATGCTCCTTGAACCCTGTCATGACAAG
The DNA here is from genome assembly GCF_964341445.2 of Mesoplodon mirus. Lineage (NCBI taxonomy): Eukaryota > Metazoa > Chordata > Mammalia > Artiodactyla > Ziphiidae > Mesoplodon > Mesoplodon mirus. The sequence continues at coordinate 640,078 of NW_028295626.1, read as the reverse complement.
GCTCCATGCATTTTTCATCACAATGTTCCATGCCCTTTTCATCACACTGCTACAAGACCCCTGTAATCAAAATGCTCCATGTGCTGGTCATCACAAAGCTCAATGTCGCATGTCCTCAGATTGCTCCTTGGCCTTCTCTTCACAGTGCTCCATGCCCTTGTCATCACAATGTTCCAAGACCCCTGCAATCACAGTGGTCCATGCCCCTTTTCATCAGTATGCTATATGAGACTTGTCATCACAAGGCTCCATGGATTTCTCATCACAATGCTCCAGGACCTTGTCATCACAATGCTTCACAACTTTGTGAAGAAGATTCTCAATAGCCCTTGTCATCATATTGCTCCAAGCCCTAGTCATCACAATGCTCCATTTTATTTGTCATCACAATCCTCCATTACATTTAGCATCACAATGCTCCATGCCATTATCATCGCAATGGACCATGACATATGTCATCACAATGCTCCCTGACACCTGTCTTCACAATACTCCATGACCTTCTCATCACCATGATCCATACACTTGTCATTACAATGCACCATGTCCACTGTCATCACAATAATCTATGAAACTTGTCAGACCAATGTTCCATGCCCCTGTCACCACAATGCTCCATGCCCTTGTCCTCACAATGCTCCATGACCCCTATCATCACAATGCTCCGTGACTCCATTCATCACAGTGCTTCATAACGTTTGTCATCAAAACGGTCCTTGCTCGTGTCATCACAAGGCTCTGTGACCTTTGTAACCACAATGTTCCATGAACTTTTCATCACACTGCTCCGAGACCCTTGTCATCACAATGCTCCATGCCTTTGTCAGAAAAATGCTCCATAACCCTTGTCATCACAATGGGCGACGCGATTTTCATCCCAACGGTCCACAAATTTGTCATCGCAATGCTCCATTAATCTTGTAATCACAATGCTCCTTGCCCTTCACATCACAATGCTCCATTACCCCTGTCATAACAATGCTCCATGACCCCTGCCATCACAATGTTCCACGGCCTTGTCATCACAAGGCTCCATGACCCTTGTCATCACAGTGCTCCAAGACCCCTGTAATCAAAATGCTCCATGCCGTTGTCATCACAAAGCTCCATGACACATGTCATCAGAATGTTCCATGGTCTTCTCATCAAAATGCTTCATGCCGTTATCATCACTATGCTCCCAGACCCCTGTAATCACAATGCTCCATGCCCGTTTTCATCTCAATGGTCCATGAAACCTGTCATCACAATGCATCATGCCCATCATCATAATGCTTCCAGCTATTGTCAGCACAATGAAATCAAAATACTCCATGACCTCTGTCATCACAATGCTCCATGACGCCTGTCATCACAATACTCCATGAACATTTTCAGACCACTGCTACATGACAGTTGTCATCACAATGATCCATGCCCTTGTCATCCCAATGCTCCATGACCCCTGTATTCACAATGCTCCGTGACGCTTTTCATCACAGGGCTCCATGACAACTGTCATCACAATGCTCCATGCGCTTCTCAGCAAGATGCTCCATGATACATGTCATCACAATGCACCATGCGCTTGTCATCACAGTGCTCCACAATCTTGTCATCACAATGCTCCATAAACCTTGTCATCACAATGCTCCATGCACTTCTCATCAAAATGCTCTCTCACCACAGATATCAAAATGTTACATCACTATTCGTCACAATACTCCCTCACCCCTGTTATCACAATGTTCCATGACCCCTGTCATCACAATGCTACATACACTTATCATCACAATGTTCGATGACACCTGTCATCACAAAGCTCCATAACCCCTGTCATCAAAATGCTCCATGACCCTTTTCATCAAAATGCTCCATGAACCCTGACATCACAGTGTTCCATAACACATGTCATCAAAATGTTCCATGACAATTTTCATTAAAATGCTCCATGACCCTGTCATCACAATGCTCCCTGCCCTTCTCATCACAATGCACAAACACTTGTCATCAAAATGCTCCCTGTTATTGGTCATCACAAAGATCCATGACCCTTGGCATCACAATGATCCATGTCATTGTCATCACAATGCTCCGTGAATGCTCTCATCACATTGCTCCATGCCCTTGTCATCACAAAGCTCCATGACACATGTCATCAGAATGCTCCATGGCCTTCTCATCACAATGCTCCATTTGCTTGCCATCACAATGCTCCATTACCACTGTCATAACAATGCTCCATGACAACTGCCATCACGATGTTCCGTGGCCTTGTCATCACAAGGCTCCATGACCCTTCTCATCACAATGCTCCAAGACCCCTGTAATCACAAAGCTCCATGCCCATTTTCTTCTCAATGATCCATGAACCGTCTCATCACAATGCACCATGACATCATCACAATGCTTCAGGCTATTGTCATCACAATGAAATCAATATGCTCCATGACCTCTGTCATAACAATGCTCCAAACCCTTGTGATCACAATATTCCATAACTCTTGTCATCACAGTGCCCCATGACACTCGTCATCACAATTATCCATGGTCTTCTCATCAAAATGCTCCATGACCTTTGTCATCACAATGCTCATTACACTTGTCATCAAAATGCTCCCTGACACTTGTTGTCTGTATGCTCCTTGAACCCTGCCATGAGAAGGCTCCATGCCTTTTTCATCACAATGATCCATGTCCTTCTCATCACAGTGCTCCATGACCCTTGTCATCACAATTCTCCATGCACTTGTCAGCACAATGCTCCCTGACCCTTGTCATCTCAATGCTCCAAGCTATTGTCATCACAATGCACCATTACCTTTGTCATCAGAATCCTCCATGACACTTGGCATCACAATGCTCCATGCCATTGTCATCACAATGGGCGATTACATATGTCAACACAATGCTCCCTGACACCAGTCTTCACAGTACTGCATGACCTGGTCATCACAATGCTCCATGCCCTTGTCACCACAATGCACCATTCCAACAGTCATCGCAATAATCCATGAAAGTTATTAGACCAATGCTCCATGCCCTTGTTATCACAATGCTCCATGACCCTTGTCATCACAATGCTCCATGAACTTTTCATCACAATGCTCTTTGATCCTTGTCATCACAATTCTCTATGCCTCTCTCAGCACAATGCTCCATGACCCTTGTCATCACAATGCTCCATGTGCTTGTCAGCACGATGCTCCATGACACATGTTATCACAATGCACCATGCACTTGTCATCACAGTGCTCCACAATCTTGTCATCACAATGATCCATAAACCTTGTCATCACAATGCTCCATGCACTTCTCATCAAAATGCTCTCTCACCACAGATATCACAATGTTACATCACTATTTGTCACAATACTCCCTCACCCCTGTCATCACAATGATCCATGACTCCTGTCATCACAATTGTACATGCACATATCATCACAATGTTCGATGACCCCTGACATCACAATGCTCCATAACCCCTGTCATCAAAATTCTCCCAAAACCTTTTCATCAAAATGCTCCATGACCCCTGGCATCACAATGTTCAATAACCCCTGTCATCAAAATATTCCATGACACATTTCATCCATTTGCTCCATGACCCTGTCATCACAATGCTCCCTGCCCTTCTCATCACAATGCACAACGCCCTTGTCATCAAAATCCTCCATGACCTTTGTCATCACAAAGATCCATGACCCTTGGCATCACAATGCTCCATGTCATTTTCATCACAATGCTCCATGATCACATTCATCACATTGCTCCATGCCGCTGTCATCACAAAGCTCCATGACACATGTCATCAGAATGCTCCATGGCCTTCTCATCACAGTCCTCCATGCCATTGCCATCACAATGTTCCATTACGCCTGTCATAACTATGCTCCATGACCCCTGCCATCACGATGTTCCATGGCCTTGTCATCACAAGGCTCCATGACCCTTCTCATCACAAGGCTCCAAGACCCCTGTAATCACAATGTTCCATGACCCCTGTCATCACAATGCTACATCCCCTTATCATCACAATGTTCCATGACACCTGACATCACAATGTTCCACAACCCCTGTCATCAAAATGCTCCATGACACTTTTTATCCCAAAGCTCCATGACCCCTGACATCCCAATGTTCTATAAACCCTTTCATCAAAATATTCCATTACAATTTTCATCAAATTGCTGCATGACCCTGTCATCAAAATGCTCCCTGGCCTTCTCATCACAATGCACCACGCCCTTGTCATCAAAATGCTCCGTGACCTTTGTCATCACAAATCTCCTTGACCCTTGACATCACAATGCTCCATGTCATTGTCATCACAATGCTCCATGAACCGTCTCATCACATTTCTCCATGCCCTTGTCATCACAAAGCTCCATGACACATGTCATCACAATGCTCGATGCCCTTCTCATCACTATGCTCCATGCCCTTGTCATTACAATCCTCTATGACCATTGTATCACAGTGTTCCGTGCTCTTGTCATCACAATGCTCCATGTCCACTCTCATCACAATAATCCATGAAACATTTCACACCAATGCTTCCTGTCCTTCTCATCACAATGCTCCATTACACCTGTCATAACCATGTTCCATGACCCCTGCCATCACAAAGTTCCACGGCCTTGTCATTCACAAGGCTCCATGACACTTGTCATCACAATGTTCCAAGACCCCTGTAATCACAATGCTCCATGCCCTTGTCATCACAAAGCTCCATGACGCATGTCATTAGAATGTTCCATGGACTTCTCATCACAATGCTCCAAGACACTTTTTATCACAATGCTCCATGCCCCTTTTCATCTCAAAGCTCCATGAATCCTATCATCACAATGCACCATGCCCATTATCAAAATGCTTCAGGCTATTTTCCTCACAATGAAATCAAAATGCTCCATGACCTCTGTCATCACAATGCTCCAAACCGTTGGGATCACAATGTTCCATAACACTTCTCATCACAACACCCCATGATGCTCATAATCACAATTATCCATGGTCTTCTCATCACTATGCTCCATAACCTTTGTCATCACAATGCTCCCTGGCACTTGTCGTCAGTATGCTCCTTGAACACTGTCATTACAGTGCTCCATGCCTTTTTCATCACAATGATCTATGCCCTTTTCATCACAATGCTCAAAGACACCTTTAATCACAATGCTACATGCACTTGTCATCACAGTGCTCCATGACGCATTCATCAGAATGCTCCATGGCCTTCTCTTCAAAATGCTCCATGCCCTTGTCATCACAATGCTCCAAGATCCCTGTAAACACACTGCTCCATGCCGCTTGTCATTATAGCACTCCATGACGCTCGTCATCACAATTATCCATGGTCTTCTCATCACAGTGCTCCACGGTCTTGCCATCACAATGCTCCATGCCCTGGTCATCACAATGCTCTATGTTCCCTTTCATCACAATTCTCCACGTTCTTGGCATCACTATGTTCCATGACACTTCCCATCACAGTGTTAAATGCTTTGTCATCACAATACTGCACAAGTTTGTCATCAGAATACTCGATGACCCTTGTCATCACAATGATCCATGACCCCGGTCATCACAATGCTCCATGAGACCTATCATCACAATGCTCCATGCCCCTTGTCATTACAGTGCTCCATGATGCTCGTCACCAGAATTATCCATGGTCTTCTCATCACAGTGCTCCACGGTCTTGCCATAACAGTGCTCCATGCCCTGGTCATCACAATGCTCCATGTCCCTTGTCATCACAATTCTCCAGGTCCTTGTCATCACAATGCTCCATGACAGTTCTCATCTCTATGTCACATGCTCTTGTCATCACAATTCTCCATGCACTTGTCATCGCAATGTCCCATGACCCCTGTCATAGCAAGCTCCATGCCTTTGTCATCACAATGCTTCACGACCTTTTCATCAAAATTCTCAAAGGCCGTTGTCATCACAATGCTCCATGCCCTTGTCATCACAATGCTCCATCGCCCTTGTCATCACAATGCTCCAAGCCCTTGTCATCACAATGTTCCATTACCTTTGTCATCACAATCCTCCATAACACTCGGCATCACAATGCTCCATGACCCCTGTCATCACAATGGAACATGAAATATGCCATCACAATGCTCCCTGAAACCTGTCTTCACAATAATCCATGACCTTGTAATCACAATGTTCCATGCCCTTGCCATCACAATTCTCCATTAACCCTGTCATAACAATGCTCCATGACCCCTGCCATCACGATGTTCCATGGTCTTGTCATCACAAGGCTCCATGACCCTTCTAACCACAATGCTCCAAGACCCCTGTAATCACAATGCTCCATGCCCCTTTTCATCTCAATGATCCATGAACCCGGTCATCACAATGCACCATGCCCATCATCAAAATGCTTCAGGTTATTGTCAACACAATGAAATCAAAATTCTCCATGATCTCTGTCATCACAATGCTCCAAATCCGTGTGATCAAAATGTTCCATAACACTTATCATCACAACGTCCCATGACGCTCGTCATCACAATTATACATGGTCTTCTCATCACAATGCTCCATGACCTTTTTCATCACAATGCTCAATACACTTCTCATCACAATGCTCCCTGACACTTGTCCTCAGTATGCTCCTTGAACCATGTCATGACAAGGCTCCATGCCTTTTTCATCACAATGCTCCATGCCCTTGTCATCACAAAGCTCCATGATGCATGTCATCAGAACGTTCCATGGCCATCTCATCCCAATGCTCCAAGCCCTTGTCATCACAATGCCCCAAGACCCCTGTAATCACAATGCACCATGCCCCTTTTCATCAGAATATTCCATGAGACTTGTCATCACAAGTCTCCATGGTCTTTTCATCACAATGCTCCAGTACCTTGTCATCACAAGCCTCCATGGCCCCTGTCATCACAATATTCGATGAACGTTTTCAGTCCAATGCTCCTTGACCTTCTCATCACAATGCTCCATGACCACTGTCATGACAACACTCCATGACACCTGACAACACAATGATCCGGGACTCCTGTCATCACAAAGCTCCAAGACCCCTGTAATCACAATACTCCATGAACATTTTCAGCCCAATGCTCCATGACACTTGTCATCACAATCATCCATGCCCTTGTCATCCCAATTCTCCATGACCCCAGTATTCACAATGCTCCGTGACGCTTGTCATCACAGTGCTCCATGACACCTGTCATCACAATGCTCCATGACTTTGTCAGCAAAATGCTTCATGACCTTGTCATTACAATGCTCTTTGCGCTTATCATCACAATACTCCACTACCATTGTCATAACAATCCTCCATGAACCTTGGGATCACATTGCTTCATGCCCTTGTAATCACAATGCTCCATGCTCCTTTAAATCAAAATGATCCATGACCTCTGTCATCACAATGCTCCAAAACCTTGTGATCACAATGTTCCATAACACTTATAATCACAACACCCCATGACGATCATCATCACTATTATCCATGGCCTTCTCATCACCATGCTCCATGACCTTTGTCATCACAATTCTCAATACACTTGTCATCACAATGCTCCCTGACACTTGTCGTCAGAATGCTCCTTGAACCCTGTCACGAAAAGGCTCCATGCCTTTTTCATCAAAATGCCCCATGCCGTTTTCATCACAATGCTCCACGCCACTGTCATCAAAATACTCCACAAGCTCGTCATCACAATGCTCCATGACCTTTGTCATCACAATTCTCCATGCACTTGTCAGCACAATGCTCCCAGACCCTTGTCATCTCAATGCTCCAAGCCATTGTCATCACAATGCACCATTACATTTGTCATCAGAATCCTCCCTGACACTTGGCATCACAATGCTCCATGCCCTTGTCACCACAATGCACCATTCCAACAGTCATCACAATAATACATGAAATTTATGAGACCAATGATCCATGCCCTTGTCATCAAAATGCTCCATGCCCCTTGTCAACACAATGCTCCATGACCCCTGTCATCACAGTGCTCCGTGACTCCAGTCATCACAGTGCTTCATGACCTTTGTCATCACAATGGTCCATGCCCTCGTCATCAAGAGTCTCTGTGACCTTTTTAACCACAATGCTCCATGAACTTTTCATCACAATTCTCTTTGATCCTTGTCAACACAATGCTCTATGCCTTTCTCAGCACAATGCTCCATGACCCTTGTCATCACAATGCTCCATGCACTTGTCAGCACAATGCTCCATGACACATGTCATCACAATGCACCATGCGCTTGTCATCACAGTGCACCACAATCTTGTCATCACAATGCTCCATAAACATTGTCATCACAATGCTCCATGAACTTCTCATCAAAATGCTCTCTCACCACTGATATCACAATGTTACTTCACTATTCGTCACAATACTCCCTCACCCCTGTCATCACAATGTTCCATGACTCCTGTCATCACAGTGCTACATGCACTTATCATCACAATGTTCGATGACCACTGACATCACAATGTTCCGTAACCCCCGTCATCAAAATGCTCCCTGACCCTTGTCATCTCAATGCTCCAAGCCATTGTCATCACAATGCACCATTACATTTGTCATCAGAATCCTCCATGACCCTTGGCATCACATTGCTCCATGCCCTTGTCATCACTAAGCTCCATGACACATGTCATCAGAATGCTCCATGGCCTTCTCATCACAATGTCCCATGACATTTTTCATCACAATGCTCAATACACTTGTCATCAATATGCTCCATGACACTTGTTGTCTGTATGCTCCTTGAACCCTGTCATGACAAGGCTCCATGCATTTTTCATCACAATGTTCCATGCCCTTTTCATCACACTGCTACAAGACCCCTGTAATCAAAATGCTCCATGTGCTGGTCATCACAAAGCTCAATGTCGCATGTCCTCAGATTGCTCCTTGGCCTTCTCTTCACAGTGCTCCATGCCCTTGTCATCACAATGTTCCAAGACCCCTGCAATCACAGTGGTCCATGCCCCTTTTCATCAGTATGCTATATGAGACTTGTCATCACAAGGCTCCATGGATTTCTCATCACAATGCTCCAGGACCTTGTCATCACAATGCTTCACAACTTTGTGAAGAAGATTCTCAATAGCCCTTGTCATCATATTGCTCCAAGCCCTAGTAATCACAATGCTCCATTTTATTTGTCATCACAATCCTCCATTACATTTAGCATCACAATGCTCCATGCCATTATCATCGCAATGGACCATGACATATGTCATCACAATGCTCCCTGACACCTGTCTTCACAATAGTCCATGACCTTCTCATCACCATGATCCATACACTTGTCATTACAATGCACCATGTCCACTGTCATCACAATAATCTATGAAACTTGTCAGACCAATGTTCCATGCCCCTGTCACCACAATGCTCCATGCCCTTGTCCTCACAATGCTCCATGACCCCTATCATCACAATGCTCCGTGACTCCATTCATCACAGTGCTTCATAACGTTTGTCATCAAAACGGTCCTTGCTCGTGTCATCACAAGGCTCTGTGACCTTTGTAACCACAATGTTCCATGAACTTTTCATCACACTGCTCCGAGACCCTTGTCATCACAATGCTCCATGCCTTTGTCAGAAAAATGCTCCATAACCCTTGTCATCACAATGGGCGACGCGATTTTCATCCCAACGGTCCACAAATTTGTCATCGCAATGCTCCATTAATCTTGTAATCACAATGCTCCTTGCCCTTCACATCACAATGCTCCATTACCCCTGTCATAACAATGCTCCATGACCCCTGCCATCACAATGTTCCACGGCCTTGTCATCACAAGGCTCCATGACCCTTGTCATCACAGTGCTCCAAGACCCCTGTAATCAAAATGCTCCATGCCGTTGTCATCACAAAGCTCCATGACACATGTCATCAGAATGTTCCATGGTCTTCTCATCAAAATGCTTCATGCCGTTATCATCACTATGCTCCCAGACCCCTGTAATCACAATGCTCCATGCCCGTTTTCATCTCAATGGTCCATGAAACCTGTCATCACAATGCATCATGCCCATCATCATAATGCTTCCAGCTATTGTCAGCACAATGAAATCAAAATACTCCATGACCTCTGTCATCACAATGCTCCATGACGCCTGTCATCACAATACTCCATGAACATTTTCAGACCACTGCTACATGACAGTTGTCATCACAATGATCCATGCCCTTGTCATCCCAATGCTCCATGACCCCTGTATTCACAATGCTCCGTGACGCTTTTCATCACAGGGCTCCATGACAACTGTCATCACAATGCTCCATGCGCTTCTCAGCAAGATGCTCCATGATACATGTCATCACAATGCACCATGCGCTTGTCATCACAGTGCTCCACAATCTTGTCATCACAATGCTCCATAAACCTTGTCATCACAATGCTCCATGCACTTCTCATCAAAATGCTCTCTCACCACAGATATCAAAATGTTACATCACTATTCGTCACAATACTCCCTCACCCCTGTTATCACAATGTTCCATGACCCCTGTCATCACAATGCTACATACACTTATCATCACAATGTTCGATGACACCTGTCATCACAAAGCTCCATAACCCCTGTCATCAAAATGCTCCATGACCCTTTTCATCAAAATGCTCCATGAACCCTGACATCACAGTGTTCCATAACACATGTCATCAAAATGTTCCATGACAATTTTCATTAAAATGCTCCATGACCCTGTCATCACAATGCTCCCTGCCCTTCTCATCACAATGCACAAACACTTGTCATCAAAATGCTCCCTGTTATTGGTCATCACAAAGATCCATGACCCTTGGCATCACAATGATCCATGTCATTGTCATCACAATGCTCCGTGAATGCTCTCATCACATTGCTCCATGCCCTTGTCATCACAAAGCTCCATGACACATGTCATCAGAATGCTCCATGGCCTTCTCATCACAATGCTCCATTTGCTTGCCATCACAATGCTCCATTACCACTGTCATAACAATGCTCCATGACAACTGCCATCACGATGTTCCGTGGCCTTGTCATCACAAGGCTCCATGACCCTTCTCATCACAATGCTCCAAGACCCCTGTAATCACAAAGCTCCATGCCCATTTTCTTCTCAATGATCCATGAACCGTCTCATCACAATGCACCATGACATCATCACAATGCTTCAGGCTATTGTCATCACAATGAAATCAATATGCTCCATGACCTCTGTCATAACAATGCTCCAAACCCTTGTGATCACAATATTCCATAACTCTTGTCATCACAGTGCCCCATGACACTCGTCATCACAATTATCCATGGTCTTCTCATCAAAATGCTCCATGACCTTTGTCATCACAATGCTCATTACACTTGTCATCAAAATGCTCCCTGACACTTGTTGTCTGTATGCTCCTTGAACCCTGCCATGAGAAGGCTCCATGCCTTTTTCATCACAATGATCCATGTCCTTCTCATCACAGTGCTCCATGACCCTTGTCATCACAATTCTCCATGCACTTGTCAGCACAATGCTCCCTGACCCTTGTCATCTCAATGCTCCAAGCTATTGTCATCACAATGCACCATTACCTTTGTCATCAGAATCCTCCATGACACTTGGCATCACAATGCTCCATGCCATTGTCATCACAATGGGCGATTACATATGTCAACACAATGCTCCCTGACACCAGTCTTCACAGTACTGCATGACCTGGTCATCACAATGCTCCATGCCCTTGTCACCACAATGCACCATTCCAACAGTCATCGCAATAATCCATGAAAGTTATTAGACCAATGCTCCATGCCCTTGTTATCACAATGCTCCATGACCCTTGTCATCACAATGCTCCATGAACTTTTCATCACAATGCTCTTTGATCCTTGTCATCACAATTCTCTATGCCTCTCTCAGCACAATGCTCCATGACCCTTGTCATCACAATGCTCCATGTGCTTGTCAGCACGATGCTCCATGACACATGTTATCACAATGCACCATGCACTTGTCATCACAGTGCTCCACAATCTTGTCATCACAATGATCCATAAACCTTGTCATCACAATGCTCCATGCACTTCTCATCAAAATGCTCTCTCACCACAGATATCACAATGTTACATCACTATTTGTCACAATACTCCCTCACCCCTGTCATCACAATGATCCATGACTCCTGTCATCACAATTGTACATGCACATATCATCACAATGTTCGATGACCCCTGACATCACAATGCTCCATAACCCCTGTCATCAAAATTCTCCCAAAACCTTTTCATCAAAATGCTCCATGACCCCTGGCATCACAATGTTCAATAACCCCTGTCATCAAAATATTCCATGACACATTTCATCCATTTGCTCCATGACCCTGTCATCACAATGCTCCCTGCCCTTCTCATCACAATGCACAACGCCCTTGTCATCAAAATCCTCCATGACCTTTGTCATCACAAAGATCCATGACCCTTGGCATCACAATGCTCCATGTCATTTTCATCACAATGCTCCATGATCACATTCATCACATTGCTCCATGCCGCTGTCATCACAAAGCTCCATGACACATGTCATCAGAATGCTCCATGGCCTTCTCATCACAGTCCTCCATGCCATTGCCATCACAATGTTCCATTACGCCTGTCATAACTATGCTCCATGACCCCTGCCATCACGATGTTCCATGGCCTTGTCATCACAAGGCTCCATGACCCTTCTCATCACAAGGCTCCAAGACCCCTGTAATCACAATGTTCCATGACCCCTGTCATCACAATGCTACATCCCCTTATCATCACAATGTTCCATGACACCTGACATCACAATGTTCCACAACCCCTGTCATCAAAATGCTCCATGACACTTTTTATCCCAAAGCTCCATGACCCCTGACATCCCAATGTTCTATAAACCCTTTCATCAAAATATTCCATTACAATTTTCATCAAATTGCTGCATGACCCTGTCATCAAAATGCTCCCTGGCCTTCTCATCACAATGCACCACGCCCTTGTCATCAAAATGCTCCGTGACCTTTGTCATCACAAATCTCCTTGACCCTTGACATCACAATGCTCCATGTCATTGTCATCACAATGCTCCATGAACCGTCTCATCACATTTCTCCATGCCCTTGTCATCACAAAGCTCCATGACACATGTCATCACAATGCTCGATGCCCTTCTCATCACTATGCTCCATGCCCTTGTCATTACAATCCTCTATGACCATTGTATCACAGTGTTCCGTGCTCTTGTCATCACAATGCTCCATGTCCACTCTCATCACAATAATCCATGAAACATTTCACACCAATGCTTCCTGTCCTTCTCATCACAATGCTCCATTACACCTGTCATAACCATGTTCCATGACCCCTGCCATCACAAAGTTCCACGGCCTTGTCATTCACAAGGCTCCATGACACTTGTCATCACAATGTTCCAAGACCCCTGTAATCACAATGCTCCATGCCCTTGTCATCACAAAGCTCCATGACGCATGTCATTAGAATGTTCCATGGACTTCTCATCACAATGCTCCAAGACACTTTTTATCACAATGCTCCATGCCCCTTTTCATCTCAAAGCTCCATGAATCGTATCATCACAATGCACCATGCCCATTATCATAATGCTTCAGGCTATTTTCCTCACAATGAAATCAAAATGCTCCATGACCTCTGTCATCACAATGCTCCAAACCGTTGGGATCACAATGTTCCATAACACTTCTCATCACAACACCCCATGATGCTCATAATCACAATTATCCATGGTCTTCTCATCACTATGCTCCATAACCTTTGTCATCACAATGCTCCCTGGCACTTGTCGTCAGTATGCTCCTTGAACACTGTCATTACAGTGCTCCATGCCTTTATCATCACAATGATCTATGCCCTTTTCATCACAATGCTCAAAGACACCTTTAATCACAATGCTACATGCACTTGTCATCACAGTGCTCCATGACGCATTCATCAGAATGCTCCATGGCCTTCTCTTCAAAATGCTCCATGCCCTTGTCATCACAATGCTCCAAGATCCCTGTAAACACAGTGCTCCATGCCGCTTGTCATTATAGCACTCCATGACGCTCGTCATCACAATTATCCATGGTCTTCTCATCACAGTGCTCCACGGTCTTGCCATCACAATGCTCCATGACCTGGTCATCACAATGCTCTATGTTCCCTTTCATCACAATTCTCCACGTTCTTGGCATCACTATGTTCCATGACACTTCCCATCACAGTGTTAAATGCTTTGTCATCACAATACTGCACAAGCTTGTCATCAGAATACTCGATGACCCTTCTCATCACAATGATCCATGACCCCGGTCATCACAATGCTCCATGAGACCTATCATCACAATGCTCCATGCCCCTTGTCATTACAGTGCTCCATGATGCTCGTCACCAGAATTATCCATGGTCTTCTCATCACAGTGCTCCACGGTCTTGCCATAACAATGCTCCATGCCCTGGTCATCACAATGCTCCATGTCCCTTGTCATCACAATTCTCCAGGTCCTTGTCATCACAATGCTCCATGACAGTTCTCATCTCTATGTCACATGCTCTTGTCATCACAATTCTCCATGCACTTGTCATCGCAATGTCCCATGACCCCTGTCATAGCAAGCTCCATGCCTTTGTCATCACAATGCTTCACGACCTTTTCATCAAAATTCTCAAAGGCCGTTGTCATCACAATGCTCCATGCCCTTGTCATCACAATGCTCCATCGCCCTTGTCATCACAATGCTCCAAGCCCTTGTCATCACAATGCTCCATTACCTTTGTCATCACAATCCTCCATAACACTCGGCATCACAATGCTCCATGACCCCTGTCATCACAATGGAACATGAAATATGCCATCACAATGCTCCCTGACACCTGTCTTCACAATAATCCATGACCTTGTAATCACAATGTTCCATGCCCTTGCCATCACAATTCTCCATTAACCCTGTCATAACAATGCTCCATGACCCCTGCCATCACGATGTTCCATGGTCTTGTCATCACAAGGCTCCATGACCCTTCTAACCACAATGCTCCAAGACCCCTGTAATCACAATGCTCCATGCCCCTTTTCATCTCAATGATCCATGAACCCGGTCATCACAATGCACCATGCCCATCATCAAAATGCTTCAGGTTATTGTCAACACAATGAAATCAAAATTCTCCATGATCTCTGTCATCACAATGCTCCAAATCCGTGTGATCAAAATGTTCCATAACACTTATCATCACAACGTCCCATGACGCTCGTCATCACAATTATACATGGTCTTCTCATCACAATGCTCCATGACCTTTTTCATCACAATGCTCAATACACTTCTCATCACAATGCTCCCTGACACTTGTCCTCAGTATGCTCCTTGAACCATGTCATGACAAGGCTCCATGCCTTTTTCATCACAATGCTCCATGCCCTTGTCATCACAAAGCTCCATGATGCATGTCATCAGAACGTTCCATGGCCATCTCATCCCAATGCTCCAAGCCCTTGTCATCACAATGCCCCAAGACCCCTGTAATCACAATGCACCATGCCCCTTTTCATCAGAATATTCCATGAGACTTGTCATCACAAGTCTCCATGGTCTTCTCATCACAATGCTCCAGTACCTTGTCATCACAAGCCTCCATGGCCCCTGTCATCACAATACTCGATGAACGTTTTCAGTCCAATGCTCCTTGACCTTCTCATCACAATGCTCCATGACCACTGTCATGACAACACTCCATGACACCTGACAACACAATGATCCGGGACTCCTGTCATCACAAAGCTCCAAGACCCCTGTAATCACAATACTCCATGAACATTTTCAGCCCAATGCTCCATGACACTTGTCATCACAATCATCCATGCCCTTGTCATCCCAATTCTCCATGACCCCAGTATTCACAATGCTCCGTGACGCTTGTCATCACAGTGCTCCATGACACCTGTCATCACAATGCTCCATGACTTTGTCAGCAAAATGCTTCATGACCTTGTCATTACAATGCTCTTTGCGCTTATCATCACAATACTCCACTACCATTGTCATAACAATCCTCCATGAACCTTGGGATCACATTGCTTCATGCCCTTGTAATCACAATGCTCCATGCTCCTTTAAATCAAAATGATCCATGACCTCTGTCATCACAATGCTCCAAAACCTTGTGATCACAATGTTCCATAACACTTATAATCACAACACCCCATGACGATCATCATCACTATTATCCATGGCCTTCTCATCACCATGCTCCATGACCTTTGTCATCACAATTCTCAATACACTTGTCATCACAATGCTCCCTGACACTTGTCGTCAGAATGCTCCTTGAACCCTGTCACGAAAAGGCTCCATGCCTTTTTCATCAAAATGCCCCATGCCGTTTTCATCACAATGCTCCACGCCACTGTCATCAAAATACTCCACAAGCTCGTCATCACAATGCTCCATGACCTTTGTCATCACAATTCTCCATGCACTTGTCAGCACAATGCTCCCAGACCCTTGTCATCTCAATGCTCCAAGCCATTGTCATCACAATGCACCATTACATTTGTCATCAGAATCCTCCCTGACACTTGGCATCACAATGCTCCATGCCCTTGTCACCACAATGCACCATTCCAACAGTCATCACAATAATACATGAAATTTATGAGACCAATGATCCATGCCCTTGTCATCACAATGCTCCATGCCCCTTGTCAACACAATGCTCCATGACCCCTGTCATCACAGTGCTCCGTGACTCCAGTCATCACAGTGCTTCATGACCTTTGTCATCACAATGGTCCATGCCCTCGTCATCAAGAGTCTCTGTGACCTTTTTAACCACAATGCTCCATGAACTTTTCATCACAATTCTCTTTGATCCTTGTCAACACAATGCTCTATGCCTTTCTCAGCACAATGCTCCATGACCCTTGTCATCACAATGCTCCATGCACTTGTCAGCACAATGCTCCATGACACATGTCATCACAATGCACCATGCGCTTGTCATCACAGTGTTCCACAATCTTGTCATCACAATGCTCCATAAACATTGTCATCACAATGCTCCATGAACTTCTCATCAAAATGCTCTCTCACCACTGATATCACAATGTTACTTCACTATTCGTCACAATACTCCCTCACCCCTGTCATCACAATGTTCCATGACTCCTGTCATCACAGTGCTACATGCACTTATCATCACAATGTTCGATGACCACTGACATCACAATGTTCCGTAACCCCCGTCATCAAAATGCTCCCTGACCCTTGTCATCTCAATGCTCCAAGCCATTGTCATCACAATGCACCATTACATTTGTCATCAGAATCCTCCATGACCCTTGGCATCACATTGCTCCATGCCCTTGTCATCACTAAGCTCCATGACACATGTCATCAGAATGCTCCATGGCCTTCTCATCACAATGTCCCATGACATTTTTCATCACAATGCTCAATACACTTGTCATCAATATGCTCCATGACACTTGTTGTCTGTATGCTCCTTGAACCCTGTCATGACAAGGCTCCATGCATTTTTCATCACAATGTTCCATGCCCTTTTCATCACACTGCTACAAGACCCCTGTAATCAAAATGCTCCATGTGCTGGTCATCACAAAGCTCAATGACGCATGTCCTCAGATTGCTCCTTGGCCTTCTCTTCACAGTGCTCCATGCCCTTGTCATCACAATGTTCCAAGACCCCTGCAATCACAGTGGTCCATGCCCCTTTTCATCAGTATGCTATATGAGACTTGTCATCACAAGGCTCCATGGATTTCTCATCACAATGCTCCAGGACCTTGTCATCACAATGCTTCACAACTTTGTGAAGAAGATTCTCAATAGCCCTTGTCATCATATTGCTCCAAGCCCTAGTCATCACAATGCTCCATTTTATTTGTCATCACAATCCTCCATTACATTTAGCATCACAATGCTCCATGCCATTATCATCGCAATGGACCATGACATATGTCATCACAATGCTCCCTGACACCTGTCTTCACAATACTCCATGACCTTCTCATCACCATGATCCATACACTTGTCATTACAATGCACCATGTCCACTGTCATCACAATAATCTATGAAACTTGTCAGACCAATGTTCCATGCCCCTGTCACCACAATGCTCCATGCCCTTGTCCTCACAATGCTCCATGACCCCTATCATCACAATGCTCCGTGACTCCATTCATCACAGTGCTTCATAACGTTTGTCATCAAAATGGTCCTTGCTCGTGTCATCACAAGGCTCTGTGACCTTTGTAACCACAATGTTCCATGAACTTTTCATCACACTGCTCCGAGACCCTTGTCATCACAATGCTCCATGCCTTTGTCAGAAAAATGCTCCATAACCCTTGTCATCACAATGGGCGACGCGATTTTCATCCCAACGGTCCACAAATTTGTCATCGCAATGCTCCATTAATCTTGTAATCACAATGCTCCTTGCCCTTCACATCACAATGCTCCATTACCCCTGTCATAACAATGCTCCATGACCCCTGCCATCACAATGTTCCACGGCCTTGTCATCACAAGGCTCCATGACCCTTGTCATCACAGTGCTCCAAGACCCCTGTAATCAAAATGCTCCATGCCGTTGTCATCACAAAGCTCCATGACACATGTCATCAGAATGTTCCATGGTCTTCTCATCAAAATGCTTCATGCCGTTATCATCACTATGCTCCCAGACCCCTGTAATCACAATGCTCCATGCCCGTTTTCATCTCAATGGTCCATGAAACCTGTCATCACAATGCATCATGCCCATCATCATAATGCTTCCAGCTATTGTCAGCACAATGAAATCAAAATACTCCATGACCTCTGTCATCACAATGCTCCATGACGCCTGTCATCACAATACTCCATGAACATTTTCAGACCACTGCTACATGACAGTTGTCATCACAATGATCCATGCCCTTTTCATCCCAATGCTCCATGACCCCTGTATTCACAATGCTCCGTGACGCTTTTCATCACAGGGCTCCATGACAACTGTCATCACAATGCTCCATGCGCTTCTCAGCAAGATGCTCCATGATACATGTCATCACAATGCACCATGCGCTTGTCATCACAGTGCTCCACAATCTTGTCATCACAATGCTCCATAAACCTTGTCATCACAATGCTCCATGCACTTCTCATCAAAATGCTCTCTCACCACAGATATCAAAATGTTACATCACTATTCGTCACAATACTCCCTCACCCCTGTTATCACAATGTTCCATGACCCCTGTCATCACAATGCTACATACACTTATCATCACAATGTTCGATGACACCTGTCATCACAAAGCTCCATAACCCCTGTCATCAAAATGCTCCATGACCCTTTTCATCAAAATGCTCCATGAACCCTGACATCACAGTGTTCCATAACACATGTCATCAAAATGTTCCATGACAATTTTCATTAAAATGCTCCATGACCCTGTCATCACAATGCTCCCTGCCCTTCTCATCACAATGCACAAACACTTGTCATCAAAATGCTCCCTGTTATTGGTCATCACAAAGATCCATGACCCTTGGCATCACAATGATCCATGTCATTGTCATCACAATGCTCCGTGAATGCTCTCATCACATTGCTCCATGCCCTTGTCATCACAAAGCTCCATGACACATGTCATCAGAATGCTCCATGGCCTTCTCATCACAATGCTCCATTTGCTTGCCATCACAATGCTCCATTACCACTGTCATAACAATGCTCCATGACAACTGCCATCACGATGTTCCGTGGCCTTGTCATCACAAGGCTCCATGACCCTTCTCATCACAATGCTCCAAGACCCCTGTAATCACAAAGCTCCATGCCCATTTTCTTCTCAATGATCCATGAACCGTCTCATCACAATGCACCATGACATCATCACAATGCTTCAGGCTATTGTCATCACAATGAAATCAATATGCTCCATGACCTCTGTCATAACAATGCTCCAAACCCTTGTGATCACAATATTCCATAACTCTTGTCATCACAGTGCCCCATGACACTCGTCATCACAATTATCCATGGTCTTCTCATCAAAATGCTCCATGACCTTTGTCATCACAATGCTCATTACACTTGTCATCAAAATGCTCCCTGACACTTGTTGTCTGTATGCTCCTTGAACCCAGCCATGAGAAGGCTCCATGCCTTTTTCATCACAATGATCCATGTCCTTCTCATCACAGTGCTCCATGACCCTTGTCATCACAATTCTCCATGCACTTGTCAGCACAATGCTCCCTGACCCTTGTCATCTCAATGCTCCAAGCTATTGTCATCACAATGCACCATTACCTTTGTCATCAGAATCCTCCATGACACTTGGCATCACAATGCTCCATGCCATTGTCATCACAATGGGCGATTACATATGTCAACACAATGCTCCCTGACACCAGTCTTCACAGTACTGCATGACCTGGTCATCACAATGCTCCATGCCCTTGTCACCACAATGCACCATTCCAACAGTCATCGCAATAATCCATGAAAGTTATTAGACCAATGCTCCATGCCCTTGTTATCACAATGCTCCATGACCCTTGTCATCACAATGCTCCATGAACTTTTCATCACAATGCTCTTTGATCCTTGTCATCACAATTCTCTATGCCTCTCTCAGCACAATGCTCCATGACCCTTGTCATCACAATGCTCCATGTGCTTGTCAGCACGATGCTCCATGACACATGTTATCACAATGCACCATGCACTTGTCATCACAGTGCTCCACAATCTTGTCATCACAATGATCCATAAACCTTGTCATCACAATGCTCCATGCACTTCTCATCAAAATGCTCTCTCACCACAGATATCACAATGTTACATCACTATTTGTCACAATACTCCCTCACCCCTGTCATCACAATGATCCATGACTCCTGTCATCACAATTGTACATGCACATATCATCACAATGTTCGATGACCCCTGACATCACAATGCTCCATAACCCCTGTCATCAAAATTCTCCCAAAACCTTTTCATCAAAATGCTCCATGACCCCTGGCATCACAATGTTCAATAACCCCTGTCATCAAAATATTCCATGACACATTTCATCCATTTGCTCCATGACCCTGTCATCACAATGCTCCCTGCCCTTCTCATCACAATGCACAACGCCCTTGTCATCAAAATCCTCCATGACCTTTGTCATCACAAAGATCCATGACCCTTGGCATCACAATGCTCCATGTCATTTTCATCACAATGCTCCATGATCACATTCATCACATTGCTCCATGCCGCTGTCATCACAAAGCTCCATGACACATGTCATCAGAATGCTCCATGGCCTTCTCATCACAGTCCTCCATGCCATTGCCATCACAATGTTCCATTACGCCTGTCATAACTATGCTCCATGACCCCTGCCATCACGATGTTCCATGGCCTTGTCATTACAAGGCTCCATGACCCTTCTCATCACAAGGCTCCAAGACCCCTGTAATCACAATGTTCCATGACCCCTGTCATCACAATGCTACATCCCCTTATCATCACAATGTTCCATGACACCTGACATCACAATGTTCCACAACCCCTGTCATCAAAATGCTCCATGACACTTTTTATCCCAAAGCTCCATGACCCCTGACATCCCAATGTTCTATAAACCCTTTCATCAAAATATTCCATTACAATTTTCATCAAATTGCTGCATGACCCTGTCATCAAAATGCTCCCTGGCCTTCTCATCACAATGCACCACGCCCTTGTCATCAAAATGCTCCGTGACCTTTGTCATCACAAATCTCCTTGACCCTTGACATCACAATGCTCCATGTCATTGTCATCACAATGCTCCATGAACCGTCTCATCACATTTCTCCATGCCCTTGTCATCACAAAGCTCCATGACACATGTCATCACAATGCTCGATGCCCTTCTCATCACTATGCTCCATGCCCTTGTCATTACAATCCTCTATGACCATTGTATCACAGTGTTCCGTGCTCTTGTCATCACAATGCTCCATGTCCACTCTCATCACAATAATCCATGAAACATTTCACACCAATGCTTCCTGTCCTTCTCATCACAATGCTCCATTACACCTGTCATAACCATGTTCCATGACCCCTGCCATCACAAAGTTCCACGGCCTTGTCATTCACAAGGCTCCATGACACTTGTCATCACAATGTTCCAAGACCCCTGTAATCACAATGCTCCATGCCCTTGTCATCACAAAGCTCCATGACGCATGTCATTAGAATGTTCCATGGACTTCTCATCACAATGCTCCAAGACACTTTTTATCACAATGCTCCATGCCCCTTTTCATCTCAAAGCTCCATGAATCCTATCATCACAATGCACCATGCCCATTATCAAAATGCTTCAGGCTATTTTCCTCACAATGAAATCAAAATGCTCCATGACCTCTGTCATCACAATGCTCCAAACCGTTGGGATCACAATGTTCCATAACACTTCTCATCACAACACCCCATGATGCTCATAATCACAATTATCCATGGTCTTCTCATCACTATGCTCCATAACCTTTGTCATCACAATGCTCCTTGGCACTTGTCGTCAGTATGCTCCTTGAACACTGTCATTACAGTGCTCCATGCCTTTTTCATCACAATGATCTATGCCCTTTTCATCACAATGCTCAAAGACACCTTTAATCACAATGCTACATGCACTTGTCATCACAGTGCTCCATGACGCATTCATCAGAATGCTCCATGGCCTTCTCTTCAAAATGCTCCATGCCCTTGTCATCACAATGCTCCAAGATCCCTGTAAACACACTGCTCCATGCCACTTGTCATTATAGCACTCCATGACGCTCGTCATCACAATTATCCATGGTCTTCTCATCACAGTGCTCCACGGTCTTGCCATCACAATGCTCCATGCCCTGGTCATCACAATGCTCTATGTTCCCTTTCATCACAATTCTCCACGTTCTTGGCATCACTATGTTCCATGACACTTCCCATCACAGTGTTAAATGCTTTGTCATCACAATACTGCACAAGCTTGTCATCAGAATACTCGATGACCCTTGTCATCACAATGATCCATGACCCCGGTCATCACAATGCTCCATGAGACCTATCATCACAATGCTCCATGCCCCTTGTCATTACAGTGCTCCATGATGCTCGTCACCAGAATTATCCATGGTCTTCTCATCACAGTGCTCCACGGTCTTGCCATAACAATGCTCCATGCCCTGGTCATCACAATGCTCCATGTCCCTTGTCATCACAATTCTCCAGGTCCTTGTCATCACAATGCTCCATGACAGTTCTCATCTCTATGTCACATGCTCTTGTCATCACAATTCTCCATGCACTTGTCATCGCAATGTCCCATGACCCCTGTCATAGCAAGCTCCATGCCTTTGTCATCACAATGCTTCACGACCTTTTCATCAAAATTCTCAAAGGCCGTTGTCATCACAATGCTCCATGCCCTTGTCATCACAATGCTCCATCGCCCTTGTCATCACAATGCTCCAAGCCCTTGTCATCACAATGCTCCATTACCTTTGTCATCACAATCCTCCATAACACTCGGCATCACAATGCTCCATGACCCCTGTCATCACAATGGAACATGAAATATGCCATCACAATGCTCCCTGACACCTGTCTTCACAATAATCCATGACCTTGTAATCACAATGTTCCATGCCCTTGCCATCACAATTCTCCATTAACCCTGTCATAACAATGCTCCATGACCCCTGCCATCACGATGTTCCATGGTCTTGTCATCACAAGGCTCCATGACCCTTCTAACCACAATGCTCCAAGACCCCTGTAATCACAATGCTCCATGCCCCTTTTCATCTCAATGATCCATGAACCCGGTCATCACAATGCACCATGCCCATCATCAAAATGCTTCAGGTTATTGTCAACACAATGAAATCAAAATTCTCCATGATCTCTGTCATCACAATGCTCCAAATCCGTGTGATCAAAATGTTCCATAACACTTATCATCACAACGTCCCATGACGCTCGTCATCACAATTATACATGGTCTTCTCATCACAATGCTCCATGACCTTTTTCATCACAATGCTCAATACACTTCTCATCACAATGCTCCCTGACACTTGTCCTCAGTATGCTCCTTGAACCATGTCATGACAAGGCTCCATGCCTTTTTCATCACAATGCTCCATGCCCTTGTGATAACAAAGCTCCATGATGCATGTCATCAGAACTTTCCATGGCCATCTCATCCCAATGCTCCAAGCCCTTGTCATCACAATGCCCCAAGACCCCTGTAATCACAATGCACCATGCCCCTTTTCATCAGAATATTCCATGAGACTTGTCATCACAAGTCTCCATGGTCTTTTCATCACAATGCTCCAGTACCTTGTCATCACAAGCCTCCATGGCCCCTGTCATCACAATATTCGATGAACGTTTTCAGTCCAATGCTCCTTGACCTTCTCATCACAATGCTCCATGACCACTGTCATGACAACACTCCATGACACCTGACAACACAATGATCCGGGACTCCTGTCATCACAAAGCTCCAAGACCCCTGTAATCACAATACTCCATGAACATTTTCAGCCCAATGCTCCATGACACTTGTCATCACAATCATCCATGCCCTTGTCATCCCAATTCTCCATGACCCCAGTATTCACAATGCTCCGTGACGCTTGTCATCACAGTGCTCCATGACACCTGTCATCACAATGCTCCATGACTTTGTCAGCAAAATGCTTCATGACCTTGTCATTACAATGCTCTTTGCGCTTATCATCACAATACTCCACTACCATTGTCATAACAATCCTCCATGAACCTTGGGATCACATTGCTTCATGCCCTTGTAATCACAATGCTCCATGCTCCTTTAAATCAAAATGATCCATGACCTCTGTCATCACAATGCTCCAAAACCTTGTGATCACAATGTTCCATAACACTTATAATCACAACACCCCATGACGATCATCATCACTATTATCCATGGCCTTCTCATCACCATGCTCCATGACCTTTGTCATCACAATTCTCAATACACTTGTCATCACAATGCTCCCTGACACTTGTCGTCAGAATGCTCCTTGAACCCTGTCACGAAAAGGCTCCATGCCTTTTTCATCAAAATGCCCCATGCCGTTTTCATCACAATGCTCCACGCCACTGTCATCAAAATACTCCACAAGCTCGTCATCACAATGCTCCATGACCTTTGTCATCACAATTCTCCATGCACTTGTCAGCACAATGCTCCCAGACCCTTGTCATCTCAATGCTCCAAGCCATTGTCATCACAATGCACCATTACATTTGTCATCAGAATCCTCCCTGACACTTGGCATCACAATGCTCCATGCCCTTGTCACCACAATGCACCATTCCAACAGTCATCACAATAATACATGAAATTTATGAGACCAATGATCCATGCCCTTGTCATCACAATGCTCCATGCCCCTTGTCAACACAATGCTCCATGACCCCTGTCATCACAGTGCTCCGTGACTCCAGTCATCACAGTGCTTCATGACCTTTGTCATCACAATGGTCCATGCCCTCGTCATCAAGAGTCTCTGTGACCTTTTTAACCACAATGCTCCATGAACTTTTCATCACAATTCTCTTTGATCCTTGTCAACACAATGCTCTATGCCTTTCTCAGCACAATGCTCCATGACCCTTGTCATCACAATGCTCCATGCACTTGTCAGCACAATGCTCCATGACACATGTCATCACAATGCACCATGCGCTTGTCATCACAGTGTTCCACAATCTTGTCATCACAATGCTCCATAAACATTGTCATCACAATGCTCCATGAACTTCTCATCAAAATGCTCTCTCACCACTGATATCACAATGTTACTTCACTATTCGTCACAATACTCCCTCACCCCTGTCATCACAATGTTCCATGACTCCTGTCATCACAGTGCTACATGCACTTATCATCACAATGTTCGATGACCACTGACATCACAATGTTCCGTAACCCCCGTCATCAAAATGCTCCCTGACCCTTGTCATCTCAATGCTCCAAGCCATTGTCATCACAATGCACCATTACATTTGTCATCAGAATCCTCCATGACCCTTGGCATCACATTGCTCCATGCCCTTGTCATCACTAAGCTCCATGACACATGTCATCAGAATGCTCCATGGCCTTCTCATCACAATGTCCCATGACATTTTTCATCACAATGCTCAATACACTTGTCATCAATATGCTCCATGACACTTGTTGTCTGTATGCTCCTTGAACCCTGTCATGACAAGGCTCCATGCATTTTTCATCACAATGTTCCATGCCCTTTTCATCACACTGCTACAAGACCCCTGTAATCAAAATGCTCCATGTGCTGGTCATCACAAAGCTCAATGACGCATGTCCTCAGATTGCTCCTTGGCCTTCTCTTCACAGTGCTCCATGCCCTTGTCATCACAATGTTCCAAGACCCCTGCAATCACAGTGGTCCATGCCCCTTTTCATCAGTATGCTATATGAGACTTGTCATCACAAGGCTCCATGGATTTCTCATCACAATGCTCCAGGACCTTGTCATCACAATGCTTCACAACTTTGTGAAGAAGATTCTCAATAGCCCTTGTCATCATATTGCTCCAAGCCCTAGTCATCACAATGCTCCATTTTATTTGTCATCACAATCCTCCATTACATTTAGCATCACAATGCTCCATGCCATTATCATCGCAATGGACCATGACATATGTCATCACAATGCTCCCTGACACCTGTCTTCACAATACTCCATGACCTTCTCATCACCATGATCCATACACTTGTCATTACAATGCACCATGTCCACTGTCATCACAATAATCTATGAAACTTGTCAGACCAATGTTCCATGCCCCTGTCACCACAATGCTCCATGCCCTTGTCCTCACAATGCTCCATGACCCCTATCATCACAATGCTCCGTGACTCCATTCATCACAGTGTTTCATAACGTTTGTCATCAAAACGGTCCTTGCTCGTGACATCACAAGGCTCTGTGACCTTTGTAACCACAATGCTCCATGAACTTTTCATCACAACGCTCCGTGACCCTTGTCATCACAATGCTCCATGCCTTTGTCAGAACAGTGCTCCATGACCCTTGTCATCAAAATGTGCCACGTGCTTTTCATCACATCGGTCCACAACCATGTAATCACTATGCTCCATAAACCTTGTAATCACAATGCTCCATGCACTTCTCATCCAAATGCTCTCTCACCAGAGATATCACAATGTTCCATCACTAGTCATCACAATACCCCTCACCCCTGTAATCATAATGTTCCATGACCACTGTCATCACAGTGCTACATACCCTTATCATCACAATATTCCATGACCCCTGACATCACAATGTTCCATAACTCCTGTAATCAAAATGCTCCATGACCCTTTTCATCCCAAAGCTCCATGACCCCTGACATCACAATGTGCTAAACCACCTGCCCTCAAAATATTCCATTACATTTTCATCAAATTGCTGCATGACCCTGTCATCAAAATGCTCCCTGCCCTTCTCATCACAATGCACCACACCATTGTCATCGAAATGCTCCCTGTTATTTGTCATCACAAATCTCCATGACCATTGGCATCACAATGCTCCATGTCATTGTCATCACAATGCTCCATGAACACTCTCATCACATTGCTCCATGCCCTTGTCATCACAAAGCTCCATGACACTTGTCATCACAATGCTCGATGCCCTTCTCATCACAATGCTCCATGCCCTTGTCATTACAATCCTCCATGACCCATGTATTATAGTGTTCCGTACCCTTGTCATCACAATGCTCCATGCCCACTCTCATCACAATAACCCTTGAAACATTTCAGACCAAAGTTCCATACCCTTCTCATCACAATGCTCCATTACTCCTGTCATAACAATGCACCATGACCCCTGCCATCACAATCTTCCATGGCCTAGTCATCACAAGGTTCCATGACACTTCTCATCACAATGCTCAAGACCTCTGAAATCACAATGCTCCATGCCCTTGTCATCACAAAGCTCCATGATGCATGTCATCAGAATGTTCCATGGTCTTCTCATCACAATGTTCCATGCCCTTGTCAGCGCAATGCTTCAAGACCCTTGTAATCACAATGCTCCATGCCACTTTTCATCTCAATGCCCCATGAACCCTGTCATCACAATGCACCATGCCCATCATCATAATGCTTCAGGCTATTGTCATCACAATGAAATCAATATTCTGCATGTCCTCTGTCATCATAATGCTACAAAACCTTGTGATCACAACTTTGCATAACACGAATCATCACAAAACCCCATGATGCTCATCATCACAAGTATCCATGGTCTTCTCATTACAATGCTCCATGATCTTTGTCATCACAATGCTCAATACACTTGTCATCACAATGCTCCCTGACACTTGTCGTCAGTATGCTCCTTGTACACTGTCATGACAGAGCTCCATGCTTTTTTCATCACAATGATCCATGCCCTTTTCATCACAATGCTCCAAGATACCTCTAATCACAATGCTCCTTGCCCTTGTCATCACAAAACTCCAGGACACATGTCATCAGAATGCTCCATGGCCTTCTCATCACAATGCTCCATGCCCTAGTCTTCACAATGCTCCAAGACCCCTGTAATCACAATGCTCCATGCCCCTTTTCATCAGAATGCTCCATGAGACTTGTCATCACAATTCTCCATGATCTTCACATAACAATGCTCCAGGACCTTGTCATCACCCTGCTTCATTTACTTGTCATCACAATGCTCCAGGACCCCTATCATCACAATACTCCATGCACATTTTCAGCCCAATGCTCCACGACCTACTCATCACAATGCTCCATGGCCAATATCATCACAATGCTCCATGACCACTGTCATCACAACATTCCATGACACCTCACAACACAATGATCTGGGATTCTTGTCATCACAATGATCCATGCCCTTATCATCCCAATGCTCCATGACCCCTGTATTCACAATGCTCCTTGACGCTTGTCATCACAGTGCTCCATGACAAATGTCATCACAATGCTCCATTCCTTTGTCAGCAAAATGCTACATGACCTTGTCATTACAATGCTTTGTGCACTTGTCATCACAATACTCCATTTCCATTGTCATCACAATCCTCCATGAACCTTGGGATCACATTGCTTCATTCCTTTGTCATCACAATGTTCCATGCTCCTTGAAATCAAAATGATCCATGACCTCTGTCATCACAATGCTCCAAATCCTTGTGATCACAGTGTTCCATAACACTTGTCATCACAACGCTCCAAGATGCCTGTCATCACAATACTCCATGGACTTTACATCACAATGCTCCATGACCTTTGTCATCAAAATTCTCAATATACATGTCATCCCAATGCTCTCTGACACTTGTCATCAGAATGTTCCTTGAACCCTGTCACGAAAAGTCTCCATGCCTTTTTCATCACAAAGCCCCATGCCGTTTTCATCACAATGCTCCATGCCATTGTCATCAAAATACTCCACAAGCTTGTCATCAGAATGCTCCATGACCCTTGTCATCACAATTCTCAATGCACTTGTCAGCTCAATGCTCCCTGACCCTTGTCATCACAATGCTCCAAGCCATTGTCATCACAATGCTCCATTACATTTGTCATCAGAATCCTCCATGACACTTGGCATCACAATGCTCCATGCCATTGTCATCACAATGGGCCATTACATATGTCATCACAATGCTCCCTGACAACTGTCTTCACAATACTGCATGATCTGGTCAACACAATGCTCCATGCCCTTGTCATCACAATGTGCCATTCCAACTGTCATCGCTATAATCCATGAAACTTATTAGACCAATGTTCCATGCCGTTGTCATCACAATGTTCCATGCCCTTTTTATCAGAATGCTCCATGACCCCTGTCATCACAATGCTCCGTGACTCCAGTCATCACAATGCTTCATGACCTTTGTCATCACAATTGTCCATGCCTTCGTCATCAACAGTCTCTGTGACATTTTTATCCACAATGCTCCATGAACTTTTCATCACAATGCTCTTTGACCCTTGTCATCATAATGCTCTATGCCTTTCACAGCACAATGCTCCATGACCCTTGTCATCACAATATTCCAAGCCTTTGTCATCACAATGTTCCATTATATTTGTCATCAGAATCCTCCATGACACTTGTCATCACAATGCTCTTTGACATTTGTGATCAGACTCCTCCATGATACCTTGCATCACAATGTTCCATGCCATTTTCATCACAATGGGCCATTGCATATGTCATCACAATGCTCCCTGATACCTGTCTTCACAATACTGCATGACCTGGTCATCACAATGCTCCATGCCCTTGTCATCACTATGTGCCATTCCATCTGTCATCACAATAATCCATGAAACGTATTAGACCAATGCTCCATGCCCTTGTCATCACAATGCTCCATGCACTTGTTATCACAATGTTGCAAGACCCCTGTAATCAGAATGTTCCATCCCCCTTTTCATCAGTATGCTCCATGAGACTTGTCTTCACAAGGCTCCATGATTTTCTACAGAAAGCTCCAGGACCTTGTCATCACAATGCTCCTCGACCTTGTCATGAAAATTCTCAATGGCCCTTGTCATCATAATGCTCCAAGCCCTAGTCATCACAATGCTCCATTATATTTGTCATCACAATCCTCCATTACATTTGGCATCTCAATGCTCCCTGACATTGTCATCGCAGTGGACCATGACATATGTCATCACAATGCTCCCTGACACCTGTCTTTACAATACTCCATGACTTCTCATCACAATGATCCATTCCCTTGTCATCACAATGCTCCATGACCCATGTATTCACAATGCTCCGTGACCCTTGTCATCACAGTGCTCCATGACACCTTTCTTCACAATACTCCATGACCTTCTCATCACAATGCTCCATGCCCTTGTCATCACAATGCACCATGTCCACTGTCATCACAATAATCTATGAAACTTGTCAGACCAATGCTCCATGCCCCTGTCATCGCAGTGCTCCATGCCCTTGTCATCACACTGCTCCATTACCCCTGTCATCACAATGCTCCCTGAATCCAGTCATCACAATTCTTCATAACGTTTGTCAACACAGCGGTCCATGCTCGCATCCTCAAAAGGCTCTGTGTCATTTGTAACCTCAATGCTCCATGAAATTTTCATCACAATGCTCCGTGACCCTTGTCATCACAATGCTCCATGCCTTTGTCAGAACAATACTCCATGACCCTTGTCATCACAATGTGCCACGCGCTTTTCATCACAATGATCTACAACCTTGTCATCGCTATCCGCCATAAACCTTGTAATCAAAATGCTCCATGCACTTCTCATCCAAATGCTCTCTCACCTGAGATATCACAATGTTCCTTCACCAGTTATCACAATCCTCCCTCACCCCGGTAATCACAATGTTCCATGACCCCAGTCATCACAATGCTACATCCCCTTATCAGCACAATATTCCATAACCCACGACATTACAATCTACCATAACCCCTGTCATCAAAATGCTCCATGACCCTTTTCATCCCAAAGCTCCATGACACCTGGCATCAAAATGTTCTATAACCCCTGTCATCAAAATGTTCCATTACACTTTTCATCAAATTGCTGCATGACCCTGTCATCAAAATGCTCCCTGCCCTTCTCATCACAATGCACCACACCCTTGTCATCAAAATGTTCTATGACCTTTGTCATCACAAAGCTCCATGACCATTGGCATCACAGTGCTCCATGTCATTGGCATCACAGTGCTCCATAAACGCTCTCATCATATTGCTCCATGCCCTTGTCATTACAAAGCTCCATGACACTTGTCATCACAATGCTCGATGCCCTTCTCATCACAATGCTCCATGCTCTTGTCATTACAATCCTCCATGACCCATGTATCACAGTGTTCCGTGCCCATGTCATCACAATGCTCCATGCCCACTCTCATCACAATAATCCTTGAAACATTTCAGACCAATGCTCAATGCCCTTCTCATCAAAATGCTCCATTACCTCTGTCATAACAATGCTCCATGACCACTGCCATCACAATGTTCCATTACACTTTTCATCAAATTGCTGCATGACCCGGTCATCAAAATGCTACCTGCCCTTGTCATCACAATGCACCATGCCCTTGTCATCAAAATGCTCCATGACTTGTCTTCACAAAGCTCCATGACACCTGTCATCACAATGCTCCATGCATTTGTCAGCAAAATTCTACATGACCTTGTCATTAGAACGCTCTATGCGCTTGTCATTACAATGCTCCAAGACCTCTGTAATCACAATGCTACATGCCCTTTTTCATCTCAATGCTCCATGAACCGTGTCATCACAATGCACCATGCCCATCATCATAATGCTTCAGGCTATTGTCATCACAATGAAATCAAAATTCTCCTTGAACTCTGTCATCATAATGCTCCAAACCCTTGTGATCACAATGTTTCATAACACTTATCATCACAACACCGCATGACGATCATCATCACAATTATCCATGGTCTTCTCATCACAATGCTCCATGATCATTGTCATCACAATGCTCAATACACTTGTCATCACAATGCTCCCTGACACTTGTCGTCAGTATGCTCCTTGAACCCTGTCATGACAAGGCTCCATGCCTTTTTCATCACAGTGATCCATTCCATTTTCATCACAATGCTCCAAAACCCCTGTAATCACAAAGCTCTATGCCCTTGCCATCACAAAGCTCCATGACGCAAGACATCAGAATGTTCCATGGCCTTCTCCTCACAACGCTCGATGTCATTGTCATCACAGTGCTCCATGAACCCTCCCATCACATTGCTTCTTGCCCTTGACATTACAATCCACCATGACCCATGTATCACAGTGTTTCGTGCCCTTTTCATCACAGTGCTCCATGCCCAATCTCATCACAATAATCCATGAAATATTTCAGACCAATGCTCAATTCCCTTCTCATAACAATGCTCCATTACCTCTGTCATAAAAATGCTCCATGACCATTGCCATCACAATGTTTCACGGCCTTGTCATCACAAGGCTCCATTACCCATGTCTTCGCAATGCTCCAAGACACCTGTAATCTAAATGCTCCATGACCTTGTCATAACAAAGCTCCATGATGCATGTCATCAGTAGGTTCCATGGCCTTCTCTTCACAATGTTCCATGCCCTTGTCATCACAGTGTTCCAAGACCCCTGTAATCAAAATGCTCCATGCCCCTTTTCATCTCAATGATCCATGAACCCTGTCATCACAATGCACCATGCCCATCATCATAATGCTTCATGCTATTGTCATCACAATGAAATCAAAATGCTCCATGACCTCTGTCATAACAATGCTCCAAACCCTTGTGATCACAATATTCCATAACACTTGTCATCACAGTGCCCCATGACACTCGTCATCACAATTATCCATGGTCTTCTCATCACAATGCTCCATGACCATTGTCATCACAATGCTCAATACACTTGTCATCAAAATGCTCCCTGACACTTGTTGTCTGTATGCTCCTTGAACCCTGTCATGACAAGGCTCCATGCCTTTATCATCACAATGATCCATGCCTTTTTCCTCACAATGCTCCAAGAACCCTTTAAACACAATGCTCCATGCCCTTGTCATCACAAAGCTCAATGAAACATGTCTTCAGAATGCTCCTTGGCCTTCTCCTCACAATGCTCCATGCCCATGTCATCACAATGTTCCAAGACCCCTGTAATCACAATGGTCCATGCCCCTTTTCATCAGTATGCTCCATGAGATTTGTCATCACAAGTCTCTATGGATTTCTCATCACAATGCTCCAGGACTTGTCATCACAATGCTTCACGACCTTGTTCTGAAAATTCTCAATGGCCCTTGTCATCATAATGCTCCAAGCCCTAGTCATCACAATGCTCCATTATATTTGTCATCACAATCCTCCATTACATTTGGCATCACAATGCTCCCTGCCGTTGTCATTGCAATTGACCATGACATATGTCATCACAATGCTCCCTGACAACTGTCTTCACAATACTCCATTACCTTCTCATCACAATGATCCATGCCCTTGTCATCACAATGCACCATGTCCAATGTCATCACAATAATCTATGAAACTTGTCAGACAAATGCTCCATGCCCCTGTAACCACAATGCTCCATGCCCTTGTCATCACAATGCTCCATGACCACTGTCATCACAATGCTCGGTGACTCCAGTCATCACAATGCTTCATAACATTTGTCATCACAATGGTCCATGCGCACGTCATCACAAGGCTCTGTGACCTTTATAACCACAATGCTCCATGAACTTTTCATCACAATGCTCCGTGACCCTTGTCATCAATATGCTCCGTGCGTTTGTCAGAAAAATGCTCCATGACCCTTGTCATCACAATGTGCTACGCGATTTTCATCACAACGGTCCACAAATTTGTCATTGTAATGCTCCATAAACCTTGTAATCACAATGTTCCATGCACTTCTCA
The DNA here is from genome assembly GCF_964341445.2 of Mesoplodon mirus. NCBI lineage: Eukaryota > Metazoa > Chordata > Mammalia > Artiodactyla > Ziphiidae > Mesoplodon > Mesoplodon mirus. The sequence goes on along the minus strand of NW_028295626.1, from coordinate 605,497 downwards.
TCACAATGCTCCATTTCCCCTGTCATAACAATGCTCCATGGGACCTGCCATCACAACATTCCTCGGCCTTGTCATCACAGGCTCCATGACACATGTCATCACAATGCTCCAAGACCCCTGTAATCACAAGGCTCCATGCCCTTGTCATCACAAAGCTCCATGACACATGCCATCAGAATGTTCCATGTCCTTCTCATAAAAATGCTCCATGTCCTTGTCATTACAGTGCTCCAAGACCCCTGTAATCACAATGCTCCATGCCACTTTTCATCTCAATGCTCCATGAACCCTGTCATCACAATGCACAATGCCCATCATCATAATGCTTCCGGCTGTTGTCAGCACAATGAAATCAAAATTCTCCATGACCTCTGTCATCACAATGCTCCATGACCCCTGTCATCAAAATACTCCATGAACATTTTCAGCCCAATGCTCCATGACACTTGTCATCACAGTGATCCATGACCTTGTTATCCCAATGCTCCATGACCCCTGTATTCACAATGCTCCGTGACGCTTGTCATCACAGTGCTCCATGACGCATGTCATTACAATGCTCCATGCCTTTGTCAGCAAAATGCTACATGACCTCTCCATTACAATGCTCTATGTGCTAGTCATCACAATACTCCATTACCATTGTCATCACAATCCTCCATGAACCTTGGGATCACATTGCTTCATGCCCTTGTAATCACAATGCTCCATGCTCCATGAAATCAAAATGATCCATGACCTCTGTCATCACAATGCTCCAAACCCTTGTGATCACAGTGTTCCATAACACTTGTCATCACAACGCTCCATGATGCATGTCATCACAATACTCCATGCACTTTTATCACAATTCTCCATGACCTTTGTCATCACAATTCTCAATACACTTGTCATTACAATGCTCCCTGACACTTATCATCAAAATGCTCCTTGAACCCTGTCACGAAAATGCTCCATGCCTTTTTCATCACAATGCCCCATGCCGTTTTCATCACAATGCTCTACGCCACTCTAATCAAAATACTCCACAAGCTTGTCATGAGAATGCTCCCTGACCCTTGTCATCACAATACTCCAAGCCATTGTCATTACAATGCACCATTACCTTTGTCATCAGAATCCTCCATGACACTTGGCATCACAATGCTCCATGCCATTGTCATCACAATGGGTCACTACATATGTCAACACAGTGCTCCCTGACACCAGTCTTCACAATACACCATGACCTGGTCATCACAATGCTCCATGCCCTTGTCACCACAGTGCACCATTCCAACAGTCATCGCAATAATCCATGAAACTTATTAGACCAATGATCCATGCCCTTGTCATCACAATGCTTCATGACCCTTGTCATCACAATGCTCCATGACCTTTTCATCACAATCCTCTTTGATCCTTGTCATCACAATTCCCTATGCCTTTCTCAGCACAATGCTACATGACACTTGTCATCACAATGCTCCATGCGCTTGTCAGCACGATGCTCCATGACACATGTCATCACAATGAACCATGCGCTTGTCATCACAGTGCTCCACAATCTTGTCACCACAATGCTCCATAAAACTTGTCATCAAAATGCTCTCTCACCACAGATATCACAATGTTACATCCCTATTCGTCACAATACTGACTCACCCCTGTTTTCACAGTTTTCCATGACTCCTATCATCAAAATGCTACATGCACTTATCATCACAATGTTCGATGACCCCTGACAGCACAATGCTCCATAATCCCTGTCATCAAAATGCTCCATTTCCTTTTAATCAAAATGCTCCATGACCCCTGACATCACAATGTTCCATAACCCGTGTCATCAAAATGTTCCATTACCCTTTTCATCAAATTGCTCCATGACCCTGTCATCACAATGCTCCCTGCCCTTCTCATCACATTGCACAACGCACTTGTCATCAAAATGCTACATGACCTTTGTCATCACAAAGATCCATGACCCTTGGCATCACAATGCTCCATGTCATTGTCATCACAATGCTCCATGAACGCTCTCATCACATTGCTCCATGCCCTTGTCATCACAAAGCTCCATGACACATGTCATCAGAATGCTCCATGGCCTTCTCATCACAATGCTCCATGCGCTTGCCATCACAATGCTCCATTACCCCTGTCATAAAAATGCTCCATGACCCGTGCCATCACGATGTTCCGTGGCCTTGTCATCACAAGCCTCCATGACCCTTCTCATCACAATGCTCCAAGACCCCTGTAATCACAATGCTCCATGCCCATTTTTCATCTCAATGATCCATGAACCCTGTCATCACAATGCACCATGCCCGTCATCATAATGCTTCATGCCATTGTCATCACAATGAAATCAAATGCTCCATGACCTCTGTCATAACAATGCTCCAAACCCTTGTGATCACAATATTCCATAACACTTGTCATCACAGTGCCCCATGACACTCGTCATCACAATTATCCATGGTCTTCTCATCACAATGCTCCATGACCTTTGTCATCACAATGCTCAATACACTTGTCATCAAAATGCTCCCTGACACTTGTTGTCTGTATGCTCCTTGAACCCTGTCATGACAAGGCTCCATGCCTTTTTCCTCACAATGATCCATGCCCTTTTCCTCACAATTCTCCAAGAACCCTTTAAACACAATGCTCCATGCCCTTGTCATCACAAAGCTCAAGGAAACATGCATTCAGAATGCTCCTTGGCCTTCTCCTCACAATGTTCCATGCCCATGTCATCAACTTTTTCCAAGACCCCTGTAATCACAATGGTCCATGCCCCTTTTCATCAGTATGCTCCATGAGATTTATCATCACAAGTCTCTATGGATTTCTCATCACAATGCTCCAGGACACTGTCATCAAAATTCTTCCCAACATTGTTCTGAAAATTCTCAATGGCCCTTGTCATCATAATGCTCCAAGCCCTAGTCATCACAATGCTCCATTATATTTATCATCAAAATCCTCCATTACATTTGGCATCACAATGCTCCCTGCCATTGTCATTGCAATGGACCATGACATATGTCATCACAATGCTCCCTGACACCTGTCTTCACAATAATCCATGACCTTCTCATCACAATGATCCATGCCCTTGTCATCACAATGCACCATGTCCAATGTCATCAAAATACTCTATGAAACTTCTCAGACCAATGCTGCATGCCCCTGTCACCACAATGCTCCATGCCCTTGACATCACAATGCTCCATGACCCCTGCCATCACAATATTCCACGGTCTTGTCATCACAAGGCTCCATGACACTTGTCATCACAATGCTCCAAGACCCGTGTAATCACAATGCTCCATGCCCTTGTCATCACAAAGCTCCATGACACATGCCATCAGAATGTTCCATGTCCTTCTCATCAAAATGCTCCATGCCCTTGTCATCACTGTGTTCCAAGATCCCAGTAATCACAATGCTCCATGCCCCTTTTCATCTCAATGCTCCATGAAACCTGTCATCACAGTGCACCATGCCCATCATCATAATGCTTCCGGCTATTGTCAGCACAATGAAATCAATATTCTCCATGACCTCTGTCATCACAATGCTCCATGACCCCTGTCATCACAATACTCCATGAACATTTTCAGCCCAATGCTCCATGACCCTTGTCATCACAATGATCCATGCCATTGTCATCCCAATGCTCCATGACCCCTGTATTCACAATGCTCCGTGACGCTTTTCATCACAGTGCTCCATGACACCTGTCATCATAATGCTCCATGCCCTTGTCATCCCAATTCTCCATGACCCCTGTATTCACAATGCTCCGTGACGCTTGTCATCACAGTGCTCCATGACACCTGTCATCACAATGCTCCATGCCTTTGTCAGCAAAATGCTACATGACTTTGTCATTACCATGCTCTATGCGCTTGTCATCACAATACTCCATTACCATTGTCATCACAATCCTCCATGAATCTTGGGATCACATTGCTACATGCCCTTGTCATCACATTGCTCTATGCTCCTTGAAATCAAAATGATCCATGACCTCTGTCATCACAATGCTCCAAACACTTGTGATCACAATGTTCCATAAAACTTGTCATCACAACGCTCCATGATGCCTGTCATCACAATACTGCATGCACTTTTCATCACAATGCTCCATGACCTTTGTCATCACAATTCTCAATACACATGTCATCACAGTGCTCCCTGACACTTGTCGCCAGAATGCTCCTTGAACCCTGTCACGAAAAGGCTCCATGACATTTTCAACACAATGCCCCATGCCGTTTTCATCACAATGCTCCACGCCACTGTCAGCAAAAAACTCCACAAGCTTATCATGAGAATGTTCCATGACCCTTGTCATCACAATTCTCCATGCAATTTTCAGCACAATGCTCCCAGACCTTGTCATCTCAATGCTCCAAGCCACTGTCAGCACAATGCACCATTACCTTTGTCATCAAAATCCTCCATGACACCTGACCTCACAATGCTCCATGCGATTGTCATCACAATGGGCAATTACATATGTTATCACAATGCTCCCTGACACCTCTCTTCACAATACTGCCTGACCTGGTTATCACAATGCTCCATGCCCTTGTTACCACAATGCACCATTCCAACAGTCATCGCAATAATCCATGAAACTTATTAGACCAATGCTCCATGCCCTTGTCATCACAATGAACCATGACCCTTGTAATCACAATGCTCCATGAAATTTTCATCACAGTGCTCTTTGATCCTTGTCATCACAATGCTCTATGCCTTTCTCAGCGCAATGCTACGTGACCCTTGTCATCACAATGCTCCATGCGCTTGTCAGCACGATGCTCCATGACTCATGTCATCATAATGCACCATGCGCTTGTCATCACAGTGCTCCACAAGCTTGTCATCACAATGCTCCATAAAACTTGTCATCACAATGCTCCATGCACTTCTCATCAAAATGCTCTCTCACCACAGATATCACAATGTTACATCAGTATTCGTCACAATACTCACTCACCCCTGTTATCACAATGTTCCATGACCGCTGTCATCACAATGCTACATGCACTTATCATCACAATGTTCGATGACCCCTGACATCACAATGCTCCATAACCCCTGTCATCAAAATGCTCCATGACCCTTTTCATCATAATGCTCCATGACCTCTGACATCACAATGTTCCATAAACCCTGTCATCAAAATGTTCCATGACTCTTTTCATCAAATTGCTCCATGACCCTGTCATCACAATGCTCCCTGCCCTTCTCATCACAATGCACAACAGCCTTGTCATCAAAATCCTCCATGACCTTTGTCATCACAAAGATACATGACCCTTGGCATCACAATGCTCCATGTCCTTGTCATCAGAATCCTCCATGAACACTCTCATCACATTGCTCCATGCCCTTGTCATCACATAGCTCCATGACACATGTCATCAGAATGCTCCATGGCCTTCTTATCACAGTGCTCCATGCCTTTGCCGTCACAATGCTCCATTACCCCTGTCATAACAATGCTCCATGATCCCTGCCATCACGATGTTCCGTGGCCTTGTCATCACAGTGCTCCATGACACCTGTCATCACAATGCTCCATGACTTTGTCAGCAAAATGCTACATGACCTTTTCATTAAAATGCTCTATGCGCTTGTCATCACAATACTCCATTTCCATTGTCATCACAATCCTCCATGAACTTTGAGAGCACATTGCTTCATGCCCTTGTCATCACAATGCTCCATGCTCCTTGAAATCAAAATGATCAATGTCCTCTGTCATCACAATGCTCCAAGCCCTTGTGATCACAATGTTCCATAACACTTGTCATCACAATGCTCCATGATGCCTGTCATCACAAAATTCCATGCCCTTTTCATCACAGTGCTCCATGACATTTGTCATCACAATGCTCAGTACACTTGTCATCACAATGCTCCCTGACACTTGTCATCAGAATGCTCTTTGAACCATGTCACGAAAAGGATTCCATGCCTTTTTCATCACAATTCCCCATTCCATTTTCATCACAATGCTCCGTGACCATTTTCATCAAAATGCTCCATGACTTTGTCTGAAAAATGTTCCATGACCCTTGTCATCACAATGTGCCATTCGCTTTTCATCACAACGGTCCAGAAAATTGTCATTGCAATGCTCCATAAACCTTGTAATCACAATGCTCCATACACTTCTCTTCAAAATGCTCTCTCACCAGAGATATCACAGTGTTCCATCACAAGTTGTCACAATACTCCCTCACTACTGTAATCACAATGTCCCATGACCCCTGTCATTACAATGCTACATCCCTTTATCATCACAATGTTCCATGACCCCTTACATCACAATATTCTATAACCCCTGTCATCAAAATGTTCCAATACACTTTCCATCATATTGCTGCATGACCCTGTCATCAAAATACTCCCTGCCCTTATCATCACAATGCACCATGCACTTGTCATCAAAATGCTCCATGACATTTGTCATCACAAAGCGCCATGACCCTTGGCATCACAATGCTCCATGTCATTGTCATCACAGGGCTCCATGAACCCTCTCATCACATTGCTCCATGCCCTTGTCATCACAAAGCTCCATGACACTTGTCATCAAAATGCTCTATGCCCTTCTCATCACAATGCCCCATGACCTTGTCATTATAATCCTTCATGACCCATGTATCAGAGTGTTCCTTGCCCTTATCATCACAATGCTCTATGCCCACTCTCATCACAATGATCCATGAAACTTATTAGACCAATGCTCCATTCCCTTGTCATCACAATGCTCCATGCCCTTGTCATCACAATGCACGATGTCAACTCTCATCACAATAATCTATGAAACTTGTCAGACCAATGCTCCATGCCACTGTCATCACAATGTTCCATGCCCTTGTCATCAAAATGCTCCGTGACCCCTGTCATCACAATGCTCCCTGACTCCTGTCATCACAATGCTTCATAACGTTTGTCATCAAAATGGTCCATGCCCGCGTCATCACAAGGCTCTGTTATCTTTGTAACCACAATGCTCCATGAACTTTTCATCACAATGATCTGTGACACTTGTCATCACAATGCTCCATGCCTTTGTCAGAACAATGCTCCATGACACTTGTCATCACAATGTGCCATGCGCTTTTCATCACAATGATCCACAACCTTGTCATCGCTATGCTCCATAAACATTGTAATCACAATGCTCCATGCACTTCTCATCCAAAGGCTCTCTCACCTGAGATATCACAATGTTCCATCACTAGTCATCAAAATCCTCCCTCACCCCTGTTATCACAATGTTCCATAACCCCTGTCATCACAATGCTACATCCCCTTATCAGCACAATGTTCCATGACCCCCGACATCACAATGTTCCATAACCCCTTTCATCAAAATGCTCCATGACCCTTTTCATCCCAAAGCTCCATGACCCCTGGCATCACAATGTTCTATAACCCCTGTCAACAAAATGTTCCATTACACTTTTCATCAAATTGCTGCATGACCCTGTCATCAAAATGCTCCCTGCCCTTCTCATCACAATGCACCACACCCTTGTCATCAAAATGCTCCATGACCTTTGTCATCACAAAGCTCCATGACCTTCGGCATCACAATGCTCCATGCCCTTGTCATCACAATGCGCCATTCCAACTGTCATCGCATTAATCCATGAAACTTATTAGAGCAATGCTCCATGTCCTTGTAATCACAATGCTCCATGCCCTTGTTATCACAATGCTCCATGACCCTTGTCATCACAATGCCCCGTGACTCCAGTCATCACAATGCTTCATGACCTTTGTCATCACAATGGTCCATGCCCTCGTCATCAACAGTCTCTCTGACCTTTTTAACCACAATGCTCCATGAACTTTTCATCACAATGCTCTTTGACCCTTGTCATCACAATGCTCTATGCCGTTCTCAGCACAATGCTCCATGACCCTTGTCATCACAAAGCTCCATGCGCTTGTCAGCACAATGCTCCATCACACATGTATTCACAATGCACCATGCGCTTGTCATCACAGTGCTCCACAATCTTGTCATCACAATGCTCCATAAACCTTGTCATAACAATGATCCATGCACTTCTCATCAAAATGCTCTCTCACCACTGATATCACAATGTTACATCACTATTTGACACAGTACTCCCTCACCCCTGTCATCACAATGTTCCATGACTCCTCTCATCACAGTGCTATATGCACTTATCATCAGAATGTTCGATGACCCCTGACATCACAATGTTCCATAACCCGTGTCATCAAAATGTTCCTTGACACTTTTCATCAAATTGCTCCATGACCCTGTCATCAGAATGCTCCCTGCACTTCTCATCACAATGCACAATGCAGTTGTCATCAAAATGCTCCATGACCCTTGTCATCACAAATATCCATGACACTTGGCATCACATTGCTCCATGCCCTTGTCATCACTAAGCTCCATGACACATGTCATCATAATGCTCCATGGCCTTCTCATCACAATGCTCCATGACATTTGTCATCACAATGCTCAATACACTTGTCATCAATATGCTCCCTGACACTTGTTGTCTGTATGCTCCTTGAACCCTGTCATGACAAGGCTCCATGCATTTTTCATCACAATGTTCCATGCTCTTTTCATCACAATGCTCCATGACCCCTGTAATCTCAGTGATCCAAGCGCTTGTGACCACAAAGCTCAATGACGCATGTCTTCAGAATGCTCCTTGGGCTCCTCTTCACAATGCTCCATGCCCTTGTCATCACAATGTTCCAAGACCCCTGTAATCACAATGGTCCATGCCCCTTTTCATCAGTATGCTATATGAGACTTGTCATCACAAGGCTCCATGGTTTTCTCATCACAATGCTCCAGGACCTTGTCATCACAATGCTTCACGACCTTGTCATGAAAATTCTCAATGGCCCTTGTCATCATAGTGCTCCAAGCCCTAGTCATCACAATGCCCCATTTTATTTGTCATCACAATCCTCCATTACATTTGGCATCACAATTTTCCATTCTATTTTCTTCGCAATGGACCATGACATATGTCATCACAATGCTCCCTGACACCTGTCTTCACAATACTCCATGACCTTCTCATCACCATGATCCATGCCCTTGTCATCACAATGAACCATGTCCTCTGTCATCAAAATAATCTATGAAACTTGTCAGACCAGTGCTCCATGCCCCTCTCATCACAATGATCCATGCCCTTGTCATCACAATGCGCCATTCCAACTGTCATCACAATAATCCATGAAACTTATTAGACCAATGTTCCATGCCCTTGTCATCACAATGCTCGATGCCCTTGTTATCACAATGTTCCAAGAACCCTGTAATCAGAATTCTCCTTGCCCCTTTCATCAGTATGCTCCATGAGACTTGTCATCACAAGGCTCCATGGTTTTCTCATCACAATGCTCCAGGACCTTGTCATGACAATGCTTCACTACCTTGTCATGAAAATTCTCAATGGCCCTTGTCATCATAATGCTCCAAGTCCTAGTCATCACAATGCTCCATTATATTTGTCATCACAATCCTCCATTACATTTGGCATCACAATGCTCCCTGCCATTGTCATCGCAATGGACCATGACATATGTCATCACAATGCTCTCTGACAACTCTCTTCAAAATACTCCATGACCTTCTCATCACAATGCTCCATGCCCTGGTCATCACAATGCACCATGTCCACTGTCATCACAATAATCTCTGAAAAGTGTAACCACAACGCTCCATGTCCCTGTCATCACAATGCTCCATGACCCCTGTCATCTCAATGCTCCGTGACTCCAGTCATCACAATGCTTCATAACGTTTGTCATCACAACGGTCCATGCCCACATCATCACAAGGCTCTGTGACCTTTGTAACCACAATGCTCCATGAAAATTTCATCACAATGCTCCGTGACACTTGTCATCACAATGCTCCATGCCTTTGTCAGAACAATGTTCCATGACCCTTGTCATCACAATGTGCCACGCGTTTTTCATCACAATGATCCACAACCTTGTCATCGCTATGCTCCATAAATCTTGTATTCGCAATGCTCCATGCACTTCTCATCCAAATGCTCTCGCACCTGAGATATCACAATGTTCCATCACTAGTCATCACAATCCTCCCTCAACCCTGTAATCAAAATGTTCCATGACCCCTGACATCACAGTATTCCATAAACACTGTCATCAAAATGCTCCATGACACTTTTCAGCCCAAGGCTCCTTGACCCATGGCATCACAGTGTTCTGTAACCCCTGTCATCAAAATGTTACATTACACTTTTCATCAAATTGCTGCATGACCCTGTCATCAAATGCTCCCTCTCCTTCTCATCACAATGCACCACACGCTTGTCATCAAAATGCTCCATGACCGTTGTCATCACAAAGCTCCATGACGCTTGGCATCACAATGCTCCATATCATTGTCATCAAAATGCTCCATGAAACCTCTCATCACATTGCTCCATGCCCTTGTCATCACAAAGCTCCATGACACTTGTCATCACAATGCTCGATGCCCTTCTCATCAAAATGCTCCATGCACTTTTCATCACAATCCTCCATGACCCATGTATCACAGTGTCCGTGCCCTTGTCATCACAATGCTCCATGCCCACTCTCATCACAATAATCCATGAAACATTTCAGGCCAATGCTCAATGCCCTTCTCATCAGAATGCCCCATTACCTCTGTCATAACAATGCTGATTACCCCTGCCAACACAATGTTCCACGGCCTTGTCATCACAAGGCTCCATGACCCTTGTCATCACAATGCTCCAAGACCCCTGTAATCACAATGCTCCATGCCATTTTCGTCACAAAGCTCCATGACACATGTCATCAGAATGTTCCATGGCCTTCTCATCACAATGCTCCATGCCCTTGTCATCACAATGCTCCAAGACCCCTGTAATCAAAATGCTCCATGCCCCTTTGCATCTCAATGCTCCATGAACCCTGTCATCACAATGAACCATGCCCATCATCATAATGCTTCAGGCTATTGTCATCACAATGAAATCAAAATTATCCATGACCTCTGTCATCATACTGCTCCAAACCCTTGTGATCACAATGTTCTATAACACTTATCATCACAAATCCCCATGACGCTCATCATCACAATTATCCATGGTATTCTCATCACAATGCTCCATGACCTTTGTCATCACAAGGCTCAATACACTTGTCATCACAATGCTCCCTGACACTTGTCGTCAGTATGCTCCTTGAACCCTGCCATGACAAGGCTCCATGCCGTTTTCATCACAATGATCCGTGCCCTTTTCATCACAATGCTCCAAGATCACTGTAATCACAATGCTCCATGTCCTTGTCATCACAAAACTCCATGAAGCATGTCATCAGAATGCTCCATGGCTTTCTCATCACAATGCTCCATGCACTAGTCATCACAATGCTCCAAGACCCCTGTAATCACATTGCTCCATGCCCCTTTTCATCAGAATGCTCCGTGAGACTTGTCATCACAAGTCTCCATGGTCATCTCATCACAATGCTCCAGGACCTTGTCATCACCATTCTCCATTCCCTTGTCATCACAATGCTCCATGACCCCTGTCATCACAAAAATCCATTAATATATTCAGCCCAATGCTCCACGACCTACACATCACAATGCTCCATGGCCAATATCATCACAGTGCTCCATGACCACTGTCATCACAACACCCCATGACACCTGACAACACAATGATCTGGGACTCTTGTTATCACAATGCACCATTTCCTACACATCACTATGCTCCGTGACCCCTGTCATCAAAACACTCCATGAACATTTTCAGCCCAATGCTCCATGACCCCTGTATTCACAATGCTCCATGACGCTTGTCATCCAAATGACCCATGACACATGTCATCACAATGATCCATGACTTTGTCAGCAAAATGCTACATGACATTGTCATTACAATGCTCTATGCGCTTGTCATCACAAAACTCCATTTCCATTGTCATCACAATCCTCCATGAACCTTGGGATCACATTGCTTCATGCCCTTGTCATCACAATGCTCCATGCTCCTTGAAATCAAAATGATCCATGACCTCTGTCATCACAATGCTCCAAACCCTTGTGATCACAATGTTCCATAACACTTGTCATCACAACGCTCCATGATGCCTGTCATCACAATACTCCATGCCCTTTTTATCACAATGCTCCATGACTTTTGTCATCACAATTCTCAATATACATGTCATCACAATGCTCCCTGACATTGTCATCAGAATGATCTTGAACCCTGTCATGAAAAGGCTCCATGCCTTTTTCAACACAATGCCCCATGCCATTTTCATCACAATGCTCCATGCCATTGTCATCAAAATACTCCACAAGCTTGTCATCAGAATGCTCCATGACCCTTGTCATCACAATTCTCCATGCACTTCTCAGCACAATGCTCCCTGAACTTTGTCATCTCAATGCTCCAAGCCATTGTCATCAAAATGCTCCATTACATTTGTGATCAGTATCCTCCATGACAGTTGGCATCACAATGCTCCATGCCATTGTCATCACAAAGGGCCATTACATATGTCATCACAATGCTCCGTGACACCACTTTTCACAATACTGCATGACCTGTTCATCACAATGCTCCATGCCCTTGTCATCACAATGCGCCATTCCAACTCTCATCGCAACAATCCATGAAACTTATTAGACTAATGTTCGATGCCCTTGTCATCTCAATGCTCCATGCCCTTTTTATCACAATGCTCCCTGACCCCTGTCATCACAATGCTCCGTGACACCAGTCATCACAATGCTTCATGACCTTTGTCATCACAATGGTCCATGCCGTCGTCATCAACAGTCTCTGTGACCATTTTAACCACAATGCTCCATGAACTTTTCATCACAATGCTCTTTGACCTTTGTCATCACAATGCTCTATGCCTTTCTCAGCACAATGCTCCATGACCCTTGTCATCACAAAGCTCCATGCGCTTCTCAGCACAATGCTCCATGACACAGGTCATCACAATTCACCATGCGCTTGTCATCAGAGTGCTCTACAATTTTGTCATTACAATGCTCCATAAACATTGTCATCACAAAGATCCATGACACTTGGCATCACAGTGCTCCATGTCATTGTCATCACAGTGCTCCATGAACGCTCTCATCACATTGCTCCATGCCCTTGTCTTCACAAAGCTCCATGTCACATGTCATCAGAATGCTCCATGGCCTTCTCATCACAATGCTCTATGCGCTTGCCATCACAATGCTCCATTACACCTGTCATAAAAATGCTCCATGACACCTGCCATCACGATGTTCCGTGGCCTTGTCATCACAAGGCACCATGACCCTTCTCATCACAACACTCCAAGAACCCTGTAATCACATTGATCCATGCCCCTTTTCATCTCAATGTTCCATGAACCCTGTCATCACAATGCACCATGCCCATCATCATAATGCTTCATGCTATTGTCATCACAATGAAATCAAAATGCTCCATGACCTCTGTCATAACAATGCTCCAAACCCTTGTGATCACAATATTCCATATCACTTGTCATCACAATGACCCATGACGCTCATCATCACTATTAACCATGGTCTTCTTATCACAATGCTCCATGACCTTTGTCATCACAATGCTCAATACACTTGTCATCAAAATGCTCCCTGACACTTGTTGTCTGTATGCTCCTTGAAACCTGTCATGACAAGGCTCCATGCCTTTTTCATCACAATGATCCATGCCTTTTTCATCACAATGCTCCAAGACCCATGTAATCACAATGCTCCATGCTCTTGTCATCACAAAGCTCAATGACGCATGCCATCAGAATGCTCCTTGGTCTTCTCCTCACAATATTCCATGCCCTTGTCATCACAATGTTCCATGACCCCTGTAACCACAATGCTCCATGCCCCTTTTCATCAGTATTCTCATGAGACTTGTCACCACAAGGCTCCATAGTTTTGTCATCACAATGCTCCAGAACCTTGTCAGCACAATGCTTCACGAGTTTTTCATGAAAATTCTCAATGGCCCTTGTCATCATAAGGCTCCAAGCCCTAATAATCACAATGCTCCATTATATTTGTCATCACAATCCTCCATTACATATGGCATCACAATGCTCCATGCCATTGTCATTGCAATGGACCATGACATATGTCATCACAATGCTCCCTGACATCTGTCTTCACAATACTCCATGACCTTCTCATCACAATGCTCCATGCCCTTGTCATCAAAATTCACCATGCCCACTGTCATCACAATAATCTATGAAACTTGTCAGACCAATGCTCCATGCCCCTGTCATCAAAATGCTCCATGAACCCTCTCATCACATTGCTCCATGCCCTTGGCATCACAAAGCTCCATGACACTTGTCATCACAATGCTCGATGCCCTTCTCATCACAATGCTCCATGCCCTAGTCATTAAAATCCTGCATGACCCATGTATCACTGTGTTCCGTGCCCTTGTCATCACAATGCTCCATGCCCAGTCTCATCACAATAATCCATAAAATATTTCAGACCAATATTCCATGCCCTTCTCATCACAATGCTCCATTACCACTGTCATAACAATGCTCCATGACCCCTGTCATCACAGTGTTCCACAGCCTAGTCATCACATGGCTCCGTGACACTTGCCATCACAGTGCTCCAAGACCCCTCTAATCACAATGCTCCATGCCCTTGTCATCACAAAGCTCCATGACACATGTCATCAGAATGTTCCATGGTCTTCTCATCAAAATACTCCATGCACTTTTCATTACAGTGCTCCAAGACCCCTGTAATCACAATGCTCCATGCCCCTTTTCATCAGTATGCTCCATGAGACTTGTCATCACAAAGCTCTTTGATCCTTGTCATCACAGTGCTCTATGCCTTTCTCAGCACAAAGCTCCATGACCATTGTCATCACAATGCTCCATGCGCTTCTCAGCATGATGCTCCATGATGCATGTCATCACAATGCACCATGCGCTTGTCATCACAGTGCTCCACAATGTTGTCATCACAATGCTCCATAAACCTTGTCATCACAATGCTCCATGCACTTCTCATCAAAATGCTCTCTCACCACAGATATCCCAGTGTTACATTACTATTCGTCACAATACACCCTTACCCTTGTTATCACAATGTTCCATGACTCCTGTCATCACAGTGCTACATGCACTTATCATCAAAATGTTCGATGACCCCTGACATCACAATGCTCCATAACCCCTTTCATCAAAATGCTCCATGACCCTTTTCATCATAATGCTCCATGACCCCTGTCATCACAATGTTCCATAACCCCTGTCATCATAATTTTCCATGAACCTTTTCATCAAATTGCTCCATGACCCTGTCATCACAATGCTCCCTGCCCTTCTCATCACAATGCACAACGCCCTTGTCATCAAAATGCTCCATGACCTTTGTCATCACAAATATCCATTACCCTTGGCATCACAATGTTCCATGTCATTGTCATCACAATGCTCCATGAACACTCTCATCACATTGCTCCATGCCATTGTCATCACAAAGCTCCATGACACATGTCATCAGAATCCTCCATGGCCTTCTCATCACAATGCTCCATGCCCTTGCCGTGACAGTGCTCCATTCCCCCTGTGATAACAATGCTCCATGACCCGTGCCATCACGATGTTCCGTGGACTTGTCATCACAAGGCTCCATGACCCTTCTCATCACAATGCTCCAAGACCCCTGTCTTCACAATGCACCATGCCCATCATCATAATGCTTCATGCTACTGTCATCACAATGAAATCAAAATGCTCCAAGACATCAGTCATATCAATGCTCCAAACCCTTGTGATCACAATGTTCCATAACACTTGTCCTCACAGTGCCCCATGACGCTCGTCATCACAATTATCCATGGTCTTCTCATGACAATGCTCCATGACCCCTGCCATCACAATGTTCCATGGCCTTGTCATCACAAGGCTGCATGACTCTTGTCATCACAGTGCTCCAAGACCCCTGTAATCACAATGCTCCATGCCCTTGTCATCACAAAGCTCCCTGACGCATGTTATCAGAATGTTCCATGGACTTCTCCTCACAGTGCTCCAGGCCCTTGTCATCACAATGCTCCAAGACCCCTGTAATCACAATGCTCCATGACCCTTTTCATCAGAATGCTCCTAGAGACTTGTCATTACAAGTCACCATGGTCATCTCATCACAATGCTCCAGGACCTTGTCATCACCACGCTCCATTCCCTTGTCATCACAATGCTCCATGACACCTGTCATCACAATATTCCATGAACATTTTCACCCCAATGCTCCATGACCTTCTCATCACAATGTGCCATGACCAATATCATCACAATGTTCCATGACCACTGTCATCACAACACTCCATGAAACCTGACAACACAATGATCCAGGACTCTTGTCATCACAATGCTCCAAGACCCCTGTAATCACAATGCTCCATGCCCCTTTTCATCAGAATGCTCCTTGAGACTTGTCATCACAAGTCTCCATGGTCATCTCATCACAATGCTCCAGGACCTTGTCATCACCGTGCTTCATTCCCTTGTCATCACAATGCTCCATGACCCCTGTCATCACAATACTCCATGAACATTTTCAGCCCAGTGCTCCATGACACTTGTCATCACAATGATCCATGCCCTTGTCATCCCTATGCTCCATGACCCCTGTATACACAATGCTCCGTGATGCTTGTCATCACAGTGCTCCATGACACCTGTCATCACAAATCTCCATGACTTTGTCAGCAAAATGCTACATGATCTTGTCATTACAATGCTCTATGCGCTTGTCATCACAATACACCATTACCATTGTCATCACAATCCTCCAAGAACATTGGGATCGCATTGCTTCATGCCCTAGTCATCACAATGCTCCATGCTCCCTGAAATCAAAATGATCCATGACCTCTGTCATCGCAATGCTCCAAACACTTGTGATCACAGTGATCCATAACACTTGTCATCACAAGGCTCCATGATGCCTGTCATCAAAATACTCCATGCCCTTGTCATCACAGTGCTCCAAGACCCCTGTAATCACAATGCTCCATGCCCCTTTTCATCAGAATGCTCCATGAGACTTGTCATCACAAGTCTCCTTGGTCTTCTCATCACAATGTTCCAGGACCTTGTAATCACAATGCTCCAGGACCCCTGTCATCACAATAATCAATGAACATTTTCAGCCCAATGCTCCATGACCTTCTCATCCCAATGCTCCATGACCCCTGTATTCACAATGCTCCGTGACGCTTGTCATCACAGTGCTCCATGACACATGTCATCACAATGCTCCATGCCTTTGTCAGCAAAATCCTACATGACCTTGTCATTACAATGCTCTATGTGCTTGTCATCACAATACTCCATTACCATTGTCATCACAATCCTCCATGAACCTTGGGATCACATTGCTTCATGCCCTTGTCATCACAATGCTCCATGCTCTTTGAAATCAAAATGATCCATGACCTCTGTCATCACAATGCTCCAAACCCTTGTGATCACTGTGTTCCATAACACTTTTCATCACAACGCTCCATGATGCCTGTCATCACAATACTCCATGCCCTTTTCATCACAATGCTCCATGACCATTGTCATCACAATTCTCAATACACTTGTCATCACAATGCTCCCTGACACGTGTCGTCAGAATGCTCCTTGAACCCTGTCACGAAAAGGCTCCATGCCTTTTTCTTCACAAAGCCCCATGGAATTTTCATCACAATGCTCCGTGCCATTGTCATCAAAATACTCCACAAGTTTGTCATTATAATGCTCCATGACCATTGTCATCACAATTCTCCATGCACTTGTCAGCACAATGCTCCCTGACCCTTGTCATCACAATGCTCCAAACCATTGTCATCACAATGCTCCATTACCTTTGTCATAGAATCCTCCATGACACTTGGCATCACAATGCTCCATGCCATTGTCATCACATTGGGCCATTACATATGTCATCACAATGCTCCCTGACACCTCTCTTCACAATATTGCATGACCTGGTCATCGCAATTTTCCATGCCCTTGTCATCACAATGCGCCATTCCAACTCTCATCACAATAATCCATGAAACTTATTAGACCAATGCTCGATGCCCATGTCATCAAAAGCTCCATGCCCTTGTTATCACAATGTTCCAAGACCCCTGTGATCAGAATGTTCCATGCCCCTTTTCATCAGTATGCTCCATGAGACTTGTCATCACAAGGCTCCATGGTTTTCTCATCACAATGCTCCAGGAACTTGTCATCACAATGCTTCACGACATTGTCATGAAAATTCTCAATGGCCCTTGTCATCATAATGCTCCAAGCCCTAGTCATCACAATGCTCCATTATATTTGTCATCACAATCCTCCTTTACATTTGGCATCACAATGCTCCCTGCCATTGTCATCGCAATGGACCATGACATATGTCATCACAATGCTCCCTGACACCTGTCTTCACAACAGTCCCTGGCCTTCTCATCACAATGCTCCATGCCCTTGTCATCACAATGCACCATGTCAACTCTCATCACAATAATCTATGAAACTTGTCAGACCAATGCTCCATGCCACTGTCATCACAATGTTCCATGCCCTTGTCATCAAAATGCTCCATGACCCCTGTCATCACAATGCTCCCTGACTCCTGTCATCACAATGCTTCATAACGTTTGTCATCACAACGGTCCATGCCCGCGTCATCACAAGGCTCTGTTATCTTTGTAACCACAATGCTCCATGAACTTTTCATCACAATGCTCTGTGACACTTGTCATCACAATGCTCCATGCCTTTGTCAGAACAATGCTCCATGACACTTGTCCTCACAATGTGCCATGTGCTTTTCATCACAATGATCCACAACCTTGTCATCGCTATGCTCCATAAACATTGTAATCACAATGCTCCATGCACTTCTCATCCAAAGGCTCTCTCACCTGAGATATCACAATGTTCCATCACTAGTCATCAAAATCCTCCCTCACCCCTGTTATCACAATGTTCCATGACCCCTGTCATCACAATACTACATCCCCTTATCAGCACAATGTTCCATGACCCCCAACATCACAATGTTCCATAACCCCTGTCATCAAAATGCTCCATGACCATTTTCATCCCAAAGCTCCATGACCCCTGGCATCACAATGTTCTATAACCCCTGTCAACAAAATGTTCCATTACACTTTTCATCAAATTGCTGCATGACCCTGTCATCAAAATGCTCCCTGTCCTTCTCATCACAATGCACCACACCCTTGTCATCAAAATTGCCATGACCTTTGTCATCACAAAGCTCCATGACCCTAGGCATCACAATGCTCCATGCCATTGTCATCACAATGGGCCATTACATATGTCATCACAATGCTCCCTGACACCTGTCTTCACAATACTGCATGACCTGGTCATCACAATGCTCCATGCCCTTGTCATCACAATGCGCCATTCCAACTGTCATCGCATTAATCCATGAAACTTATTAGAGCAATGCTCCATGTCCTTGTAATCACAATGCTCCATGCCCTTGTTATCACAATGCTCCATGACCCTTGTCATCACAATGCCCCGTGACTCCAGTCATCACAATGCTTCATGACCTTTGTCATCACAATTGTCCATGCCCTCATCATCAACAGTCTCTCTGACCTTTTTAACCACAATGCTCCATGAACTTTTCATCACAATGCTCTTTGACCCTTGTCATCACAATGCTCTATGCCATTCTCAGCACAATGCTCCATGACCCTTGTCATCACAAAGCTCCATGCGCTTGTCAGCACAATGCTCCATCACACATGTATTCACAATGCACCATGCGCTTGTCATCACAGTGCTCCACAATCTTGTCATCACAATGCTCCATAAACCTTGTCATCACAATGATCCATGCACTTCTCATCAAAATGCTCTCTCACCACTGATATCACAATGTTACATCACTATTTGACACAGTGCTCCCTCACCCCTGTCATCACAATGTTCCATGACTCCTCTCATCACAGTGCTATATGCACTTATCATCAGAATGTTCGATGACCCCTGTCATCACAATGTTCCATAACCCGTGTCATCAAAATGTTCCTTGACACTTTTCATCAAATTGCTCCATGACCCTGTCATCACAATGCTCCCTGCACTTCTCATCACAATGCACAATGCAGTTGTCATCAAAATGCTCCATGACCCTTGTCATCACAAATATCCATGACACTTGGCATCACATTGCTCCATGCCCTTGTCATCACTAAGCTCCATGACACATGTCATCATAATGCTCCATGGCCTTCTCATCACAATGCTCCATGACATTTGTCATCACAATGCTCAATACACTTGTCATCAATATGCTCCCTGACACTTGTTGTCTGTATGCTCCTTGAACCCTGTCATGACAAGGCTCCATGCATTTTTCATCACAAAGATCCATGCCCTTTTCATCACAATGCTCCATGACCCCTGAAATCTCAGTGATCCAAGCGCTTGTGACCACAAAGCTCAATGACACATGTCTTCAGAATGCTCCTTGGCCTCCTCTTCACAATGCTCCATGCCCTTGTCATCACAATGTTCCAAGACACCTGTAATCACAATGGTCCATGCCCCTTTTCATCAGTATGCTATATGAGACTTGTCATCACAAGGCTCCATGGTTTTCTCATCACAATGCTCCAGGACCTTGTCATCACAATGCTTCACGACCTTGTCATGAAAATTCTCAATGGCCCTTGTCATCATAATGCTCCAAGCCCTAGTCATCACAATGCCCCATTTTATTTGGCATCACAATCCTCCATTACATTTGGCATCACAATTTTCCATTCTATTTTATTCGCAATGGACCATGACATATGTCATCACAATGCTCCCTGACACCTGTCTTCACAATACTCCATGACCTTCTCATCACCATGATCCATGCCCTTGTCATCACAATGAACCATGTCCACTGTCATCAAAATAATCTATGAAACTTGTCAGACCAGTGCTCCATGCCCCTCTCATCACAATGATCCATGCCCTTGTCATCACAATGCGCCATTCCAACTGTCATCACAATAATCCATGAAACTTATTAGACCAATGTTCCATGCCCTTGTCATCACAATGCTCGATGCCCTTGTTATCACAATGTTCCAAGAACCCTGTAATCAGAATTCTCCTTGCCCCTTTCATCAGTATGCTCCATGAGACTTGTCATCACAAGGCTCCATGGTTTTCTCATCACAATGCTCCAGGACCTTGTCATGACAATGCTTCACTACCTTGTCATGAAAATTCTCAATGGCCCTTGTCATCATAATGCTCCAAGTCCTAGTCATCACAATGCTCCATTATATTTGTCATCACAATCCTCCATTACATTTGGCATCACAATGCTCCCTGCCATTGTCATCGCAATGGACCATGACATATGTCATCACAATGCTCTCTGACAACTCTCTTCAAAATACTCCATGACCTTCTCATCACAATGCTCCATGCCCTGGTCATCACAATGCACCATGTCCACTGTCATCACAATAATCTCTGAAAAGTGTAACCACAACGCTCCATGTCCCTGTCATCACAATGCTCCATGACCCCTGTCATCTCAATGCTCCGTGACTCCAGTCATCACAATGCTTCATAACGTTTGTCATCACAACGGTCCATGCCCACATCATCACAAGGCTCTGTGACCTTTGTAACCACAATGCTCCATGAAATTTTCATCACAATGCTCCGTGACACTTGTCATCACAATGCTCCATGCCTTTGTCAGAACAATGTTCCATGACCCTTGTCATCACAATGTGCCACGCGTTTTTCATCACAATGATCCACAACCTTGTCATCGCTATGCTCCATAAATCTTGTATTTGCAATGCTCCATGCACTTCTCATCCAAATGCTCTCGCACCTGAGATATCACAATGTTCCATCACTAGTCATCACAATCCTCCCTCAACCCTGTAATCAAAATGTTCCATGACCCCTGACATCACAATATTCCATAAACACTGTCATCAAAATGCTCCATGACACTTTTCAGCCCAAGGCTCCTTGACCCATCGCATCATAGTGTTCTGTAAACCCTGTCATCAAAATGTTACATTACACTTTTCATCAAATTGCTGCATGACCCTGTCATCAAAATGCTCCCTCTCCTTCTCATCACAATGCACCACACGCTTGTCATCAAAATGCTCCATGACCGTTGTCATCACAAAGCTCCATGACGCTTGGCATCACAATGCTCCATATCATTGTCATCAAAATGCTCCATGAAACCTCTCATCACATTGCTCCATGCCCTTGTCATCACAAAGCTCCATGACACTTGTCATCACAATGCTCGATGCCCTTCTCATCAAAATGCTCCATGCACTTTTCATCACAATCCTCCATGACCCATGTATCACAGTGTTCCGTGCCCTTGTCATCACAATGCTCCATGCCCACTCTCATCACAATAATCCATGAAACATTTCAGGCCAATGCTCAATGCCCTTCTCATCAGAATGCCCCATTACCTCTGTCATAACAATGCTGATTACCCCTGCCAACACAATGTTCCACGGCCTTGTCATCACAAGGCTCCATGACCCTTGTCATCACAATGCTCCAAGACCCCTGTAATCACAATGCTCCATGCCATTTTCGTCACAAAGCTCCATGACACATGTCATCAGAATGTTCCATGGCCTTCTCATCACAATGCTCCATGCCCTTGTCATCACAATGCTCCAAGACCCCTGTAATCAAAATGCTCCATGCCCCTTTGCATCTCAATGCTCCATGAACCCTGTCATCACAATGAAACATGCCCATCATCATAATGCTTCAGGCTATTGTCATCACAAT
This sequence comes from Mesoplodon mirus, assembly GCF_964341445.2. Taxonomy (NCBI): domain Eukaryota; kingdom Metazoa; phylum Chordata; class Mammalia; order Artiodactyla; family Ziphiidae; genus Mesoplodon; species Mesoplodon mirus. Next base: position 582,580 of record NW_028295626.1, on the reverse strand, counting down.
GAAATCAAAATTATCCATGACCTCTGTCATCATACTGCTCCAAACCCTTGTGATCACAATGTTCCATAACACTTATCATCACAAATCCCCATGACGCTCATCATCACAATTATCCATGGTATTCTCATCACAATGCTCCATGACCTTTGTCATCACAAGGCTCAATACACTTGTCATCACAATGCTCCCTGACACTTGTCGTCAGTATGCTCCTTGAACCCTGCCATGACAAGGCTCCATGCCGTTTTCATCACAATGATCCGTGCCCTTTTCATCACAATGCTCCAAGATCACTGTAATCACAATGCTCCATGTCCTTGTCATCACAAAACTCCATGAAGCATGTCATCAGAATGCTCCATGGCTTTCTCATCACAATGCTCCATGCACTAGTCATCACAATGCTCCAAGACCCCTGTAATCACATTGCTCCATGCCCCTTTTCATCAGAATGCTCCATGAGACTTGTCATCACAAGTCTCCATGGTCATCTCATCACAATGCTCCAGGACCTTGTCATAACCATTCTCCATTCCCTTGTCATCACAATGCTCCATGACCCCTGTCATCACAAAAATCCATTAATATATTCAGCCCAATGCTCCACGACCTACACAACACAATGCTCCATGGCCAATATCATCACAATGCTCCATGACCACTGTCATCACAACACCCCATGACACCTGACAACACAATGATCTGGGACTCTTGTTATCACAATGCACCATTTCCTACACATCACTATGCTCCGTGACCCCTGTCATCACAACACTCCATGAACATTTTCAGCCCAGTGCTCCATGACACTTGTCATCACAATGATCCATGCCCTTGTCATCCCAATGCTCCATGACCCCTGTATTCACAATGCTCCATGACGCTTGTCATCAAAATGACCCATGACACATGTCATCACAATGATCCATGACTTTGTCAGCAAAATGCTACATGACATTGTCATTACAATGCTCTATGCGCTTGTCATCACAAAACTCCATTTCCATTGTCATCACAATCCTCCATGAACCTTGGGATCACATTGCTTCATGCCCTTGTCATCACAATGCTCCATGCTCCTTGAAATCAAAATGATCCATGACCTCTGTCATCACAATGCTCCAAACCCTTGTGATCACAATGTTCCATAACACTTGTCATCACAACGCTCCATGATGCCTGTCATCACAATACTCCATGCCCTTTTTATCACAATGCTCCATGACTTTTTTCATCACAATTCTTAATATACATGTCATCACAATGCTCCCTGACATTGTCATCAGAATGATCTTGAACCCTGTCACGAAAAGGCTCCATGCCTTTTTCAACACAATGCCCCATGCCATTTTCATCACAATGCTCCATGCCATTGTCATCAAAATACTCCACAAGCTAGTCATCAGAATGCTCCATGACCCTTGTCATCACAATTCTCCATGCACTTCTCAGCACAATGCTCCCTGAACTTTGTCATCTCAATGCTCCAAGCCATTGTCATCAAAATGCTCCATTAACTTTGTCATCAGTATCCTCCATGACACTTGGCATCACAATGCTCCATGCCATTGTCATCACAAAGGGCCATTACATATGTCATCACAATGCTCCGTGACACCACTTTTCACAATACTGCATGACCTGTTCATCACAATGCTCCACGCCCTTGTCATCACAATGCACCATTCCAACTCTCATCGCAACAATCCATGAAACTTATTAGACTAATGTTCGATGCCCTTGTCATCTCAATGCTCCATGCCCTTTTTATCACAATGCTCCCTGACCCCTGTCATCACAATGCTCCGTCACACCAGTCATCACAATGCTTCATGACCTTTGTCATCACAATGGTCCATGTCGTCGTCATCAACAGTCTCTGTGACCATTTTAACCACAATGCTCCATGAACTTTTCATCACAATGCTCTTTGACCCTTGTCATCACAATGCTCTATGCCTTTCTCAGCACAATGCTCCATGACCCTTGTCATCACAAAGCTCCATGCGCTTCTCAGCACAATGCTCCATGACACAGGTCATCACAATTCACCATGCGCTTGTCATCAGAGTGCTCTACAATTTTGTCATCACAATGCTCCATAAACATTGTCATCACAAAGATCCATGACACTTGGCATCACAGTGCTCCATGTCATTGTCATCACAGTGCTCCATGAATGCTCTCATCACATTGCTCCATGCCCTTGTCTTCACAAAGCTCCATGTCACATGTCATCAGAATGCTCCATGGCCTTCTCATCACAATGCTCTATGTGCTTGCCATCACAATGCTCCATTACACCTGTCATAAAAATGCTCCATGACACCTGCCATCACGATGTTCCGTGGCCTTGTCATCACAAGGCTCCATGACCCTTCTCATCACAACACTCCAAGAACCCTGTAATCACATTGATCCATGCCCCTTTTCATCTCAATGTTCCATGAACCCTGTCATCACAATGCACCATGCCCATCATCATAATGCTTCATGCTATTGTCATCACAATGAAATCAAAATGCTCCGTGACCTCTGTCATAACAATGCTCCAAACGCTTGTGATCACAATATTCCATATCACTTGTCATCACAATGACCCATGACGCTCGTCATCACTATTATCCATGGTCTTCTTATCACAATGCTCCATGACCTTTGTCATCACAATGCTCAATACACTTGTCATCAAAATGCCCCCTGACACTTGTTGTCTGTATGGTCCTTGAAACCTGTCATGACATGGCTCCATGCCTTTTTCATCACAATGATCCATGCCCTTTTCATCACAATGCTCCAAGACCTATGTAATCACAATGCTCCATGCTCTTGTTATCACAAAGCTCAATGACGCATGCCATCAGAATGCTCCTTGGTCTTCTCCTCACAATATTCCATGCCCTTGTCATCACAATGTTCCATGACCCCTGTAACCACAATGCTCCATGCCCCTTTTCATCATTATTCTCATGAGACTTGTCATCACAAGGCTCCATAGTTTTGTCATCACAATGCTCCAGGACCTTGTCAGCACAATGCTTCACGAGTTTTTCATGAAAATTCTCAATGGCCCTTGTCATCATAATGCTCCAAGCCCTAATAATCACAATGCTCCATTATATTTGTCATCACAATCCTCCATTACATATGGCATCACAATGCTCCATGCCATTGTCATTGCAATGGACCATGACATATGTCATCACAATGCTCCCTGACATCTGTCTTCACAATACTCCATGACCTTCTCATCACAATGCTCCATGCCCTTGTCATCACAATTCACCATGCCCACTGTCATCACAATAATCTATGAAACTTGTCAGACCAATGCTCCATGCCCCTGTCATCACAATGCTCCATGAACCCTCTCATCACATTGCTCCATGCCCTTGTCATCACAAAGCTCCATGACACTTGTCATCACAATGCTCGATGCCCTTCTCATCACAATGCTCCATGCCCTAGTCATTAAAATCCTGCATGACCCATGTATCACAGTGTTCCGTGCCCTTGTCATCACAATGCTCCATGCCCAGTCTCATCACAATAATCCATAAAATATTTCAGACCAATATTCCATGCCCTTCTCATCACAATGCTCCATTACCACTGTCATAACAATGTTCCATGACCCCTGTCATCACAGTGTTCCACAGCCTAGTCATCACATGGCTCCGTGACACTTGCCATCACAGTGCTCCAAGACCCCTGTAATCACAATGCTCCATGCCCTTGTCATCACAAAGCTCCATGACACATGTCATCAGAATGTTCCATGGTCTTCTCATCAAAATACTCCATGCACTTTTCATTACAGTGCTCCAAGACCCCTGTAATCACAATGCTCCATGCCCCTTTTCATCAGTATGCTCCATGAGACTTGTCATCACAAAGCTCTTTGATCCTTGTCATCACAATGCTCTATGCCTTTCTCAGCACAATGCTCCATGACCCTTGTCATCACAATGCTCCATGCGCTCCTCAGCATGATGCTCCATGATGCATGTCATCACAATGCACCAGGCGCTTGTCATCACAGTGCTCCACAATGTTGTCATCACAATGCTCCATAAACCTTGTCATCACAATGCTCCATGCACTTCTCATCAAAATGCTCTCTCACCACAGATAACCCAGTGTTACATCACGATTCGTCACAATACACCCTTACCCTTGTTAACACAATGTTCCATGACTCCTGTCATCACAATGCTACATGCACTTATCATCAAAATGTTCGATGACCCCTGACATCACAATGCTCCATAACCCCTTTCATCAAAATGCTCCATGACCCTTTTCATCATAATGCTCCATGACCCCTGTCATCACAATGTTCCATAACCCCTGTCATCATAATTTTCCATGAACCTTTTCATCAAATTGCTCCATGACCCTGTCATCACAATGCTCCCTGCCCTTCTCATCACAATGCACAACGCCCTTGTCATCAAAATGCTCCATGACCTTTGTCATCACAAATATCCATTACCCTTGGCATCACAATGCTCCATGTCATTGTCATCACAATGCTCAATGAACACTCTCATCACATTGCTCCATGCCATTGTCATCACAAAGCTCCATGACACATGTCATCAGAATCCTCCATGGCCTTCTCATCACAATGCTCCATGCCCTTGCCGTCACAGTGCTCCATTCCCCCTGTGATAACAATGCTCCATGACCCGTGCCATCACGATGTTCCGTGGACTTGTCATCACAAGGCTCCATGACCCTTCTCATCACAATGCTCCAAGACCCCTGTCATCACAATGCACCATGCCCATCATCATAATGCTTCATGCTACTGTCATCACAATGAAATCAAAATGCTCCAAGACATCAGTCATAAAAATGCTCCAAACCCTTGTGATCACAATGTTCCATAACACTTGTCCTCACAGTGCCCCATGACGCTCGTCATCACAATTATCCATGGTCTTCTCATGACAATGCTCCATGACCTTTGTCATCACAATGCTCAATACACTTGTCATCAAAATGCTCCTTGACACTTGTTGTCTGTATGCTCATTGAACCCTGTCATGACAGGGCTCCATGGCTTTTTCATCAAAATGATCCATCCCCTTTTCATCAGAATGCACCAAGGCCCCTTTAAACACAATGCTCCATTCCCTTGTCATCACAAAGCACAATGAATCATGTCTTCAGAATGCTCCTTGGCCTTCTCCTCACAATGCTCCATGCCCATGTCATCACAGTGTTCCACGACCCCTGTAATCACAATGCTCCATGCCCCTTTTCATCACTATGCTCCATGAGAGTTGTCATAACAAATGTCTATGGATTTCTCATCACAGTGCTTTAGGACATTGTCATAACAATGCTTCACGACCATGTTTTGAAAATTCTCAACGGCCCTTGTCATCATAAATCTCCAAGCCCTAGTCATCACAATGCTCCATTATATTTGTCATCAAAATCCTCCATTACATTTGGCATCACAATGCTCCCTGCCATTGTCATTGCAATGGACCATGACATATGTCATCACAATGCTCCCTGACACCTTTCTTCACAATACTCCATGAACTTCTCATTACAATAATCCATGCCCATGTCATCACAATGCACCATGTCCACTGTCATCACAATAATCTATGAATTTTGTCAGAACAATGCTCCATGCCCCTGTCACCACAATGCTCCATGACCTTGTCATCACAATGCTCCATGACCCCTGTCATCACAATGCTCCGTGACTCCAGTCATCACAGTGCTTCATAACATTTGTCATCACAATGGTCCTTGCCCACGTCAGCACAAGGCTCTGTGACCTTTATAACCACAATGCTCCATGACCCTTGCCATCAAAATGCTCCATGCCTTTGTCAGAAAAATGCTCCATGAAACTTGTCATCACAATGTGCTACGGGCTTTTCATCACAACGGTCCACAAATTTGTCATGGTATTGCTCCATAAACCTTGTAATCACAATGCTCCATTACCCCTGTCATAACAATGCTCAATGACACCTTCCATCACGATGTTCCATGGCCTTGTCATCACAAGGCTCCATGACACTTGTCATCACAATGCTCCAAGACCCCTGTAATCACAATGCTCTATTCCCTTGTAATCACAAAGCTCCATGACACATGTCATCAGAATGTTCCATGGCCTTCTCATCAAAATGCTCCATTCCCTTGTCATCACAGTGCTCCAAGACCTCTGTAATCACAATGCTCCATGCCCCTTTTCAACTCCATGCTCCATGAACCCTGTCATCACAATGGATCATGCCAATCATCATAATGCTTCTTGATATTGTCAGCACAATGAAATCAAAATTCTTCATTACCTCTGTCATCACAATGCTCCATGACCCCTGTCATCACAATACTCCATGATCATATTCAGCCCAATTCTCCATGACCCTTGTCATCACAATGAGCCATGCCCTTGTCATCCCAATGCTCCATGACCCCTGTATTCACAATGCTCCGTGACTCTTGTCATCACAGTGCTCCATGACACCTGTCATCACAATGCTCCATGACTTTGTCAGCAAAATGCTACATGACCTTGTCATTACAATGCTCTATGCGCTTGTCATTACAATACTCCATTTCCATTGTCATCGAAATCCTCCATGAACTTTGGGATCACATTGCTTCATGTCCTGGTCATCATAATGCTCCATGCTCCTTGAAATCAAAATGATCCATGACCACTGTCATCACAATGCTCCAAACAATTGTGATCCCAATGTTCCATAACACTTGTCATCACAATGCTCCATGATGCTTGTCATCACAAAATTCCATGCCCTTTTCATCACAATGTTCCATGACCTTTGTCATCACAATGCTCAGTACACTTGTCATCACAATGCTCCCTGACACTTGTCATCAGAATGCTCCTTGAACCCTGTCACGAAAAGGCTCCATGCCTTTTTCATCACAATGCGCCATTCCATTTTCATGACAATGCTCCGTGACCATTGTCATCACAATGCTCCATGACTTTGTCTGAAAAATATTCCATGACCCTTATCATCACAATGGGCCATTCACTTTTCATCACAACGGTCCAGAAACTTGTCATTGCAATGCTCCATAAACCTTGTAATCACAATGCTCCATACAATCCTCATCAAAATGCTCTCTCACCAGAGATATCACAGTGTTCCATCACTAGTCGTCACAATACTCCCTCACCCCTGTAATCACAATGTCCCATAACCCCTGTCATCACAATGCTACATCCCTTTATCACCACAATGATCCATGACCCCTGACATCACAATATTCTATAACCCCTGTCATCAAAATGTTCCAAAACACTTTTCATCATATTGCTGCATGACCCTGTCATCAAAATACTCCCTGCCCTTCTCATCACATTGCACCATGCACTTATCATCAAAATGCTCCATGACCTTTGTCATCACAAAGCGCCATGACACTTGGCATCACAATGCTCCATGTCATTGTCATCAAAATGCTCCATGAACCCTCTCATAACATTGCTCAATGCCCTTGTCATCACAAAGCTCCATGACACTTCTCATCACAATGCCCCATGACCTTGTCATTACAATCCTCCATGACCCATGTATCACAGTGTTCCATGCCCTTATCATCACAATGCTCTATGCCCACTCTCATCACAATAATCCATGAAACATTTCAGACCAATTCTCCATGCACTTCTCATCACAATGCACCTTTACCTCTGTCATAACAATGCTCCATAACACTTATCATCACAACACCCTATGACGCTCATCATCACAATTATCCATGGTCTACTCATCACAATGCTCCATGACTTTTGTCATCACAATGCTCAGTACACTTGTCATCACAATGCTCCCTGACACTTGTCATCAGTCTGCTCCATTAACCCTGTCATGACACGTCTCCATGCCTTTTTCATCACAATGATCCATGCCCTTTTAATCACAATGCTCCAAGACACCTGTAATCACAATGCTCCATGCTCTTGTCATCACAAAACTCAATGACACATGTCATCAGAATGCTCCATGGCCTTCTCCTCACAATGCTCCTTGCCCTTGTCATCACAATGCTCCAAGACCCCTGTAATCACAATGCTCCATGTCCCTTTTCATCAGAGTGCTCCATGAGACTTGTCATCACAAGTCTCCATTGTATTCTCATAAAAGTGCTCCAGGAACTTGTCATCATAATGCTCCATGATCCCTGTCATCACGATACTCCATGAACATTTTCAGCCCAATGCTCTATGACCTTCTCATCAAAACGCTCCATGACCCCTGTCATCACAATACTCCATGAACATATTCAGCCCAATGCTCCATGACCCTTTTCATCACAATGATCCATGCCCTTGTCATCCCAATGCTCCATGACCCCTGTATTCACAGTGCTCCGTGATGCTTGTCATCACAGTGCTCCATGACACCTGTCATCACAATTCTCCATGCCCTTGTTATCACATTGTTCCATGACCCCTGTCATTACTATGCTCCGTGACTTCATTCATCACAATGCTTCCTGACCTTTGTCATCTCAATGGTCCATGCCCTCGTCATCAACAGTCTCTGTGACCATTTTAACCACAATGCTCCATGAACTTTTCATCACAATTCACTTTGACCCTTGTCATCACAATCCTCTCTGCCTTTCTCAGCACAATGCTCCATGACACTTCTCATCACAATGCTCCATGCACTTGTCAGCACAATGTTCCATGACACATGTCATCAAAACGCACCATGTGCTTGTCATCACAGTGCTCCACAATCTTGTCATCACAATGCTCCATAAAACTTGTCATCACAATGCTCCATGCACTTCTCATCAAAATGCTCTCTCACCACTGATATCACAATGTTACATCACTATTCGTCACAATACTCCCTCACCCTTGTCATCACAATGATCCATGACTCCTGTCATCACAATTGTACATGCACATATCATCACAATGTTCGATGACCCCTGACATCACAATGTTCCATAACCCCTGTCATCAAAATGCTCCCAAAACCTTTTCATCAAAATGCTCCATGACCACTGGCATCACAATGTTCAATAACCCCTGTCATCAAAATGTTCCATGACACATTTCATCCAATTGACCCATGACCCTGTCATCACAATGCTCCCTGCCCTTCTCATCACAATGCACAACGCCCTTGTCATCAAAATCCTCCATGACCTTTGTCATCACAAAGATCCTTGACCCTTGGCATCACAATGCTCCATGTCATTTTCATCACAATGCTCCATGATCGCATTCATCACATTGCTCCATGCCGTTGTCATCACAAAGCTCCATGACACATGTCATCAGAATGCTCCATGGCCTTCTCATCACAATCCTCCATGCCATTGCCATCACAATGATCCATTACCCCTGTCATAACAATGCTCCATGACCCCTGCCATCACGATGTTCCATGGCCTTGTCATCACAAGGCTCCATGACCCTTCTCATCACAATGCTCCAAGACCCGGTAATCACAATGTTCCATGACCCCTGTCATCACAATGCTATATCCCCTTATCATCACAATGTTCCATGACACCTGACATCACAATGTTCCACAACCCCTGTCATCAAAATGCTCCATGACACTTTTTATCCCAAAGCTCCATGACCCCAGACATCACAATGTTCTATAACCCATGTCATCAAAATATTCCATTACAATTTTCATCAAATTGCTGCATGACCCTGTCATCAAAATGCTCCCTGGCCTTCTCATCACAATGCACCACGCCCTTGTCATCAAAATGTTCCGTGACTTTTGTCATCACAAATCTCCTTGATCCTTGACATCACAATGCTCCTTGTCATTGTCATCACAATGCTCCATGAACCTTCTCATCACATTTCTCCATGCCCTTGTCATCACAAAGCTCCATGACACATGTCATCACAATGCTCGATGCCCTTCTCATTACTATGCTCCATGCCCTTGTCATTACAATCCACTATGACCATTGTATCACAGTGTTCTGTTCTCTTGTCATCACAATGCTCCATGTCCACTCTCATCACAATAATCCATGAAACATTTCACACCAATGCTTCCTGTCCTTCTCATCACAATGCTCCATTACACCTGTCATAACAATGTTCCATGACCCCTGCCATCACAAAGTTCCACGGCCTTGTCATTCACAAGGCTCCATGACACTTGTCATCACAATGTTCCAAGACCCCTGTAATCACAGTGCTCCATGCCCTTGTCATCACAAAGCTCCATGACGCATGTCATTAGAATGTTCCATGGACTTCTCATCACAATGCTCCAAGACACTTTTTATCACAGTGCTCCATGCCCCTTTTCATCTCAAACCTCCATGAATCCTATCATCACAATGCACCATGCCCATTATCATAATGCTTCAGGCTATTTTCCTCACAATGAAATCAAAATGCTCCATGATCTCTGTCATCACAATGCTCCAAACCATTGGGATCACAATGTTCCATAACACTTCTCATCACAACACCCCATGATGCTCATAATCACAATTATCCATGGTCTTCTCATCACTATGCTCCATAACCTTTGTCATCACAATGCTCCCTGACACTTGTCATCAGTATGCTCCTTGAACACTGTCATGACAGGGCTCAATGCCTTTTTCATCACAATGATCCATGCCCTTTTCATCACAATGCTCCAAGACACCTGTAATCACAATGCTCCATGCACTTGTCATCACAGTGCTCCATGACGCATTCATCAGAATGCTTCATGGCCTTCTCTTCACAATGCTTCATGCCCTTGTCATCACAATGCTCCAAGACCCCTGTAAACACAATGCTCCATGCCGCTTGTCATTATAGCGCTCCATGACGTTCGTCATCACAATTATCCATGGTCTTCTCATCACAGTGCTCCACGGTCTTCCCATCACAATGTTCCATGCCCTGGTCATCACAATGCTCTATGTTCCCTTTCATCACAATTCTCCACGTTCTTGGCATCACTATGTTCCATGACACTTCCCATCACAGTGTTAAATGCTTTGTCATCACAATACTGCACAAGCTTGTCATCAGAATACTCGATGACCCTTGTCATCACAATGATCCATGACCCCTGTCATCACAATGCTCCATGAGACGTATCATCACAATGCTCCATGCCCCTTGTCATTACAGTGCTCCATGATGCTCGTCACCAGAATTATCCATGGTCTTCTCATCACAGTGCTCCACGGTCTTGCCATAACAATGCTCCATGCCCTGGTCATCACAATGCTCCATGTCCCTTGTCATCACAATTCTCCAGGTCCTTGTCATCACAATGCTCCATGACAGTTCTCATCCCCATGTTACATGCTCTTGTCATCACAATTCTCCATGCACTTGTCATCACAATGTCCCATGACCCCTGTCATAGCAAGCTCCATGCCTTTGTCATCACAATGCTTCACGACCTTTTCATCAAAATTCTCAAAGGCCGTTGTCATCACAATGCTCCATGCCCTTGTCATCACAATGCTCCATGGCCCTTGTCATCACAATGCTCCAAGCCCTTGTCATCACAATGCTCCATTACCTTTGTCATCACAATCCTCCATAACACTCGGCATCACAATGCTCCATGCCATTGTCATCACAATGGAACATGAACTGTGCCATCTCAATGCTCCCTGACACCTGTCTTCACAATAATCCATGACCTTGTCATCACAGTGCTCCATGCCCTTGTCATCACAATGTGCCATGCCCTCTGTCAACACAATTATCCATGAAACTTGTCAGACCAATGCTCCATGCTCCTGTCATCACAATGCTACATGACCCCAGTCATCACAATGCTCCGTGTGTCCCGTCATCACAAGACTCCATGACCTGTGTCACCACAAAAGTCAATGCCCTCATCATCACAAGGCTCTGTGAAATTTGTCACCACAGTGCTCCATGAACTTTTCATCAAAATGCTCAATGTGATTGTCATCACAATGCTCCATGAACGCTCTCATCACATTGCTCCATGAACTTCTCATCACAAAGCTCCATGACGCATGTCATCAGAATGCTCCATGGCCTTCTCATCACAATGTTCCATGCACTTGTCATCACAATTCTCCATTAACCCTGTCATAACAATGCTCCATGACCCCTGCCATCACGATGATCCATGGACTTGTCAGCACAAGGCTCCATGACCCTTCTAATCACAATGCTCCAAGACCCCTGTAATCACAATGCTCCATGCCCCTTTTCATCTCAATGATCCATGAACCCGGTCATCACAATGCACCATGCCCATCATCAAAATGCTTCATGCTATTGTCATCACAATGAAATCAAAATTCTCCATGATCTCTGTCATCACAATGCTCCAAATCCTTGTGATCAAAATGTTCCATAACCCTTATTATCACAACGTCCCATGACGCTCGTCATCACAATTATACATGGGCTTCTCATCACAATGCTCCATGACCTTTTTCATCACAATGCTCAATACACTTGTCATCACAATGCTCCCTGACACTTGTCCTCAGTATGCTCCTTGAACCATGTCATGACAAGGCTCCATTCCTTTTTCATCACAATGCTCCATGCCCTTGTCATCACAAAGCTCCATGATGCATGTCATCAGAACGTTCCATGGCCATCTCATCCCAATGCTCCAAGCCCTTGTCATCACAATGCCCCAAAACCCCTGTAATCACAATGCTCCATGCCCCTTTTCATCAGAATATTCCATGAGACTTGTCATCACAAGTCTCCATGGTCTTCTCATCACAATGCTCCAGTACCTTGTCATCACAAGCCTCCATGGCCCCTGTCATCACAATACTCGATGAACGTTTTCAGCCCAATGCTCCTTGACCTTCTCATCACAATGCTCCGTGACCCCTGTCATCACAATGCTCCATGACTCCTGTCATCACAACGATCCATGAACACTGACAACACAATGATCCGGGACTCTTGTCATGAAAATGCTCCATGCCCATGTCATCCCAATGATTCATGACCCCTGTAATCACAATGCTCCGTGACGCTTGTCATCACAGTGCTCCATGAACCTTGTCCTCACAATGCTCCATGCCTTTGTCAGCAATATGCTACATAATCTTGTCATCACAATGCTCCATGCGCTTGTCATCACAATCCTTCATGACGCTTTGGATCATATTGCTTCATGCCCTTGGCATCTCCCTCTTGCCTTTCTGGTTTTTACAGATTTTCGGATGTCCCTTTTGACCCGTGGGAAGTGACAGTTCTTTGTAGTGTGGATTTGCATTGTGTGCTTGCTTGATTGTCCAAAAAGGTCGTATGCGTTTTCTCCTGAATATATTCAGGAGAAAACGCATACGCCCTTTTTGGCCAAGTGCATCATTGTCGAAGTTGTGATGCCTTTCCTGTGCTTTAAAGGCGATTCCAATTTACCTCTTGAAATATGTTTTGTGCAATTCTGCCTCATTTTCAAGTCAGCTTCGTTGCCTTCCCTCAACAGATTTTTGGAAGACAGTAGACCTTTATAACTGTAGGTTTGTGAATTGCTGTGCCCGTGAGCTCCAATTTTCAAATCCCATTTTTGGGAGCTGACCACAAATCCACAATTTTGCTTCAAGACCTATACTTGTTCCAGGGGTGGCTATACTCTTCCCTGCAGGTGTCTGAGGCTTTGGTTAATTCTTCTTTCTGACGGGAATTTACAGTGACATGTGCCCGTCCAAATGCCTACATCTACTCTCTGATTGGTTCTCCCTCTTCCCTTTCATCCTCTGCACAATTAGCAAACTGTGCGAACCAGGAGGTTATAGGGCCTGGCTCTCTTAAGTTGGGAGATTGATAGTAAAGCAGTTGGAATGCCAAACTGGAGCACAAGGAGAGGAAAAATTAGGAGACTTTTAGAAACCTTTCACCATCACAGGGTGTCCATTCTCTAGGTTTCCCATACATGTTATAACTGTAGTGATATTCCCTACTACCTGGAGATTTGGTATCCATGGAATCGTGGCCTGCATTACTACTTTAAAGGGTCTGCATTTTCTCTCCCAATCTCACCAGTCCTCTCAGTCCCAAGTGTCCAGCCTTATGTCTCATCCAGCTGTCTTTGCAGATAGGGTCAGTCCTGGTTTCATCAGAACCCCTGAAGGAATTGTGTAAGAATTTCGCTGTTTTTTTGTTTGTTTTTGAAATTCATTTTTATAATGGGGTTGAGCTGATTTTCACTGACGTGTTTATGCCAGTCTAGACACACTTGATTCCCTTATGGAGACAAATCAATACATAGGTTTTAAGATTCTCACTATTCAGATATATTCCTCTGTGGGGAATAAGGGGTTTGAGTCCCGTTCACTGAGGAAGGGGTAGGTCTCGTCTGTTCTCTATTTGGTTTATGGAATGGTACCTGTGCTAATATCAAACTCTGGTTTTATGCATCACTCCCCCTCTCCTTTCCCATTAAACAGGCATAAGAGTGTTTTCTAAATGTGAGACTCTGTTCTCTTTCTTAATTCAGTACATGTGTTGTGATGTTGACATTCCTTCTGTAAGTGATATCTTATGATAAGATTCTTTTTTTGTGTGACTAATTTCACTTAGAATCATCATACCTAAATCCACTCTTTATGCTGCTACTGGCCTTATGACATTGATTTCACGTCTGAGTGATATTCCGTTGTACAAAATTACCACAAGTAATTTATGCATTTCTCTTTTTCCTGGGATATTTTAGGTGTACCGAAGTTGAGGTTCTTGTATGCAGAGCAGCCCTAAACTTTGGGGTGCCTGTGTGTTGTCGATATTTACTCTTCCCAAGTTATATGTCTATGAGTTGAAGTCCCCTTTGCTCGGGGGCTTTGTATTTAAATGTTTTAGGAAACAGCATACACTTCTTCAGAGTGGCTCTTGGATATTTATACCCCACCCATCAGCGTGACTAGGCTCCCTGTTCTCCATGGCCTCTCCAGCATTTCTAGTTTGTACACATTTTTTGGATGGCGTTTCTGAGCAGTGGAAATTGAGACTTCTTTGTTGTGCGGATTTGCATTTCCCGCTTGCTTGGTTGGCCAAAAACTCTGTATGTGTTTTTTTCCTGAAGATATTCACGAAAAAAAGCATACACCCTTTTGCCCAACTGCATCATTTTAGAAATTCTGCTGCTTTTCATATGCTTTAAATGTGAGTACAATCTACCTTTTGAAAAATGTTTCCTGCAATTCTGCCTCTCATTCAGATGCCCTTCGTTGCCTTACCTGAATATATTTTTGGACGTTGGTTATCATTTATATCTTTGCAGGTCTTTGAATTGTCTGCTCCTGAGCTCCATTTTGCAACTCGCTTTTATTGTGAGCTCGCCGCCAAACCATTGGATTGCTTCTGGCCCTATTCTGGTTCTGAGGAGGCAGGCTGAGCCTTTGGTTAATTCTTGTTCCTAATGGGAAATTAGAGTGACATGTGCCTGTCAAAACTCCTACAGCTAATTTCTCACTGGTTCCCCCTCTTCTCATTTATCCTCTGCACAATTTGCAAACTGTGTGAAACAGGAGGTTAAAGGTGCTGAGTCTCCAAGAGGGGAGATTGTTAATAATGTGGCTGGAATGGCGAACCCCAGCACCAGGAGATCAAAAATGAGGTGCATTTTAGACACCTTTCCTGAGCACATGGTGTACATTCATCTCGGGTTTGCAGGCATGTTTTCGCTGTCAGAAGATTCCCTTGAACCTGCCGATTTGGGACCCATGGAATGGGTACCAGGCAGTATTACTTTAAAAGGTCTGCATTTCCTCACCCAGCCTCTCAAACATCTCTTAGCGTGCATAGCTTCCAGCCTTATATATCATCCTGCTGTGGGTCTACATGTGTTCAATCCATGTTACATCGTAGCCCTTCAACAAAAGTTGTAATAATTTTTGTCTGTCTCACCGTTTTTATAAATATTTTTAAATTTATTTTTATATTTGTTACAGCTGATTTTCAAAGCTCTGTTTTTTGCTGCTGTACATCCACTTGATTCATGTACTGTGAGACAACAAGAAATTATTTTTCAGATGCTTACGAATCATATGTATTATTGTCCAGTGACTTGAGTGGGCTGAGTGCAATTCTTTGAGGTACCATGTAGGCCTTGTCAGTTATTCAATTTGGTACTTGGAATGGTATCTTTGCTAATTTCAACCTCCTGTTTAATACCTCACCATTCCCCACCTTTCCCATTTAGCAGCCTTATGTCTATTTTCTACGTATTTGACTATGTTTCTGTTTTGTAGTTTATTTCATGTGTAGCCATGTTTGATTCCACCTTTAAGTGACATCTTATGATATGTGTCTTTTTCTTTCTGACATATGTCACTTAGAATGATCGTATGTAACTCCTCCAGAGTTGTTCCAACTGGCCTTATTGCATTGATTTCGGGATGAGTAATATTCCACTCTACATAAGTACCCCATCTCTTTTATCCATTTTATCCTTGCAGGGACATTTAGGTTATATCCAAGTGGAGGCCCTTTTTAACACAGAAGTGGTAAACGTTGGGGTGCCTGTTTTCTGTCCATTTTTGTTTTTCCCAAGGTATACGCCCATGAGTGCAAGGGCACTATGCTCTGTAGCTCATCTTTTGGAAGTCTTAGCAAACACAATACACTTCTCCAGAGTGGCCATTGGCAAATTTCATTTCCACTATCATCCTCACAGGGCTCCCTTTTCTCCTCGCCCTGTCCTGCATTTCTGGTGTTTACACTTTATGTGGATGGCCCTTCTGACTGATGTGAAGTGATACATTTTGTAGTATTGATTTCCAGTGCCACCTGTTTGGTTGGATAAAAAGTGTGTATGGCCTTTACTTGAATATATTCAGAAAAAAATTGCATACGCCCTTTTGGGCCAACTGCATCATTGGCGATGTTCAGCCCCTTTTCTTGTGCTTTAATGGGGAGTCCTTTCTACCTCTTCAAATCTGTTTCCTGCCACTCTCCCTTGCTTACCACTCCTGTACTGTGACTTACCACAAGACATTTTTCGACGATAGATATTTTCAACTCTGCAGTTTCAGGAATTTTAGTGCCCCTGAATTCCATTTTTCAACTTGTGTTTTTGGAAACTGGACACAAAACAGCGGGATTTCCTCTAGCCCTATTCTCTTTCCATGGGCAATTCTAGCCTTTGATGAATTTGTCTTCCAGGTTGGAAATTAGAGTGGCATGTGCCTGTCCGAACACCTAAGACTTGTCTCTAAATTTTTCTCATCCTTCCGCTTCATCCTCTGGACAAATTCCAAACTGTGTGCAACAGAATGTTAACGGTGCTGATATCCCCAAGTGAGGAGATTGTTAGGAAAGATGCTGGAGGGGTGAACCCGAGCACCAGGCAATGAGGAGATGAGGTGCCACTTCCAAACTCTTTCCGATCAAACGGTGTACCATCCTCTAGGTGTGACAGGCATGTTTTAGCTGTAGGAAGGGTCCCGTGCATGGAAGGAGAACACCAGGGATTTTTCCAAATCAGTGCCTCCCCGTACCCCAAACTGGGGAATTTTTAAGCTACAGCTACACGTATGTCCATTAAAGGCCTTGGGAAATAGGCAGAGCCCAAATTTTAGATGATTGAAATCTTCAGGGTAAGAAGCGTTCACCATTGGCCTTGCTTAGGTTACATTTTATCTGTCATTGATAGATGATGTCAATAAAAATATCTATTCTTTTTCAGATTATTTCCCCTTATAGGTTATTACAAAATATTCAGTGTAGTTCCCTGTGCTATACAGTAGTTCCTTGTTGATGATCTATTTTATACATAGCAGTGTGTATGTGTTAATCCCAAACTGTTAATTTATCCCTTCTCCTACCTTTCCCCTTTGGTAATAATAAATTATAAGATTTTATACTTCTCAGAAATGGGGGAGCTGAAAGAGAGGTATCCTTTTCAATGGAAAAGCATTCAAAACAAGATTGAAGCTTCAGCCAAGAGTATTCGATGTACATCCATGGAAATAAATCACTTCATTTCTCTAATGTTGACCTGACAAATAAGACAGACGTCTTCACTGAACTTGCTTATAGTAAAGTGATGGAAATATCAAATGTAAGTCTTAGAAACATCTTAATTTACCCGAGCATTATACACTGCTCTATGTTAACTACAGTTTGGCTCACACATCTGTTCATTGAACTTACAATGTTCTCAATTTCTGTTACTGATCCTCCAGAGTGTACCCCAACAGGAGTCCCCGTGCCCAGTGTCATTGGAGCCAAGAGATCAAGACTGAGTTTGCTTCAAAAGCAAAGGAAACATTATTTTGAAAACAGAATGGAGAGGTGAGATCGTGCAGTCCCCCACGGGCTGTGGGCTAGGCTGCTGTGTAGGGATCCCGGCAGAGTCAGTGGGAGGGAGGGGATGGAGCTCTCGAGGGCTGGGTTGGCTGCAGCTCAGGCTCTATGCCGTGGAGTCTGCATGTGACCCCGCTAGCTGAGGTGTCGACCCAGCCATTCTGCACTAGGAAATCGGGTCTGAAGTGCCGGGTGTGGGACCTCTGCATGCGGAACACTAGGAGCACGTGAAATTAGACAAAGCACAAAGGAAAAACAGGTTAGACTTTATTTTATTGCCCAGATTCTCTTTTTATCTCCCAGGAATTTTTAATGAACGTTGGCGGAGATGAACACCTCCTCTGCTTTTTGTTCCGTTCCTCATTCTTGGGGTGTTGAGGGTGCAGACCCCTCTTTTGTAACTGCTTCATGCTGTGGTGGGAGCCCTGATACCTGAGGGGAGGGGCAAAACGTCTCCCCACCAGCCTCCAGGTGAGGTTGATTGTCCCAAGGCCTCCTGCCTCACTTCTCGTCCGCATGAGCACCAGCATTGGAAGTGTTATAGATTATAATGACCTTTAAGTGTCCAGGAAAGAGATGCGCAGAGATGCTGAGGTGGCAGGTTTCACCCCACCCCACATTTGTTTGGCGACCTTAGGCTGACGGTTTTTGCCAGCCTAGATGCTCTGACCAGTAGTCTGTGCTTTCTTTAATTAGGTCCCTGAATAAATGTACAAACAGCACCATGTGTCAGAACCCTGCCCACGCAACTCCCAGACAGTCCAGGGTCAGTGGTGATCTAGGACCATGACGTCCACTGAGTCAACGGCCTTTAGATGTAGCCAGCAGTCCAGCCGGTCATATTGGCCACCATCACCGTGGTGTCTGTAGGTTTTTCTATGGTGAAAGCGTGATATACGTTTCCCCCGCCAAGCTTATTAGCTCCCCTCTGGGTGCAGTAAGTCCTGCAAGCAGTAGTCTGCTCTTTCGGGGCACAGTCTTGTTGTTTTCTGAGAGAAACTCCAGGTCAAGTGATGGTCACACGAGTCATCTTGGGGGCCCGTTGCCCCCATTTGTCTCTCTGGAGGTTGGAGTTGGAGGGCCTCCTCACTCGAGGTCAGTGTGTCCACAGAGCGACCCCTGCAACTTCAGGGCATGATGGGTGGTTAGGATCACGACGTGGGGTCCTTTTCCCTTAGGAGGGAGCTGGCCTTGTGGGCTGCTGATTTCTAGCTTTTTAGATACCCCAGTATCCTGGCCTGATGAGTCGGTGGGCAAAGCCCTTGGTGAACATAGTTTATCATACCTGAATGGCATTCTTGTGTTGCTCCATTTCAAGTGGTCCCAGTTTTTGCACTAAGGCTCCAAGGGCAATTAACCATTGACCGGGTATATTAAGGTCAAAGGGTTTAGCTAAATTAGGGAGTTCCTGGGCAAGGGTATGAATTGACTGCTCTTTCCATTCTTGAAAGGCTGCTTCTGGATTCTATACAAAAGGATCATCATCTTTTCGTGTCAGTGTTTCATGTAGAGGCCCAGCTATTAGACTGTAGTTAGGGATCCAGATGCAGAAAACCTTGCCCTCCCCAGGAACCCCTAAGCTGTCTTCTAGTTTTAGAAGAGGTAAGGCTGCAAAAGGCTTCTTCCCTATTCTGGGATACGTTTCTCTGAATATCTGTGAGAATGAAGCCCAGGCATGTCACCTGAGCCTGGGATATTTGAGCCTTTTTCTTGGACACCTTCTATCCTTTGTTGGCTAGGTATTTCTGAGGTGTCTTTAGTAGGCCTGGCGATCAGAATGTCATCTGCATATTGAAGGAGGGTTCCCTTTTACAGAGGTAGAACGTTTAGGTCTTTAGAGGTCATTTCCCCAATGATGGTGTGGGGATTTTTGTACCGTTGGGGCAGGACGGCCCAGCATTATTGCTTTTGTTGCATGTTGTGTCCTGCCACTCACAAGCCAAAAATTCTTGTGACTCTGAGATGAATGGAATACAGAAGAAGGCATCATTGAAGTGTAATACAGAATGCCATGGCCTGGTGGATGGTAGAATGAGCAGCAGTGTGTAGGAAATAGGAGCTACTGGATGTATATCCTCGGTGGCTTCACTGACTGTCCTGATATCTTTACCAGGTCTCCAGCAGCCCATGGGGCTCTCGTGGTCAGGCAAATCCCAGTACATGGGGCTCACCTTGGCTGCACCACCCATCCCCACAGCCCACGAGGCTCTCGTGTTCAAGTCCCACCCTGGGTATGGAGCTCCCCTGTGCAGCTACCCAGCAGCCCATGGGGGTCTCATAGTCAGGCCCTTCCCAGGATACGGAACTCCCCTGGGCAGGTACCCAAGCAAGGCTGGACACACATTAACTGTGCACATAGCCCACCTTGCAGAGAACCCCCAGCTCACCTGTCGCTCACAGCTGACACAGAACACCTCAGAGCAGGACTTGAACTAACAAACAGCAGCTCTGACAGGTCTGTGACCCTGGCTATCACTCTGTGCAGTCTCTCTGTGCCTGGTCTTCCAGACACTTCCACTGCAGCAAGGGCACCAGGCCTCTGTCTCTACCCACCATCACTCCTCTCCCTGACTCCTGGGTTCCTCTCATTAGGATAGGGTCTTCTTGAAGTTGTTTTCCACTCATGGACCAGATAAAATGATAAGAAAACAAGCCGCAGCTGCAGCCCCTTGTCTAGCCTGACTCTCAAGGGCCCACACCTGTTCCTTGGGCCTGGCCCGTTTAGCAAGGTTCATTTTCTGCTACTGTGAGCCCCTGAGGGGTGAGGATTGGCTGATTTGGGCAGCCTGACACTGCCTGCCTGCTCTCCCCAGGTGTGCCTGGGTTGAGGTCAATATAAACACCTCTCCAGTCAGCAAGAGCCCCTGTAGCTGTGCCTGACACCATATTCTCTGCCCCGTCAGCAGTGTCAGGGCTGGGGTGGTGGTAGGGCGTGAGGGGCCGTGGCTTTGTGGGTGGCCCAGTGTGAGTGGGGCTCTGCTGGACTTTCCGCAGGAGTTGCTAGGCTGCCACCTGCTAAAGAAGAGGATGTGTCATCCATAACTGCTGCTTGAATTTCTCCCCAGGCAGAGGTGGGGAAGTAAAAAAGCAGTGGGGGTCGTGGCAGGAGGGGTATCTCAGGCAGGGAAATGGAAAGCTTCCAGAAGAGCATCTGGGGCCAGGACCATCCTGACTGGCCTGCAGGCACCAAGTCGGCCTGCGTGCTGTCGCTGGTGTGGCACCACAGCCCTTCCTCTAGGCTTGCAAGTGCTTGTACATATTCAGGCGTTTACCTGGAAAGGGTGGGAAGAGTTCAGCTGCAGCAGGACTGGTGCTCAGCTCACATTTACTCACAGACGTCTCGACACAGTCCCCCAGCCTTGCAATGAGGATGCTCCTTGTTGGGGGGAGCACTGCTGACTGCATGGGAGACGATTTCCCACCTCTGACCAATTTAAGAATTTTTTACCACTGGAGCAAGTGCCCTGATACGATTTTCCTCTGTATAACTGGCGGGTACTGTTTTTTTTTTTTTTTTTTTTTTTTTTTCTTTTTGGTTCAAGGTATATTTTATTTATTCCTCTTTTTTTTTTAATTTGCAGATATAAACATGGAAATAATGCATTAATATAAAGACGTCTATGTGAAGGGAAATACTTTTTTTCTGTTTTCTTTTATTAAATGCTATTTATTTTCATTTTTTAAAATTTATTTCTTTTATACAGCAGGTTCTTATTGGATATCTATTTTATACATATAAGTGTGCACATGTGAATCCCAGTCTCCCAATTCATCCCACCACCACCCTCACATGGCGTTTCCCCCTTGGTGTCCATATGTTTGTTCTCTACATCTGTGTCTCTATCTCTGCCCTGCAAACCGGTTCATCTGTACCATTTTTCTAGGTTCCACATATATGCATTAATATACAATATTTGTTTTTCTCTTTCTGACTTACTTCAGTCTGTATGACAGTCTCTAGATCCATTAAGGTCTCTACAAATGACCCAATTTCATTCCTATGTATGGCTGAGTAATATTCCATTGTATATATGTACCACATCTTTATCCATTCATCTGTCTGTGGGCACTTAGGATGCTTTCATTACCTGGCTATTGTAAATAGTGGTGCAGTGAACATTGTGGTGAATGTGTCTTTTTGATTTATGGTTTTCTCTGGGTATATGCCCAGTAGTGGGATTGCTGGATTATATGGTAATTCTATTTTTACATTTTTAAGGAACCTCCATACTGTTCCCCATAGAGACTGTATCAATTTACATTCCCAACAATAGTGGAAGAAGGTTCCTTTCCTCCATACCCTCTCCAGCATTTGTTGTTTGTAGATTCTCTGTTGATGCCCATTCTAACAGGTGTGACATGACACCTCATTGTAGTTTCCATTTCCATTTCTCTAATAGTTAGTGATATTGAGCAGATTTTCATGTGCGTACTGGCCACCTCTATGTCTTCTTGGAAGAAATGTCTATTTATATCTTCTTCCATTTTTTTATTGGGTTGTTTGTTTTATTAATATTGAGCTGCATGAGCTGTTTATATATATTGGAGATTAATCATTTGTCCATTGATTCGTCTGCAAATATTTTCTGCCAATCTGAGGGTTGTCTTTTCGTCTTGTTTGTAGTTTCCTTTGCTTTGCAAAAGCTTTTACGTTCCATTAGGTCCCATCTGTTTAGTTTTCTTTTTTATTTCATTACTATAGGAGGTGGATCAAAAAAGATCTTGCTGTGATTTACGTCAGAGTATCCTTCGTAAGTTTTCCTCTCAGAGTTTTATACTATCCAGTCTTACATTAAGGTCTCTAATCCATTTTGAATATTTATTTTATGTATGGTGTTGGGGAGTGTTCTAAATTCATTCTTTTACATGTAGCTGTCCATATTTCCCAGCACCAATGATTGAAGAGACTGTCTTATCTCCATTGTATAGTCTTGCCTCCTTTGTCATAGATTAGGTGACCATAGATGTGTAGGTTTATCCCTCTGCTTTCTTTTTTTTTTCCTTTTACACGTTTATTGGAGTGTAATTGATTTACAATGGAGTGTTCGTTTCTGCTGTATAAAAAAATGAATGAGCTATACATATACAAATATCACCAGATACCCTCCCTCTTGCATCTCCCTCTCACACCCCATATCCCACCCCTTTATGTGGTCACAAAACACCGAGCTGATCTCCCTGTTCTATGTGGCTGCTTCCCAGTAGCTATCGGTGTTACATTTGGTAATGTATTTATGTCCATGCCACTCTCTCACTTCGTCCCAGCTTACCCATCCCCCTTCCGGTGTCCTCAAGTCCTTTCTCTATGTCTGTGTCCTTAATCCTGTCCTGCCACTAGGTTCTTCAAAATTTTTTTTTTCTTCATTAGATTCCGTATATCTATGTTAACATACAGTATTTGTTTTTCCCTTTCTGACTTACTTCACTGTGTAGGACAGATTCAAAGTCCATCTACCTCAGAACAAATAACTCAGTTTTGCTTCTTTTTATGGCTGAGTAATACTCCACTGTATATATGTGCCAGATCTTCTTTAAACATTCATCTGTCGATGGACACTTAGGTTGCTTCCATGTCCTGACTATTGTAAATATAGCTGCAATGAACATTTTTGTACATAACTATTTTTGAATTATGGTTTTCACAAGGCAAATGCCCAGTAGTTGGATTGTTGTGTCATATGGTACTTCTATTGTTAGTTATTTAAAGGAACCTCCGTACTGTTCTCCCTAGTGTCCATATCAATTTACATTCCCACCCACAGTGCAAGTGTGTTCCCTTTTCTCCAATAAAGACCTCTCCAGCATTTATTGCTTTGTAGATTTTTTTGATGATTGCCACTCTGACTGCTGTGAGGTGATACCTCAGGGTAGTTTTGATTTAGATTTCTCTAATTATTAGTAATGTTCAACATCCTTTCATGTGTTTCTTGGTAATCTGTATATCTTCTTTGGATAAATGTCTATTTAGGTCTTCTGCCCGTTTTTGGATTGGGTTGTTTGTTTTTGTGATATTGAGCTACATGAGGTGCTTGTAAAGTTTGGAGATTAATCCTTTGTCAATTGCTTCATTTGAAAATATTTTCTCCCATTCTGAGGGTTGTTTTTGCATCTTGTTTATGTTTTCCTGTACTGTGTAAAAGCTTTTAAGTTTCATTAGGTCCCATTTGTTGATTTCTGTTTTTATTTCCATTTCTCTAGGAGGTGGGTCCAAAAGGATCTTGCTGTGATTTATGTCATAGAGTGTTCTGCCTATGGTTTCCTCTAAGTGTTTTATAGTGTCTGGTCTTATATTTAGATCTCTAATCAATTTAGAGTTTATTTTTGTGTATGGTGTTATGGAGTGTTCTAATTTCATTCTTTTATGTGTAGGGGTCCAGTTTTCCCAGCACCAATTACTGAAGAGACTGTCTTTTCTCCATTGTATATCCTTAGCTCCTTTGTCATAGATGAGATAGCCATAGGTATGTAGGTTTATCTCTGGGCTTTCTGTCCTGTTCCATTGATCTGTGTTTATGCCAATCTACATAAACTTGATTCCATTATGCAGACATATAAATACATAGGTTTCAAGGTTATTACCAGTCAGATATATTCCTCTTCAGTGAATAGGGTGTTTTGTGTCCAGTTCATTGAGAAAGGAGTAGGTCTTGTCTATTACATATTTGGTAGATGGAATGGGATCTGTGCTAATTTCAAACTCTGCTTTTACACATCACCCCACGTCACCTTTCCCCTTAAGGAGGCATAAGTGTGTTTTCTAAATGTGTAACTCTGTTCACATTTGAAATTCAGTTCATGTGTAGCCATGTTTACATTCCCTCTATAAGTGATATATTACAATATTTTTTTTTCTTTGTGGCTCATTTCACTTAGCATCATCATACCTAAAGCCACTCATTATGCTGCTATTGGCCTTATGACATTGATTTTATGTCTGAGTGACATTCCATTGTATATAAGTACCACAGCATCTATATCCCTTTTTTTCCCTTTCCTGGGATATTTAAAGTGTACCGAAGTCGAGGTTCTTGTAAACAGAGCAGCCCTAAACTTTGGGCTGGCTGTGTGTGGTGGATTTTTAGTTTTCCCAAAATACACACCCATGAGTGGAAGTGTGCTATGCTCTGTAGCTCTGTTTTAGAAAACAACATACAGTTCTCCAGAGAGGCTGTTGGCAATTTACATCCTGTCCATCAGCGTAACCAGGGTCCTTTTCTCCATGGCCTGTCCTGCATTTGTGGTTTTTCCACTATTTGTGGATGGCCCTTTTGCCTGGAGGTAAGGGACACTTCTCTGTAGTGTCGATTTGCAATGCCTGATGGCTTGCTTGGCCAAAAAGGGCATATGCATTTTTTCCCGAATATATTCAAGAAAATACACATACTCCCTTTTCGGCCATGGGCAGCATTGTCGAAGTTCTGTCGCTTTTCATGTGCTTTAAAGACAACTCCAATCTACCTCTTGAAATCTGTTTCCTTCAATTCTGCCTTGCATTCAAATCCTCTTCACTGCCTTTCCTCAATATATTTCTGGATGATAGTTGTCCTTTATAACTCTGCAATTTTGTGAATTGTTGTGCCCCAGATTTCCATTTTTCAACTCGCCTCTTTGTGAGCTGGCTGCAATACCGCAGCTTGGCTGTAGGCCCTAGTCTGGTTCTGGGGTGTCAGGCTGAGCCTTTGGTTAATTCTTCTTCCTGATGGGTAACTAGAGTGACATGTGCCCATCCAAACACCTACAGCTAATCTCTCATTTGTTTCCCCTCTTCCTGTTCATCCTCTGCACAATTTGCAAACTGTGCATAACAGGAGGGTAAAGGCGCTGACACTCCAAGTGGGGGGATTTTTAGTAATGCAGATGGAATGGCGAAGCCGAGCACGACAAACGGAAAAATGAGGTACCTTTTAGAAAACTTTCCCAATTACACAGTGTACCATCCACTGGGTTTCCCATGCATGCTTTAACTGTAGGAAGATTCCCTTAAACTTGGAGAGTTGGGACCACTAGAATGGGTAGTACACAGTATTGCTCTAAGTTGTGTTCTTTTGCTCACACAACCTCAACAATCTTGTCAGCCCCAAGTGTCCAGTTTTATGTCTCATCCAGCTGTGGGTGTAAAGGTGGACAATCCAGGTTGCATCACAGGCCCTGAACGTAATTCTTAAGGCTTTCCCTCTGTTTCGCTGTTTTTGCATTTTGCTTTTGAAATTTATTTTTATAAGGGTGTTTAGCTGAATTTCAGTGCTGTGTTCAGGCCGTTATACACACACATGACTCCTTTATGGAGACATGATAATACATATGTTTTAAAATTCTTGGAGTCAGATATATTCCTCTGCAATGAATAGGGGGTGTTGAGTCGAGTTCATGGTGCGGGGAGTAGGTGATGTCTTTTACATACTTGGTTTATGTAACGGTATCTGTGCTAATTTAAAACTGTGGTTTTATGCATCAACCCACCTCGCCTTTCCCCTTAAGCAGGGAGAATATTGTTTTCTAAGTGTGTGACTCTGTTGTGTTTGCAATTCAGATCATTCATATCCAAGTGTACATTCACACTATAAGTGATATCTTATGATAAGATTCAGTAATCTGTTATCTTTCCTAACTCAGTTCATATGTAGCCATGTTTACAGGATCTTCATAAGTGATATCTTATGATAAGTTTCTTTTTCTGTGTGACTTATTTCACTTAGAATCATCGTACCTGAATCCACTCATTTTGCTGCTACTGGTCTTATGACATTGATTTCATGGCTGAGGGATATTCCACCGTATGTAAGTAAGACAATTTTTTGAACCATTTTAATCTTTCTTGGGATATTTAAGGTGTACCCAAGTTGAGGTTCTTGTAAGCAGTGCAGCCCTAAATTTTGGGGTGGCTCTGTCTTATTGATTTTCACTTTTCCCAAGGTATATTCCCTAGACTGGAAGTGCCCTTGGCTCTGTAGCTCGGTTGTTTACTTGTTTATGGAACACAATGCACTCCTCCAGTGAGGCAGTTTGCAATTTACATCCCGCCCATCAGCATAAAAAGGCTCCCTGTTCTCCAGGGCCTGTCTTGCCTTTCTGGTTTTTATCCATTTTGTGGATGTGCCTTTTGACTGGTGAGAAGTGATACTTCTTTGGAGTGCAGATTTGCAATGCCCGCTTGCTTGCTTGGCCAAAAAGGGCATATGCGTTTTCTCCTGGATATATTCAGGAGAAAACCGATATGCCCTTTTTGGCCAAGTGCATCATTGTCGAAGTAGTGCCCGTCTTCCTGTGCTTTAAAGCCGATTCCAACGTACCTATTGAAATCTGTTTCCTGCTATTCTGCCTCGCTTTCAACTCCACCTCGTCGCCGTCCCTCAACAGATTTTTGGACGATAGTTGTCCTTTATTACTCTGCCAGTTTGTGAAGTGCTGTGCCCCTGAGCTACAATTTTTAACTCGTTTTGTGTCAGCTGAACGCAAGTCCAAAATTTTGGTTCAGGAACTCTACTGGTTCCCGGTGGGTGGCGGAGACTTTGGTTAATTCTTCTTCCGCACAGGATATAAGAGTGACATGTGCCCGTCCAAATGCCTAACAGCTACTCTCTCATTGGTTCTCCCTCTTCCCTTTCATCCTCTGCCAAATTGGCAACCTGTGCGAACCAGGAGGTAAAAGGTGCTGTCTCTTCAAGTTGGGAGATTGATAGTAAAGCAGTTGGAATGTCAAACCGGAGCACCAGGAGGGGGAATATTCGTTGAGTTTTAGAGACCTTTCGTATTCACAGTGTGTCCATTTTCTAGGTTTCACGTACATGTTATAGCTATAGTAATATTCCCTTCAACCTGGAGACATGGGACTCATGGAATGGGTGCCATGAATTATTGCTATAAAGGGTCTGCATTTGCTCACCCAAACTCACCAATCCTCTCAGTCCCATGTGTCCAGCCTTATGCCACATCCAGCTGTCATGTAGATAGGGTCATTCCAGGTTTCATCAGAGACCCTGAAGGAATTGTAAATAATTTCCTTTTTTTTTTTGTTTTTCAAAATCCTTTTCATAGTGGGTTTGAGCTGATTCTCGCTCTCATGTTTATGCCAGTCTAGACAAACTTGATTCCCTTACGGAGACATATCAATACGTAGGTTTTAAGATTTTTATTAGTCAGATATATTCCTCTGCAGGAAATATGGGGTTTTGAGTCCTTTCACTGAGGAAGGTGTAGGTCTTGTCTATTCCATAGTTGGTTTTTGGAACGGTACCTGTGCTTATATCAAACTCTGGTTTTATGCATCACCCCACCTCTCCTTCCCCCTTAAGCAGGCATAAGTGTGTTTTCTAAATGTGAGACTCTGTTCTCTTTCCTAACTCAGTTCATGTGTAGCCATGTTTACAGGATCTTCATAAGTCATATCTTATGATACGTTTCTATTTCTGTGTGACTTATTTCACTTAGAATCATCGTACATGAATCCACTCATTTTGCTGTTACTGGTCTTATGACATTGATTTCATGGCTGAGTGATATTCCATCGTATGTAAGTAACACAATATTTTTGAACCATTTTTATCTTTCCTGAGATATTTCAGTTGTACCCAAGTTGAGGTTCTTGTAAGCAGTGCAACCCTAAATTTTGGGGTGGCTCTGTCTTATTGATTTTCAGTTTTCCCAAGGTATATTCCCTAGACTGGAAGTGCCCTTGGCTCTGTAGCTCTGTTGTTTACTTGTTTATGGAACACAATGCAGTCCTCCAGAGAGGCAGTTGGCAATTTACATCCCGCCCATCAGCATAACAAGGCTCCCTGTTCTCCAGGGCCTCTCTTGCCTTTCTGGTTTTTACCCATTTTGTGGATGTCCCTTTTGACCGGTGGAAGTGATACTTCTTTGTAGTGCAGATTTGCATTGCCTGCTTGCGTTCTGGGCCAAAAGGGGCGTATGCGTTTTCTCCTGAATATATTCAGGAGAAAACGCATACGCCCCTTTTGGCCAAGTGCCTCATTGTCGAAGTTGTGCCCCTCTTCCTGTGCTTTAAAGGCGATTCCAACGTAGCTATTGAAATCTGATTCCTGCCATTGTGCCTCGTTTTCAAGTCGCCTCGTTGCCTTCCCTCAACAGATTTTTGGAAGATAGTTGTCCTTTATTACTCTGCAAGTTTGTGAGTTGCTGTGCCCCTGAGCTGCTTTTTTTAACTCGTTTTTTTGTAGCTGAACGCAAGTCCCAAATTTTGGTTCAGGTCCTATACTGGTTCCCGGTGGGTGGCTGAGACTTTGGTCAATACTTCTTCATGCCGGGCAATTAGAATGACATGTGGCCGTCCAAATGCCAAACAGCTACTCTCTCATTTGCTCTCCTTCTTCCCCTTTCATCGTCTGCCAAATTGGCAACCTGTTTGAACCAGGAGGTTAAACGGGCTGTCTCTCCAAGTTGGGTGATTGATAGAAAAGCAGTTGGAAATTCAAACTGGAGCACCAGGAGAGAGAGTATTAGGTGAGTTTTAGAAACCTTTCGTATTCACAGTGTGTCCATTCTCTAGGTTTCCCGTACATATTATAACTGTAGTAATATTCACTTCAACCTGGATAGTTGGGACGCATGAAATGGGTGTCACACATTATTGCTTTAAACGGTCTGTGTTTGCTCACCCAATCTCAACAATCCTCTCAGTCCCAAATGGCCAGTCTTATGACACATCCAGCTGTCATTGTAGATAGGGTCATTCCAGGTTTCATCAGAGACCCTGAAGGAATTGTAAAGAATTTCCGTTTATTTTCTGAAATTCCTTTTAATAGTGGGTTTGAGATGATTCTCACTGCCATGTTTATGCCGGTCTAGACACTCTTGATTCCCTTAAGGAGACATACCAATACATAGGTTTTAAGATTCTTCCTAGTCAGATATATTCCTCTGCAGGAAGTATGGGTTGTTGAATAGCTTTCACTGAGGAAGGTGTAGATATTGTCTATTCTGTATTTCGTTTTTGGAACGGTGCCTGTTCTAATATTAAACTCTGGTTTTATGCAACACACCACCTCTCCTTCCCCCTTAAGCAGGCATAAGAGTGTTTTCTAAATGTGAGTCTCTGTTCTCTTTCCTAACTCAGTTCATGTGTAGCCATGTTTACAGGATCTTCATAAGTGATATCTTATCATACGTTTCTTTTTCTGTGTGACTTATTTCACTTAGAATAATCAAACCTGAATCCACTCATTTTGCTGCTACTGGTCTTATGACATTGATTTCATGGCTGAGGGATATTCCATCGTACCTAAGTACCACAATTTTTTGAACCATTTTTATCTTTCCTGGGATATTTAAGGTGTACCCAAGTTGAGGTTCCTGTAAGCAGTGCAGCCCTAAATTTTGGGGTGGCTCTGACTTATTGATTTACAGTTTCCCAAGGTTTATTCCCCAGACTGGAAGTGCCCTTGGCTCTGTAGCTCTGTTGTTTACTTGTTTTAGGTAACACAATGCACACCTCCAGAGAGGCAGTTGGCAATTTACATCCCGCCCATCAGCATAACAAGGCTCCCATTTCTCCAGGGCCTGTCTTGCCTTTCTGGTTTTTATCCATTTTGTGGATGCACCTTTTGACTGGTGGGAAGTGATACTTCTTTCTAGTGCAGATTTGCATTGCCCGCTTGCTTGCTGCGCCAAAAAGGGCGTATGTGTTTCCTCCTGAATATATTCTGGAAAAAACGCATACGCCCATTTTGGCCAAGTGCATCATTGTCGAAGTTGTGCCCCTCTTCCTGTGCTTTAAAGGCGATTCCAACGTACCTATTGAAATCTGTTTCCTGCTATTCTGTCTCGCTTTCAAGTCCCCCTCGTTGCCTTCCCTCAACAGATTTTTGGACGATAGTTGTCCTTTATTACTCTGCCAGTTTGTGAAGTGCTGTGCCCCTGAGGTCCATTTTTTAACTCGTTTTTTGTGAGCTGAACACAAGTCCAGAATTTTGGTTCAGGACCTATACTGATTCCCGGTGGGTGGCTGAGACTTTGGTTAATTCTTCTTCCTCCCAGGATATAAGAGTGACATGTGCCCGTCCAAATGCCTAACAGTTACTCTCTCATTGGTTCTCCCTCTTCCCTTTCATCCTCTGCCAAATTGGCAACTTGTGTTATTCAGGAGGTTAAAGGGGCTGTCTCTCCAAGTTGGGAGATTGATAGTAAAGCAGTTGGAACATCAAACTGGAGCACCAGGAGAGGGACAATTAGTTGAGTTTTAGAAACCTTTCGTATACACTGTGTGTTCATTCTCTAGGTTTCCCGTACATGTTATAGCTGTAGTAATATTCCCTTCAACCTGGAGAGTTTGGAACCATTGAATGGAGGCCACGCATTATTGCTTTAAGCGGTCTCTGTTTGCTCACCCAGTCTCACCAATCCTCTCAGTCCCAAGTATCCAGCCTTATGCCACATCAAGCTGTAGTTGTAGACAGGGTCATTCCAGGTTTCATCAGAGACCCTCAAGGAATTGTAAAGAATTTCCCTGTTTTGTTGTTTTGTTTTTGAAATTGCTTTTTATAGTGGGTTTGAGCTGATTCTCACTGCTGTGTTTATGCCAGTCTAGACACACTTGATTCGCTTACAGAGACATATCAATACATAGGTTTTAAGATTCTTACTAGTCAGATATATTCCTCTGCGGAAAATATGCGGTTTTGAGTCCCTTTCCCCGAGTAAGGTGTAGATCTTGTCTATTCCATAGTTTGTTTCTGGAACGGTACCTGTGCTTATATGAAACTCTGGTTTTATGCATCACCCCACCACTCCTTCCCCCTTAAGCAAGCATAAGAGTGTTTTCTAAATGTGAGACTGTGTTCTCTTCCCTCACTCAGTTCATATGTAGCCGTGTTTACAGGATCTTCTTAAGTGATATCTTATGATAAGCTTCTTTTTCTTTGTGACTTATTTCACTTAGAATCCTCATACCTGAATCCACTCATTTTGCTGCTGCTGGTCTTATGACATTGATTTCATGGCTGAGGGATATACAATCGTACGTAAGTACCACAATTTTTTGAAAATTTTTTAACTTTCCTGGGATATTTCAGGTGTACCCAAGTTGAGGTTCTTGTAAGCAGTGCATCCCTAAATTTTGGGTGGCTCTGACTTATTGATTTTCAGTTTTCCCAAGGTTTATTCCCTAGACTGGAAGTGCCCTTGGCTCTGTAACTTTGTTGTTTACTTGTTTTAGGGAACTCAGTGCACTCCTCCAGAGAGGCAGTTGCCAACTTACATCCCGCCCATCAGCATAACAAGGCTCCCTGTTCTTCAAGTCCTCTCTTGCCTTTCTGGTTTTTACACATTTTGCCGATGTCCCTTTTGACCAGTGGGAAGGGATACTTCTTTGTACTGCAGATTTGCATTGCCCGCTTGCTTGCTTGGCCAAGAAGGGCGTATGCGTTTTCTCCTGAATATATTCAGGAGAAAACGCACACGCCCATTTTGGCCTAGTGCATCATTGTCGAAGTTGTGCCCCTCTTCCTGTGCTTTAAAGGTGTTTCCAACGTACCTATTGAAATCTGTTTCCTGATATTCTGCCTCGCTTTCAAATCTGCCTCGTTGCCTTCCCTCAACAGATTTTTGGACGATAGTTGTCCTTTATTACTCTGCCAGTTTGTGAAGTGCTGTGCCCCTGAGCTCCATTTTTTTAACTCGTTTTTTGTGAGCTGAACGCAAGTCCAAAATTTTAGTTCAGGAACTATACTGGTTCCTGGTGGGTGGCTGAGACTTTGGTTAATGCCTCTTTGTGCCAGGCAATTAGAGTGACATGTGCCCGTCCTAATGCCTAATAGGTACTCTCTCATTGGTTCTCCCTCTTCCCTTTCATCCTATGCCAAATTGGCAACCTGTGTTTTCCAGGAGGAGAAAGGGGCTGTCTCTCCAAATTGGGAGATTGATAGTAAAGCAGTTGGAAAGTCAAACTGGAGCACCAGGAGAGTGACAATTAGTTGAGTTTTAGAAAACTTTGCTATACACAGTGTTTCCAGTCTCTAGGTCCCCCATACATGTTTTAGCTGTAGTAATATTCCCTTCAACCAGGAGAGTTTGGAACCATGAAATGGAGGCCACACATTATTGCATTAAACGGTCTGTGTTTGCTCACCCAGTCTCACTAATCCTATCAGGCCCAAGTATCAAGCCTTATGCCACATCAAGCTGTAGTTGTAGATAGGTTCATTCAACGTTTCATCAGAGACCATGAAGGAATTGTAAAGAATTTCCCTGTTTTGTTGTTTTGTTTTTATAATTCCTTTTTATAGTGGGTTTGAGCTGATTCTCACTGCCGTGTTTATGCCAGTCTAGACACACATGATTCCCTTACGGAGGCATATCAATGCATAGGTTTTAAGATTCTTACTAGTCAGATATATTCCTCTGCGGGAAATATGGGGTTTTGATTCCCTTTCCCCGAGGAAGGTGTAGGTCTTGTCTATTCCATAGTTGGTTTTTGGAACGGTACCTGTGCTTATATCAAACTCTGGTTTTATGCATCACCCCACCTCTCCTTCCCCCTTAAGCAGGCATAAGTGTGTTTTCTAAATGTGAGACTCTGTTCGCTTTCCTAACTCAGTTCATGTGTAGCCATGTTTACAGGATCTTCATAAGTGATATCTTATGATAAGCTTCTTTTTCTGTGTGACTTATTTCACTTGGAATCATCGTACCTGAATCCACTCATTTTGCTGCTACTGGTCTTATGACATTGATTTCATGGCTGAGGGATATTCCATCATACGTAAGTACCACAATTTTTTGAACCATTATTATCTTTCCTGGGATATTTCAGGTGTACCCAAGTTGAGGTTCTTGTAAGCAGTGCAGCCCTAAATTTGGGGGTGGCTCTGTCTTATTGATTTTCAGTTTTCCCAAGGTATATTCCCTAGACTGGAAGTGCCCTTGGCTCTGTAGCTCTGTTGTTTACTTGTTTTACGGAACACAATGCACTCCTCCAGTGAGGCAGCTGGCAATTTATATGCCACCGATCTGCATAACAAGGCTCTCTGTTCTCCAGGGCCTGTCTTGCCTTTCTGATTTTACACATTTTCTGGATGTCCCTTTTGACCGGTGGAAAGGGATACTTCTTTGTAGTGCAGATTTGCATTTCCAGCTTGCTTGCTTGGCCAAAAAGGGCGTATGCGTTTTCTCCTGCATATATTCAGGAGAAAATCCATATGCCCTTTTTGGCCAAGTGCATCATTGTCGAAGTTGTTCCCCTCTTCCTGTGCTTTACAGGTGATTCCAACGTACCTCTTGAAATCTGTTTCCTGCTATTCTGCCTCACTTTCAAGTCTGCCTCGTTGCCTTCCCTGAACAGATTTTGGGCTGATAGTTTTCCTTTATTACTCTGCCAGTTTGTGAATTGCTGTGCCCTTGAGCTCCATTTTTCAAGTCGTTTTTTGTGAGCTGAACGCATGTCCAAAATTTTGGTTCAGGACCTATACTGGTTCACGGTGGGTGGCTGAGACTTTGGTTAATTCTTCTTCCTGCATGGAAATTAGAGTGACATATGCCCGTCCAAATGCCTAACAGCTACTCTCTCATTGGTTCTCCCTCTACCCTTTCATCCTCTGCCAAATTGGAAACCTGTGAGAACCAGGAGATTAAAAGGGCTGTCTCTCCAAGTTGGGAGATTGATAGTAAAGAAGTTGGAAAGTCAAACCGGAGCACCAGGAGGGGGAGTATTCTTTGCGTTTTAGAGACCTTACGTATTCACAGTGTGTCCATTCTCTAGGTTTCCCGTACATGTTATAGTTGTAGTAATATTCCCTTCAACCTGGAGAGTTGGGACCCATGGAATGGGTGCCATGCATTATTGTTTTAAAGGGTCTGCATTTGCTCAACCAATCTCACCAATCCTCTCAGTCCCAAGTGTCCAGCCTTATGACACATCCAGCTGTCATTGTAGACAGGGTCATTCCACGTTTCATCAGAGACCCTAAAGGAATTGTAAAGAAATTCCCTGTTTTTTTGTTTTGTTTTTGAAATTCCTTTTTATAGTGGGTTTGAGCTGATTCTCGCTGCCATGTTTATGCCAGTCTAGACACACTTGATTCCCTTATGGAGACATATCAATACATAGCTTTTAAGATTCTTACTAGTCAGATATATTCCTCTGTGGGAAATATGGGGTTTTGATTCCCTTTCACTGAGGAAGGTATAGGTAGGTCTTGTCTATTCCATAGTTGGTTTTTGGAATGGTACCTGTGCTTATATCAAACACTGGTTTTATGCATCACCCCAGCTCTCCTTCCCCCTTAAGCAGGCATAAGAGTGTTTTCTAAATGTGAGACTCTGTTCTCTTTCCTAACTCACTTCATGTGTATTCATGTTTACAGCATCTTCATAAGTGATATCTTATGATAAGCTTCTTATTCTGTGTGACTTATTTCACTTAGAATCATCGTACCTGAATCCACTCATTTTGCTCCTACTGGTCTTATGACATTGATTTCATGGCTGAGGGATATTCCATCGTACGTAAGTACCACAATTTTTTGAACCATTTTTTATCTTTCTTGGGATATTTCATGTGTACTCAGTTGAAGTTCTGGTAAGCAGTGCAGCCCTAAATTTGAGGGTGGCCCTGTCTTATTGATTTTCAGTTTTCCCAAGGTATATTCCCTAGACTGGAGTGCCCTTGGCTCTGTAGCTTGGTTGTTTACTTGTTTTGGGAACACAATGCACTCCTACAGAGAGGCAGTGGGCAATTTACATCCCGCCCATCAGCATAACAAGGCTCCCTGTTCTCCAGGGCCTGTCTTGCCTTTCTTATATTTACACATTTTGTGGATGTCCCTTTTGACCTGTGGGAAGTGATACTTCTTTGTAGTGCAGATTTGCATTGCCTGCTTGCTTGCTTGGCCAAAAAGGGCGTATGCGTTTTCTCCTGCATATATTCAGCAGAAAATGCATATGTCTTTTTGGCCAAGTGCATCATTTTCGAAGTTGTGCCCCTCTTCCTGTGCTTTACTGGTGATTCCAACGTACCTCTTGAAATCTGTTTCCTGCTATTCTGCCTCGCTTTCAAGTCCACCTCGTTGCCTTCCCTCCACAGGTTTTTGGACGATAGTTTTCCTTTATTACTCTGCCAGTTTGTGAATTGCTGTTCCCTTGAGCTCCATTTTTCCACTCGTTTTTTGTGAGCTGAACGCATGGCCAATATTTCGGTTCAGGAACTATACTGCTTCCCGGTGGTTGGCTGAGACTTTGCTTAATTCTTCTTACTGCCGGGAAATTAGAGTGACATATGCCGGTCCAAATGCCTAACAGCTACTCTCTCATTGGTTCTCCCTCTTCCCTTTCATCCTCTGCCAAATTGGCACCCTTTGAGAACCAGGAGGTTAAATGGTCTGTCTCTCCAAGTTGGGAGATTAATAGTAAAACAGTTGTAAAGTCAAACGGGAGCCCCAGGAGAGGGAATATTCGTTGAGTTTTAGAGACCTTTCGTATTCACAGTGTGTCCATTCTCTAGCTTTCCCGTACATGTTATAGCTGTAGTAATATTCCCTTCAACCTGGAGAGTTGGGACCCATGGAATGGGTGCCATGTATTTTTGCTTTAAAGGGTCTGCATTTGCTGACCCAATCTCACCAATCCTCTCAGTCCCAAGTGTCCAGCCTTATGCCACATCCAGCTGTCATTGTAGACAGGGACATTCCAGGCTTCATCAGAGACCCTAAAGGAATTGTAAAGAATGTCCCTGTTTTTTTGATTTGTTTTTGAAATTCCTTGTTTTAGTGGGTTTGAGCTGATCCTCGCTGCCATGTTTATGCCAGTCTAGACACACTTAATTCCCTTACGGAGACATATCAATACATAGGTTTTAAGATTCTTTCTAGTCAGATACATTCCTCTGTGGGAAATATGGGGTTCTGAGTCCCTTTCACTGAGGAAGGTGTAGGTCTTGTCTATTCCATAGTTGGTTTTTGGAACGGTACCTGTGCTTATATCAAACTCTGGTTTTAAGCATCACCCCAGCTCTCCTTCCCCCTTAAGCAGGGATAAGAGTGTTTTCTAAATGTGAGACTCTGTTCTCTTTCCTAACTCAGTTCATGTGTAGCCATGTTTACAGGATCTTCATAAGTGATATCTTATCATAAGCTTCCTATTCTGTGTGACTTATTTCACTTAGAATCACCGTACCTGAATCCACTCATATTGATGCTACTGGTCTTATGACATTGATTTCATGGCTGAGGGATATTCCATCATACGTAAGTACCACAGTTTTTTGAACCATTTTTATATTTCCTGGGATATTTAAGGTGTACCCAAGTTGAGGTTCTTGTAAGCTGTGCAGCCCTAAATTTTGGGGTGGCTCTGTCTTACTGATTTTCAGTATCCCCAAGGTATATTCCCTACACTGGAAGTGCCCTTGGCTCTGTAGCTCTGTTGTTTACTTGTTTTTGGAAACACAATGCACTCCTCCAGTGAGGCAGTTGGCAATTTACATCACACCCATCAGCATAACAAGGCTCCCTGTTCTCCATGGCCTGTCTTGCCTCTCTGTTATTTACATATTTTGTGGATGTCCCTTTTGACTTGTGGGAAGGGATCCTTCTTTGTAGTGCAGATTTGCATTGCCCGCTTGCTTGCTTGGCAAAAATGGCGTATGCGTTTTCTCCTGCATATATTCAGGAGAAAATGCATATGCCCTTTTGGCCAAGTGCATCACTGTCGATGTTGTGCCCCTCTTCCTGTGCTTTACAGAAGATTCCAACGTACCCCTTGAAATCTGTTTCCTGCTATTCGGCCTCACTTTCAAGTCCGGTTCTTTGCCTTCCCTCAACAGATTTCTGGACGATAGTTGGCTTTTATTACTCTGCCAGATTTTGAATTGCTCTGCTGCTGAGCTCCATTTTTCAACTCGTTTTTTGTGAGCTGAATGCAAGTCCAAATTTTGTTTCAGGACCTATACTGGTTCCCGCTGTGTGGTTGAGACTTTGGTTAATTCTTCTTCCTGCCCGGAAATTACAGTGACATATGCCCTTCCAATTGCCTAACGGCTACTCTCTCGTTGGTTCTCCCTCTTCCCTTTCATCCTCTGCCAAATTGGCAACCTGTGAGAACCAGGAGTTTAAAGGGGCTGTCTCTCCAGGTTGGGAGATTGATAGTAAAGCTGTTGGAAAGTCAAATTGGCGCACAAGGAGAGGGACTATTCGTTGAGTTTTAGAAACATTTCGTATTCACAGTGTGTCCATTCTCTAGGTTTCCCGTACATGATATAGCTGTAGTAATATTCCCATCAACCTAGAGAGTTGGGACCCATGGAATGGGTGCCATGCATTATTGCTTTAAAGGGTCTGCATTTGCTCACCCAATCTCACCAATCCTCTCAGTCCCAAGTGTCCAGCCTTATGACACATCCAGCTGTCATTGTAGACAAGGTCATTCCACGTTTCATCAGAGACCCTGAAGGAATTGTAAAGAATGTCCCTGGTTTTTTGTTTTGTTTTTGAAATTCCTTTTTATAGTGGGTTTGAGATGATTCTCGCTGCCATGTTTATGCCAGTCTAGACACACTTGAATCCCTTATGGATACTTATCAATACAAAGTTTTAAGATTCTTACTAGTCAGATATATTCCTCTGTGGGAAATATGGGGTTTTTGAATCCCTTTCACTGAGGAAGGTGTAGGTCTTGTCTATTCCATAGTTGGTTTTTGGATCGGTACCTGTGCTTATATCAAACTCTGGTTTTATTCATCAGCCCACCTCTCCTTCTTCCGTAAGGTGTCATAAGAGTGTTTTCTAAGTGCGAGACTCTGTTCTCTTTCCTAACTCAGTTCATGTGTAGCCATGTTTACAGGATCTTCATAAGTGATATCTTATGATAAGTTTCTTTTTCTGTGTGACTTATTTTACTTAGAATCATCATACCTCAATCCACTCATTTTGCTGCTACTGGTCTTATGACATTGATTTCATGGCTGAGGGATATTCCATCGTACGTAAGTAGCACAAATTTTTGAACCATTTTTATATTTCCTGGGATATTTAAGGTGTACCCAAGTTGAGGTTCCTGTAAGCATTGCAGCCCTAAATTATGGGGTGGCTCTGTCTTATTGATTTTCAGTTTTCACAAGGTATATTCCACAGACTTGAAGTGCCCTTGGATCTGCAGCTCTGTTGTTTACCTGTTTTAGGGAACACAATGCACTCGTCCAGAGAAGCTGTTAGCTATTTACATCCCGCCCATCAGCATAACAGGACTCCATGTTCTCCAGGGCCTGTCTTGCCTTTCTGGTTTTTACCCATTTTGTGGATGTCTGTTTTGACCAGTGGGAAGTGATATTTTCTAGTGCAGATTTGCATTGCCCGTTTCCTTGCTTGGCCTAAAAGGTCGTATGTGTTTTCTCCTGAATATATTCTGGAGAAAATGCATACGACCTTTTTGGCCAAGTGCAGCATTGTCGAAGTTGTGCCCCTCTTCCTGTGCTTTAAAGGTGATTCCTACGTACCTCTTGAATTCTGTTTCCTGCTATTGTGCCTCACTTTCATGTCTGCCTCGTTTCCTTCCCTCAACAGATTTTTGGACGATAGTTGCCCTTTATTACACTGCCAGTTTGTGAATTGCCGTGCCCCTAAGCTCCACTTTTTAACTCGTTTTTTGTGAGCTGAAGGCAACTCCAATATTTTGGTTCAGGAACTATACTGGTTCCCGGTGGGTGGCTGAGACTTTGGTTAATTATTCTTCCTCCCGGGAAATAAGAGTGACATGTGCCCGTCCAAATGCCTAACAGCTACTCTCTCATTGGTTCTCCCTCTTCCCTTTCATCCTTTGCCAAATTGGCAACCTGTGCGAACCAGGAGTTTAAAAGTGCTGTCTCTCCAAGTTGGGAGATTGATAGAAAAGCAGTTGGAAAGGCAAACCGGAGCACCAGGAGAGGGACTATTCGTTGAGTTTTAGAAACCTTTCGTATTCACACTGTTTCCATTCTCTATGTTTCCCGTACATGTTATAGCTCTAGTAATATTCCCTTCATCCTGGAGAATTGGGACCCATGGAATGGGTGCCATGGATTATTGCTATAAAGGGTCTGCATTTGCTCACCCAATCTCACCAATCCTCTCAGTCCCAAGTGTCCAGCCTTATGCCACATCCAGCTGTCATTGTAGATAGGGTCATTCCAGGGTTCATTAGAGACCATGAAAGAATTGTAAAGAATTTCCCTGTTTTTTTGATTTGTTTTTGAAATTCCTTTTTATAGTGGGTTTGAGCTGATTCTCGCTGCCATGTTTATGCCAGTCAAGACACACTTGATTCCCTTACGGAGACATATCAATACATAGGTTTTAAGATTCTTTCTAGTCAGATACATTCCTCTGTGGGAAATATGGGGTTCTGAGTCCCTTTCACTGAGGAAGGTGTAGGTCTTGTCTATTCCATAGTTGGTTTTTGGAACGGTACCTGTGCTTATATCAAACTCTGGTTTTATGCATCACCCCACCTCTCCTTCCCCCTTAAGGAGGCATAAGAGTGTTTTCTAAATGTGAGACTCTGTTCTCTTTTCTAACTCAGTTCATGTGTAGCCATGTTTACACGATCTTCATAAGTGATATCTTATGATAAGATTCTTTTTCTGTGTGACTTATTTCTCTTAGAATCATCGTACCTGAATCCAATCATTTTGCTGCTACTGGTCTTATGTTATTGATTTCATGGCTGAGGGATATTCCACCGTATGAAAGTATCAAAATTTTTTGAACCATTTTTATCTTTCCTGGGATACTTAAGTTGTACCCAAGTTGAGGTTCTTGTAAGCAGTGCAGCCCTGAATTTTGGGTGGCTATGTCTTATTGATTTTCAGTTTCCCATGGTATATTCCCTAGACTGGAAGTGTCCTTGGCTCTGTAACTCTGTTATTTACTTGTTTTAGGGAACACAATGCACTCCTCCGAGGCAGTAGGCAATTTATATCCCGACCATCAGCATAACAAGGCTCCCTGTTCTCCAGGGCCTGTCTTTCCTTTATGGCTTTTAACAATTTTGTGGATGTCCCTTTTGACCGGGGGGAAGTGATACTTCTTTGTAGTGCAGATTTTTGTTTCCCGCGTTCTTGCTTGGCCAAAAAGGGCGTATGCATTTTCTCCTGAATATATTCAGGAGAAAACACATAAGCCCTTTTAGGCCAAGGGCATCATTGTCGAAGTTGTGCCCCTCTTCCTGTGCTTTAAAGGCGATTCCAACGTACCTATTGAAATCTGTTTCCTGCTATTCTGCCTCACTTTCAAGTCAGCCTAGTTTCCTTCCCTCAACAGATTTTTGGACGATAGTTGCCCTTTATTGCTCTGCCAGGTTGTGAATTGCTGTGCCCCTAAGCTGCATTTTTCAACTCGTTTTTGTGAGCTGAATGCAAGTCCAATATTTTGGTTGAGGTCCTAAACTGTTTCCCGGTGGGTGGCTGAAACTTTGGTTAATTCTTCTTCCTCCCGGGAAATAAGAGTGACACGTGCCCGTCCAAATGCCTAACAGCTACTCTCTCATTGGTTCTCCCTCTTCCCTTTCATCCTCGGCCAAATTGGCAACCTGTGCGAACCCAGAGGCTAAGGGGCTGTCTCTCCCAGTTGGGAGATTGATAGTAAAGAAGTTGGAAAGTCAAACGGGAGCACGAAGAGAGTGACATTTTGTTGAGTTTTAGAGACGTTTCGTATTCAGAGTGTGTCCATATTCTATGTTTCCCGTACATGTTATTGCTGTAGTAATATTCCCTTCAACCTGGAGACATGGGACCCATGGAATGGGTGCCATGCATTATTGCTTTAAAGGTTCTGTTTTTGCTCCCCCAGTCTCACCAATCCTCTCAGTCCTATGTGTCCAGACTTATGCCACCTCCAGCTGTCGTTGTAGGTAGGGTCATTCCAGGTTTCATCAGAGACCCTGAAAGATTGTAAAGAATTTCCCTGTTTTTTTGTTTTGTTTTTTAAATTCTTTTTTATAGTGGTTATGAGCTTATTCTCGCTGCCATATTTATGCCAGGCTAGAAACACTTGATTCCCTTATGGAGACATATCAATACATAAGTATTAAGATTCTTACTAGTCAGATATATTCATCTGTGGGAAATATGGGGTTTTGAGTCCCTTTCACTGAGGAAGGTGTAGGTCTTTTCTATTCCATAGTTGGTTTTTGGAACGGTACGTGGGCTTATATCAAACTCTGGTTTTATGCACCACCCCACCTCTCCTTCCCCCTTAAGCAGGCATAAGAGTGTTTTCTAAATGTGAGACTCTGTTCTCTTTCCTAACTCAGTTCATGTGTAGCCATGTTTACAGGATCTTCCTAAGTGATATCTTATGATAAGTTTCTTTTTCTGTGTGACTTATTTCACTTAGAATCATCGTACCTGAATCCACTCATTTTGCTGCTACTGGTCTTATGACATTGATTTCATGGCTGAGGGATATTCCATCGTACGTAAGTACAACAATTTCTTGAATGATTTTTATCTTTTCTTGGATATTTCAGGTGTACCCAAGTTGAGGTTCTTGTAAGCAGTGCAGCCCTAAATTTTGGAGTGGCTCTGTCTTATTGATTTTCAGTTTTCCCAAGGTATATTCCCTGGACTGGAAGTGCCCTTGGCTCTGTAGCTCTGTTGTTTACTTGTTTTAGGGAACACAATGCACTCCTTCAGAGAGGCAGTTGGCAATTTTCATTACACCCATCAGCATAACAAGGCTCCCTGTTGTCCAGTGCCTGTCTTGACTTTCTGTTTTTTTCACATTTTGTGGATGTCCCTTTTGACTGGTCGGAAGTGATACTCCTTAGTAGTGAAGATTTGCATTGCCCGCTTGCTTGCTTTGCCAAAAAGGGCATATGTGTTGTCTCCTGAATATATTCAGGAGGAAACGCATATGCCCTTTTTGGTCAAGTGCATCATTGTCGAAGTTGTGCCCCTCTTCCTGTGCTTTAAAGGCTATTCCAACCTATCTCTTGAAAGCTGTTTCCTGCAATTCTGCCTCGCTTTCAAGTCTGTCTCGTTGCCTTCCCTCAACAGATTTTTGGACGATAGCTGTCCTTTACTATTCTGCCAGTTTGTGAATTTTTGTGCCCCTGAGCTCCCTTTTTCAACTCGTTTTTTGTGAGCTGAAGGCAAGTCCATAATTTTGGTTCAGGACCTATACTGGTTCACGGTGGGTGGCTGAGACTTTGGTTACTTCTTCTTCCTGCCGGGAAATTAGAGTGACATGTGCCCGTCCAAATGCCTAACAACTACTCTCTCATTGGTTCTCCTTCTTCCCATTCATCCTCTGCCAAATTGGCAAGCTGTGTACCAGGAGGTTAAAGGTGCTGTCTCTCCAAGTGGGGAGATTGTTAGTAAAGCAGTTGTTAAGTCAAACCGGAGCACCAGGAGAGGGACTATTAATTGAGTTTTAGAAATCTTTCGTATTCACTGTGTGTCCATTCTCTAGGTTTCCCGTACATGTTATAGCTGTAGTAATATCGACTTCAACCTGGAGAATTGGGACCCATGGAATGGGTGCCATGCATTATTTCTTTAAAGGGTCTAC
Organism: Mesoplodon mirus; assembly: GCF_964341445.2. Classification (NCBI taxonomy): domain Eukaryota; kingdom Metazoa; phylum Chordata; class Mammalia; order Artiodactyla; family Ziphiidae; genus Mesoplodon; species Mesoplodon mirus. The sequence goes on along the minus strand of NW_028295626.1, from coordinate 538,816 downwards.
ATTTGCTCACCCAATCTCACCAATCCTCTCAGTCCCAAGTGTCCAGCCTTATGCCACATCCAGCTGTCATTGTAGATAGGGTTATTCCGGGTTTCATCCGCGATCCTGAAGGTATTGTGTAAGAAATTTTCTGTTTTATGTTTTGTTTTGAAATTCATTTTTATATTGGGTTTGAGCTGATTCTCACTGCCATGTTTATGTCGTTCTAGACACACTTAGTTACCTTACGGAGACATATCAATACATAGGTTTTAAAATTCTCACTAGTCAGATATATTTCTCTGCGGGGAATAGGGATGTTGAGTTCCGTTCTCTGAGGAAGGAGTAGGGATTGTCTCTTTTGTTTTTGGATTATGGAACGGTACCTCTGCTAATATCAAACTTTTATTTTGTGCATCTCCACACCTCCCTTTCCCCTTAAGCAAGCGTTTGAGTGTTTTCTAAATCTGAGACTCTGTTCTCTTCCCTAAATCAGTTCATATGTAGCCATGATTAAATTCCCTTCATAATTGATATCTTATGTCAGAATGCACCATGGCCCTTGTCATAATAATGCTCCATGACCCCTGTCACCACAGTGATCCATGCCCTGGTTATCAAAATGCTCCATGTCCCTTGTCATCAAAATTGTCCACGTCCTTGTCATCACAATGCTACATGACACTTCTCATCAAAATGTTACATGCTCTTGTCATCACAATTCTCCATGCTCTTGACATTGCAATGCTCCATGCACTTGTCATCACAATGCTCCATGTCCTTGTCATCACAATGCTCCATGCCTTTGTCATCACATTGCTCCATGACCCCTGTCATCACATTGCTCCCTGACACCTGTCATCACAATGCTTCTATCCCCTTGTCATTACAGTGCTCCATGATGCTCGACATCACAATTACCCAAGGTCATCTCATCACAATGCTCCACGGTTTTGCCATCACCATGCTCCATGCCTTGTCATCTCAAAGCTCAATGTCCCTTGTCCTCACAATTCTCCACGGCCTTGTCATTACAATGCTCCATGGCACTTCCCATCACAATGTTATATGCTCTTGTCATCACAATACTCCATGCACTTGTCATCGCAATGCTCCATGACCCCTGTCATAGGAAGCTCCATGCGCTTTTCATCAAAATGTTTCACGACAAGGACATTAAAATTCTCAATGGACCTTGATATCACAATGCTCCATGCCCTTGTCATCACACTGCTCCTTTATTTTGTCACAACAATCCTCCATAAAAATTGGCATCACAATGCTCCATGTTATTTTCATCAAACTGGAACATGACATATTTCATCACAATGCTCCCTGACACCTTTCTTCAAAATAATCCATGACATTGTCATCACAGTGCTCCATGACCTTCTCGTCAAAATGTGCCATGCCCATACTTATCACAATAATCCAAGAAACTTGTCAGACCAATGCTCCATGCCAATTTTCATCACAATGCTCCATGAACGCTGTCATCACAATGCACCATGCCCATCATCATAATGCTTCATGCTATTGTCATCACAATGATATCTAAATGATCCATGACATCTGTCATCACAATGTTGCAAACCCTTGTGATCACAATGTCCCATAACACTTGTCATCACAATGCACCATGACTTTTGTCAGCACAATGCTCAATACCCTTGTCAACACAATACACTCTGACTACTGACCTCAGTATGCACCATGCACTTTTTCAAGACAAGGCTCCATGGCTTATTCATCACAATGCCCCATGGCGTTTTCATCACAATACATCATGCCATTGTCATCAAAATACACCACAAGCTTGTCATCAGATTGCTCCATGACCCTTGTCATCACAATTCTCCATGCACTTGTCAGAACAATGCTCCCTGACCCTTATCATCACAATGATCCAAGCCATTGTCATCACAATCGGCCATTACATATGTCATCACAATGCTACCTGACACGTGTCTTTACAATACTGCATGACCTGGTCATCACAATGCTCCATGCCACTTTCATCACAATGCGCCATTCCAACTGTCATCACAATAATCCATGAAACTTATTAGACCAATGTTCCATGCCCTTGTCATCACAACGCTCCATGCCCTTGTTATCACAATGCTCCATGGCCACGTCATCACAATGCTCCGTGACTCCAGTCATCACAGTGCTTCATGAATTTTGTCATCAAAATGGTCCATGCCCTCGTCATCAACAGTCTCTGTGACCTTTTTAACCACAATGCTCCATGAACTTTTCATCACAATGCTCTTTGACCCTTGTAATCACAGTGCTCCATGCGCTTGTCAGCACAATGCTCCATGACACAAGTCATCACAATGCACCATGCGCTTGTCATCACAGTGCTCGACAAGCTTGTCATCACAATGCTCCTTAAAATTTGTCATCACAATGCTCCATGCACTTCTCATCAAAATGCTCTCTCACCACTGATATCACAATGCTACATCACTATTTGTCACAATACTCCCTCACCCCTGTCATCACAATTTTCCATGACTCCTGTCATCACAATGCTTCATGCACTTATCATCACAATGTTCGATGACCCGTGACATCACAGTGTTCCATAACACCTGTCATCAAAATGTTCCATGACACTTTTCATCAAATTGCTCCATGACCCTGTCATCAGAATGCTCCCTGCCTTTCTCATCACAATGAACAACGCCCTTGCCATCTAAATGCTCCATGACCTTTGTCATCACAAAGATCCATGAGCCTTGGCATCACAATGCTCCATGTCATTGTCATCACAATGCTCCATGAACGCTCTCATCACATTGCTCCATGCCATTGTCTTAACAAAGCTCCATGACACATGTCATCAGAATGCTCCATGGCCTTCTCATCACAATGCTCCATGCCCTTGCCATCACAATGCTCCATTACCCCAGTCATAACAATGCTCCATGACCCCTGCCATCACGATGTTCCATGGCCTTGTCATCACAAAGCTCCATGACCCTTCTTATCACAATGCTCCAAGAACCCTGTAATCACAATGCTCTATGCCCTTTTTCATCTCAATGATCCATGAACCCTGTCATCACAGTGGACCATGCCCATCATCATAATGCTTCATGCTATTGTCATCACAATGAAATCAAAATGCTCCATGACCTCTGTCATAACAATGCTCCAAACCCTTGTGATCACAATATTCCCTATCACTTGTCATCACAATGCCCCATGACACTCGTCATCACAATTATCAATGGTCTTCTCATCACAATGCTCAATACCCTTGTCATCAAAATGCTCCCTGACACTTGTTGTCTGTATGCTCCTTGAACCCTGTCATGACAAGACTCCATACCTTTTTCATCACAATGATCCATGCCCGTTTCATCACAGTGCTCCAAGACCCATGTAATCACAATGCTCCATGCCCTTGTCATCACAAAGCTCAATGACGCATGCCATCATTATGCTCCTTGGTCTTCTACTCACAATGCTCCATGCCCTTGTTATCACAATGTGCCAAGACCCCTCTAATCACAATGCTCCATGCCCCTTTTCATCAGTATGCTCCATGAGAATTGTCATCACAAGGCTCCATGGTTTTGCCATCACAGTGCTCCAGGACCTTGTCATCACAATGCTTCTCGACCTTGTCATGAAAATTTTCAATGGCCCTTGTCATCATAATGCTCCAAGCCCTAATCATCGAAATGCTCCATTATAGTTGTCATCACAATTCTCCATTACATTTTGCATCACAATGCTCCATGCCATTGTAATCGCAATGGACCTTGACATATGTCATCACAATGCTCCCTGACACCTGTCTTCACAATATTCCATGACGTTCTCATCAAAATGCTCCAGGCCCTGGTCATCACAATGAACAATGCCAACTGTCATCACAATAATCTATGAAACTTGTAAGACCAATGATCCATGCCCCTGTCATCACAATGCTCCATGCCCTTGTCATCACAAAGCTACATGACCCCTGTCTTCACAATGCTCCCTGACTCCAGTCATCACAATGTTTCATAACGTTTGTCATCACAATGGTCCATGCCCGCGTCATCACAAGGCTCTGGGACCTTTGTAACCACAATGCTCCCTGAAATTTTCATCACAATTCTCTGTGACCCTTGTCATCATAATGCTCCATGTATTTTTCAGAACAATTCTCCATGACCATAGACATGACAGGGTGCCACGTGCATTTCATCACAACGGTCCACAACTTTGTCACTGCAATGCTCCCTAAAACTTGTAATCACAATGCTCCATGCACTTCTCATCAAAATGCTCTCTCACCAGAGATATCACAATGTTCCATCACTAGTCGTCACAATACTCCCTCACCCCTGTAATCACAATGTTCCATTACCCTGTCATCACAATGCTACATCCCCTTATCATCACAATGTTCCATGACCCCTGACATCACAATGTTCCATAACCCCTGTCATCAAAATGCTCTATGACTCTTTTCATCCCAAAGTTCCAAGACCCCTGACATCACAATGTTCTATAACCCCTGCCATCAAAATGTTCCTTTACACTTTTCATCAAATTGCTGCATGATCCGGCCATCAAAATGCTCCCTGCCCTTCTCATCACAATGCACCATGCCCTTGTCATCAAAATGCTCCATGACTTGTCATTACAAAGCTCCATGACACTTGGCATCACAGTGCTCAATGTCATTGTCATCACAATGCTCAGTGAACCCTCTTATCACATTGCTCCATGCCCTTGTCATCACAAAGCTACCTGATACTTGTCATCACAATGCTCGACGCCCTTCTCATCACAATGCTCCGTGCCCTTGTCATTACAATCCTGCATGACCCATGTATCACAGTGTTCCGTGCCCTTGTCATCACAATGCTCCATGCCCACTCTCATCACAATAATCCATGAAATATTTCAGACCAATGTTCCATGCCCTTCTCATCAAAATCCTGCATTACACCTGTCATAAAAATGCACCATGACCTTTGCCATCAAAATGTTCCACGGCCTAGTCATCACAAGGTTCTATGACACTTGTCATCACAATGCTTAAGACCACTGTAATCACAATGCTCCATGCCCTTGTCATCACAAAGCTCCATGACGCATGTCATCAGAATGTTCCGGGGCCTTTTCATCACAAGGCTCCATGCACTTGTCATCACAATGTTACAAGACACTTGTAATCACAATGCTCCATGCCACTTTTCATGTCAATGCTCCATGAACACTGTCATCACAGTGCACCATGCCCATCATCATAATGCTTCAGGCTATTGTCATCACAATGAAATCAATATTCTCCACGACCTCTGTCATCATAATGCTCCAAACCCTTGTGATGACAATGTTCCATAACACTTATCATCACAACACCCCATGATGCTCATCATCACAATTATCCATGGTCTTCTCATCACAATGCTCCATGATCTTTGTCATCACAATGCTCAATACACTTGTCATCACAATGTTCCCTGACACTTGTCGTCAGTATGCTCCTTGAACCCTGTCATGACAAGGCTCCATGCCTTTTTCATAACAATGATCCATGCCGTTTTCATCACAATGCTCCAAGATCCCTGTAATCACAATGCTCCATGCCCTTGTCTTCACAAAACTCCATGACGCAGGTCATCACAATGTTCCATGGCTTTCTCTTCACAATGCTCCATGCCCTACTCATCACAGTGCTCCAGGACCCCTGTAATCACAATGCTCCATGCCCATTTTCATCAGAATGCTCCATGAGACTTGTCATCACAAGTCTCCATGGTCTTCTCATCACAATGCTCCAGGACATTGTCATCACCATTCTCCATTCCCTTGTCATCACAGTGCTCCATGACAATTCTCATCACAGCACACCATGATACCTGACAACACAATGATCCCGGACTCTTGTCGTCACAATGCTCCATGACCCGTGTCATCACAACACTCCATGAACATTTTCAGCCCACTGCTCCATGACCCTTGTCATCCCAATGATCCATGCCCTTTTCATCCCAATGTTCCTCGACACCTGTATTCACAATGCTCCATTACGATTATCATCACAGTGCTCCATGACACATGTCATCACATGCTCCATGCCTTTGTCATCAAAATGCTACATGACTTGTCATTACAATGCTCTATGCGCCTGTCATCACAATACTCCATTTCCATTGTCATCACAATCCTCCCTGAACTAGGGATCGCATTGCTTCATGCCCTTGTCATCACAATGCTCCATGCTCCTTGAAATCAAAATGACCCATGACCTCACTCATCACAATGCTCCAAACCCTTGTGATCACAGTGTTCATAACACTTGTCATCCCAACGCTCCATGATGTCTGTCATCACAATACTCCATGCCCTTTTCATCACAAAGCTCCATGACCTTAGTCATCACAATGCTCAATACACTTGTCATCACAATGCTCCCTGACAGTTGTCATCACAATGCTCCTTGAAACCTGCCAGGAAAAGGCTCCATGCCATTTTCATCACTATGCCCCAAGCAATTTTCATCACAATGCTCCATGCCATTGTCATCAAAATACTCCACAAGCTTGTCATCAGAATGCTCCATGACCCTTGTAATCACAATTCTCCATGCACTTGTCAGCACAATGCTCCCTGACCCTTGTCATCACAATGCTCCAAGCCATTGTCATCACAATGCTCCATTACCTTTGTCATCAGAATCTTCCATGACACTTGGCATCACAATGCTCCATGCCATTGTCATCACAATGGGCCATTACATATGTCATCACAATGCTCCCTGACACCTGTCTTCACAATACTGCATGACCTGGTCATCACAGTGTTCCATGCCCTTGTCATCACAATGTGCCATTCCAACTGTCATCGCAATAATCTATGAAACTTATTAGACCAATGTTCCATGCCCTTGTCATCACAATGTTCCATGCCCTTGTTATCACATTGCTCCATGACCCCTGTCATCACAATGCTCCGTGACTCCAGTCATCACAGTGATTCATGACCTTTGTCATCAAAATGGTTCATGCCCTTATCATCAACAGTCTCTGTGACCTTTTTAACCATAATGCACCATGAACTTTTCATCACAATGCTCTTTGGCCCTTGTCATCACAGTGCTCCATGGGCTTGTCAGCACAGTGCTCCATGACAAATGTCATCACAATGCACCATACGCTTGTCATCAGAGTGCTCCACAATCTTGTCATCACAATGCTCCATAAAATTTGTCATCACAATGTTCCATGCACTTCTCATCAAAATGCTCTCTCACCACTGATATCACAATGCTACATCACTATTTGTCACAATACTCCCTCACCCCTGTCATCACAATGTTCCATGACTCCTGTCATCACAATGCTACATGCACCTATCATCACAATGTTCGATGACCCCTGACATCACAATGTTCAATAACACCTGTCATCAAAATGTTCCATGACACTTTTCATCAAATTGCTCCATGACCCTGTCATCAGAATGCTCCCTGCCCTTCTCAACACAATGCACAACGCCCTTGCCATCAAAATGATCCATGACCTTTGTCATCACAAAGATTCATGACCCCTGGCATCACAGTGCTCGATGTCATTGTCATCACAATGCTCCATGAACGCTCTCATCACATTTCTCCATGCCCTTCTCTTCACAAAGTTTCATGACACATGTCATCAGAATGCTCCATGGCCTTCTTATCACAATGCTCCACGCCCTTGCCATCACAATGCTCCATTACAAAATACATAACAATGCTCCATGACACCTGCCAACACGATGATCCATGGCCTTGTCATCACAAAGCTCCATGACCCTTCTCATCACAATGCTCCAAGAACCCTGTAATCACAAAGTTCTATGCCCTTTTTCATCTCAATGATCCATGAACCCTGTCATCACAATGCACCGTGCCCATCATCATAATGCTTCATGCTATTGTCATCACAATGAAATCAAAATGCTCCATGACCTCTGTCATAACAATGCTCCAAACCCTTGTGATCACAATATTCCATAACACTTGTCATCACAATGCCCCATGACGCTCGTCATCACAATTATCAATGGTCTTCTCATCACAATGCGCCATGACCATTGTCATCACAATGCTCAATACACTTCTCATCAAAATGCTCGCTGACACTTGTTGTCTGTATGCTAATTGAATCCTGTCATGACAAGGCTCCATACCATTTTCATCACAGTGATCCATGTCCTTTTCATCACAATGCTCCAAGAAACATGTAATCTCAATGCTCCATGCCCTTGTCATCAGAAAGCTCAATGACGCATGCCATCAGAATGCTCCTTGTTCTTCTCCTCAAAATGCTCCTTGCCCTTGTAATCACAATGTTCCAAGACCCCTGTAATCACAATGCTCCATGCCCTTGTCATCAAAAAACTCCATGACGCATGTCATCAGAATGCTCCATGGCCTTCTCATCACAATGCTCCATGTACTATTCATCACAATACTCCAAGACCCCTGTAATCACCATGTTCCATGTCCCTTTTCATCAGAATGCTCCATGAGACTTGTCATTACAAGTCTCTATGGTCTTCTCATCACAATGCTCCAGGACCTTGTCATCACCATGCTCCATTCTTTTGTCATCACAATTCTCCATGACCCCTGTCATCACAATAATCCATGAATATTTTCAGAACAATGCTCCACGACCTACTCATCACAATGCTCCATGGCCAATATCATCACAATGCTCCATGACCACTGTCATCACAACACTCCATGACACCTGACAATACAATGATCCGGGACTCTTGTCATCACAATGTTCAATTCCCTAGTCATCACAATGGTCTATGACCACTGTCATCACAACACTCCATGAACATTTTCAGCCCAGTGCTCCATGACCCTTGTCATCAAAATGATCCATGCCCTTGTCATCCCAATGCTCCATGAGCCCTGTATTCACAATGCTCCGTGACGCTTGTCATCACAGTGCTCCATGACACATGTCATCACAATGCTCCATGCATTTGTCAGCAAAATGCTACATGACCTGATCATTACAATGCTCTATGCGCTTGTCATCACAATACTCCATTTCCATTGTCATCACAATCTTCCATGAACCTTGGGATCACATTGCTTCATTCCCTTGTCATCACAATGCTCCATGCTCTTTGAAATCAAAATGATCCATGAGCTCTCTCATCACAATGCTCCAAACACTTGTGATCACCGTGTTCCATAACACTTGTCATCACAACGCTCCATGATGCCTGTCATCACAATACTCCATGCCCTTTTCATCACAATGCTCCCTGACAATTGTCATCACAATTCTCAATACACTTGTCATCACAATGCTCCCTGACACTTGTCATCAGAATGCTCCTGGAACCCTGTCAGGAAAAGGCTCCATGCCTTTTTCATCACAAAGCCCCATGCCGTTTTCATCAGAATGCTCCATGCCATTGTCATCAAAATACTCCACAAGCTTGTCATCAGAATGCTCTATGACCCTTGTCATCACAATTCTCCATGCACTTGTCAGCACAATGTTCCCTGACCGTTGTCATCACAATGCTCCAAGCCATTGTCATCACAATGCTCCATTACCTTTGTCATCAGAATCCTCCATGATACTTGGCATCACAATGCTCCATGTCATTGTCATCACAATGGGCCATTACATATGTCATCACAATGCTCCCTGACACCTGCCTTCACAATACTGCATGACCTGGTCATAACAATGCTCCATGCCCTTGTCATCACAATGCGCCATTCAAACTGTCATCGCAATAATCCATGCAACTTATTAGACCAATGCTCCATGCCCTTGGTATCACAATGCTCCATGACCCCTGTCATCACAATGCTCCGTGAACCCTGTCATCACAATGATCCCTGACTCCAGTCATCTCAATTCTTCATAACGTTTGTCATCACAATGGTCCATGCCCGCGTCATCACAAGGCTCTGTGACCTTTGTAACCACAATCCTCCATAAACTTTTCATCACAATTCTCTGTGACCCTTGTCATTACAATGCTCCATATCTTTGTCAGAACAATGCTCCATGACAATTGTCTTCACAATGTGCCACGCGCATTTCATCACAACGGTCCACAACCTTGTCATTGCAATGCTCCATAAACCTTGTAATCACAATGGTCCATGCACTGCTCATCAAAATTCTCTCTCACCAGGGATATCACAATGTTCCATCACTAGTCATCACAATACTCCCTCACCACTGATATCACAATGATCCATGACCCTGTCATCACACTGCTACATCCCCTTATCATCACAATGTTCCATGACACTTGTCATCAAAATGCTCCATGACCCTTTTCATCCCAAAGCTCCAAGACACCTGACATCACAATGTTCTATAACCCCTGCCATCAAAATGTTCCTTTACACTTTTCATCACATTGCTGCATGACACGGTCATCAAAATGCTCCCTGCTTTTCTCATCACTATGCACCATGCCCTTGTCATCAAAATGCTCCATGACTTGTCATCACAAAGCTCCATGACCCTTGGCATCACAATGCTCCATGTCATTTTCATCACAATGCTCCATGAACCCTCTCATCACATTGCACAATGCCCTTGTCATCACAAAGCTCCATGACACTTGTCATCACAATGCTCGATGCCCTTCTCATCACAATTCTCCATGCCCTTTTCATTACAATCCTGCATGACCCATGTATCATAGTGTTACATACCCTTGTCATCACAATGCTCCATGCCAACTCTCATCACAATAATCCATGAAACATTTCAGACCAATGTTCCATGCCCTTCCCATCACAATGCTCCATTACCTCTGTCATAACAATGCACCATGACCACTGCCATCACAATGTTCCACGGCCTAGTCATCACAAGGTTCCATGACACTTGTCATCACAATGCTGAAGACCCCTGTAATCACAATGCTCCATGCCCTTGTCATCACAAAGCTCCATGACGCATGTCATCACAATGTTCCATGGCCTTCTCATCACAATGCTCCATGCCCTTGTCATCACAATACTCCAAGACCCCTGTAAACACAATGCCCCATGCCCCTTTTCATCTCAATGCTCCATGAACCCTGTCATCACAATGCACCATGCCCATCATCATAATGCTTCAGTCTATTGTCATCACAATGAAATCAATATTCTCCATTACCTCTGTCATCATAATGCTCCAAACCCTTGTGATCACCATGTTCCATAACACTTATCATCACAACACCCAATGACGTTCATCATCACTGTTATCCCTGGTCTTCTCATCACAATGCTCCATGATATTTGTCATCACAATGCTCAATTCACTTGTCATCACAATGTTCCCTGACACTTGTCGTCAGTATGGTCCTTGAACCGTGACATGACAAGGCTCCATGCCTTTTTCATCACATCGACCCATGCCATTTTCATCACAATGTTCCAAGACCCCTGTAATCACAATGCTCCATGCCCCTTTTCATCAGAATGCTCCAAGAGACTTGTCATCACAAGTCTCCATGGTCTTCTCATCACAATGCTCCAAGATCTTATCATCACCATGCTCCATTCCCTTGTCATCACAATGCTCCAAGCCATAGTCATCACAATGCTCCATTACCTTTGTCATCACAATCCTCCATGACACATGGCATCACAATGCTCCATGCCATTGTCATCACAATGGGCCATTACATATGTCATCACAATTCTCCCTGACACCTCTCTTCACAATACTGCATGACCTGGTCATCACAATGCTACATGCCCTTGTCATCACAATGTGCCATTCCAACTATCATCACAATAATCCATGAAACATATTAGACCAATGTTCCATGCCCTTGTCATCACAATGCTCCATGACCTTGTTATCACAATGCTCCATGACCCCTGCCATCACAATGCTCCGTGACTCCAGTCATCACAATGCTTCATGACCTTTGTCATCACAATGGTCCATGCCCTTGTCATCAACAGTCTCTGTGACCTTTTTAACCACAATGCTCCATGAAATTTTCATCACAATGCTCTTTGACCCTTGTCATCACAATGCTCCATGTGCTTGTCAGCACAGTGCTCTATGACATATGTCATCACAATGCACCAAGCGCTTGTCATCACAGTGCTCCACAATCTTGTCATCACAATGCTCCTTAAAATTTGTCATCACAATGCTCCATGCACTTCTCATCAAAATGCTCTCTCACCACTGATATCACAATGCTACATCACTATTTGTCACAATACTCCCTCACCCCTGTCATCACAATTTTCCATGACTCCTGTCATCACAATGCTACATGCACTTATCATCACAATGTTTGATGACCCCTGACATCACAACGTTCCATAACACATGTTATCAAAATGTTCCATGACACTTTTCATCAAATTGCTCCATGACCCTGTCATCAGAATGCTCCCTGCCCTTCTCATCACCATGCACTACGCCCTTGCCATCAAAATGCTCCATGACCTTTGTCATCATAAAGATCAATGACACTTGGCATCACAAAGCTCCATGTCACTGTCATCACAATGCTCCATGATTGCTCTCATCACATTGCTCCATGCCCATGTCTTCACAAAGCTCCAAGACACATGTCATCAGAATGCTCCATGGCCTTCTCATCACAATGCTCCATGCCCTTGCCAACACAATGCTCCATTACCCCAGTAATAACAATGCTCCATGACCTCTGCCATAACGATGTTCCATGGCCTTGTCATCACAAAGCTGATTGACCCTTCTCATCACAAGGCTCCAAGAAACTTGTAATCACAATGCTCTATGCCCCTTTTCATCTCAATGATCCATGAACCCTGTCATCACAATTCACCATGCCCATCATCATAATGCTTCATGCTATTGTCATCACAATGAAATCAAAATGCTCCATGACCTCTGTCATAACAATGCTCCAAACCCTTGTGATCACAACATTGCATAACACTTGTCATCACAATGCCCCATGATTCGTGTCATCACAATTATCAATGGTCTTCTCATCACAATGCTCCATGACAATTGTCATCACAATGCTCAATACACTTGTCATCAAAATGCTCCCTGACACTTGTTGTCTGTATGCTCCTTGAACCCTGTCATGACAAGGCCTCATGCCTTTTTCAGCACAATGACCCATGCCCTTTTCATCACAATGCTCCAAGACCCATGTAATCACAATGCTCGATGCCTTTGTCATCACAAAGCTCAATGACGCATGCCATCACTATGCTCCTTGGTTTTCGCCTCACAATGTTCCATGCCCTTGTTATCACCATGTTCCAAGACCCCTTTAATAACAATGCTCCATGCCCGTTTTCAGCAGTATGCTCCAGGAGAATTGTCATCACAAGGCTCCATTGTTTTTTCATCACAATGCTCAAAGACCTTGTCATCACAATGCTTCTCGACCTTGTCAAGAAAATTTTCAATGGCCCTTGTCTTCATAATGCTCCATGCCCTAATCATCACAATGCTCCATTATATTTGTCAAAACAATTCTCCATTACATTTTGCATCACAATGCTCCATGCCATTGTCATCGCAATGCACCATGACATATGTCATCACAATGCTCCCTGACACCTGTCTTCACAATACTCCATGACCTTCTCATCACAGTGCTCCATGCCCTTGTCGTCACAATGAACCATGCCCACTGTCATCACAATAATCTATAAAACTTGTCAGAGCAATGCTCCATGCCCCTGTCATCACAGTGCTCCATGCCCTTGTCATCACAATGCTCCATGACCCCTGTCATCACAATGCTCCGTGACTCCAGTCATCACAATGTTTCATAACGTTTTTCATCACAATGGTCCATGCCCACGTCATCACAAGTCTCTGTGACCTTTGTAACCACAATGCTCCATAAATTTTCCTCACAATTCTCTGTGACCATTCTCATCACAGTGCTCCATGTCTTTGTCAGAATAATGCTCCATGACCATTGTCATCACAATGTGCCACACGCATTTCATCACAACGGTTCACAAATTTGTCATCGCAATGCTCCATTAACCTTGTAATCACAATGGTCCATGCACTTCTCATCAAAATGCTCTTTCACAAGAGATATCACAATGTACCATCACTAGTCATCACAATACTCCCTCACCCCTGTAATCACAATGTTCCATGACACTGTCATCCCAATGCTACATCCCCTTATCATCACAATGTTCCATGTCCCCTGCCATTACAATGTTCCAAAACACCTGTCATCAAAATTCTCCATGAACATTTCATCCCAAAGCTCCAAGACCCCTGATATCACAATGTTCCTTTACACTTTTAATCAAATTGCTGCATGACCCGGTTATCAGTATGCTTCCTGCCCTTCTCATCATAATGCACCATGCCCTTGTCATCAAAATGCTCCATGACTTCTCATCACAAAGTTCCATGAACCTTGGCATCACAATGCTCCATGTCATTGTCATCACAGTGCTCCATGAATCTTCTCAACACATTGTTCCATGTCCTTGTCATCACAAAGCTCCATGACACCAGTCATCACAATGCTCGATGCCCTTCGCATCACAATGCTCCATGCCCTTGTCATTACAATCCTCCATGACCCATGTATCACAGTGTTCTGTGCCCTTGTCATCACAATGCTCCATGCCAACTCTCATGACAATAATCCATGAAACATTTCAGACCAAAGTTCCATGGCTTTCTCATCAAAATGCTCCATTACACCTGTCATAACAATGCACCATGGCCCTTGCCATCACAATATTCCACGGCCTAGTCATCACAAGGTTCCATGACACTTGTCATCACAATGCTCAAGACCCCAGAAATCACAATGCTCCATGCCCTTGTCATCACAAAGCTCCATGATGCATGTCATCAGAATGTTCCAGGGCCTTCTCATCACAATGCTCCATGCCCTTGTCATCACAATGTTCCAAGACCCTTGTAATCACAATGCTCCATGCCCCTTTTCATCTCAATGTTCCATGAACCCTGTCATCACAATGCACCATGCCCATCATCATAATGCTTCAGGCTATTATTATCACAATGAAATCAATATTCTCCATGACCTCTGTCATCATAATGCTCCAAACCCTTGTGATCACAATGTTCCATAACACTTATCATCACAACACCCCATGACGCTCATCATCACAATTATCCACGATCTTCTCATCACAGTGCTCCATGATTTTGTCATCACAATGCTCAATACACTTGTCATCACAATGCTGCCTGACACTTGTCGTCGTATGCTCCTTGATATCTGTCATGACAAGGCTCCATGCCTTTTTCATAACAATGATCCATGCCATTTTCATCACAATGCTCCAAGATCCCTGTAATCACAATGCTCCATGCGCTTGTCATCACAAAACTCCATGACGCATGTCATCAGAATGCTCCATAGCCTTCTCATCACAATGCTCCATGCCCTAGTCATCACAATGCTCCAAGACCCCTGTAATCACAATGCTCCAGTCCCCTTTTCATCAGAATGCTCCATGAGACTTGTCATCACAAGTCGCCATGTACTTCTCTTCACAATGCTCCAGGACATTGTCATCACCATGCTCCATTCCCTTTTCATCACAATGCTCCATGACCCCTGTCATCACAATAATCCATGAACATTTTCAGCCCAGTGCTCCACGATCTACTCATCACAATGCTCCATGGCCAATATCATCAAAATGCTCCATGACCACTGTTAACACAACACTACATGACACATGACAACACAATGATCCGGGACTCTTTTCATCACAATGCTCCATTCCCTAGTCCTCACAAAGCTCCATGACCCCTGTCATCAAAACACTCCATGAACATTTTCAGCCCAGTGCTCCATGACCCTTGTCATCACAATGATCCATGCCCATGTCATCCCAATGCTCCATGACCCTTGTATTTACAATGCTCAATGCCTTTTTCAGCAAAATGCTACATGACCTTGTCATTACAATGCTGTATGCGCTTGTCATCACAATATTCCTGAACCTTGGGATCACATTGCTTCATGCCCTTGTCATCACAATGCTCCATGCTCCTTGAAATCAAAATGATCCATGACCTCTGTCCTCACAATGCTCCAAACACTTGTGATAACAATGTTCCATAACACTTGTCATCACAACGCTCATGATGCCTGTCATCACAATACTCCATGCACTTTTCATCCCAATGCTCCATGACATTTGTCATCACAATTCTCAATACACTTGTCATCACAATGCTCCCTGACACTTGTCATCAGAATGCTCCTTGAACCCTGTCACGAAAAGGCTCCATGCGATTTTCATCACAACACTCTAAGCCGTTTTCATCACAATGCTCCCTGCCATTGTCATCAAAACACTCCACAAGCTTGTCATCATAATGCTCCATGACCATTGTCATCACAGTTCTCCATGCACTTCTCAGCACAATGCTCCCTGACCCTTTTCATTACAATGCACCAAGCCATTGTCATCACAATGTTCCATTACCTTTGTCATCAGAATCCTCCATGACATTTGTCATCACAATGCTCCATGCCATTGTCATCACACTGGGCCATTACATATATCATCACAATGCTCCCTGACACCAGTCTTCACAATACTGCATGACCTGGTCATCACAATGCTCCATGACGTAGTCATCACAATGTGCCATTCAAACTGTCATCGCAATAATCAATGAAACTTATTAGAACAATGTTCCATGCCCTTGTCATCACAATGCTCCATGCCCTTGTTATCACAATGCTCCATGACCCCTGTCATCACAATGATCCGTCACTCCAGTCATCACAATGCTTCATGAACTTTGTCATCACAATGTTCCATGCCCTCGTCATCAACAGTCTCTGGGACCTTTTTAACCACAAAGCTCCATGAACTTTTCATCACAATGCTCTTTGACCTTTGTCATCACAATGCTCCATGTGCTTGTCAGCACAATGCTCCATGACACATGTCATCACAATGCACCATACGCTTGTCATCACAGTGCTCTACAATCTTGTCATCACAATGCTCCATAAAATTTGTCATCACAATGCTCCATGCACTTCTCATCAAAATGCTATCTCACCACTGATATCACAATGCTACATCACTATTTGTCACAATACTCCCTCACCCCTGTCATCACAATGTTCCATGACTCCTGTCATCACAATGCTACATGCATTTATCATCACAATGTTCGATGACCCCTGACATCACAATGTTCCATAACACCTGTCATCAAAATGTTCCATGACACTTTTCATCAAATTGCTCCATGACCCTGTCATCACAATGCTCCCTGCCCTTCTCATCACAATGCACTACGCCCTTGCTATCAAAATTCTCCATGAGTTTTTTCATCACAAAGATCCCTGACCTTTGGCCTCACAATGCTCCATGTCATTGTCATCACAATGCTCCCTGAACGCTCTCATCACATTGTTCCATGCCCTTGTCTTCACAAAGCTCCATGACACATGTCATCAGAATGCTCCATGGCCTTCTCATCACAATGCTCCACGCCCTTGCCATCAGAATGCTCCATTACACCTGACATAACAATGCTCCATGACCCCTGCCATCACGATGTTCCATATCCTTGTCATCACAAAACTCCATGACCCTTCTCATCACAATGCTCCAAGAACCCTGTAATCACAATGCTCTATGCCACTTTTCATCTCAATGATCCATGAACCCTGTAATCACAATGCACCATGCCCATCATCATAATTCTTCATGCTATTGTCATCACAATGAAATCAAAATGCTCCATGACCTCTGTCATAACAATGCTCCAAACCCTTGTGATCACAATATTCCATATCACTTGTCATCATAATGCCCCATGATGCTCGTCCTCACATTTATCAATGGTCTTCTCATCTCAATGCTCCACGACCTTTGTCCTCACAGTGCTCAATACACTTGTCATCAAAATGCTCCCTGACACTTGTTGTCTGTATGCTCCTTGAATCCTGTCATGACAAGGCTCCATGCCTTTTTCATCACAATGATCCATGTCGTTTTCTTCACAATGCTCCAAGACACATATAATCTCAATGCTCCATGCTCTTGTCATCACAAAGCTCAATGACGCAGGCCATCAGAATGCTCCTTGGACTTCTCCTCACAATGCTCCATGCCCATGTCATCACAATGTTCCAAAATCCCTGTAATCACCAGGCTCCCTGCTCTTGTCATCAAAAAACTCCATGACGCATGTCATCAGAATGCTTCATGGCCTTCTCATCACAATGCTCCATGCCCTAGTCATCACAATGCTCCAAGACCCCTGTAATCACAATGCTCCATGCCCCATTTCATCAGAATGCTCCATGAGACTTGTCATCACAAGTCTCCATGGTCTTCTCATCACAATGCTCCAGGACCTTGTAATCACGATGCTCCATTCCTTTGTCATCACAATGCTCCATGACCCCTCTCATCACAATACTCCATGAACATTTTCAGCCCAATGCTCCACGACCTACTCATCACAATGCTCCATGGCCAATATCATCAAAATGCTCCATGACCACTGTCATCAAAACACTCCATGACACCTGACAACACAATGATACGGGACTATTGTCATCACAATGCTCCATGCCCCTGTCATCACAATGTGCCATTCCAACTGTCATCGCAATAATCCATGAAACTTATTAGACAAATGTTCCATGCTCTTGTCATCACAATGATCCATGCCCTTGTTATCACAATGCTCCATGACCCATGTCATCACAATTCTCCGTGACTCCAGGCATCACAATGCTTCATGACCTTTGTCATCACAATGGTCCATGCCCTCGTAATCAACATTCTCCGTGACATTTTTAACCACAATGCTCCATTAACTTTTCCTCACAATGCTCTTTGACCCTTGTCATCACAATGCTCTATGCCTTTCTCAGCACAATGCTCCATAACCCTTGTCATCACAATGCTCCATGCGCTTGTCATCACAATGCTCCATTCCACATGTCATCACAATGCTCCATGACCCCTGTCATCACAATGCTCCGTGACTCCAGTCATCTCAATGCTTCATAACGTTTGTCATCACAGTGGTCCATGCCTGCGTCATCACAAGTCTCTGTTACCTTTTTAACCACAATCCAACATGAACTTTTCATCACAATTCTCTGTGACACTTTTCATTACAATGCTCCATATCTTTGTCCAAACAATGCTCCATGACCATTGTGTTTACAAAGTGACCACGTGCATTTCATCACAGCAGTCCACAACCTTGTCATGGCAATGCTCCTTAAACCTTGTAATCACAATGCTCCATGCACTTCTCATCAAAATGCTCTCTCACCAGAGATGTCACAGTGTTCCATCAGGATTCATCACAATACTCCCTCACCCCGGTAATCACAATGTTCCATGACCCTGTCATCACACTGCTACATCCCCGTATCATCACAATATTCCATGACCCCTGTCATCAAAATGCTCCATTACCCTTTTCATCCCAAAGCTCCAACACACCTGACATCACAATGTTCTATAACCACTGCCATCAAAATATTCCATTACAATTTTCATCAAATTGCTGCATGACCTGGTCAACAAAATGCTCCCTGCCCTTTTCATCACAATGCACCATGCCATTGTCATCAAAATGCTCCATGAGTTGTCATCACAAAGCTCCATGACCCTTGGCATCACAATGCTCCATATCATTGTCATCACAATGCTCCATGAACACTCTCAGTACATTGCTCAATGCACTTGTCATCACAAAGCTCCATGACACTTGTCATCCCAATGCCCGATGCCCTTGTCATCACAATGCTCCATGCCATTGTCATTACAATCCTGCATTACTCATGCCTCATAGTGTTCCGTACCCTTGTCATCAGAGTGCTCCACGCCCACTCTCATCACAATAATCCATGAAACATTTCAGACCAATGTTCCATGACCTTCTCATCACAATGCTCCATTACTTCTGTCATAACAATGCACCATGACCACTTCCATCACAATGTTCCACGGCCTAGTCATCACAAGGTTCCATGACACTTGTCATCACAATTCTGAAGACTTTGTAATCACAATGCTCCATGCCCTTGTCATCACAAAGCTCCATGACGCATGTCATCAGAATGTTCCATGGCCTCCTCATCACAAGGCTCCATGCCCTTGTCATCACAATGCTCCACGAACCCTGTAAACACAATGATCCATGAAGCTTTTCAGCTCAATGCTCCATGAACCCTGTCATCACAGTGCACCATGCCCATCATCATAATGCTTCAGGCTATTGTCATCACAATGAAATCAATATTCTCCATGACCTCTGTCATCATAATGCTCCAAACCCTTGTGATCACAATGTTCCATAACACTTATCATCACAACACCCCATGACGCTCATCATCACAGTTATCCATGGTCTTCTCATCAAAATGCTCCATGATCTTTGTCATCACAATGCTCCCTGACACTTGTCATCAGTATGCTCCTTGAACCCTGTCATGACAAGTCTCCATGCCTTTTTCATCACAAAGATCAATGCCCTTTTCATGACAATGCTCCAAAATCCCTGTAATCACAATGCTCCATGCCCTTGTCATTAAAAAACTCCAGGACGCATGTCATCAGAATGCTCCATGGCCTTCTCATCACAATGCTCCATGCCCTTGTCATCACAATGCTTCATGCCCTTGTTATCACATTGCTCCATGACCCCTGTCATCACTATGAACCGTGACTTCATTCATCACAATGCTTCATGACCTTTGTCATCTCAATGGTCCATGGCCTCATCGTCAACAGTCACTGTGACCATTTTAACCACAATGCTCCATGAACTTTTCATCGCAATGCTCTTTGACCCTTGTCATCACAATCCTCTATGCCTTTCTCATTACAATGCTCCATGACCCTTGTCCTCACAATGCTCCATGCGCTTGTCAGCACATTGCTCCATGACACATGTCATCAAAATGAACCATGCACTTGTCATCACAGTGCTCCACAATCTTGTCATCACAATGCTCCATAAAATTTGTCATCAAAATGCTCCATGCACTTCTCATCAAAATGCTCTCTCACCACTGATATCACAATGTTACATCACTATTCGTCACAATACTCCCTCACCCCTGTCATCACAACGTTCCATGACACCTGTCATCACAATGCTACATGCACTTATCATCACAATGTGCGATGACCCCTGACATCACAATGTTCCATAACCCCTGTCATCAAAATGCTCCCAAAACATTTTCATCTAAATGCTCCATGACCCCTGGCATCACAATGTTCCATAAACCCTCTCATCAAAGTGTTCCATGACCCTTTTCATCAAATTGCTCCAAAACCCTGTCATCACAATGCTCCCTGCCCTTCTCATCAAAATGCACACCGCCCTTGTCATCAAAATCCTCCATGACCTTTGTCATCACAAAAATCCATGACCCTTGGCATCACAATGATCCATGTCATTGTCATCACAATGCTCCATGCACGCATTCATCACATTGCTCAATGCCCTTGTCATCACAAAGCTCCATGGCACATGTCATCAGAATGCTCCATGGCCTTCTCATCACAATCCTCCATGCCATTGCCATCACTATGCTCCATTACCCCTGTCATAACAATGCTCCATGACCCCTGCCATCACGATGTTCCATGGCCTTGTCATCACAAGGCTCCATGACCCTTCTCATCACAATGCTCCAAGACCCCTGAAATCACAATGTTCCATGACCCCTCTCATCACAATGCTACATCCCGTTATCATCACAATGTTCCATGACCCCTGACATCACAATGTTCCACAACCCTTGTCATCAAAATGCTCCATGACCATTTTCATCCCAAAGATCCATGACCCCTGACATCACAATGTTCTATAAGCCCTGTCATCAAAATATTCCATTACAATTTTCATCAAATTTCTGCATGACCCTGTCATCAAAATGCTCCCTGCCCTTCTCATCACAATGCAACACGCCCTTGTCATCAAAATGCTCCGTGACTTTTGTCATCACAAAGCTCCATGACCCTTGACATCACAATGCTCCATGTCATTGTCATCATAATGCTCTTTGAACCCTCTCATCACATTGCTCCATGCCCTTGTCATCACAAAGCTCCATGACACTTGTCATCACAATGCTCGATGCACTTCTCATCACAATGTTCCATGCCCTTGTCATTACAATCCTCTATGACCATTGTATCACAGTGTTCCGTGCTCTTGTCATCACAATGCTCCATGCCCACTCTCATCACAATAATCCATGAAATATTTCACACCAATGCTTCCTGTCCTTCTCATCACAATGCTCCATTACACCTGTCATAACAATGTTCCATGGCCCCTGCCATCACAATGATCCACGGCCTTGTCATTCACAAGGCCTCATGACACTTGTCATCACAATGTTCCAAGACCCCTGTAATCACAATGCTCCATGCCCTTGTCATCACAAAGCTTCATGACGCATGTCATCAGAATGTTCCATGGACATCTCATCACAGTGCTCCATGCCCATGTCATCACAATGCTCCAAGACACTTGTTATCACAATGATCCATGCCCCTTTTCATCTCAAAGCTTCATGAATACTATCATCACAATGCACCATGCCCATTATCATAATGCTTCAGGCTATTTTCATCACAATGAAATCAAAATGCTCCATGACCTCTGTCATCACAATGCTCCAAACCGTTGGGATCACAATGTTCCATAACACTTCTCATCACAACACCCCATGATGCTCATAATCAAAATTATCCATTGTCTTCTCATCACTATGCTCCATAACCTTTGTCATCACAGTGCTCAATTCAGTTGTCATCACAATGCTCCCTGACACTTGTTGTCAGTATGCTCCTTGAACACTGTCATGAAAAGGCTCCATACGTTTTTCATCACAATGCTCTATGCCCTTTTCATCACAATGCTCCAAGACAACTTTAATCACAATGCTCCATGCACTTGTCATCACAGTGCTCCATGATGCATTCATCAGAATGCTCCATGGCCTTCTCTTCACAATGCTCCATGCCCCTGTCATCACAATGCTCCAAGACCCCTGTAATCAGAGTGCTCCATGCCGCTTGTCATTTTAGCGCTCCATGACGCTCGTCATCACAATTATCCATGGTCTTCTCATCACAATGCTCCACGGTCTTGCCATCACAATGCTCCATGCCCTGGTCATCACAATGCTCCATGTTCCCTGTCATCACAATTCTCCACGTTCTTGGCATCACTATGTTCCATGACATTTCCCATCACATTGTTAAATGCTTTGTCATCACAATACTCCACAAGCTTGTCATCAGAATACTCCATGAGCCTTGTCATCACAATGATCCATGACCCCGGTCATCACAATGCTCCATGAGACGTATCATCACAATGTTCCATGCCCCTTGTCATTACAATGCTCCATGATGCTCGTCACCAGAATTATCCATGGTCTTCTCATCACAGTGCTCCACGGTCTTGCCATCACAATGCTCCATGCCCTGGTCATCACAATGCTCCATGTCCCTTGTCATCACAATTCTGCACGTCCTTGTCATCACAATGCTCCATGACAGTTCTCATCACAATGTTACATGCTCTTGTCATCACAATTCTCCATGCACTTGTCATCACAATGCCCCATGACCACTGTCATAGCAAGCTCCTTGCCTTTGTCATCACAATGCTTCACGACCTTTTCATCAAAATTCTCTATGGCCGTTGTAATCACAGTGCTCCATGTCCTTGTCATCACAATGATCCATTACCTTTGTCATAACAATCCTCCATAACACTTGGCATCACAATGCTCCATGCCATTGTCATCACAATGGAACATGAAATATGCCATCACAATGCTCCCTGACACCTGTCTTCACAATACTCCATGACCTTGTCATCACAATGCTCCATGCCCTTTTCATCACAATGTGCCATGCCCACTGTCAACACAATTATCCATGAAACTTGTCAGACCAATGCTCAATGCTCCTGTCATCACAATGCTACCTGACGCCAGTCATCACAATGCTCCGTGTGTCCCGTCATCACAAGGAGCCATGACCTGTGTCATCACAATGGTCAATGCCCTCATGATCACAAGGCTCTGTGAAACTTGTCACCACAATGCTCCATGAACTTTACATCACAATGCTCAATGTCATTGTCATCACAATGCTCTATGAACGCTCTCATCACATT
The DNA here is from genome assembly GCF_964341445.2 of Mesoplodon mirus. Lineage (NCBI taxonomy): Eukaryota > Metazoa > Chordata > Mammalia > Artiodactyla > Ziphiidae > Mesoplodon > Mesoplodon mirus. The sequence continues at coordinate 514,652 of NW_028295626.1, read as the reverse complement.
GCTCCATGCCCTTGTCTTCACATAGCTCCATGACACATGTCATCAGAATGCTCCATGGCCTTCTCATCACAATGTTCCATGCCCTTGCCATCACAATGCTCCTTTACCCCTGTCACAACAATGCTCCATGACCTCTGCCATCACGATGTTCCATGGCCTTGTCATCACAAGGCTCCATGACCCTTCTCATCACAATGCTCCAAGACCCCTGTAATCACAATGCTCCATGCCCCTTTTCATCTCAATGATCCATGAACCCTGTCATCACAATGCACCATGCCCATCATCAAAATGCTTCATGCTACTGTCATCACAATGAAATCAAAATGCTCGATGACCTCTGTCATCACAATGATCCAAATCCTTGTGATCAAAATGTTCCATAACACTTATCATCACAACGCCCCATGACGCTCATCATCACAATTATCCATGGACTTCTCATCAGAATGCTCCATGACCTTTGTCATCACAATGCTCAATACACTTGTCATCACAATGCTCCCTGACACTTGTTGTCAGTATGCTCCTTGAACCCTGTCATGACAAGTCTCCATGCCTTTTTCATCACAATGTTCCATGCCCTTGTCATCACAAAGCTCCATGATGCAAGTCATCAGAACCCTCCATGGCCATCTCATCCCAATGTTCCATGCCCTTGTCATCACAATGCTCCAAGACCCCTGTAATCACAATGCTCCATGCCCCTTTTCATCAGAATATTCCATCAGACTTGTCATCACAAGTCTCCATGGTCTTCTCATCACAATGCTCCAGTACCTTGTCATCACAAGCCTCCATGGCCCCTGTCATCAAAATACTCCATGAACATTTTCAGCCCAATGCTCCTCGACCTTCTCATCACAATGCTCCATGACCCCTGTCATCACAATTCACCATTACCCCTGTCATCACAACCATCCATGAACCCTGACAACACAATGATCCGGGACTCTTGTCATCAGAATGCTCCATGCCCTTGTCATCCCAATGCTCCATGACCCCTGTGATCACAATGCTCCGTGACACTTGTCATCACAGTGCTCCATGAACCTTGTCATCACAATGCTCCATGCCTTTTTCAGCAATATGCTACATAATCTTGTTGTCACAATGCTCCATGCGCTTGTCATCACAATCCTTCATGACACTTTGGATCATATTTCTTCATGCCCTTGTCATCTCCCTCTTGCCTTTCTGGTTTTCACAGCTTTTCGGATGTCGCTTTTCACCCGTGGGAAGTGACAATTCTTTGTAGTGTGGATTTGCATTACGCGCTTGCTTCATTGTCCACAAAGTTCGTATGCGTTTTCTCCTGAATATATTCAGGAGAAAAGGCATACGCCCTTTTTGGCCAAGTGCATCATTGTCAAAGTTGTGATTCTTTTCCTGTGCTTTAAAGGTGATTCCAATTTACCTCTTGAAATATGTTTTGTGCAATTCTGCCTCATTTTCAAGTCAGCTTCGTTGCCTTCCCTCAACAGATTTTTGGGAAGACAGTAGTAATTTATAACTGTAGGTTTGTGAATTGCTGTGCCCGTGACCTCCAATTTTCAAATCCCATTTTTGGGAGCTGACCGCAAATCCACAATTTTGCTTCAGGACATATACTTGTTCCAGGGGTGACTATACTGTTCCCTGCGGGTGGCTGAGGCTTTGGTTAATTCTTCTTCCTGACGGGAATTTACAGTGACATGTGCCCGTCCAAAAGCCTACATCTACTCTCTGATTGGTTCTCCCTCTTCCCTTTCATCCTCTGCACAATTAGCAAACTGTGCGAACCAGGAGGTTATAGGGGCTGGCTCTCCTAAGTTGGGAGATTGATAGTAAAGCAGTTGGAATGCCAAACTGGAGCACAAGGATAGGAAAAATTAGGAGACTTTTAAAAACCTTTCACCATCACAGGGTGTCCATTCTCTAGGTTTCCCATACATGTTATAACTGTAGTGATATTTCCTTCTACCTGGAGATTTGGGATCCATGGAATGGTGGAATGCATTACTACTTTAAAGGGTCTGCATTTTCTCTCCCAATCTCACCAGTACTCTCAGTCCCAAGTGTCCAGCGTTATGTCTCATCCAGCTGTCATTGCAGATAGGGTCATTCCCGGTTTCATCAGAACCCCTGAAGGAATTGTGTAAGAATTTTGCTGTTTTTTTGTTTGTTTTTAAAATTCATTTTTATAATGGGGTTGAGCTGATTTTCACTGACGTGTTTATGCCGGTCTAGACACACTTGATTCCCTTATGGAGACAAATCAATACATAGGTTTTAAGATTCTCACTAGTCAGATATATTCCTCTGCGGGGAATAGGGGTTTTGAGTCCCGTTCACTGAGGAAGGGGTAGGTCTCGTCTATTCTCTATTTGGTTTATGGAATGGTACCTGTGCTAATATCAAACTCTGGTTTTATGCATCACCCCACCTCTCCTTTCCCATTAAACAGGCATAAGAATGATTTCTAAATGTGAGACTCTGTTCTCTTTCTTAATTCAGTTCATGTGTTGTGATGTTGACATTCCCTCTGTAAGTGATATCTTATGAATAGATTCTTTTTCTGTGTGACTAATTTCACTTAGATTCATCATACCTAAATCCACTCTTTATGCTGCTACTGGCCTTATGACATTGATTTCACGACTGAGTGATATTCTGTTGTACAAAGTTACTACAAGTTATTTACGCATTTCTCTTTTTCCTGGGATATTTTAGGTGTACCGAAGTTGAGGTTCTTGTATGCAGAGCAGCCCTAAACTTTGGGGTGCCTGTGTCTTGTCGATATTTAGTCTTCCCAAGTTATACGTCCATGAGTTGAAGTCCCCTTTGCACGGGGGCTTTGTATTTAAATGTTTTAGGAAACAGCATACACTTCTTCAGAGTGGCTCTTGGATATTTATACCCCACCCATCAGCGTGACTAGGCTCCCTGTTCTCCATGGCCTCTCCAGCATTTCTGGTTTGTACATATTTTTTGGATGGCCTTTCTAAGCAGTGGACATTGAGACTTCTTTGTTGTGCGGATTTGCATTTCCCGCTTGCTTGGTTGGCCAAAATCTCTGTATGTGTTTTTTTCTTGAAGATATTCACGAAGAAAACGCATACACCCTTTTGCCCTACTGCATCATTTGAGAAATTCTGCTGCTTTTCATATGCTTTAAATGTGAGTACAATCTACCTTTTGAAATCTGTTTCCTGCAATTCTGCCTCTCATTCAGATCCTCTTTTTTGCCTTACCTGAATATACTTTTGGACGTTGGTTATCATTTATATCTTTGCAGGTCTTTGAATTGTCTGCTCCTGAGCTCCATTTTGCACCTCGCTTTTTTTGTGAGCTGGCCGCCAAACCATTGGATTGCTTCTGGCCCTTTTCTGGTTCTGAGGAGGCAGGCTGAGCCTTTGGTTAATTCTTCTTCCTAATGGGAAATTAGAGTGACATGTGCCTGTCAAAACCCCTACAGCTAATCTCTCATTGGTTCACCCCTTCCCATTTATCCCCTGCACAAATTGCAAACTGTTTGAAACAGGAGGTTAAAGGTGCTGATTCTCCAAGTGGGGAGATTTTTAGTATTGTGGCTGGAATGGCGAACCCCAGCACCAGGAGATCAAAAATGAGGTGCATTTTAGAAACCTTTCCTGAGCACACGGTGTACATTCATCTCGGTTTCGCAGGCATGTTTTCGCTGTCAGAAGATTCCCTTGAAACTGCCGATTTGGGACCCATGGAATGGGTACCAGGCAGCATTACTTTAAAAGGTCTGCATTTCCTCACCCAGCCTCTCTAACATCTCTTAGTGTGCATAGCTTCCAGCCTTATATATCATCCTGCTGTGGGTCTACATGTGTTCAATCCATGTTACATCGTAGCCCTTCAACAAAAGTTGTAAGAATTTTTGTCTGTCTCACTGTTTTTATAAATATTTTTAAATTTATTTTTATATTGGTTACAGCTGATTTTCAAAGCTCTGTCTTTTGCTGCTGTACATCCACTTGATTCATGTACTGTGAGACAACAATAAATTATTTTTCAGATGCTTACGAGTCATATGTATTATTGTCCAGTGACTTGAGTGGGCTGAGTGCAGTTCTTTGAGGTACCGTGTAGGCCTTGTCAGTTATTCAGTTTGGTACTCGGAATGGTATCTTTGCTAATTTCAACCTCCTTGATAATACCTCACCATTCCTCACCTTCCCATTTAGCAGCCTTATGTCTATTTTCTACATACTTGACTATGTTTCTGTTTTGTACTTTATTTCATGTGTAGCCTTTTTTTTATTTTTTTGCTTTATAACAAATTTAATCAGTTATACATATACATATGTTTCCATATCCCCTCCCTTTTGCGTCTCCCTCCCACCCTCCCTATCCCACCCCTCCAGGCGATCACAAGGCACCGAGCTGATCTCCCTGTGCTATGCGGCTGCTTCCCACTAGCTATCTACCTTACGTTTGATAGTGTATATATGTCCATGCCACTCTTTCACTTTGTCACAGCTTACCCTTTCCCCTCCCCATATCCTCCAGTCCATTCTCTAGTAGGTCTGTGTCTTTATCCCTGTCTTACCCCTATGTTCTTCATGACATTTTTTTTCTTAAATTCCATATATATGTGTTAGCATACGGTATTTGTCTTTCTCTTTCTGACTTACTTCACTCTGTATGACAGACTCTAGGTCTATCCACCTCATTACAAATAGCTCAATTTCATTTCTTTTCATGGCTGAGTAATATTCCATTGTATATATGTGCCACATCTTCTTTATCCATTCATCCGATGATGGACACTTAGGTTGTTTCCATCTCCGGGCTATTGTAAATAGGGCTGCTATGAACATTTTGGTACATGTCTCTTTTTGAATTATGGTTTTCTCAGGGTATATGCCCAGTAGTGGGATTGCTGGGTCATATGGTAGTTCTATTTGTAGTTTTTTAAGGAACCTCCATACCGTTCTCCATAGCGGCTGTACCAGTTCACATTCCCACCAGCAGTGAAAGAGTGTTCCCTTTTCTCCACACCCTCTCCAGCATTTATTGTTTCTAGATTTTTTGATGATGGCCATTCTGACTGGTGTGAGATGATATCTCATTGTAGTTTTGATTTGCATTTCTCTAATGAGTAAAGATGTTGAGCATCCTTTCATGTGTTTGTTGGCAGTCTGTATATCTTCTGTGGAGAAATGTCTATTTAGGTCTTCTGCCCATTTTTGGATTGGGTTGTTTGTTTTTTTGTTATTGAGCTGCATGAGCTGCTTATAAATTTTGGAGATTAATCCTTTGTCAGTTGCTTCATTTGCAAATATTTTCTCCCATTCTGAGGGTTGTCTTTTGGTCTTGTTTATGGTTTCCTTTGCTGTGCAAAAGCTTTTAAGTTTCATTAGGTCCCATGTGTTTATTTTTGTCTTTATTTCCATTTCTCTAGGAGGTGGGTCAAAAAGGATCTTGCTGTGATTTATGTCATAGAGTGTTCTGCCTATGTTTTCCTCTAAGAGTTTGATAGTGTCTGGCCTTACATTTAGGTCTTTAATCCATTTTGAGCTTATTTTTGTGTATGGTGTTAGGGAGTGATCTAATCTCATACTTTCACATGTCCCTATCCAGTTTTCCCAGCACCACTTATTGAAGAGACTGTCCTTTCTCCACTGTACATTCCTGCCTCCTTTATCAAAGATAAGGTGACCATATGTCCGTGGGTTTAACTCTGGGCTTTCTATCCTGTTCCATTGATCTATCTTTCTGTTTTTGTGCCAGTACCATACTGTCTTGATTACTGTAGCTTTGTAGTATAGTCTGAAGTCAGGGAGCCTGATTCCTCCAGCTCCATTTTTCGTTCTCAAGATTGATGTGGCTATTCGGGGTCTTTTGTGTTTCCATACAAATTGTGAAAGTTTTTGTTCTAGTTCTGTGAAAAATGCCAGTGGTAGTTTGATAGGGATTGCATTGAACCTGTAGATTGCTTTGGGTAGTAGAGTCATTTTCACAATGTTGATTCTTCCAATCCAAGAACATGGTACATCTCTCCATCTATTTGTATCATCTTTAATTTCTTTCATCAGTGTCTTATAATTTTCTGCATACAGGTCTTTTGTCTCCTTAGGTAGGTTTATTCCTAGATATTTTATTCTTTTTTTGTAATGGTAAATGGGAGTGTTTCCTTGATTTCAATTTCAGATTTTTCATCATTAGTATATAGGAATGCCAGATATTTCTGTGCATTAATTTTGTATCCTGCAACTTTACCAAATTCATTGATTAGCTCTAGTAGTTTTCTGGTAGCATCTTTAAGATTCTCTATGTATAGTATCATGTCATCTGCAAACAGTGACAGCTTTACTTCTTCTTTTCCAATTTGGATTCCTTTTATTTCCTTTTCTTCTCTGATTGCTGTGGCTAAAACTTCCAAAACTAAGTTGAATAAGAGTGGGGAGAGTGTGCAACCTTGTCTTGTTCCTGATCTTAGTGGAAATGGTTTCAGTTTTTCACCATTGAGGACGATGCTGGCTGTGGGTTTGTCATATATGGCCTTTATTATGTTGAGGAAAGTTCCCTCTATGCCTACTTTCTGCAGGGTTTTTATCATAAATGGGTGTTGAATTTTGTCGAAAGCTTTCTCTGCATCTATTGAGATGATCATATGTTTTTTCTCCTTCAATTTGTTAATATGGTGTATCACGTTGATTGATTTGCGTATATTGAAGAATCCTTGCATTCCTGGAATAAACCCCACTTGATCATGGTGTATGATCCTTTTAATGTGCTGTTGGATTCTGTTTGCTAGTATTTTGTTGAGGATTTTTGCATCTATGTTCATCAGTGATATTGGCCTGTAGTTTTCTTTCTTTGTGACATCCTTGTCTGGTTTGGGTATCAAGGTGATGGTGGCCTCGTAGAATGAGTTTGGGAGTGTTCCTCCCTCTGCTATATTTTGGAAGAGTTTCAGAAGGATAGGTGTTAGCTCTTCTCTAAATGCTTGATAGAATTCGCCTGTGAAGCCTTCTGGTCCTGGGCTTTTGTTTGTTGGAAGATTTTTTATTACAGTTTCAATTTCAGTGCTTGTGATTGGTCTGTTCATATTTTCTATTTCTTCCTGGTTCAGTCTCGGCAGGTTGTGCATTTCTAAGAATTTGTCCATTTCTTCCAGGTTGTCCATTTTATTGGCATAGAGTTGCTTATAGTAATCTCTCATGATCTTTTGTATTTCTGCAGTGTCAGTTGTTACTTCTCCTTTTTCATTTCTAATTCTATTGATTTGAGTCTTCTCCCTTTTTTTCTTGATGAGTCTGGCTAATGGTTTATCAATTTTGTTTATCTTCTCAAAGAACCAGCTTTTAGTTTTATTGATCTTTGCTATCGTTTCCTTCATTTCTTTTTCATTTATTTCTGATCTGATTTTTATGATTTCTTTCCTTCTGCTAACTTTGGGATGTTTTTGTTCTTCTTTCTCTAATTGCTTTAGGTGCAAGGTTAGGTTGTTTATTCGAGATGCTTCCTGTTTCTTAAGGTGGGATTGTATTGCTATAAACTTCCCTCTTAGAACTGCTTTTGCTGCATCCCATAGATTTTGGGTCGTCGTGTCTCCATTGTCATTTGTTTCTAGGTAATTTTTAATTTCCTCTTTGATTTCTTCAGTGATCACTTCGTTATTAAGTAGTGTATTGTTTAGCCTCCATGTGTTTGCATTTTTTACAGATCTTTTCCTGTAATTGATATCTAGTCTCATAGCATTGTGGTCGGAAAAGATACTTGATACAATTTCAATTTTCTTAAATTTACCAAGGCTTGATTTGTGACCCAAGATATGATCTATCCTGGAGAATGTTCCATGAGCACTTGAGAAAAATGTGTATTCTGTTGTTTTTGGATGGAATGTTCTATAAATATCAATTAAGTCCATGTTGTTTAATGTATCATTTAAAGCTTGTGTTTCCTTATTTATTTTCATTTTGGATGATCTGTCCATTGGTGAAAGTGGGGTGTTAAATTCCCCTACTAAGATTGTGTTACTGTCAATTTCTCCTTTTATGGCTGTTAGTATTTGCCTTATGTATTGAGATGCTCCTATGTTGGGTGCATAAATATTTACAATTGTTATATCTTCTTCTTGGATTGATCCCTTGATCATTAGGTAGTGTCCTTCTTTGTCTCTTCTAGTAGTCTTTATTTTAAAGTCTATTTTGTCTGATATGAGAATTGATACTCCAGCTTTCTTTTGATTTCCATTTGCATGGAATATCTTTTTCCATCCCCTTACTTTCAGTCTGTATGTGTCTCTAGGTCTGAAGTGGGTCTCTTGTGGACAGCATATATATGGGTCTTGTTTTTGTATCCATTCAGCCACTCTGTGTCTTTTGGTGGGAGCATTTAGTCCATTTACATTTAAGGTAATTATCGATATGTATGTTCCTATTCCCATTTTCTTAATTGTTTTGGGTTCGTTATTGTAGGTCTTTTCCTTCTGTTGTTTTTCTTGCCTAGAGAAGTTCCTTTAGCATTTGTTGTAAAGCTGGTTTGGTGGTGCTGAACTCTCTCAGCTTTTGCTTGTCTGTAAATGTTTTAATTTCTCCATCAAATCTGAATGAGATCCTTGCTGGGTAGAGTAATCTTGGTTGCAGGTTTTTCTCCTTCATCACTTTAATTATGTCCTGCCACTCCCTTCTGGCTTGTAGAGTTTCTGCTGAGAGATCAGCTGTTATCCTGATGGGGATTCCCTTGTGTGTTATTTGTTGTTTTTGCCTTGCTGCTTTTAATATGATTTCTTTGTGTTTAATTTTTGACAGTTTAATTAATATGTGTCTTGGCGTATTTCTCCTTGGATTTATTCTGTATGGGACTCTCTGTGCCTCCTGGACTTGATTAACTATTTCCTTTCCCATATTAGGGAAGTTTTCCACTATAATCTCTTCAAATATTTTCTCAGTCCCTTTCTTTTTCTCTTCTTCTTCTGGAACCCCTATAATTCGAATGTTGGTGCGTTTAATGTTGTCCCAGAGGTCTCTGAGACTGTCCTCTGTTCTTTTCATTCTTTTTTCTTTATTTTGCTCTGCAGCAGTTATTTCCACTATTTATCTTCCACCTCACTTATCCGTTCTTCTGCCTCAGTTATTCTGCTATTGATCCCATCTAGAGTATTTTTTATTTCATGTATTGTGTTTTTAATCGATGCTTGATTCATCTTTAGTTCTTCTAGGTCCTTGTTAACTGTTTCTTGCATTTTGTCTATTCTATTTCCAAGATTTTGGATCTGGGAAATAGAATCTTGGATCATCTTTACCATCATTATTCTGAATTCTTTTTCAGGTAGACTGCCTATTACCTCTTCATTTTTTAGATCTGGTGGGTTTTTATCTTGCTCCTTCTCCTGCTGTGTGTTTTTCTGTCTTCTCATTTTGCTTATGTTACTGTGTTTGGGGTCTCCTTTTTGCAGGCTGCAGGTTCGTAGTTCCTGTTGTTTTTGGTGTCTGTCCCCAGTGGCTAAGGTTGGTTTAGTGGGTTGTGTAGGCTTCCTGGTGGAGGGGACTAGTGCCTGTGTTCTGGTGGATGAGGCTGGATCTTGTCTTTCTGGTGGGCAGGTCCACGTCTGGTGGTGTGTTTTGGGGTGTCTGCGGACTTTTTATGATTTTAGGCCACCTCTCTGCTAATGGGTGGCATTGTGTTCCTGTCTTGCTAGTTGTTTGGCATAGGGTGTCCAGCACTGTAGCTTGCTGGTCGTTGAGTGAAGCTGGGTGCTGGTGTTGAGATGGAGATCTCTGGAAGATTTTTGCCGTTTGATATTATGTGGAGCTGGGAGGTCTCTTGTGGACCAGTGTCCAGAAGTTGGCTCTCCCACCTCAGAGGCACAGCACTGACTCCGGGCTCCTCAATTTGGGATGATGTGTTGTCTACTCATGTATTCCACAGATGCAGCGTACATCAAGTTGATTGTGGAGCTTTAATCCACTGCTTCTGAGGCTGCTGGGAGAGGTTTACCTTTCTCTTCTTTGTTCTCACAGCTCCTGGGTCTCAGCTTTGATTTGGCCCCGCCTCTGCATGTAGGTCACCGGAGGGCGTCTGTTCTTTGCTCAGACAGGACAGGGTTAAAGGAACAGCCGCTTCAGGCACTCTTGCTCACTCAGGCCGAGCGGGAGGGAGGGGCACAGAGTGCGGGGCGAGCCTGCAGTGGCAGAGGTCGGCGTGACATTGCACCAGCCCAAGGCGTGCCGTGCGTTATCCCAGGGAAGCCACCCCTGGATCCCGGGATTCCGGCAGTGGTGGGCTGCACAGGCTCCGGGAAGGGCGGTGTGGGCAGTGACCTGCGCTCGCACACAGGCTTCTTGGCGGTGGCAGCAGCAGCCCCAGCGTCCCACGCCCGTCACTGGGCTCCGCACTTTCAGTCACGACTCGCGCCCGTCTGTGGAGCCCCTTTAAGCAGCACTCTTAATCCCCTCTCCTCGCGCACCAGGAAACCAAGAGGGAAGAAAAAGTCTCTCCCCTCTTTGGCAGCTCCAGAGTTTTCCCGGACTCCCTCCCGGCTAGCTTTGGCACATTAGCCCTGTTCATGCTGAGTTCTCGCTGCCAGCCCCAGTCCTCTCTCTGCGCTCTGACCGAAGCCCGAGCCACAGCTTCCAGTGCTGCGCGCCATGGCGGGCAAGCAGACAAGACTCTTGGGCTGGTGAGTGCCGCTCGGCACTGATCCTCTGTGTGGGGATCTCTCCGCTTTGCCCTACCCAGGTATGTGGGGAGTTTCTTGCCTTTTGGGAGGTCTGGGGTCTTATGCCAGCGTTCAGTAGGTGTTCTGTAGGAGTTGTTCCATGTGTAGCTGTATTTCTGGTGTATCCGTGGGGAGGAAGGTGATCTCCGCGTCTTACTCTTCCGCCATCTTACCCGGTCAAATGAATCGTGTAGCCATTTTTGATTCCACCTTTAAGTGACATCTTATGATATGTGTCTCTTTCTTTCTGACATATGTCACTTAGAATGATCGTATGTAACTCCTCCAGAGTTGTTACAACTGGCCTTCTTTCATTGATTTCGGGATGAGTAATATTCCACTCTACATAAGTACCCCATCTCTTTTATCCATTTTATCCTTCCAGGGACATTTAGGTTATATCCAAGTGGAGGCCCTTTTTAACAGAGAGGTGGTAAACGTTGGCATGACTGTTTTCTGTCGATTTTTGTTTTTCCCAAGGTATACGCCCATGAGTGCAAGTGCACTATGCTCTGTAGCTCATCTTTTAGATGTTTTAGCAAACACAATACACTTCTCCAGAGTGGCCGTTGGCAAATTACATTTCCACTATCAGCCTCACAGGGCTCCCTTTTCTCCTCGCCCTGTCCTGCATTTCTGGTGTTTACACTTTATGTGGATGGCCCTTTTGACTGATGTGAAGTGATACATTTTGTAGTATTGATTTCCAGTGCCCACCTCTTTGGTTGGATAAAAAGTGTGTATGGCCTTTACTTGAATATATTCAGAAAAAATGCATACGCCCTTTTGGGCCAACTGCATCATTGGCGATGTTCAGCCCCTTTTCTTGTGCTTTAATGGGGAGTCCTTTGTACCTCTTCAAATCTGTTTCCTGCCACTCTCCCTTGCTTACAACTCCTTTTCTGTGACGTAACTCAAGACATTTTTCGATGATAGATATTTTCAACTCTGCAGTTTCATGAATTTTAGTGCCTCTGAGTTCCATTTTTCAACTTGTGTTTTTGGAAACTGGACACAAAACAGCGGGATTTCCTCTAGATCTATTCTGTTTCCGTGGGCAATTCTAGCCTTAAATGAATTTGTCTTCCAGATTGGAAATTAGAGTGGCATGTGCCTGTCTGAACAACTAAGACTTGTCTCTAAATTTTTCTCTTCCTTCTGCTTCATCCTCTGGACAAATTCCAAACTGTGTGCAACAGGATGTTGACGGTGCTGATACCCCCAAGTGAGGAGATAGTTAGGAAAGATGCTGGAGGGGTGAACCCGAGCACCAGGCGATGAGGAGATGAGGTGCCTTTTCCAAACTCTTTCCGATCAAACGGTGTACCATCCTCTAGGTGTGACAGGCATGTTTTAGCTGTAGGAAGGGTCCCGTGCATGGAAGGAGAACAACAGGGATTTTTCCAAATCAGTGCTTCCCTGTACCCCAAACTGGAGAATTTTTAAGCTACAGCTACACGTATGTCCATTAAGGGCCTTGGGAAATAGGCAGAGCCCAAATTTTAGATGATTGAAATCTTCAGGGTAAGAAGCATTCACCATCGGCCTTACTTAGGTTACATTTTATCTGTCATTGATAGATGATGTCAATAAAAATATCGATTCTTTTTCAGATTATTTCCCCTTATAGGTTATTGCAAAATATTCAGTGTAGTTCCCTGTGCTATACAGTAGTTCCTTGTTGATGATCTATTTTATACATAGCAGTGTGTATGTGTTAATCCCAAACTGTTAATTTATCCCTTCTCCTACCTTTCCCCTTTGGTAATAATAAATTATAAGATTTTATACTTCTCAGAAATGGGGGAGCTGAAAGAGAGGTATCCTTTTCAATGGAAAAGCATTCAAAACAAGATTGAAGCTTCAGCCAAGAGTATTCGATGTACATCCATGGAAATAAATCACTTCATTTCTCTAATGTTGACCTGACAAATAAGACAGACGTCTTCACTGAACTTGCTTATAGTAAAGTGATGGAAATATCAAAGGTAAGTCTTAGAAACATCTTATTTTACCCGAGCATTATACACTGCTCTATGTTAACTACAGTTTGGCTCACACATCTGTTCATTGATGTTACAAGGTTCTCAATTTCTGTTACTGATCCTCCAGAGTGGACCCCTACAGGAGTCCCCATGCCCAGTGTCATTGGAGCCAACAGATCAAGACTGAGTTTGGTTCAGAAGCAAAGGAAACATTATTTTGAAAACAGAGTGGAGAGGTGAGAGCGTGCACGCCCCCATGGGTTCTGGGCTGGACTGCTGTGTAGGGATCCCAGCAGCGTCAGTGGGAAGGAGGGGATGGAGCTCTTGAGGGCTGGGTTGGCTGCAGCTCAGGCACTGAGCCTCAGAGTCTGCATGTGACCCCGCTAGCTGAGGTGTCGACCCAGCCATTCTGCACTAGGAAATCTGGTCTGAAGTGCCGGGTGTGGGACCTCTGCATACAGAACCCTAGACACACGTGAATTAGACAAATCACAAAGGAAAAACATGTTAGACTTTCTTTTATTGCTCAGATTCTCTTTTTATCTCCCAGGAATTTTTAATGAACGTTGCCAGAGACGAACACCTCCTCTGCTTTTTGTTCCATTCCTCATTCTTGGGGTGTTGAGGGTGCAGACCCCTCTATTGTAACTGCTTCATGCTGTGGTGGCAGCCCTGATACCTGGGGGGAGGTGCAAAACGTCTCCCCACCAGCCTCCAGGTGAGGTTGATTGTCCCAAGGCCTCCTGCCTCACTTCTCGTCTGCCTGAGCACCAGCATTGGAAGTGTTATAGATTCTAATGACCTTTAAGTGTCCAGGAAAGAGATGCGCATAGATGCTGAGGTGGCAGGTTTCACCCCACCCCACATTTGTTCGGCAACCTTAGGCTGACGGTTTTTGCCAGCCTAGATGCTCTGACCAGTAGTCTGTGCTTTCTTTAATTAGGTCCCTGAATTAATGTACAAACAGCACCATGTGTCAGAGCCCTGCCCGTGCAACTCCCAGAGAGTCCAGGATCAGTGGTGATCCAGGACCATGACGTCCACTGAGTCAATGGCTTTAAGAAGTAGCCAGCAGTCCAGCCGGTCATATTCGCCACCATCACCGCAGTGTCTGTAGGGTTTTCTATTGTGAAAGCGTGATATACGTTTCCCCAGCCAAGCTTATTAGCTCCCCTCTGGGTGCAGTAAGTCCTGCAAGCAGTAGTCTGCTCTTTCGGGGCACAGTCTTGTTGTTTTCTGGGAGAAACTCCAGGTCAAGTGATGGTCACATGAGTAATCTTGCGGGCCCATTGCCCCCGTTTGTCTCTCTAGAGGTTGGAGTTGGAGGGCCTCCTCACTCGAGGTCAGTGTGTCCACAGAACGAGCCCTGCAACTTCAGGGCATGATGGGTTGTTAGGATCCCCACGTGGGGTCCTTTTCCCTTAGGAGGGAGCTGGCCTTGTGGGCTGCTGATTTCCAGCTTTTTAGATACCCCAGTATCCTGGCCTGATGCGTCGGTGGGCAAAGCCCTTGGTGACCATAGTTTATCATACATGAAGGGCATTCTTGTTGTGCTCCATTTCAAGTGGTCCCAGTTTTTGCACTAATGCTCCAAGGGCGATTAACCTTTGACCGGGTATGTAAAGGTCAAAGGGCTTAGCTAAATTAGGAAGTTCCTGGGCAAGGGTCTGAATTGACTGCTCTTTCCATTCTTGAAGGCTGCTTCTGGATTCTATTCAAAAGGATCATCATCTTTTCGTGTCAGTGTTTCATGTAGAGGCCCAGCTATTAGACTGTAGTTAGGGATCCGGATGCAGAAAACCATGGCCTACCCAGGAACCCCTAAGCTGTCTTCTAGTTTTAGAAGAGGTAAGGCTACAAATGGCTTCTTCCCTATCCTGGGATGCGTTTCTCCAAATATCTGTGAGAATGAAGCCCAGGCATGTCACCTGAGCATGGGATATTTGAGCCTTTTTCTTGGACACCTTCTATCCTTTCTTGGCTAGGTAGTTCAGAGGCGTCTTTAGTAGGCCTGGCGATCAGAATGTCATTTGCATATTGAAGGAGGGTTCCCTTTTACAGAGGTAGAACTTTTAGGTCTTTAGAGGACATTTCCCCAATGATGGTGTGGGGATTTTTGAACCATTGGGGCAGGACGGCCCAGCATTATTGCTTTTGTTGCATGTTGTGTCCTGCCACTCACAAGCCAAAAATTCTTGTGACTCTGAGATGAATGGAATACAGAAGAAGGCATCATTGAAGTGTAATACAGAATGTCATGGTCTGGTTGATGGAAGAATTTCCAGCAGGGTGTAGGAAATAGGAGCTACTGGATGTATATCCTCGGTGGCTTCACTGACTGTCCTGATATCCCTTACCAGGTCTCCAGCAGCCCATGGGGCTCTCGTGGTCAGGCAAATCCCAGTATATGGAGCTCACCTGGGCTGCACCCCCCATCCACACAGCCCACGGGGCTCTCGTGGTCAAGTCCCTCCCAGGGTATGGAGCTCACCTGTGCAGCTACCCAGCAGCCCATGGGGCTCTCCCAATCAGGCCCTTCCCAGGATACAGATCTCCCCTGGGCAGGTACCCCAGCAGGGCTGGACACACAGGAACTGTGCACATAGCCCACCTTGCAGAGAACCCCCAGCTCACCTGTCGCTCACAGCTGACACAGAACACCTCAGAGCAGGACTTGAACTAACAAACAGCAGCTGTGACAGGTATGTGACCCTGGCTATCACTCTGTGCAGCCTCTCTCTGCCTGGTCTTCCAGACACTTCCACTGCAGCCAGGGCACCAGGCCTCTGTCTCCAGCCACCATCACTCCTCTCCCTGACTCCTGGGTTCCTCTCATTAGGATAGGGTCTTCTTGAAGTTGTTCTCCACTCATGGACCAGATAAAATGATTAGAAAACAAGCGGCAGCTGCAGCCCCTTGACTAGCCTGAATCTCAAGGGCCCACACCTGTTCCTTGGGCCTGGCCCATTTAGCAAGGTTCATTTTCTGCTACTGTGAGACCCTGAGGGGTGAGAATTGGCTGATTTGGGCAGCCTTACACTGCCTGACAGCCCTCCCCAGGTGTGCCCGTGTTGAGGTCAATATAAACACCTCTCCAGTCAACAAGAGCCCCTGTAGCTGTGCCTGACGCCATATTCTCTGCCCCGTCAGCAGTGTCGGGGCTGGGGTGGTGGTAGGGAGTGAGGGGCCGTGGCTTTGTGGGTGGCCCAGTGTGAGTCGGCTCTGCTGGACTTTCTGCAGGAGTTGCCAGGCTGCCACCTGCTAAAGAAGAGGATGTGTCATTCATACCTGCCGCTGGAATTTCTCCCCAGGCAGAGGTGGGGAAGTAAAAAAGCAGTGGGGGCCGTGGCAGGAGGGGTATCTCAGGCAGGGAAATGGAAAGCTTCCAGAAGAGCATCTGGGGCCAGGACCATCCTGACTGGCCTGCAGGCACCAAGTCGGCCTGTGTGCTGTCGCTGGTGTGGCTCCACAGCCCTTCCTCTAGGCTTGCAAGTGCTTGTACATATTCAGGTGTTTTACCTGGAAAGGGTGGGAAGAGTTCAGCTGCAGCAGGACTGGGGCTCAGCTCACATTTACTCACAGACGCCTCGACACAGTCCCCCAGCTTTGCAATGAGGATGCTCCGTGTGGGGGAGCACTGCTGACTGCATGGGAGACGATTTCCCACCTGTAACCAACTTAAGAATTTTTTACCACTGGAGCAAGTGCCCTGATATGATTTTCCACTGTATAACTGGTGGGTTCTGTTTTTATTTTTTTTCATTTTTTCTTTTTGGTTCAAGGTAGATTTTATTTATTCCTCTTTGTTTTTTAATTTGGAGATATAAACATGGAAATAATGCATTAATATAAAGACGTGTATGTGAAGGGACAAAATTTTTCTGTTTTATTTTATTAAATGTTATTTATTTATTTTTATTTTTTTAAATTTATTTATATCTTTTATACAGCATGTTCTTATTGGATATCTATTTTATACATATAAGTGTGCACATGTGAATCCCAGTCTCCCAATTCATCCCACCACCACCCTCACATGGTGTTCCCCCCTTGGTGTCCATATGTTTTTTTCTCTACATCTGTGTCTCTATCTCTGCCCTGCAAACCGGTTCATCTGTACCATTTTTCTAGGTTCCACATATATGCATTAATATACAATATTTGTTTTTCTCTTTCTGACTTACTTCACTCCGTATGACAGTCTCTAGATCCATCAAGGTCTCTACAAATGACCCAATTTCATTCCTATGTATGGCTGAGTAATATTCCATTGTATATATGTACGACATCTTTATCCATTCGTCTGTCTGTGGGCACTTAGGTTGCTTTCATTACCTGGCTATTGTAAATAGTGCTGCAATGAACACTGTGGTGAATGTGTCTTTTTAATTTATGTTTTTTTCTGGGTATATGCCCAGTAGTGGGATTGCTGGATTATATGGTAATTCTATTTTTAGTTTTTTATGGAACCTCCATACTGTTCTCCAAAGAGACTGTATCGATTTACATTTCCAACAATAGTGGAAGAAGATTCCTTTTCTCCACACCCTCTCCAATATTTGTTGTTTGTAGATTTTCTGATGATGTGACGTGATACCTCATTGTAGTTTCGATTTCCATTTCTCTAATAATTAGTGATGTTGAGCAGATTTTCATGTGCGTACTGGCCATCTCTATGTCTTCTTGGAAGAAATATCTATTTAGATCTTCTTCCATTTTCGTATTGGGTTGTTTGTTTTATTAATATTGAGCTGCATGAGCTGTTTATATATATTGGAGATTAATCATTTGTCCATTGATTCGTTTGCAAATAGTTTCTGCCATTCTGAGGGTTGTCTTTTCGTCTTGTTTGTAGTTTCCTTTGCTTTGCAAAAGATTTTACGTTTCATTACGTCCCATATGTTTAGATTTCTTTTTTATTTCATTACTATAGGAGGTGGATCAAAAAAGATCTTGCTGTGATTTACGTCAGAGTATCCTTCGTAAGTTTTCCTGTCAGAGTTTTATACTGTCAGGTCTTACATTAATGTCTCTAATCCATTTTGAATATATTTTTATGTATGGTGTTGGGGAGTGTTCCAGTTTCATTTTTTACATGTAGCTGTCCATATTTCCCAGCACCAATGATTGAAGAGACTGTCTTATCTCCATTGTATAGTCTTGCTTCCTTTGTCATAGATTAGTTGACCATAGGTGTGTAGGTTTATCCCTGGGCTTTCTTTTTTTTTTTTTTCCTTTTACACGTTTATTGGAGTATAATTGATTTACAATGGAGTGTTCGTTTCTGCTGTATAACAAAGTGAATCAGCTATACATATACAAATATCACCAGATCCCCTCCCTCTTGCATCTCCCTCCCACACTCCATATCCCACCCCTTTATGTGGTCACAAAGCACCGAGCTGATCTCCCTGTTCTATGTGGCTGCTTCCCAATAGCTATTGGTGTTACATTTGGTAATGTATTTATGTGCATGCCACTCTCTCACTTCGTCCCAGCTTACCCATCCCCCGTCTGGTGTCCTCAAGTCATTTCTCTATGTCTGTGTCCTTAATCCTGTCCTGCCACTAGGTTCTTCAAAATCTTTTATTTTTCTTCATTAGATTCCGTATATCTTTGTTAATATACAGTATTTCTTTTTCCCTTTCTGACTTACTTCACTGTGTTGGACAGATTCTAAGTCCATCCACCTCAGTACAAATAACTCAGTTTTGCTTCTTTTTATGGCTGAGTAATATTCCATTGTATATATGTGCCAGATCTTCTTTATCCATTCATCTGTCGATGGACACTTAGGTTGCTTCCACGTCCTGGCTATTGCAAATAGAGCTGCAATGAACATTTTTGTACATAACTCTTTTTGAATTATGGTTTTCGCAAGGCAAATGCCCAGTAGTTGGATTGTTGTGTCATATGGTACTATTATTGTTAGTTATTTAAAGGAACCTCCGTACTGTTCTCCCTAATGCCCATATCAATTTACATTCCCACCCACAGTGCAAGTGTGTTCCCTTTTCTCCAATAAAGGCCTCTCCAGCATTTATTGTTTTGTAGATTATTTTGATGATTGCCACTCTGACTGCTGTGAGGTGATACCTCAAGGTAGTTTTGATTTGCATTTCTCTAATGATTAGTGATGTTCAGCATCCTTTCATGTGTTTCTTGGTAATCTGTATATCTTCTTTGGAGAAATGTCTATTTAGGTCTTCTGCCCGTTTTTGGATTGGGTTGTTTGTTTTTGTGATATTGAGCTACATGTGGTACTTGTAAAGTTTGGAGATTAATCCTTTGTCAATTGCTTCATTTGAAAATATTTTCTCCCATTCTGAGGGTTGTTTTTGCATCTTGTTTATGTTTTCCTGTACTGTGTAAAAGCTTTTAAGTTTCATTAGGTCCCATTTGTTGATTTCTGTTTTTATTTCCTTTTCTCTAAGTGGTGGGTCCAAAAGGATCTTGCTGTGATTTATGTCATAGAGTGTTCTGCCTATGGTTTCCTCTAAGTGTTTTATAGTGTCTGGTCTTATATTTAGATCTCTAATCAATTTAGAGTTTATTTTTGTGTATGGTGTTATGGAGTGTTCTAATTTCATTCTTTTATGTGTAGGGGTCCAGTTTTTCCAGCACCAATTACTGAAGAGACTGTCTTTTCTCCATTGTATATCCTTA
The DNA here is from genome assembly GCF_964341445.2 of Mesoplodon mirus. NCBI lineage: Eukaryota > Metazoa > Chordata > Mammalia > Artiodactyla > Ziphiidae > Mesoplodon > Mesoplodon mirus. The sequence goes on along the minus strand of NW_028295626.1, from coordinate 495,320 downwards.
GCTCCTTTGTCATAGATGAGATACCCATAGGTATGTAGGTTTATCTCTGGGCTTTCTGTCCTGTTCCATTGATCTGTGTTTTTGCCAATCTACATACACTTGATTCCATTATGGAGACATATAAATACATAGGTTTCAAGGTTATTTCCAGTCAGATATATTCCTCTTCAGTGAATAGGTTGTTTTGTGTCCAGTTCATTGAGAAAGGAGTAGGTCTTGTCTATTACATATTTGGTATATGGAATGGGATCTGTGCTAATTTCAAACTCTGCTTTTACACATCACCCCACGTCACCTTTCCCCTTAAGGAGGCATAAGTGTGTTTTCTAAATGTGTAACTCTGTTCTCTTTTGAAATTCAGTTCATGTGTGGCCATGTTTACATTCCCTCTATAAGTGATATATTACAATAAATTTCTTTTTCTTTGTAGCTCATTTCACTTAGCATCATCGTACCTAAAGCCACTCATTATGCTGCTATTGGCCTTATGACATTGATTTTATGTCTGAGTGACATTCCACTGTATATAAGTACCACAACATCTATATCCATTTTTCTTTTCTTTTTCTGGGATATTTAAAGTGTACCGAAGTCGAGGTTCTTGTAAACAGAGTAGCCCTAAAGATTGGGCTGTCTGTGTGTTGTGGATGTTTAGTTTTCCCAAAATACACGCCCATGAGTGGAAGTGTGCTATGCTCTGTAGCTCTGTTTTAGAAAACAACATACAGTTCTCCAGAGAGGCTGTTGGCAATTTACATCCTGTCCATCGGCGTAACCAGGCTCCCTTTTCTCCATGGCCTGTCCTGCATTTGTGGTTTTTACACTATTTGCGGATGGCCCTTTTGACTGGAGGTAAGGGACACTTCTCTGTAGTGTGGATTTGCAATGACTGATGGCTTGCTTGGCCAAAAAGGGCATATGCATTTTTTCCCGAATATATTCAAGAAAATACACATACTCCCTTTTCAGCCAAGAGCAACATTGTCGAAGTTCTGTCGCTTTTCATGTGCTTTAAAGACGACTCCAATCTACCTCTTGAAATCTGTTTCCTTCAGTTCTGCCTTGCATTCAAATCCTCTTCACTGCCTTACCTCAATATATTTCTGGATGATAGTTGTCCTTTATAACTCTGCAAGTTAGTGAATTGCTGTGCCCCTGATTTCCATTTTTCAACTCGCCTATTTGTGAGCTGGCTGCAATACCGCAGGATGGCTTTAGGCCCTACTCTGGTTCCGGGGCTTCAGGCTGAGCCTTTGGTTAATTATTCTTCCTGATGGGAAACTAGAGTGACATGTGCCCATCCAAACACCTACAGCTAATCTCTCATTTATTTCCCCTCTTCCTGTTCATCCACTGCACAATTTGCAAACTGTGCATAACAGGAGGGTAAAGGCGCTGACACTCCAAGTGGGGAGATTTTGAGTAATGCAGATGGAATGGTGAAGCCGAGCACGACAAAAGGAAAAATGAGGTACCTTTTAGAAAACTTTCCTAATTACACAGTGTACCATCCACTGGGTTTCCCATGCATAATTTAACTGTAGGAGGATTCCCTTACACCTGGAGAGTTGGGACCACTAGAATGGGTAGCACACAGTATTGCTCTAAGTGGTTCTCTTTTGCTCACACAACCTCAGCAATCTTGTCTGCCCCAAGTGTCCAGTCTTATGTCTCATCCAGCTGTGGGTGTAAAGGTGGACAATCCAGGTTGCATCACAGGCCCTGAACGTAAATTGTAAGACTTTCTCTCCGTTTCGCTGTTTTTGCATTTTGCTTTTGCAATTTATTTTTATAAGTGGGTTTAGCTGAATTTCAGTGCTGTGTTCATGCCGTTATACACACACATGTTTCCTTTATGGAGACATGAGAATATATATGTTTTAAAATTCTTAGAGTCATATATATATTCCTCTGAAATGAATAAGGGTTGTTGAGTCCAGTTCTTTATGCCGGGAGTAGGTGTGGTCTATTAAATACTTGGTTTATGTAACGGTATCTGTGCTAATTTAAAACTGTGGTTTTATGCATCACCCCACCTTGCCTTTCCCATTAAGCAGGAAGAAGATTCTTTTCTAAATGTGTGACTCTGTTGTGTTTCTAATTCAGTTGATGTGTAGTCATGTGTACACTCCCGCTATGAGTGATATCTTATGATAAGACTTGTTACTGTTAACTTTCCTAACTCAGTTCATGTGTAGCCATGTTACAGGACCTTCATAAGTGATATCTTATTATAAGTTTCTTTTTCTGTGTGACTTATTTCACTTAGAATCATCGTACCTGAGTCCACTCATTATGCTGCTACTGGCCTTATGACATTAATGTCATGGCTGAGGGATATACCATCGTACGTAAGTACCACAATTTCTTGAAACATTTTTGTCTTTCCTGGGATATTTAAGGTGTACCCAAGTTGAGGTTCTTGTAAGCAGTGTAGTGCTAAATTTGGGCATGGATGTGTCTTATTGATTTTCAGTTTTCCAAAGGTATATTCCCTAGATGGGAACTGCCCTTGGATTTTTAGCTCTGTTGTTTATTTGATTTAGGGAACACAATGCACTCCTCCAGAGAGGTAGTTGGCAATTTATATCCTGCCCTTTAGACTAACAAGTTTCACTGATCTCCAGGGCCTGTCTTGACTTTCTGGTTTCTACACATTTTTCGGATATTCCTTTTGACCTGTGGGAAGTGATCATTATTATAGTGAAGATTTGCATTGCCCGCTTGCTTGCTTGGCCAAAAAGGGCATGTGCGTTCTTTCCTGAATATATTCAGGATAAAACACGTACGCCATTTTTGGCCAAGTGCATCACTGTCGAAATTGTGCCACTCTTCCTGTGCTTTAAAGGTGATTCCAATGTACTTCATGAAATCTGTTTCCGGTTATTCTGCCTCGTTTTCACATCTGCCTCATTGCCTTCCCTCAATAGATTTTTGGACGATAGTTGCCCTTTATTACTCTGCCAATATTTGAATTGCTGTGCCCCTGAGCTCCATTTTTCAGCTCGCTTTTTTGTGATCTGACCGCAAATCCACAATTTTGGTTCAGGACTTATACTCGTTCCTACAAGCAGGCTGAGACTTTGGTTAATTCTTCTTCCTGATGGGAAATTAGAGTGACATGTGCCCGTCCAAATGCCTAACAACTACTCTCTAACTGGTTCTCCCTCTTCCCTTTCATCCTCTGCCAAATTGGCAACCTGTGCGAACCAGGATGTTAAAGGGGATATCTCTCCAAGTAGGGGTATTGATAGTAAAGCAGTTAAAAGGTCAAACCAGAGCACCAGGAGAGGGACTATTCGTTGAGTTTTAGATACCTTTCGTATCCACAATGTGTCCATTCTCTAGGATTCCCGTACATGTTATAGCTCTAGTAATAATCCCTTCAACCAGGAGAGTTGGGAACAATGCAATATGTGCCACGCATTATTGCTTTAAAGGGTCTTCAATTGCTCACCCAATCTCACCAATCCCCTGAATCACAAGTATCCAGCCATAAGACACATCCAGCTGTCATTGTAGATATGGTCATTTCAGGTTTCATCAGAGCCCCTGAAGGAATTGTAAAGAATTTCCCTGTTTTGTTGTTTCTCTGCGGGAAATATGTGGTTTTGAGTCCCATTCACAGAGGAAGGTGTAGGTCCTGTCTATTCCATAGTTGGTTTTTGGAACGGTACCTGTGCTTATATCAAACTCTAGTTTTATGCATCACCCCACCTCTCCTTCCCCCTTAAGCAGGCATAAGAGTGTTTTCTAAATGTGAGACTCTGTTCTCTTTCCTAACTCAGTTCATGTGTAGCCATGTTTACAGGATCTTCATAAGTGATATCTTATGATAAGTTACTTTTTCTTTGTGACTTATTTCACATAGAATCATCGTACCTGAATCCACTCATTTTGCTGCTACTGGTCTTATGACATTGATTTCATGGCTGAGGGATATTCCATCGTACCTAAGTACCACAATTTTTTGAACCATTTTTATCTTTCCTGGGATATATAAGGTGTACCCAAGTTGAGGTTCTTGTAAGCAGTGCAGCCCTAAATTTTGGGGTGGCTCTGTCTTATTGATTTTCAGTTTCCCAAGGTATATTCCCTAGACTGGAAGTGCCCTTGGCTCTGTAGCTCTGTTGTTTACTTGTTTTTGGAAACACAATGCACTCATCCAGAGAGGCAGTTGGCAATTTACATGCTGCCCATCAGCATAACAAGGCTCCCTGTTCTCCAGGGCCTGTCTTGCCTTTCTGTATTTTACCCATTTTGTGGATGTCCCTTTTGACTGGTGGGAAGTGATACTATTTTGTAGTGCAGATTTGCATTGCCCGCTTGCTTGCTTGGACAAAAAGGACGTATGCGTTTTCTCCTGAATATATTCAGGAGAAAACGCATACGCCCATTTTGTAAAAGTGCATCATTTTCGAAGTTGTGCCCCTCTTCCTGTGCTTTAAAGGCGAATCCATCGTACCTCTTGAAATCTGTTTCCTACTATTCTTACTCGCTTTCAAGTCCGCCACGTTGCCTTCCCTCAACAGATTTTTGGACGATAGTTGCCCTTTATTACTCTGCCAGTTTGTGAATTGCTGTGCCCCTGAGCTCCATTTTTCAACTCGTTTCTTGTGAGCTGAACGCAAGTCCAATATTTTGGTTCTAGACCTATACTGGTTTTCGGTGGGTGGCTGAGACTTTGGATAATTCTTCTTCCTCCCGGGAAATAAGAGTGACTTGTGCCCGTCCAAATGCATAACAGCTACTTTCTCTTTGGTTCTCCCTCTTCCATTTCATCCTTTGCCAAATTGGCAACCTGTGCGAACCAGGAGGTTAAAGGTGCTGTCTCTCCAAGTTGGGAGATTGATAGTAAAGCAGTTGGAAAGTCAAACTGGCGCACAAGGAGAGGGACTATTCGTTGAGTTTTAGAAACCTTTCGTATTCACAGTGTGCCCATTCTCTAGGTTTCCCATACATGATAGAGCTATAGTAATATTCCCTTCAACGTTGAGAGTTGGGACCGTCGAATGGGTGCCATGCATTATTGCTTTAAAAGGTCTGCATTTGCTCACCCAATCTCACCAATCGTCTCAGTCCCATGTGTCCAGCCTTATGCTACATCCAGCTGTCCTTTTAGATAGGGTCATTCCAGGTTTCATCAGAGACCCTGAAGGAATTGCAAAGAATTTCGCTGTTTTTTTGTTTTGTTTGGAAATTCCTTTTAATAGAGGGTTTGAGCTGATTCTCGCTGCCATGTTTATGCCAGTATAGAAACACTTCATTCCCTTATGGTGACATATCAATACATAGGTTTTAAGATTCTTACTAGTCAGATATATTCCTCTGCGGGAAATATGGGGTTTTGAGTCCCATTCACTGAGGAAGGTGTAGGTCTTGTCTATTCCATAGTTGGTTTTTGGAACGGTACCTGTGCTTATATCAAACTCTGTTTTTATGCATCACCCCACCTCTCCTTCCCCCTTAAGCAGGCATAAGAGTGTTTTCTAAGTGTGAGACTCTGTTCTCTTTCCTAACTCAGTTCATGTGTAGCCATGTTTACAGGATCTTCATAAGTGATATCTTATGATAAGTTTCTTTTTCTGTGTGACTTATTTCACTTAGAATCATCGTACCTGAATCCACTCATTTTGCTGCTACTGGTCTTATGACATTGATTTCATGGCTGAGGGATATTCCATCGTACCTAAGTACCACAATTTTTTGAACCATTTTTATCTTTCCTGGGATATATAAGGTGTACCCAAGTTGAGGTTCTTGTAAGCAGTGCAGCCCTAAATTTTGGGGTGGCTCTGTCTTATTGATTTTCAGTTTCCCAAGGTATATTCCCTAGACTGGAAGTGCCCTTGGCTCTGTAGCTCTGTTGTTTACTTGTTTTTGGAAACACAATGCACTCATCCAGAAAGGCAGTTGGCAATTTACATGCGGCCCATCAGCATAACAAGGCTCCCTGTTCTCCAGGGCATGTCTTGCCTTTCTGTTTTTTACCCATTTTGTGGATGTCCCTTTTGACTGGTGGGAAGTGATACTATTTTGTAGTGCAGATTTGCATTGCCCGCTTGCTTGCTTGGCCAAAAAGGGCGTATGCGTTTTCTCCTGAATATATTCAGGAGAAAACGCATACGCCCATTTTGTAAAAGTGCATCATTTTCAAAGTTGTGCCCCTCTTCCTGTGCTTTAAAGGCGATTCCAACGTACCTCTTGAAATCTGTTTCCTACTATTCTGACTCGCTTTCAAGTCCGCCTCGTTGCCTTCCCTCAACAGATTTTTGGACGATAGTTGCCCTTTATTACTCTGCCAGTTTGTGAATTGCTGTGCCCCTGAGCTCCATTTATTAACTCGTTTTTTGTGAGCTGAACGCAAGTACAATATTTTGGTTCTGGACCTATAATGGTTTTCGTTGGGTGGCTGAGAATTTGGTTAATTCTTCTTCCTCCCGGGAAATACGAGTGACTTGTGCCCGTCCAAATGCATAACAGCTACTTTCTCTTCAGTTCTCCCTCTTCCATTTCATCCTTTGCCAAATTGGCAACCTGTGCGAACCAGGAGGTTAAAGGTGCTGTCTCTCCTAGTTGGGAGATTGATAGTAAAGCAGTTGGAAAGTCAAACTGGCACACAAGGAGAGGGACTATTCGTTGAGTTTTAGAAACCGTTCGTATTCACAGTGTGTCCATTCTCTAGGTTTCCCATACATTACAGAGGTATAGTAATATTCCCTTCAACATTGAGAGTTGGGACCCATCGAATGGGTGCCATGCATTATTGCTTTAATGGGTCTGCATTTGCTCACCCAATCTCTCCAATCGTCTCAGTACCATGTGTCCAGCCTTATGCTATATCCAGCTGTCGTTTTAGATAGGGTCATTCCAGGTTTCATCAGAAACCCTGAAGGAATTGTAAAGAATTTCGCTCTTTTTTTGTTTTGTTTGGAAATTCCTTTTTATAGTGGGTTTGAGCTGATTCTCGCTGCCATGTTTATGCCAGTTTAGAAACACTTGATTACCTTATGGTGACATATTAATATATAGGTTTTAAGATTCTTACTAGTCAGATATATTCCTCTGCGGGAAATATGGGGTTTTGAGTCCCTTTCACTGAGGAAGGTGTAGGTCTTGTCTATTCCATAGTTGGTTTTTGGAACGGTACCTGTGCTTATATCAAACTCTGGTTTTATGCATCACCCAACCTCTCCTTCCCCCTTAAGAAGGCATAAGAGTGTTTTCTAAATGTGAGACTCTCTTCTCTTTCCTAACTCAGTTCATGTGTAGCCATGTTTACAGGATCTTCATAAGTGATATCTTATGATAAGTTTCTTTTTGTGTGTGACTTATTTCACTTAGAATCATCGTCCCTGAATCCACTCATTTTGCTGCTACTGGTCTTATGACACTGATTTCATGGCTGAGGGATATTCCATCGTACGTAAGTACCACAATTTTTTGAACCATTTTTATCTTTCCTGGGATATTTAAGGTGTACCCAAGTTGAGGTTCTTGTAAGCAGTGCAGCCCTAAATTTGGGGGTGGCTCTGTCTTATTGATTTTCAGTTTTCCCAAGGTATATTCCCTAGATTGGATGTGCCCTTGGCTCAGGAGCTCTGTTGTTTACTTGTTTTAGGGAACACAATGCACTCATCCAGAGAGGCAGTTGGCAATTTACATCCCGCCCATCAGCATAACAAGGCTCCATGGTCTCCAGGGCCTGTCTTGCCTTTCTGGTATTTACCCATTTTGTGGATGTCCATTTTGACTGGTGGGAAGTGATACATTTTTGTAGGGCAGATTTGCATTGCCTGCTTGCTTGCTTGGCCAAAATGGGCGTATGAGTTTTCTCATGAATATATTCAGGAGAAAATGCATACACACTTTTTGGCCAAGTGCAGCACTGTCGAAGTTGTGCCCCTCTTCCTGTGCTTTAAACGTGAGTCCAACGTACCTGTTTAAATCTGTTTCCTGCTATTCTGCCTCGCTTTCAAGTCCATCTCGTTGCCTTCCCTCAACAGATTTTTGGACGATAGTTGTCCTTTATTACTCTGCCAGTTTGTGAATTGCAGTGCCCCTGAGCTCCATTTTTTTAACTCGTTTTTTGTGAGCTGAATGCAAGTCCAATATTTTGGTTCAAAACCTATACTGGTTTTTGGTGGGTGGCTGAGACTTTGGTTAATTCTTCTTCCTCCCGGGCAATAAGAGTGACATGTGCCCGTCCAAATGCCTAACAGCTACTCTCTCTTTGGTTCTCCCTTTCCCTTTTCATCCTTTGCCAAATTGGCAACCTGTGTGAACCAGGAGGTTAAAGGTGTTGTCTCTCCAAGTTGGGAGATTGATAGTAAAGCAGTTGGAAAGTCAAACTGGAGCACAAGGAGGGGGACTATTCGTTGAGTTTTAGAAAGGTTTCGTATTCACTGTGTGTCCATTCTCTAGGTTTCCCATACATGTTATAGCTATAGTAACATTCCCTTCAACCTGGAGAGTTGGGACCAATGGAATGGGTGCCATGTATTATTGCTTTAAAGGGTCTGCATTTGCTCACCCAATCTCACGAATCCTCTCAGTCCCATGTGTCCAGCCTTATGCCACATCCAGCTGTCATTGTAGACAGGGTCATTCCAGGTTTCATCAGAGACGCTGAAGGAATTGTAAAGAATTTCGCTGTTTTTATGTTTTGTTTTTGAAATTCATTTTTATAGTGGGTTTGATCTGATTCTCGCAGCCATGTTTATGCCAGTCTAGAAACACTTGATTCCCTTAAGAAGACATATCAATACATAGATTTTAAGATTATTACTAGTCAGATATATTCCTCTACGCGAAATATGGGGTTTTAAGTCCCTTTCACTGAGGAAGGTGTAGGTCTCGTCTATTAAATAGTTGGTTTTTGGAACGGTACATGTGCTTATATCAAACTCTGGTTTTATGCATCACTCCACTTCTCCTTCCCCCTTAAACAGGCATAAGAGTGTTTTCTAAATGTGAGACTCTGTTCTCTTTCCTAAATCAGTTCATGTGTAGCCATGTTTACAGGATCTTCATAAGTGATATCTTATGATAAGTTTCTTTTTTGTGTGACTTATTTTACTTAGAATCATCGTACCAGAATCCACTCATTTTTCTGCTACAGGTCTTATCACACTGATTTCATGGCTGAGGGATATTCCATCATACGTAAGTACCCCAATTTTTTCAACCATTTTTATCTTTCCTGAGATATTTAAGGTGTACCCAAGTTGAGGTTCTTGTAAACAGTGCAGCCCTAAATTTTGGGGTGGCTCTGTCTTATTGATTTTCAGTTTTCCCAAGGTATATTCCGTAGACTGGAAGTGCCCTTGGCTCTGTAGCTCTGTTGTTTACTTGTTTTAGGGAACACAATGCACTCCTCCAGAGAGGCAGATGGCAATTTACATCCCGCCCATCAGCATAACAAGGCTCCCAGTTCTCCAGTCCCTGTCTTGCCTTTCTGGTTTTTACCCCTTTTGTGGATGTCCCTTTTGACTGGTGGGAAGTGATACTCTTTTGTAGTGCAAATTTGCATTGCCCGCTTGCTTGCTTGGTAAAAAAGGGCGTATGGGGCTTCCTTTGTGGTGCAGTGGTTGAGAGTCCGCCTGCCGATGCAGGGGACACGGGTTCGTGCCCCGATTCCCGAAGATCCCACATGCTGCGGAGCGGCTGGGCCTGCGAGCCATGGCCGCGGAGCCTGTGTGTCCGGAGCCTGTGCTCTGCAACGGGAGAGGCCACTGCAGTGAGAGGGCCGCGTACAGCAAAAAAAAAAAAAAAAAAAAAAAAAAAAAAAAAAAAAATGGCGTATGCGTTTTCTCCTGAATATATTGAGGAGAAAACGCATAGTCGCTTTTTAGCAAAGTGCATCATAGTCGAGGTTGTGACCCTCTTCCTGTGCTTTAAAGGCGATTCCAACGTACCTCTTTAAATCTGTTTCCTGCTATTCTGCCTCGCTTTCAAGTCCATCTCGTTGCCTTCCCTCAACAGATTTTTGGACGATAGTTGCCCTTTATTACTCTGCCAGTTTGTGAATTGCTCTGCCCCTGAGCTCCATTTTTTAACTCGTTTTTTGTGAGCTGAACGCAAGTCCAATATTTTGATTCAGAACCTATACTGGTTTTCGGTGGGTGGCTGAGACTTTGGTTAATTCTTCTTCCTCCCGGGAAATAAGAGTGACATGTGCCCGTCCAAATGCCTAACAGCTACTCTCTCATTGGTTCTCCCTATCCCGTTTCTTCCTTTTCCAAATTGGCAACCTGTGCGAACCAGGAGTTTAAAGGTGTTGTCTCTCCAAGTTGGGAGATTGATAGTAAAGCAGTTGGAAATTCAAACCGGAGCACCAGGAGAGGGACTATTCGTTGAGTTTAAAAACCTTTCGTATTCACAGTGTGTCCATTCTCTCGGTTTCCCATACATGTTATAGCTATAGTAATATTCCCTTCAACCTGGAGAGTTGGGACCCATGGAATGGGTGCCATGCATTACTGCTTTAAAGGGTCTGCATTTTCTCACCCAATCTCACGAATCCTCTCAGTCCCATGTGTCCAGCCTTATTCCACATCCAGCTGTCATTGTAGCTAGGGTCATTCCAGGTTTCATCAGAGACCCTGAAGGAATTGTAAAGAATTTCACTCTTTTTATATTTTGTATTTGAAATTAATTTTAGAGTGGGTATGAGCTGATTCTCGCTGCCATGTTTATGCCAGTCTAGACACACTTCATTCCCTAAAATAGACATATCAATACATAGGTTTTAATATTCTTACTAGTCAGATATATTCCTCTTCGGGAAACATGGGGTTTTGAGTCGCTTTCACTGAGGAAGGTGTAGGTCTTGCCTATTCCATAGTTGGTTTTTGGAACAGTACCTGTGTTTATATCAAACTCTGGTTTTATGCATCACCCCACCTCTCCTTCCCCCTTAAGCAGGCATAATAGTGTTTTGTAAATGTGAGACTCTGTTCTCTTTCCTAACTCATTTCATGTGTAGCCATGTTTACAGCATCTTCATAAGTGATATCTTATGATAAGTTTCTATTTCTGTGTGACATATTTCACTTAGAATCATCGTACCTGAATCCACTCATTTTGCTGCTACTGGTCTTATGACATTGATTTCATGGCTGAGGGATATTCCATCGTACGTAAGTACCACAATTTTTTGAACCATTTTTATCTTTCTGGGGATATTTAAAGTGTACCCAAGTTGAGGTTCTTGTAAGCAGTGCAGCCCTAAATTTGGGGGTGGCTCTGTCTTATTGATTTTCAGTTTTCCCAAGGTATATTCCCTAGACTGGAAGTGCCCTTGTCTCTGTAGCTCTGTTGTTTACTTGTTTTTGGAAACACAATGCACTCATCCAGTGAGGCAGTTGGCAATTTACATGCCGCCCATCAGCATAACAAGGCTCCCTGTTCTCCAGGGCCTGTCTTGCCTTTCTGGTTTTTACCCTTTTTGTGGATGTCCCTTTTGACCGGTGGAAAGTGATACTTCTTTGTAGGGCAGATTTGCATTGCCCGCTTGCTTGCTTGGCCAAAAAGGGCTTATGGGTTTTCTCCTGAATATATTCAGGAGAAAATGCATACACCCTTTTTGGCCAAGTGCATCATTGTCGAAGTTGTGACCCTCTTCCTGTGGTTTAAAGGCGATTCCAACGTACCTCTTGAAATCTGTTTCCTGCTATTCTGCCTCGCTTTCAAGTCCGCCTCGTTGCCTTCCCTCAACAGATTTCTGGACGATAGTTGTCCTTTATTACTCTGCCTGTTTGTGAATTGCTGTGCCTCTGAGCTCCATTTATCACTCGTTTTGTGTGAGCTGAAAGCAAGTCCAATATTTTGGTTCATGACCTCTTCTGTTTCCCGGTGGGTGGCTGAGACTTTGGTTAATTCTTCTTCCTAGGGGAAATAAGAGTGACATGTGCCCGTCCAAATGCCTATCAGCTACTATCTCATTGGTTCTCCCTATTCCCTTTCATCCTCTGCCAAATTGGCAACCTGTGCGAACCAGGAGGTTAAAGGGGCTGTCTGTGCAAGTTAGGAGATTGATAGTAAAGCAGTTGGAAAGTCAAACAGGAGCACCAGGAGAGGGAATATACGTTGAGTTTTAGAGACCTTTCATATTCACAGTGTGTCCATTCTGTAGGTTTCCCATACATGTTATAGCTATAGTAATATTCCCTTCAACCTGGAGAGTTCAGACCCATGGAATGGGTGTCATGCATTATTGCTTTAAAGGGTCTGCATTTGCTCACCCAATCTCACCAATCCTCTCAGTCCCATGTGTCCAGCCTTATGCCACATCCAGCTGTCATTGTAGATAGGATCATTCCAGGTTTCATCAGAGACCCTGAAGGAATTGTAAAGAATTTCCCTGTTTTTATTATTTCTTTTTGAAATTCCTTTTTATAGTGGGTTTGAGCTGATTCTCGCTGCCTTGTTTATGCCAGTCTAAAAACACTAGATTCCCTCAAGGAGACCTATCAATACATAGATTTTAGGATTCTTACAAGTCAGATATATTCCTCTACGGGAAATATGGGGTTTTGAGTCACTTTCGCTGAGGAAGGTGTAGGTCTTGTCTATTCCATAGTTGGTTTTTGGAACGGTACCTGTGCTTATATCAAACTCTGGTTTTATGCATCACCTCACCTCTCCTTCCCCCTTAAGCAGGCATAAGAGTGTTTTCTAAATTTGAGACTCTGTTCTCTTTCCTAACTCAGTTCATGTGTAGCCATGTTTACAGGATCTTCATAAGTGATATATTATGATAAGTTTCTTTTTCTGTGTGACTTATTTCACTTAGAATCATCGTACCTGAATCCACTCATTTTGCTGCTATTTGACTGATGACATTGATTTCATGGCTGAGGGATATTCCATCGTACGTAAGTACCACAGTTTCTTGAACCATTTTTGTCTTTCCTGGGATATGTATGGTATACCCAAGTTGAGGTTATTGTAAGCAGTGCAGCTCTGAATTTTGGTGTGGATCTCTCTTATTGATTTTCAGTTTTCCCAAGGTATATTCCCAAGGCTGGAAGTGCCCTTGGCTCTGTAGCTCTGTTGTTTATTTGTTTTAGGGAACACAATGCACTCCTCCAGAGAGGCATTTGGCAATTTACATCCCGCCCATCACCATAACAAGTCTCCCTGTTCTCCAGGGCCTGTTTTGTCTTTCTGGTTTTTCCCCATTTTGCGGATGTCCCTTTTGACTGGTGCAAAATGATACTTCTGTGTAGTGCAGATTTGAATTGCCGGCTTGCTTGCTTGACCGAAAATGGCTATGCATTTTCTCCTGAATATATTCACGTGAAAACCCATACGCCCTTTATGGCCATTTCCATAATTTTCGAAGTTGTGATGCTTTTCCTGTGTTTAAAGGCGATTCCAATGTATCTCTTGAAATCTGTTTCATGCCATTCTGCTTCATTTTCATTTCTGGCTCGTGGCTTTCCCTCAACAGATTTTTGGAAGAGAGTAGTCCTGTATAACTCTGCTGGTTAGTGAATTGCTGTGGCCCTGAGCTCCATTTTTCAACTCGCGTTTTGTGAGCTGACCACAAATCCACAATTTTGCTTCAGGACCTATACTTGTTCTGGGGGGCAGGCTGAGACTTTGGTTAATTCCTCTGCATGACGGGAAATTAGGGTGACATGTGGCCGTCCAAATGCCTACAGCTACTCTCTCATTGATTATCTTTCTTCCCTTATATCCTCTGCACAATTTGCCAACTGTGCGAACCAGGAGGTTATATGGGCTGACTCTGCAAGTTGGGAGATTGATAGTAAAGCAGTTGGAATGTGAAACTGGAGCTCAAGGAGAGAAAAAAGTAGTAGAGTTTTAGAAACCTTTCACCATCAGATGGTTTCCATTCTCTAGGTTCCCATACATGTTATAACTGTAGTGATATTCCCTTCTACCTGGAGAGTTGGGAACCATGGAATGGGTGGCACGCATTATTGCTTTAAAGGGTCTGCATTTTTTCCCCCAATCTCACCAATCCTCTCAGTCCCAAGTGACCAGCCTTATGCCACATGCAGCTGTCATTGTAGATAGGGTTATTCCAGGTTTCATCAGAACCCCTGAAGGTATTGTGTAAGAATTTTACTGTTTTTATGTTTTGTTTTGAAATTCATTTTTATAGTGGGTTTGAGCTGATTCTCCCTGCCAAGTTTATGTCCTTCTAGACACACTTGGTTCCCTTACGGAGACATAACAATACATAGGTTTTAAAATTCTTACTGGTCAGATATATTTCTCTGCGGGGAATAGGGATGTTGTGTTCCATTCACTGAGGAAGGAGTAGGGCTTGTCTCTTCTGTTTTTGGATTATGGAACGGTACCTGTGCTAATATCAAACTTTTGTGCATCTCCCCACCTCTCTTTCCCCTTAAGCAAGCATAAGAGTGTTTTCTAAATCGGAGACTCTGTTCTCTTCCCTAATTCAGTTCATATGTGCCATGTTTACATTCCCTTCATAAGTGATATCTTATGTCAGAATGCACCATGGCCCTTGTCATAATAATGCTCCATGACCGCTGTCATCACAATGCTCCATGCGCTGGTTATCACAATGCTCCATGTCCCTTGTCATCACAATTCTCCACGTCCTTGTCATCACAATGCTACATGACACTTCTCATCAACATGTTACATGCTCTTGTCATCACAGTTCTCTGTGCACTTGTCATTGCAATGCTCCATGCAGTTGTCATCACAATGCTCCATGACCCCTGTCATCACAATGCTCCCTGACACCTGTCATCACATTGCTTCATGCCCCTTGTCATTACAGTGCTCCATGATGCTCGACATCACAATTACCCAAGGACTTCTCATCACAATGCTCCACGGTTTTGCAATCACCATGCTCCATGCCTTGTCATTACAAAGCTCATTGTCCCTTGTCCTCACAATTCTCCACGTCCTTTTCATTACAATGCTCCAGGGCACTTCACATCGCAATGTTATATGCACTTTTCATCACAATACTCCATGCAGTTGTCATTGCAGTGCTCCATGACCCCTGTATTCACAATGCTCCATGACGCTTGTCCTCACAGTGCTCCATGTCACCTGTCATCACAATGCTCCATGCCTTTGTCAGCAAAATGCTACATGACATTGTCATTGCAATGCTCTATGTGCTTGTCATCACAATACTCCATTACCATTGTCATCACAAACCTCCATGAACCTTGGAATCACATTGCTTCATGCCCTTGTCATCACAATGCTCCATGCTCCTTGAAATAAAAATGCTCCATGACCTCTGTCATAACAATGCTCCAAACCCTTGTGATCACAATATTACATAACACTTGTCATCACAATGCCCCATGACGCTCGTCATCACAATTATCTATGGTCTTCTCATCACAATGTTCCATGACCTATGTCATCACAATGTTCAATACACTTGTCATCAAAATGCTCCCTGACACTTGTTTTCTGTATGCTCCTTGAACCCTGTCATGACAAGGCTCCACGCCTTTTTCATTACAATGATCCATGCCCTTTTCTTCACAATGCTCCAAGACCCATGTAATCACAATGCTCCATGCCCTTGTCATCACAAATCTCAATGACACATGTCATCAGAATGCTCCTTGGCCTTCTGCTCACAATGCTCCATGCCCTTGTCATCACAATGTGGCAAGACCCCTGTAATCACAATGCTCCATGCCCCTTTTCATCAGTATGCTCCATGAGACTTGTCATCACAAAGCTCCATGGTTTTCTCATCACAATGCTCCAGGATCTTGTCATCACAGTGCTTCACGACCTTCTCATAAAAATTCTCAATGGCCCTTGTCATCATAATGCTCCAAGCCCTAGTCATCACAATGCTCCATTATATTTGTCATCACAATCCTCCATTACATTTGGCATCACATTACTCCCTGCAATTGTCATCACAATGACCATGACATACGTCATGACAATGCTCCCTGACACCTGTCTTCACAATACTCCATGACCTTCTCTTCACAATGCTCCATGCCATTGTCATCACAATGTGCCACGTGCATTTTATCACAACGGTCCACAACATTGTCATTGCAACGCTCCATAAAACTTGTAATCACAATGCTCCATGCAATTCTCATTAAAATGCTCTCTCACCAGAGATATCACAGTGTTCCATAGCTAGTCATCACAATATTCCCTCACCCCTGTAATCACAATGTTCCATGACCCTGTCATCACACTGCTACATCCGCTTATCATCACAATGTTCCATGACCCAGGACATCACAATGTTCCATAACCCCTGTCATCAAAATGCTCCATGACCCTTTTCATCCCAAAGCTACAAGACCCCTGACATCACAATGTTCTATAACCCCTGCCATCAAAGTGTTCCATTACATTTTTCATCAAATTGCTGCATGACCCGGTCATCAAAATGCTCCTTGCCCTTCTCATCCCAATGCACCATGCCCTTGTCATCAAAATGCTCCATGACTTGTCATCACAAAGCTCCATGACCCTTGGCATCACAATGCTCCATGTCATTGTCATCACAATGCTCCATGAACGCTCTCATAACATTGCTCAATGCCCTTGTCATCACAAAGCTCCATGACACTTGTCATCACAAAGCTCCATGACCCTTGGCATCACAATGCTCCATGTCATTGTCATCACAATGCTCCATGAACGCTCTCATAACATTGCTCAATGCCCTTGTCATCACAAAGCTCCATGACACTTGTCATCACAATGCTCGATGCCCTTCTCATCACAATGCTCCATGCCCACTCTCATCACAATAATCCATGAAACATTTCAGACCTATATTCCATGCCCTTCTCATCACAATGCTCCATTACTCCTGTCACAACAATGCACCATGACCCTTACCATCAAAGTGTTCCACGGCCTAGTCATCACAAGGTTCCATGACACTTGTCATCACAATGCTCAAGACACCTGAAATCACAATGCTCCATGCCCTTGTCATCACAAACCTCCATGGGGCATGTCATCAGAATGTTCCATGGACTTCTCATCACAATGCTCCATGACCTTGTCATCACAATGCTCCAAGACCCCTGTAAACACAATGCTCCATGCCCCTTTTCATCTCAATGCTCCATGAACCCTGTCATCACAATGCACCATGCCCATCATCATAATGCTTCAGGCTATTGTAATCACAATGAAATCCATATTCTCCATGATCTCTGTCATCATAATGCTCCAAACCCTTGTGATCACAATGTTCCATAACACTTATCATCACAACGCCCCATGACGCACATCATCACAATTATCCATGGCCTTCTCATCACAATGCTCCATGATCTTTGTCATCACAATGCTCAATACACTTGTCATCACAATGCTCCCTGACACTTGTCGTCAGTATGCTCCTTGAACCCTGTCATGACAAGGCTCCATGCCATTTTCATCACAATAATCCATGCCCTTTTCATCACAATGCTACAAGATTCCTGTAATCACAATGCTCCATGCCCTAGTCATCAAAAAGCTCCATGACGCATATCATCAGAATGCTTCATGGCCATCTCATCACAATGCTCCATGTCATTGTCATCACAATGCTCCATGAACGCTCTCATCACATTGCTTCATGAACTTATCTTCACAAAGCTCCATGACACATGTCATCAGAATGCTCAATGGCCTTCTCATCACAATGTTCCATGCCCTTGCCATCACAATGCTCCATTACCCCTGTCATAAAAATGCTCCATGATCCATGCCATCACGATATTCCATGCCCTTGTCATCACAAGGCTCCATCACCGTTCTCATCACAATGCTCCAAGAACCCTCTAATCACAATGCTCTATGCCCCTTTTCATTTCAATGATCCACGAAACCTGTCATCACAATGCACCATGCCCATCATCATAATGCTTCATGCTATTGTCATCACAATGAAATCAAAATGCTCCATGACCTCTGTCATAACAATGCTCAAAACCATTGTGATCACAATATTCCATAACACTTGTCATCACAATGACCCATGACGCTCGTCATCACAATCATCCATGGCCTTCTCATTAGAATGTTCCATGACGTTTGTCATCACAATGCTCAATACAGTTGTCATCAAAATTCTACCTGACACTTGTTTTCTGTATGCTCCTTGAAACCTGTCATGACAAGGCTCCATGCCTCTTTCATCACAATGATCCATGCGCTTTTCATCACAATGCTTCAAGACCCCTGTAATCCCAATGCTCCATGCCCTTGTCATCACAAAGCTCAATGACACATGTCATCAGAATGCTCCTTTTCCTTCTGCTCACAATGTTCCATGCCCTTGTCATCACAATGTGGCATGACCCCTGCCATCACAATGTTCCACGGCCTTGTCATCACAAGGCTCCATGACACTTGTCATCACAATGCCCCATGATGCTCGTCATCACAATTATCCATGGACTTCTCATCAAAATGTTCCATGATCATTGTCATCACAGTGCTCAATACACTTGTCATCACAATGATCCCTGACACATGTCATCAATATGCTCCTTGAACCCTGTCATGACAAGGCTGCATGCCTTTTCCATCACAATGTTCTATGCCCTTTTCATAACAATGCTCCAAGACCCCTGTAATCACAATGCTCCATGCCCTTGTTATCACAAAGCTCCAGGACGCATGTCATCAGAATGCTCCATGGTCTTCTCATCACCATGATCCATGCCCTTGTCATCACAATGCTCCAAGACCCTTGTAATCACAATGCTCCATTCCCCTTTTCAACAGAATGCTCCATGAGACTTCTCATTAAAAGTCTCCATGGTCTTCCCATCACAATGCTCCAGGACTTTGTCATAACCACGCTCCATTCCCTTGTCATCACAATGCTCCATGACCAATATCATCACAATTCTCCATGACCACTGTCATCACAACACTCCATGACACCTGAAAACACAATGATCCGGGACTCTTGTCAACACAATGCTCCATTCCCTATTCATCACAATGCTCCATGACACTTGTCATCAAAATAATCCATGCCCTTGTCATCCAAATGCTCCATAACCCATGTATTCACAATGCTCCATGACGCTTGTCATCACAGTGCTCCATGACACCTGTCATCACAATGCTCCATATCTTTGTCAGCAAAATGCTGCATGACCTTGTCATTACAATGCTCTATGTGCTTGTCATCACAATACTCCATTACCATTGTCATCACAACCCTCCATGAAACTTGGGATCACATTGCTTCATTCCATTGTCATCACAATGCTCCATGCTCCTTGAAATCAAACTGCTCCATGACCCCTGCCATCACAATGCACCATAAACCCAGTCATCACAATGCTTCATAATGTTTGTCATCATAATGGTCCATGCCCGCGTCATCACAAGGCTCTGTGACCTTTGTAACCACAATGCTCCATGAACTTTTCATCACAATTCTCTGTGACCATTGTCATCACAATGCTCCATGTCTTTGTCAGAACAATGCTCCATGACCATTGTCATCACAATGTGCCACGCGCATTTCATCACAACGGTCCACAACCTTGTCATTGCAATGCTCCATAAACATTGTAATCACAATGCTCCATGCACTTCTCATCAAAGTGCTCTCTCACCAGAGATATCACAGTGTTCCATCACTAGTCATCACCATACTCCCTCACCCCTGTAATCAAAATGTTCCATGACCCTGTCATCACACTGCTACATCCACTTTTCATCACAATGTTCAATGACACCTGACATCACAATGTTCCATAACCCCTGTCATCAAAATGCTCCATGACCATTTTCATCCCAAAGCTCCAAGACCCCTGACATCACAATGTTCTATAACCCCTGCCATCAAAATGTTCCATTACACTTTTCATCAAATTGCTGCATGACACGGTCATCAAAAAGCTCCCTTCCCTTCTCATCACAATGCAACATGCCCTTGTCATCAAAATGCTCCATGACTTGTGAAAACAAAGCTCCATGACCCTTGGCATCACAATGCTCCATGTCATTGTCATCACAATGCTCCATGAACCCTCTCATAAAATTGCTCAATGCCCTTGTCATCACAAAGCTCCATGACACTTGTCATCACAATGCTCGATGCCCTTGTTATTACAAAACTGCATGACCCATTTATCGTAGTGTACCGTACCCTTGTCATCACAATGCTCCATGCCCACTCTCATCACAGTAATCCATGAAACATTTCAGACCAATGTTCCATGCCCTTCTCATCACAATGCTCCATTACCTTTGTCATAACAATGCACCATGACCCCTGCCATCACAATGTTCCACGGCCTAGTCATCACAAGGCTCCATGACACTTGTCATCACAATGCTGAAGGCCCCTGTAATCACAATGCTCCATGCCCTTGTCATCACAAACCTCCATGGGGCATGTCATCAGAATGTTCCATGGACTTCTCATCACAATGCTCCATGACCTTGTCATCACAATACTCCAAGACCCCTGTAAACACAATGCTCCATGCCCCTTTTCATCTCAATGCTCCACGAACCCTGTCATCACAATGCACCATGCCCATCGTCATAATGCTTCAGGCTATTGTCATCACAATGAAATCAATATTCTCCATGACCTCTGTCATCATAATGCTCCAAACCCTTGTGATCACAATGTTCCATAACACTTATCATCACAACTCCCCATGACGCTCATCATCACAATTATCCGTGGTCTTCTCATCACAATGCTCCATGATCTTTGTCATCACAATGCTCAATACACTTGTCATCACAATGCTCCCTGACACTTGTCATCAGTATGCTCCTTGAACCCTGTCATGACAAGGCTCCATTCCTTTTTCATCACAATAATCCATGCCCTTTTCATGACAATGCTCCAAGATCCCATAAATCACAATGATACATGCCCGTGTCATCAAAAAGCTCCATGACGCATGTCATCAGAATGCTTCATGGACATCTCATCACAATGCTCCATGTCATTGTCATCACAATGCTCGATGAACGCTCTCATCACATTGCTCCATGCACTTATCTTCACAAAGCTCCATGACACATGTCATCAGAATGCTCCATGGCCTTCTCATCACAATGCTCCATGCCATTGTCATCACAATGGGCCATTACATATGTCATCACAATGCTCCCTGACGCCTGTCTTCACAATACTGCATGACCTGGACATCACAATGCTCCATGCCCTTGTGATCGCAATGCGCCATTCCAAGTGTCATCGCAATAATTCATGAAACTTATTATACCAAAGTTCCATGCCCTTGTCATTACAATGCTCCATGCCCTTGTTATCACAATGCTCCATGACCCCTGTCGTCACAATGCTCCGTGACTCCAGTCATCACAATGCTCCATGACCTTTGTCATCACAGTGGTCCATGCCCTCATCATCAACAGTCTCTGTGACCTTTTTAACCACAGTGCTCCTTGAACATTTCATCACAATGCTCTTTGACCCTTGTCATCAAAATTCTCTATGCCTTTCTCAGCACAATGCTCCATGACCCTTGTCATCACAATGCTCCATGCGCTTGTCAGCACAATGCTCCATGGCGCTTGTCAGCACAATGCTCCTTGACACATGTCATCACAATGCACCATGCGCTTGTCATCACAGTGCTCCACCATCTTGTCATCACAATGCTCCATAAAGCTTGTCATCACAATGCTCCATGCACTTCTCATCAAAATGCTCTCTCACCACTGATATCACAATGCTACATAACTATTTGTCACAATACCCCCTCATCCCTGTCATCACAATGCTCCATGATTCCTGTCATCACAATGCTACATGCACTTATCATCACAATGTTCGATGACCCCTGACATCACAATGTTCCATAACACCTGTCATCAAAATGCTCCATGACCCTTTTCATCAGTATGCTCCATGACCCCTGACATCACAATGTTCCATAACCCCTGTCATCAAAATATTCCATGACAAAATTCATCAAATTGATCCCTGACCCTGTCATCACAATGCTCCCTGCCTTCTCATCACAATGCACAACGCCCTTGCCATCAAAATGCTCCATGACCTCTGTCATCACAAAGATCCATGACCCTTGGCATCACAATGTTCCATGTCATTGTCATCACAATGCTCCATGAACGCTCTCATCACATTGCTCGATGCACTTGTCTTCACAAAGCTCCATGACACATGTCATCAGAATGCTGCATGTCTTCTCATCACAATTCTCCATGCCCTTACAATCACAATGCTCCATTAAAACTGTCATAACAATGTTCCATGACCCATGCCATCACGATGTTCCATGGCCTTTTCATCACAAGGCTCCATGACCCTTCTCATCACAATACTCCAAGAACCCTGTAATCACAATGCACTATGCCTCTTTTCAACTCAATGATCCATGAACCCTGTCATCACAATGCACCATGCCCATCATCATGCTTCATGCTATTGTCATCACAATGAAATCAAAATGCTCCATGACCTCTGTCATAACAATGTTCCAAACCCTTGTGATCACAATATTCCATAACTCTTGTCATCACAATGCCACATGACACTCGTCATCACAATTATCCATGGTCTTCTCATCACAATGCTCCATGACTTTTGTCATCACAATCCTCAATTCACTTGTCATCAAAATGCTCCCTGACACTTGTTGTCTGTATGCTCCTTGAACCCTGTCATAACAAGACTCCATGCCTTTTTCATCACAATGATCCATGCCCTTTTCATCTCAATGCTCAAAGATCCCTGTAATCACAATGCTCCATGCCCTTGTCATCACAATGTGCCCAGACCCGTGTAATCACAATGCTCCATGCCCCTTTTCATCAGTATGCTCCATGAGACTTGTTATCACAAGGCTCCATGATTTTCTCAACACAATGCTCCAGGACCTTGTCATCACAATGCTTCACGACTTGTCATGAAAATTCTTAATGGCCCTTGTCATCATAATGCTCCAATCCCTAGTCATCACAATGCTCATTTATATTTGTCTTCACAATCCTCCATTATATTTGGCATCACAGTACTCCCTTCCATTGTCATCACAATGGACCATGACATATGTCATCACCATGCTCCCTGACACCTGTCTTCACAATACTCCATGACCTTCTCTTCACAATGATACATGCCCTTGTCTTCACAATGGACCATGTCCAATGACATCACAATAATCTATGAAAATTGTCAGACCAATGATCCATGCCCCAGCCATCACAATGCTCCATGCCATTGTCATCACAATGCTCCATGACTTGTCATCACAAAGCTCCATAACCATGACCCATGTATCACAGTGTTCCGTGCCCTTGTCATCACAATGCTCCATGCCCACTCTCATCACAATCATCCATAAAACATTTCAGACCAATGTTCCATGCCCTCAAACATCCCAATCATCCGTGAAACATATCAGACCAATGTTCCTTGCCCTTCTCATCACAATGCTCCATTACCTCTGTCATAACAATGCACCATGACCCCTGCCATCACTATGTTACACGGCCTAATCATCACAAGGTTCCATGACATTTGTCACCACTATGCTGAAGACCCCTGTAATCACAATGCTCCATTCCCTTGTCATCACAAAGCTCCATGACGCATGTCATCAGAGTATTCCATGGTCTTCTCATCACAGTGCTCCATGCCCTTTTCATCACAATGCTCCAAGACCCCTGTAAACAAAATGCTCCATGTCCCTTTTCATCTCAATGCTCCATGAACCCTGTCATCACAATGCACCATGCCCATCATCATAATGCTTCAGGCTATTATCATCACAATGAAATCAATATTCTCCATGACCTCTGTCATCATAATGTTCCAAACCCTTGTGATCACAATGTTCCATAACACTTATCATCACAACACGCCATGACGCTCATCATCACAATTATCCATGGTCTTCTCATCACAATCCTCCATGATCTTTGTCATCACAATGCTCAATACACTTGTCATAACAATGCTCACTGACACTTGTCGTCAGTATGCTCCTTGAACCCTGTCATGACAAGGCTCCATGCTTTTTTCATCACAATAATCCATGCCCTTTTCATCACAATGCTCCAAGATTCCTGTAATCACATTGCTCCGTGCCCTTGTCATCAAAAAGCTCCATGACGCATGTCATCAGAATGCTCCTTGGTCTTCTCCTCACAATGCTCCATGCCCTTGTCATCACAAAGTTCCAAAACCCCTGTAATCACAATGCTCCATGCACCTTTTCATCAGTATGCTCCATGAGACTTGTCATCACAAGTCTCCATGGTTTTCTCATCACAATGCTCCAGGACATTGTCATCACAATGCTTCACGACCTTGTCATGAAAATTTTCAATGGCCCTTGTCATCATAATGCTCCAAGCCCTAACCATCAAAATGGTCCATTATATTTGTCTTCACAATGCTCCATTACATTTGGCATCACTATGCTCCATGCCATTGCCATCGCAATGGACCATGATATATATCATCACTATGCTCCCTGACACCTGTCTTCACAATACTTCATGACCTTCTCATCACAATGCTCCATGCCCTTGTCATCACAATGCACCATTCCCACTGTCATCAAAATAATCTGTGAAATTAGTCAGACCAATGCTGCATGCCCCTGTCATCACAATGCTCCATGCCCTTGTCATCACAATTCTCCATGACCCCTGCCATCACAGTGCTCCGTTACTCCAGTTATCGCAATGCTTCATAACGTTTGTCATCACAATGGTCCATGCCCGCATCATCACAAGGCTCTGTTACCTTTGTAACCACAATGCTCCATGAAATTTTCATCACAATTCTCTGTGACCCTTGTCATCACAATGCTCCATGTCTTTGTCAGAACAATTCTCCATGACCATTGTCATCACAATGTGCCACACGCATTTCATCACAACGGTCCACAACATTGTCATGGCAATGCTCCATAAACCTTGTAATCACAATGGACCATGCACTTCTCATCAAAATGCTATCTCACCAGAGATATCACAATGTTCCATCACTAGTCATCACAATATTCCCTCACCCCTGTAATCACAATGTTCCATGACCCTGTCATCGCAATGCTACATCCACTTATCATCACAATGTTCCATGACCCCTGACATCACAATGTTCCATAACCCCTGTCATCAAAATGCTTCATGACCATTTTCATCCCAAAGCTCCAAGACCCCTGACATCACAATGTTCTATAACCCCTGCCATCAAAATGTTCCATTACACTTTTCATCAAATTGCTGCATGACACGGTCATCAAAATGCTCCCTGCGCTTCTCATCACAATGCAACAGGCCATTGTCATCAAAATGCTCCATGTCTTGTCATCACTAAGCTTCATGAACCTTCACATCACAGTGCTCCATGTCATTGTCATCACAATGCTCCAGGAACACTCTAATAACATTGCTCAATGCCCTTGTCATCACAAAGCTCCATGACACTTGTCATCACAATGCTCGATGCCCTTCTCATCACAATGCTCCATGCCCTTGTCATTACAATCCTGCATGACCCATGTATCATAGTGTTCCGTACCCTTGTCATCACAATGCTCCATGCCCACTCTCATCATAAAAATCCATGAAATATTTCAGACCAATGTTCCATGCCCTTCTCATCTCAATGCTCCATTACCTCTGTTATAACAATACACCATGACCCATGCCATCACTATGTTCCACGGCCTAGTCATCACAAGGTTTCATGACACTTGTCACCACAATGCTGAAGACCCCTGTAATCACAATGCTTCATGTCCTTGGCATCACAGAGCTCCATGACGCAAGTCATCAGGATATTCCATGGCCTTCTCATCACAATGCTTCATGCCCTTGACATCACAATGCTCCAAGACCCCTGTAAACACAATGCTCCATATCCCTTTTCATCTCAATGCTCCATGAACCCTGTCATCACAATGCACCATGCCCATCATCATAATGCTTCAGGCTATTATCATCACAATGAAATCAGTATTCTCCATGACCTCTGTCATCATAATTCTCCAAACCCTGGTGATCACAATGTTCCATAACACTTATCATCACAACACCCCATGACGCTCATCTTCACAATTATCCATGGAGTTCTCATCACAATGCTCCATGAGTTTTGTCATCACAATGTTCAATACACTTGTCATCACAATGCTCCCTGACACTTGTCGTCAGTATGCTCCTTGAATCCTGTCATGACAAGGCTCCATGCCTTTTTCATAGCAGTAATCCATGCCCTTTTCATTACAATGCTCCAAGATCGCTGTAATCACAATGCTACATGCCCTTCTCATCAAAAAGTTCCATGACGCATGTCATGAGAATGCTCCTTGGTCTTCTCCTCAAAATGCTCCATGCCCCTGTCCTCACAATGTTCCAAGTCCCCTGTAATCACAATGCTCCATGCCCCTTTTCATCAGTATGCACCATGAGACTTCTCATCACATGTCTCTATGGTTTTCTCATCACAGTACTCCAGGACCTTGTCATCACAATGCTTCACGACCTTGTCATGAAAATTTTCAATGGCCCTTGTCATCACAATAATCCATGAACATTTTCAGCCCAGTGCTCCACAACGTACTTATCACAATGCTCCATGGCCAATATCATCACAATGCTCCATGACCACTGTCATCACAACACTCCATAACACCTGACAACACAATGATCCGGGACTCTTGTCATCACAATGCTCCATTTCCTAGACATCACAATGCTCCATGACCCCTGTCATCACAACACTCCATGAACATTTTCAGCCCAGTCTTCCAAGACCCTTATCATCACAGTGATCCATGCCCTTGTCATCCCAATGCTCCATGACACCTGTATTCACAATGCTCCGTGACGCTTGTCATCAGAGTGCCCCATGACACATGTCATCACAATGCTCCATGCCTTTTTCAGCAAAAGGCTACATGACATTGTCATTGCAATGCTCTATGCGCTTGTCATCACAATACTCCATTTCCATTGTCATCACAATCCTCCATGAACCTTGGGATCACATTGCTTCATGCCCCTGTCATCACAATGTTCCATGCTCCTTAAAATCAAAATGATCCATGACCTCTGTCATCACAATGATCAAACCCTTGTGATCACAATGTTCCATAACACTTGTCATCACAATGCTCCATGATGCCTGTCATCACAATACTCCATGCCCTTTTCGTCACAATGCTCCATGACCTTTGGCATCACAATTCTCAATACACTGGTCTTCACAATGCTCCCTGATACTTGTCATCAGTATTCTCCTTGAAACCTGTCACGAAAAGGCTCCATGTCCTTTTCATCACAAGGCCCCATGCCATTTTCATCACAATGCTCCATGCCATTGTCATCAAAATACTCCACATGCTTGTCATCAGAATGCTCCATGACCCTTGTCATCACAGTTCTCCATGCACTTGTCAGCACAATGCTCCCTGACCCTTGTCATCACAATGCTCCATGCCATTGTCATCACAATGGGCCATTACATATGTCATCACATTGCTCCCTGACACCTCTCTTCACAATACTGCATGACTTGGTCATCACAATGCTCCATGCCCTTGTCATCACAATGTGCCATTCCAACTGTCATCACAATAATCCATGCAACTTATTAGAACAATGTTCCATGCCCTTGTCATCACAGTACTCCATGCCCTTGTTATCACAATCCTCCATGACCCCTGTCATCACAATGCTCCGTGACTCCAGTCATCACAATGCTTCATAACGTTTGTCATCACAATGCTCCATGCGCTTGTCAGCACAATGCTCCATGACACATGTCATCACAATACTCCCTCACCCCTGTAATCATAATGTTCCATGACCCCTGTCATCACAATGGTACATCCCCTTATCAGCACAATGTTCCATAACCCCTGACATCACAATCTTCCATAACCCCTGTCATCAAAATGCTCCATGACCCGTTTCATCCCAAAGCTCCATGAACCCTGGCATCAAAATGTTCTATAACCCCTGTCATCAAAATATTCCATTACACTTTTCATCAAATTGCTGCATGACCCTGTCATCAAAATGCTCCCTGCCCTTCTCATCACAGTGCACCACACCCTTGTCATCAAAATGTTCTATGACCTTTGTCATCACAAATCTCCATGACCCTTGGCATCACAATGCTCCATGTCATTGTCATCACAGTGCTCCATAATCCCTCTCATCACATTGCTCCATGCCCTTGTCATTACACAGCTCCATGACACTTGTCATCACAATGCTCGATGCCCTTCTCATCACAATGCTCCATGCCCTTGTCATTACAAACCTCCATGACCCATGTATCACAGTGTTCCGTGCCCTTGTCATCACAATGCTCCATGTCCACTCTCATCACAATAATCCATGAAACATTTCAGACCAATGCTCAATGCCCTTCTCATATAAATGCTCCATTACCTCTGTCATAACAATGTTCCATGACCACTGCCATCACAATGTTCCATTACACGTTTCATCAAATTGCTGCATGACCCGGTCATCAAAATGCTTCCTGCCCTTCTCATCACAATGCACCATGCCCTTGTCATCAAAATGCTCCATGACGCGTCATCACAAATCTCCATAACACCTGTCATCACAATGCTCCATGCATTTGTCAGCAAAATTCTACATGATCTTGTCATTAGAAAGCTCTATGTGCTTGTCATTACAATGCTCCAAGGACCCTGTAATCACAATGCTCCATGCCCTTTTTCATCTCAATGCTCCATGAACCCTGTCAACACAATGCACCATGCCCATCATCACAATGCTTCAGGCTACTGTCATCACAATGAAATCAAAATTCTCCATGACCTCTGTCATTATAATGCTCCAAACCCTTGTGATAACAATGTTCCATAACACTTATCATCACAAAACCTCATGACGATCATCATCACAAATATCCATGGTCTTCTCATCACAATGCTCCATGATCTCTGTCATCACAATGCTCAATACACTTGTCATCACAATGCTCCCTGACACTTGTCGTCAGTATGCTCCTTGAACCCTTTCATGACAAGGCTCCATGCCTTTTTCATCACAATGATCCATGCCCTTTTCATCACAAAGCTCCAAGACACCTGTAATCTCAATGCTCTATGCCCTGTCATCACAAAGCTCCATGATGCAAGTCATCAGAATGCTCCATGGCTTTCTCCTGACAAAGCTCGATGTCATTGTCATCACAATGCTCCATGAACCCTCTCATCACATTGCACCTTGCCCTTGACATTACAATCCTCCATGACCCATGTGTCACAGTGTTCCGTGCCCATGTCATCACAATGCTCCATGCCCAATCTCATCACAATAATCCAAGAAATATTTCAGACCAATGCTCAATTCCCTCCTCATAACAATGCTCCATTACCTCTGTGATAACAATGCTCCATGACCATTGCCATCACAATGTTCCACGGCCTTGTCATCACAAGGCTCGATTACCCATGTCATCACAATGCTCCAAGACAACATTAATCAAAATGCTCCATGACCTTGTCATAACAAAGCTACATGACGCATGTCATCAGTAGGTTCCATGGCCTTCTCTTCATAATGTTCCATGCCCTTGTCATCACAATGCTCAATAACCCCTTTAATCACAATGCTCCTTGCCCCTTTTCATCGTAATGATCCATGAAACCTGTCATCACAATGCACCATGCCAATCATCCTAATGTTTCATGCTATTGTCATCACAATGAAATCAAAATGCTCCATGACCTCTGTCATAACAATATTCCAAACCCTTGTGATCACAATATTCCATAACAGTTGTCATCACAATGCCCCATGACGCTCATCATCACAATTATCCATGGTTTTCTCATCACAATGCTCCATGACCTTTGTCATCACAATGCTCAATACACTTGTCATCAAAATGCTCCCTGACACTTGTTGTCTGTATGCTCCTTGAACCCAGTCATGACAAGGCTCCTTGCCATTTTCATCACAATTATCCATGCCCTTTTCCTCACAATCCTCCCTCACCCCTGTTATCAAAATATTCCATGACCCCTGTCATCACAATGCTACATCCCCTTATCAGCACAATGTTCCATGACACCTGACATCACAATGTTCCATAACCCCTGTCATCAAAATGCTCCATGACCATTTTCATCCCAAAGCTCCATGACCCCTGGCATCACAATGCTCTATAACCCCTGTCATCAAAATGTTCCATTACACTTTTCATCAAATTACTGCATGACCCTGTCATCAAAATGTTCCCTGCCCTTCTCATCACAATGCACCACACCCTTGTCATCAAAATGCTCCATGACCTTTGTTATCACAAAGCTCCATGACCCTCGGCATCACACTGCTCCATGTCATTGTCATCATAATGCTCCATGAACCCTCTCATCACATTGCTCCATGCCCTTGTCATCACAAAGCTCCATGACACTTGTCATCACAATGCTCGATGCCCTTCTCATCACAATGCTCCATGCCCTTGTCATTACAATCCCTCTTGAACAATGTATCAGTGTACCCTGCCCTTGTCATCACAATAATCCATGAAACATTTCAGACCAATGCTCAATGCCCTTCTCATCACAATGCTCCATTACCTCTGTCATAACAATGCTCCATGACCCCTGCCATCCCAATGTTCCACGGCCTTGTCATCACAAGGCTCCATGACCCTTGTCATCACAATGCTCCAAGAACCCTGTAATCACAATGCTCCATGCCCTTGTCATCACAAATCTCCATAACGCATGTCATCACAATGTTCTATGGCCTTCTCCTCACAGTGCTCCATGCCCTTGTCATCACAATGTTCCAAGACCCCTGTTATCACAATTCTCCATGCACCTTTTCATCAGAATGCTCCATGAGACTTGTCATCACAAGTCTCCATGGTCATCTCATCACAATGCTCCAGGACCTTGTCATCACCACGCTCCATTCCCTTGTCATCACAATGCTCCATGACACCTGTCATCACAATACTCCATGAACATTTTCAGCCCAATGCTCCATGACCTTCTCATCACAGTGCTCCATTACCAATATCATCACAATGCTCCATGACCACTGTCATCACAACTCTCCATGACACCTGACAACACAATGATCCGGGACTCTTGACATCACAATGCTCCACGACCCCTGTAATCACAATGCTCCATGACCCCTATCATCACAATACTCCATGAACTTTTTCAGCCCAATGCTCCATGACACTTGTCATCACAATTATTCATGCCATTGTCATCCAAATGCTCCATGACCCCTGTATTCACAATGCACCGTGACGCTTGTCATCACAGTGCTCCATGACACCTGTCATCACAATGCTCCATGCCTTTGTCAGCAAAATGCTACATGACCTTGTCATTGCAATGCTCTATGCGCTTGTCATCACAATACTCCATTTCCATTGTCATCACAATCCTCCATGAAACTTGGGATCACATTGCTTCATGCCCTTTTCATCACAATGTTCCATGCTACTTGAAATCAAAAGGATCCATGACCTCTGTCATCACAATGCTCCAAACCCTTGTGATCACAATGTTCCATAACACTTGTCAACACAACGCTCCATGATGCCTGTCATCACAATACTCCATGCCCTTTTCATCACAATGCTCCATGACCTTTGTCATCACAATTCTCAATACACTTGTCATCACAATGCTCCCTGACACTTGTCGTCGGAATGCTCCTTGAACCCTGTCACGAAAAGGCTCCATGCTTTTTTCATCACAAAGCCCCATGCAATTTTCATCCCAAAGCTCCATGCCATTGTCATCGAAATACTCCACAAGCTTTTCATCAGAATGCTCCATGACACTTGTCATCACAATTCTCCATGCACTTGTCAGCTCAATGCTCCCTGACCCTTGTCATCACAATGCTCCAATCCATTGTCATCACAATGCACCATTATCTTTGTCATCAGAATCCTCCATGACACTTGGCATCACAATGCTCCATGCCATTGTCATCACAATGGGCCATTACATATGTCATCACAATGCTCCCTGACACCTGTCTTCATAATTCTCCATGCCCTTGTCATCAAAATACTCCATGCCCTTGTGATTACTATCACCATTGACCCATGTATATCATTGTACCGTGCCCTTGTCATCACAATGCTCCATGCCCACTCTCATCATAGTAATCCAATAAACATTTCAGACCAATGCTCCATGCCCTTGTCATCACAGTGCTCCATGCCCTAGTTATCACAATGTTCCAAAACCCCTGTAATCAGAATGCTCCAAGACCCTTATCATCAGTATGCTCCATGAGACCTGTCATCACAAGGCTCCATGCTTCTCTCATCACAAGGCTCCAAGACCCCTGTAATCACAAACCTCCATGATCCCTGTCATCACAATACTCCATGAACATTTTCATCCCAATGTCCCATGACCCTTATCATCACAATGATCCATGCCCTTTTCATCACAAAGCTCCATGACACGTCATCAGAATTTTAGATCCCTTCTCATCACAATGTTCCATGCCCTTGGCATCACAATCCTCCATGCCCTGTAATCACAATGTTCCTAGACCCCTGTAATCACAATGCTCCATGCCCCTTTTCATCAGTATGCTCCATGAGATTTGTCAACACAAGGCTCCGTGATTTTCTCAACACAATGCTCCAGGACTTGTCATCACAATACTTCACGACATTGTCATGAAAATTCTCAATGGCCCTTGTCATCATAATGCTCCAAGCCCTAGTCATCACAATGCTCCAATATATTTGTCATCACAATCCTCCATTACATTTGGCATCACAATACTCCCTGCCGTTGTCATCACAATGGAGCATGACATATGTCATCACAATGCTCCCTGACACCTGTCTTCACAATACTCCATGACCTTCTCTTCACAATGCTCCATGCCATTGTCATCACAATGCACTATGTCCACTGTCATCACAATAATCTATGAAACTTGTCAGCCCAATGCTCCATCCCCCGGTCATAACAATGCTCCATGTCCCTGTCATCACAATGCTCCATGAACATTTTCAGCCCAGTGCTCCAAGACCCTTATCATCACAATGATCCATGCCCTTGTCATCCCAATGCTCCATGACCCCTGTTTTCACAATGCTCCGTGACGCTTGTCATCACCGTGCTCCATGACACCTGTCATCAAAATGCTCCATGCCTTTGTCAGCAAAATGCTACATGACATTGTCATTGCAATGCTCTATTCGCTTGTCATCACAATACTCCATTTCCATTGTCATCACAATCCTCCATGAACCTTGGGATCACATTGCTTCATGCCCTTTTCATCGCAATGCTCCATGCTCCTTGAAATCAAAATGATCCATGACCTCTCTCATCACAATGCTCCAAAACCTTGTGATCACAATGTTCCATAACACTTGTCATCACAATGCTCCATGATGCCTGTCATCACAATGCTCCATGACCTTTGTCATCACAATTCTCAATACACTTGTCATCACAATGCTCCCTGACACTTGTCATCAGAATGCTCCTTGAAACCTGTCATGAAAAGGCTCCATGTCTCTTTCATCACAAGGCCCCATGCCGTTTTCATCACAATGCTCCATGCCATTGTCATCACAATGGGCCATTACATCTGTCATCACACTGCTCCCTGACACCTCTCTTCACAATACTGCATGACCTGGTCATCACAATGCTCCATGGCCTTGTCATCACAATGTGCCATTCCAACTGTCATCACAATAATCCGTGCAACATATTAGACCAATGTTCCATGCCCTTGTCATCACAGTGCTCCATGCCCTTCTTATCACAATCCTCCATGACCCCTGTCATCACAATGCTCCGTGACTCCAGTCATCACAACGCTTCATGACCTTTGTCATCACAATGGTCCATGCCCTCGTCAACAACAGTCTCTGTGACATTTTTAACCACAATGCTCCATGAACTTTTCATCACAATGCTCTTTGACCCTTGTCATCACAATGCTCTATGCCTTTCTCAGCACAATGCTCCATGACCCTTGTCACCACAATGCTCCATGCATTTGTCAGCACAATGCTCCATGACACATGTCATCACAATGCTCCATGACCTCTGTCATCACAATGCTCCGTGACTCCAGTCATCCCAATGCTTCTTAACGTTTGTCATCACAATGGTCCGTGCCCGCATCATCACAAGGCTCTGTGACCTTTGTAACCACAATGCTCCTTGAACTTTTCATCACAATTCTCTGTGACCATTGTCATCACAGTGCTCCATGTCTTTGTCAGAACAATGCTCCATGACCATTGCCTTCACAATGTGCCACGCACATTTCATCACAACAGTCCACAACCTTGTCATTGCAATGCTCCATAAACCTTGTAATCACAATGGTTCATGCACTTCTCATCAAAATGCTCTCTCACCAGAGATATCACAGTGTTCCATCACTAGTCATCACAATACTCCCTCACCCTGGTAATCACAATGTTCCATGACCCTGTCATCACACTGCTACATCCCCTTATCATCACAATGTTCCATGACACCTGTCATCAAATAGCTCCATGACCCATTTCATCCCAACGCTCCAAATCCCCTCACATCACAATGTTCTATAACCACTGCCATCAATATATTCCATTACACTTTTCATCAAATTGCTGCATGACCCGGTCATCAAAATGCTCCCTGCCCTTCTCATCACAATGCACCATGCCCTTGTCATCAAAATGTTCCATTACTTGTCTTGACAAATCTCCATGACACTTGGCATCACAATGCTCCATGTCATTGTCATCTCAATGCTCCATGAACCCTCTCATAATATTGCTCAATGCCCTTGTCATCACAAAGCTCCATGACACTTGTCATCACAATGCTCGATGCCCTTCTCATCACAATGCTCCATGCCCTTGTGATTACAATCCTGCATGACCCATGTATCATAGTGTTCTGTACCCTTGTCATCAGAAGGTTCCTTGCCCACTCTCATCACAATAATCCACGAAACATTTCAGACCAATGTTCCATGCCCTTCTCATCACAATGCTCCATTACCTCTGTCATAACAATGCACCATGACCCCTGCCATCAAAATGTTCCACGGCCTAGTCATCACAAGGTTCCATGACACTTGTTATCACAATGCTAAAGACCCCTGTAATCACAATGCTCCATGCCCTTGTCATTAGAAAGCTCCATGACACATGTGCTCAGAATGTTCCATGGCCTTCTCATCACAATGCTCCATGCCCTTGTCATCACAATGCTCCAAAACCCCTGTAAACACAATGCTCCATGCCCTTTTTCATCTCAATGCTCCATGAACCCTGTCATCACAATGCACCGTGTCCCATGTCATCACTATAATCTATGAAACTTGTCAGACCAATGATCCATGCCCCTGTCATCACAATGCTCCGTGCCCTTGTCATCACAATGCTCCATGCCCTTGTCATAACAGTACTCCATGACCCCTGTCATCACAATGCTCCCTGACTCCAGTCATCACAATGCTTCATAAAATTTGTCATCACAATTGTCCATGCCCGCGTCATCACAAGGCTCTGTGACCTTTGTAACCACAATGCTCCATGAAATTTTCATCACAATGCTCCGTGACACTTGTCATCACAATGCTCCATGCCTTTGTAAGAAAGTTGCTCCATGACCATTGTCATCACAATGTGCCAGGAACTTTTCATCAAAACGGTCCACATATTTGTCATAGCAATGCTCCATAAACCCTGTAATCACAATTCTCTATGCCCCTTTTCATCTCAATGATCCATGAACCCTGTCATCACAATGCACCATGCCCATCATCGTAATGCTTCATGCTATTGCCATCACAATGAATTCAGAATGCTCCATGACCTCTGTCATAACAATGCTCCAAACCCTTGTGATCATAATATTCCATAACACTTGTCATCACAGTGCCCCATGACACTCGTCATCACAATTATCCATGGTCTTCTCATCACAATGCTCCATGACCTTTGTCATCACAATGCTCAATACACTTGTCATCAAAATGCTCCCTGACACTTGTTGTCTGTATGCTCCTTGAACCCTGTCATGACAAGGCTCCATGCGTTTTTCATCACAATGATCCATGCCCTTTTCCTCACAATGCTCCATGACCCTTTTAAACACAATGCTCCATGCCCTTGTCATCACAAAGCTCAATGAAACATGTCTTCAGAATGCTCCTTGGACTTCTCCTCACAATGTTCCATGCCCATGTCATCACAATGTTCCAAGACCCCTGTAATCACAATGGTCCATGCCCCTTTTCATCAGTATGCTCCATGAGATTTGTCATCACAAGTCTCTATGGATTTCTCATCACAATGCTCCAGGACCTTGTCATCACAATGCTTCCCGACCTTGTCATGAAAATTCTCAATGGCCCTTGTCATCATAATGCTCCAATCCCTAGTCATCACAATGCTCCATTATATTTGTCATCAAAATCCTCCATTACATTTGGCATCACAATGCTCCCTGCAATTGTCATTGCAATTGACCATGACATATGTCATCACAATGCTCCCTGACACGTGTCTTCACAATACTCCATGACCTTCTCATCACAATGGACCGTGCCCTTGTCATCACAATGCACCATGTCCACTGTCATCACAATAATCTATGAAACTTGTCAGACCAATGCTCCATGACCCTTGTCACCACAATGCTCCATGCGTTTGTCAGCACAATGCTCCATGACACATGTCATCACAATGCTCCATGACCCCTGTCATCACAATACTCCATGAACATTTTCAGCCCAATGCTCCATGACCCTTGTCATCAAAATGATCCATGCCCTTGTCATCCCAATGCTCCATGACCCCTGTATTCACAATGCTCCGTGACGCTTGTCATCACAGTGCTCCATGACACCTGTCATCACAAGGCTCCATGCCTTTGTCAGCAAAATGCTACATAACCTTGTCATTACAATGTTCTATGCGCTTGTCATCACAATACGCCATTACCATTGTCATCACAATCCTCCATGAAACTTGGGATCACATTGCTTCATGCCCTTGTAATCACAATGCTCCATGCTCCTGGAAATCAATATGATCCATGACCTCTGTCATCACAATGCTCCAAACCCTTGTGATCAAAATGTTCCATAACACTTGTCATCACAACGCTCCATGATGCCTGTCATCACAATACTCCATGCACTTTTCATCACAATGCTCCATGACTTTCTCATCACAATTCTCAATACACTTGTCATCACAATGCTCCCTGACACTTGTCATCAGAATGCTCCTTGAACCCTGTCACGAAAAGGCACCATGCCATTTTCATCACACTGCTCCATGCCATTTTCATCACAATGCTCTACGCCACAGTCATCAAAATACTCCACAAGTTTGTCATGAGAATGCTCCATGACACTTGTCATCACAATTCTCCATGCACTTGTCAGCACAATGCTCCCTGACCCTTGTCATCTCAATGCTCCAAGCCATTGTCATCACAATGCACCATTACCTTTGTCATCAGAATCCTCCATGACACTTGGCATCACAATGCTCCATGCCATTGTCATCTCAATGGGCCATTACATATGTCAACACAATGCTCCCTGACACCAGTCTTCACAATACTGCATGACCTGGTCATCACAATGCTCCATGCCCTTGTCACCACAATGCACCATTCCAACAGTCATCGCAATAATCCATGAAACTTATTAGACCAATGCTCCATGCCCTTGTCATCACAATGCTCCACGACCCTTGTCATCACAATGATCCATGAACTTTTCATCACAATGCTCTTTGATCCTTGTCATCAAAATTCTCTATGCCTTTCTCAGCACAATGATCCATGACCCTTGTCATCAAAATGCTCCATGCGCTTGTCAGCACGATGCTCCCTGACACATGTCATCACAAAGCACCATGCACTTGTCATCACTGTGCTCCACACTCTTGTCATCACAATGCTCCATAAACATTGTCATCACACTGCTCCATGCACTTCTCATCAAAATGCTCTCTCACCACAGATATCACAATGTTACATCACTATTCGTCTCAATACTCCCTCACCCCTGTTATCACAGTGTTCCATGACTCCTGTCATCACAATGCTACATTCACTTATCATCACAATGTTCGATGACCCCGGACATCACAATGCTCCATAACCCCTGTCATCAAAATGCTCCATGACATTTTTCATCAAAATGCTCCATGACCCCTCACATCACAATGATCCATAACCCCTCTCATCAAAATATTCCATGACCCTTTTCATCAAATTGCTCCATGACCCTGTCATCACAAAGCTCCCTGCCCTTCTCATCACAATGCACAACGCACTTGTCATCAAAATGCTCCATGACCTTTGTCTTCACAAAGATCAATGACCCTTGGCATCACAATGTTCCTTGTCATTGTCATCACAATGCTTCATGAACACTCTCATCACATTGCTCCATGCCCTTGTCATCACAAAGCTCCATGACACATGTAATCAGAATGCTCCATGGCCT
This sequence comes from Mesoplodon mirus, assembly GCF_964341445.2. Taxonomy (NCBI): domain Eukaryota; kingdom Metazoa; phylum Chordata; class Mammalia; order Artiodactyla; family Ziphiidae; genus Mesoplodon; species Mesoplodon mirus. The sequence goes on along the minus strand of NW_028295626.1, from coordinate 456,833 downwards.
TCTCATCACAATGCTCCATGCACTTCCATCAAAATGCTCAATTACCCCTGTCAGAAAAATGCTCCATGACACCTGCCATCACGATGTTCCGTGGCCTTGTCATCACAAGGCTCCATGACCCTTCTCATCACAATGCTCCAAGACCCCTGTAATCACAATGCTCCATGCCCCTTTTATCTCAATGATCCATGAACCCTGTCATCACAATGCATCATGCCCATCATCATAATGCTTCATGCTATTGTCATCACAATGAAATCAAAATGCTCCATGACCTCTGTCATAACAATGCTCCAAACCCTTGTGATCACAATATTCCATAACATTGTCATCACAGTGCCCCATGACACTCGTCATCACAATTATCCATGGTCTTCTCATCAAAATGCTCCATGACCTTTGTCATCACAATGCTCAATACACTTGTCATCAAAATGCTCCCTGACACTTGTTGTCTGTATGCTCCTTGAACCCTGTCATGACAAGGCTCCATGCGTTTTTCATCACAATGATCCATGCCCTTTTCATCACAATGCTCCAAGACCCCTTTAAACACAATGCTCCATGCCCTTTTCATCACAAAGCTCAATTAATCATGTCTTCAGAATGCTCCTTGGACTTCTCCTCACAATGCTTCATGTCCATGTCATCACAATGTTCCAAGACCCCTGTAATCATAATGGTCCATGCCCCTTTTCATCAGTATGCTCCATGAGATTTGTCATCACAAGTAACTATGGGTTTCTCATCACAGTGCTCCAGGACCTTGTCATCACAATGCTTCACGACCCTGTTCTGAAAATTCTCAATGCCCTTTGTCATCATAATGCTCCAAGCCCTAGTCATCACAATGCTCCATTATATTTGTCATCAAAATCCTCCATTACATTTGGCATCACAATGCTCCCTGCCATTGTCATTGCAGTGGACCATGACATATGTCATCACAATGCTCCCTGACACCTGTCTTCACAATACACCATTACCTTCTCATCACAATGATCCATGCCCTTGTCATCACAATGCACCATGTCCAGTGTCATCACAATGATCTATGAAACTTGTCAGACCAATGTTCCATGCCCCTCTCACCACAATGCTCCGTGACCTTGTCATCACAATGCTCCATGACCACTGACATCACAATGCTCCGTGACTCCAGTCATCACAATGCTTCATAACATTTGTCATCACAATGGTCCATGCCCGCGTCATCACAAGGCTCTGTGACCTTTATAACCACAATGCTCCATGAACTTTTCATCACAATGCTCCGTGACCCTTGTCATCAAAATGCTCCATGCCTTTGTCAGAAAAATGCCCCTTGACCCTTGTCATCACAATGTGCTACGCGCTTTTCATCACAACGGTCCACAAATTTGTCATGGTAATGCTCAATAAAACTTGTAATCACAATAATCCATGCCCTTCTCATCACAATGCTCCATTATCCCTGTCATAACAATGCTCCATGACCACTGCCATCACAATATTCCACGCCCATGTCATCACATGGCTCCATGACACTTGTCATCAAAATGCTTCAAGACCCCTGTAATCACAATGCTCCATGCCCTTGTCATCGCAGTGCTCCAAGACCCCTGTAATCACAATGCTCCATGCCACTTTTCATTTCCATGCTCCATGAACCCTGTCATCAAAATGAACCATGCCCATCATCATAATGCTTCCGGCTATTGTCAGCACAATGAAATCATAATTCTCCATGAACTCTGTCATCACAATGCTCCATGACACCTGTCATCACAATACTCCACGAACATTCTCAGCCCATTGCTCCATGACAATTGTCATCACAATGATCCATGCCCTTGTCATCCCAATGCTCCATGACCCCTGTATTCACAATGCTCCGTGACGCTTTTCATCACAGTGCTCCATGACACCTGTCATCACAATGCTCCATGACTTTGTCAGCAAAATGCTACATGACCTGGTCATTACAATGCTCTATGCGCTTGTCATCACAATACTCCATTACCATTGTCATCACAATCCTCCATGAATCTTGGGATCACATTGCTTCATGCCCTTGTAATCACAATGCTCCATGTTCCTGGAAATCAAAATGATCCATGACCTCTTTCATCACAATGCTCCAAACCCTTGTGATCAAAATGTTCCATAACACTTGTCATCACAACGCTCCATGATGCCTGTCATCACAACACTCCATGCACTTTTCATCACAGTGCTCCATGACCTTTTTCATCACAATTCTCAATACACTTGTCATCACAATGCTCCCTGACACTTGTCATCAGAATGCTCCTTGAACCCTGTCACGAAAAGGCTCCATGCCTTTTTCATCACAATGCCCCATGCCGTTTTCATCACAATGCTCCACGCCACTGTCATCAAAATACTCCACAAGTTTGTCATGAGAATGCTCCATGACCCTTGTGATCACAATTCTCCATGCACTTTTCAGCACAATGCTCCCTGACCCTTGTCATCTCAATGCTCCAAGCCATTGTCATCACAATGCACCATTACCTTTGTCATCAGAATCCTCCATGACACTTGGCATCACAATGCTCCATGCCATTGTCATCACAATGGGCCATTACATATGTCAACACAATGCTCCCTGACACCAGTCTTCACAATATTGCATGACCTGGTCATCACAATGCTCCATGCCCTTCTCACCACAATGCACCATTCCAACAGTCATCGCAATAATCCATGAAACTTATTAGACCAATGCTCCATGCCCTTGTCATCACAATGCTCCATGAGCCTTGTCATCAAAATGCTCCATGAACTTTTCATCAAAATGCTCTTTGATCCTTGTCATCACAATTCTCTATGCCTTTCTCAGCACAATGCTCCATGACCCTTGTCATCACAATGCTCCATGCGCTTGTCAGCACGATGCTCCATGACACATGTCATCACAATGCACCATGCGCTTGTCATCACAGTGTTTCCCAATCTTGTCATCACAATGCTCCATAAAACTTGTCATCACAATGCTCCATGCACTTCTCATCAAAATGCTCTCTCACCACAGATATCACAATGTTAGATCACTATTCATCACAATACTCCCTCACCCCTGTTATCACAGTGTTCCATGACTCCTTTCATCACAATGCTACATGCACTTATCATCACAATGTTCGATGACCCCTGACATCACAATGCTCCATAACCCCTGTCATCAAAATGCTCCATGACCTTTTTCATCAAAATGCTCTATGACCCCTGACATCACAATGTTCCATAACCCCTGTCATCAAAATGTTCCATGACCCTTTTCATCAAATTGCTCCATGAACCTGTCATCACAATGCTCCCTGCCCTTCTCATCACAATGCACAACGCACTTGTCATCAAAATGCTCCATGACCTTTGTCATCACAAAGATCCATGACCCTTGGCATCACAATGTTCCATGTCATTGTCATCACAATGCTCCTTGAACACTCTCATCACATTGCTCCATGCCCTTGTCATCACAAAGCTCCATGACACATATCATCAGAATGCTCCATGGCCTTTTCATCACAATGCTCCATGTGCTTGCCATCACAATTCTCCATTACCCCTGTCATAACAATGCTCCATGACACCTGCCATCACGATGTTCCGTTGCATTGTCATCACAAGGCTCCATGACCCTTCTCATCACAATGCTCCAAGACCCCTGTAATCACAATGCTCCATGCCCCTTTTCATCTCAATGATCCATGAACCCTGTCATCACAATGCACCGTGCCCATCATCATAATGCTTCATGCTGTTGTCATCACAATGAAATCATATGCTCCATGACCTCTGGCATAGCAATGCTCCAAACCCTTGTGATCACAATATTCCATAACACTTGTCATCACAGTGCCCCATGACACTCGTCATCACAATTATCCATGGTCTTCTCATCACAATGCTCCATGACCTTTGTCATCACAATCCTCAATACACTTGTCTTCAAAATGCTCCCTGACACTTGTTGTCTGTATGCTCCTTGAACCCTGTCATGACAAGGCTCCATGCCTTTTTCATCACAATGATCCATGCCCTTTTCCTCACAATGATCCTAGACCCCATTAAACACAATGCTCCATGCCCTTGTCATCAGAAATCTCAATGAAACATGTCTTCAGAATGCTCCTTGGCCTTCTCCTCACAATGCTCCATGTCCATGTCATCACAAAGTTCCAAGACCCCTGTAATCACAATGGTCCATGCCGCTTTAAATCAGTATGCTCCATGAGATTTGTCATCACAAGTCTCTATGGATTTCTCATCACAATGCTCCAGGACCTTGTCATCAAAATGCTTCACGACCTTGTCATGAAAATTATCAATGGCCATTGTAATCATAATGCTCCAAGCCCTAGTCATCACAATGCTCCATTATATTTTTCATCAAAATCCTCCATTACATTGGGCATCACAATGCTCCCTGCCATTGTCATTGCAGTGGACCATGACATATGTCATCACAATGCTCCCTGACACCTGTCTTCACAATACACCATTACCTTCTCATCACAATGATCCATGCCCTTGTCATCACAATGCACCATGTCCACTGTCATCACAATAATCTATGAAACTTGTCAGAACAATGCTCCATGCCCCTGTCACCACAATGCTCCATGCCCTTGTCATCACAATGCTCCATGACCACTGTCATAACAATGCTCCGTGACTCCAGTCATCACAATGCTTCATAACATTTGTCATCACAATGGTCCATGCCCGTGTCATCACAAGGCTCTGTGACCTTTATAACCACAATGCTCCATGAACATTTCATCACAATGCTCCGTGACCCTTGTCATCAAAATGCTCCATGCGTTTGACAGAAAAATGCTCCATGACCCTTGTCTTCACAATGTGCTATGCGCTTTTCATCACAACGGTCCACAAATTTGTCATGATAATGCTCCATAAACCTTGTAATCACAATGCTCCATGCCCTTCTCATCAAAATGCTCCATTACCCCTGTCATAACAATGCTCCATGACGCCTGCCATCACAATATTACACGGCCTTGTCATCACAAGGCTCCATGACACTTGTCATCACAATGCTCCAAGACCCCTGTAATCACAATGCTCCATGCCCTTGTCATCACAAAGCTCCATGACACATGCCATTAGAATGTTCCATGTCTTTCTCATCAAAATGCTCCATGCCCTTGTCATCACAATGCTCCAAGAACCCTGTAATCACAATGCTCCATGCCCCTTTTCATCTCAATGCTCCATGAACCCTGTCATCACAATTCCCCATGCCCATCATCATAATGCTTCCGGCTATTGTCCGCACAATGAAATCAAAATTCTCCATGACCTCTGTCATCACAATGCTCCAAGACCCCTGTAATCACAATGCTCCATGCCCGTTTTCATCTCAATGATCCATGAACCCTGTCATCACAATGCACCATGCCCATCATCATAATGATTCATGCTATTGGCATCACAATGAAATCAAAATGCTCCATGACCTCTGTCATAACAATGCTCCAAACCCTTGTGATCACAATATTCCATAATACTTGTCATCACAATGCCCCATGACGCTCGTCATCACAATTATCCATGGTCTTCTCATCACAATGTTCCATGATCTTGTCATCACAATGATCAATACACTTGTCATCAATATGCTCCCTGACACTTGTTGTCTGTATGCTCCTTGAATCCTTTCATGACAAGGCACCATGCCTTTTTCATCACAATGATCCATGCACGTTTCTTCAAAATGCTCCATGACCCCTGACATCACAGTGTTCCATAACCACTTTCATCAAAATGTTCCATGTCCCTTTTCATCAAATTGCTCCATGAACCTGTCATCACAATGCTCCCTGCCCTTCTCATCACAATGCACAACGCACTTGTCATCAAATTGCTCCATGACCTTTGTCATCACAAAGATCCATGAGCCTTGGTATCACAGTGTTCCATGTCATTGTCATCACAATGCTCCATGAACACTCTCATCACATTGCTCCATGCCCTTGTCTTCACAAAGCTCCATGACACATGTCATCAGAATGCTCCATGGCCTTCTCATCACAATGCTCTATTCGCTTGCCATCACAATGCTCCATTACCCCTGTCATAACAATGCTCCATGACACCTGCCATCACGATGTTCTGTGGCCTTGTCATCACAAGGCTCCATGACCCTTCTCATCACAATGCTCCAAGACGACTGTAATCACAATGCTTCATGCCCCTTTTCATCTCAATGATCCTTGAACCCTGTCATCACAATGCACCATGCCCATCATCATAATGCTTCATGCTATTGTCATCACAATGAAATCAAAATGCTCCATGTCCTCTGGCATAACAATGCTCCAAACCCTTGTGATCACAATATTCCATAACACTTGTCATCTCAGTGCCCCATGACACTCGTCATCACAATTATCCATGGTCTTCTCATGACAATGTTCCATGACCTTTGTCATCACAATGCTCAATACACTTGTCATCAAAATGCTCCCTGACACTTGTTGTCTGTATGCTCCTTAATCCTTGTCATGACAAGGCTCCATGTCTTTTTCATCACAATGATCCATGCCCTTTTCCTCACAATGATGCTAGACCCCATTAAACACAATGCTCCATGCCCTTGTCAACACAAATCTCAATGAAACATGTCTTCAGAATGCTCCTTGGCCTTCTCCTCACAATGCTCCATGTCCATGTCATCACAATGTTCCAAGACCCCTGTAATCACAATGGTCCATGCCGCTTTTCATCAGTATGCTCCATGAGATTTGTCATCACAAGTCTCTATGGATTTCTCATCACAGTGCTCCAGGATCTTGTCATCACAATGCTTCACGACCTTGTCATGAAAATTCTCAATGGCCCTTGTCATCATAATGCTCCAAGCCCTAGTCATCACAATGCTCCATTATATTTGTCATCAAAATCCTCCATTACATTTGGCATCACAATGCTCCCTGCCATTGTCATTGCAATGGACCATGACATATGTCATCACAATGCTCCCTGACACTTCTCTTCACAATAATCCATGACCTTCTCATCACAATGATCCATGTCCTTGTCATCACAATGCACCATGTCCACTGTCATCACAATAATCTATGAAACTTGTCAGAACAATGCTCCATGCCCCTGTCACCACAATGCTCCATGCCCTTGTCATCACAATGCTCCATGACCACTGTCATCACAATGCTCCGTGACTCCAGTCATCACAATGCTTCATAACATTTGTCATCACAGTGGTCCATGCCCGGGACATCACAAGGCTCTGTGACCTTTATAACCACAATGCTCCATGAATTTTTCATCACAATGCTCCGTGACCCTTGTCATCAAAATGCTCCATGCGTTTGTCAGAAAAATGCTCCATGACCGTTGTCATCACAATGTGCTACGTGCTTTTCATCACAACGGTCCACAAATTTGTCATGGTAATGCTCCATAAAGCTTGTAATCACAATGTTCCATGCCCTTCTCATCACAATGCTCCATTACCCATGTCATAACAATGCTCCATGACGCCTGCCATCACAATATTCCACGGCCTTGTCATCACAAGGCTCCATGACACTTGTCATCACAATGCTCCAAGACCCCTGTAATCACAATGCTCCATGCCCTTGTCATCACAAAGCTCCATGACACATGCTATCAGAATGTTCTATGTCCTTCTCATCACAATGCTCCATGCCCTTGTCTTCACAGTGCTTCAACACCCCTTTAATCACAATGCTCCATGCCCCTTTTCATCTCAATGCTCCATGAACCCTGTCATCACAATGCACCATGCCCATCGTCATAATGCTTCCGGCTATTGTCAGCACAATGAAATCAAAATTCTCCATGACCTCTGTCATCACAATGCTCCATGACCCCTGTCATCACAATACTCCATGAACATTTTCAGCCCAATGCTCCATGACCCTTGTCATCAAAATGTTCCATACACTTGTCATCCCAATGCTCCATGACCCCTGTATTCACAATACTCTGTGACGCTTGTCATCACAGTGCTCCATGACACCTGTAATCACAATGCTCCATGACTTTGTCAGCAAAATGCTACATGACCTTGTCATTACAATGCTCTATGCGCTTGTCATCACAATACTCCATTACCATTGTCATCACAATCCTCCATGAACATTGGGATCACATTGCTTCATGCCCTTGTAATCAAAATGCTCCAAACTCCTGGAAATCAAAATGATCCATGACCTCTGTCATCACAATGCTCCAAACCCTTGTGATCACATTATTCCATAACACTTGTCATCACAGTGCCCCATGACACTCGTCATCACAATTATCCATGGTCTTCTCATCACAATGCTTCATGACCTTTGTCATCACAATGCTCAATACACTTGTCATCAAAATGCTCCCTGACACTTGTTGTCTGTATGCTCCTTGAACCCTGTCATGACAAGGCTCCATGCCTTTTTCATCACAATGATCCATGCCCTTTTCATCACAATGCTCCAAGACCCCTTTAAACACAATGCTCCATGCCCTTGTCATCACAAAGCTCAATGACACATGTCTTTAGAATGTTCCTTGGACTTCTCCTCACAATGCTCCATGCCCATGTCATCACAATGTTCCAAGACCCCTGTAATCACAATGGTCCATGCCCCTTTTCATCAGTATGCTCCATGAGATTTGTCATCACAAGTCTCTGTGGATTTCTCATCACAATGCTCCAGGAAATTGTTATCACAATGCTTCCGGTCATTGTTCTGAACATTCTCAATGGCGCTTGTCATCATAATGCTCCAAGCCCTAGTCATCACAATACTCCATTATATATGTCCTCAAAATCCTCCATTACATTTGGCATCACAATGCTCCCTGCCATTGTCATTGCAATGGACCATGACATATGTCATCACAATGCTCCCTGACACCTGTCTTTAAAATACTCCATGACCTTCTCATCACAATGATCCATGGCCTTGTCATCCCCATGCTCCATGACCCCTGTATTCACAATGCTCCGTGACGCTTGTCATCACAGTTCTCCATGACACCTGTCATCACAATGCTCCATGACTTTGTCAGCAAAATGCTACATGACCTTGTCATTACAATGCTCTATGCGCCTGTCATCACAATACTCCATTTCCATTGTCATCACAATCCTCCATGAACCTTGAGAGCACATTGCTTCATGCCCTTGTCATCACAATGCTCCATGCTCCTTGAAATCAAAATGATCCATGTCCTCTGTCTTCACAATGATCCAAACCCTTGTGATCCCAATGTTCCATAACACTTGTCATCACAATGCTCCATGATGCCTGTCATCACAAAATTCCATGCCCTTTTCATCACAGTGCTCCATGACATTTGTCATCACAATGCTCAGTACACTTGTCATCACAATGCTCCCTGACACTTGTCATCAGAATGCTCTTTGAAACCTGTCACGAAAAGGCTCCATGCCTTTTTCATCACAATGCCCCATTCCGTTTTCATCACAATGCTCCGTGACAATTGTCATCAAAATGCTCCATGACTTTGTCTGAAAAATGTTCCATGACCCTTGTCATCACAATGTGCCATTCGCTTTTCATCACAACGGTCCAGAAAATTGTCATTGCAATGCTCCATAAACCTTGTAATCACAATGCTCCATACACTTCTCATCAAAATGCTCTCTCACCAGAGATATCACAGTGTTCCATCACTAGTTGTCACAATCCTCCCTCACCACTGTAATCACAATGTCCCATGACCCCTCTCATCACAATGCTACATCCCTTTATCATCACAATGTTCCATGACCGCTGACATCACAATATTCTATAACCCCTGTCATCAAAATGTTCCAATACACTTTCCATCATATTGCTGCATGACACTGTCATCAAAATAATCCCTGCCCTTCTCATCACAATGCACCATGCACTTATCATCAAAATTGTCCATGACTTCGTCATCAAAAAGCGCCATGACCCTTGGCATCACAATGCTCCATGTCATTGTCATCACAATGCTCCATGAACCCTCTCATCACATTCCTCCATGCCCTTGTCATCACAAAGCTCCATGACACTTGTCATCACAATGCTCGATGCCTTTCTCATCACAATGTCCCATGACCTTGTCATTACAATCCTCCATGACCCATGTATCACAGTGTTCCATGCCCTTATCATCACAATGCTCTATGCCCACTCTCATCACAATAATCCATGAAACATTTCAGACCAATGCTCCATGCCCTTCTCATCACAATGCTCCTTTACATCTTTCATAACAATGCTCCATGACACTTGCCATCACAAGGTTCCACGGCCTTGTCATCACAAGGCTCCATGACACTTGTCATCACAATGCTCCACGACCCCTCTAATCAAAATGCTCCATGCCCTTGTCATCAAAAAGCTACATGACGAATGTCATCAGAATGCTCCATGGCCCTATCATCACAATGCTCCATTCACTTGTCATCACAATGCTCCAAGACCCTTTTAATCAAAATGCTCCATGCGTCTTTTCATCTCAATGCTCCATGAATCCTGTCATCACAATGGACCATGCCCATCATCATAATGCTTCAGGCTATTGTCATCACAATAAAATCAAAATGCTCCATGACGTCTGTCATCACAATGCTCCAATCCCTGTTGATCACAATGTTCCATAACCCTTATCATCACAACACCCCATGACGCTCATCATCACAATTATCCATGGTCTTCTCATCAAAATGCTCCATGAACTTTGTCATCACAATGCTCAATACACTTGTCATCTCAATGCTCCCTGACATTTGTCATCAGTATGCTACATTAGCCCTGTCATGACACGTCTCCATGCCTTTTTCATCACAATGATCCATGCCCTTTTAATCACAATGCTCCAAGACCCATGTAATCACAATGCTCCATGCCCTTGTCATCACAAAGCTCAATGACGCATGTCATCAGAATGCTCCATGGCCTTCTCATCACAATGCTCCATGCCCTTGTCATCACAATGCTCCAAGACCCCTGTAATCACAATGCTCCATGTCCCTTTTCATCAGAATGCTCCATGAGACTTGTCATCACAAGTCTCCATTGTCTTCTCATCAAAGTGCTCTAGGAACTTGTAATCAAAATGCTCCATGGTCCCTGTCATCACAATACTCCATGAACATTTTCAGCCCAATGCTCCATGACCCTTGTCATCACAATGATCCATGCCCTTGTCATCCCAATGCTCCATGACCCCTGTATTCACAATGCTCCGTGACGCTTGTCATCACAGTGCTCCATGACACCTGTCATCACAATGCTCCATGACTTTGTCACCAAAATGCTACCTGACCTTGTCATTGCGATGCTCTATTCGTTTGTCATCACAATACTCCATTACCATTGTCATCACAGTCCTCCTTGAACCTTGGGATCACATTGCTTCATGCCCTTGTCATCACAATGCTTCATGCTCTTGAAATCAAAATGATCCATGACCTCTGTCATCACAATGCTCAAAACCCTTGTGATCACAATGATCCATACCACTTGTCATCACAACGCTCCATGATGCCTGTCATCACAATACTCCATGCCCTTTTCATCACAATGCTCCATGAATTTTGTCATCACAATTCTCAATACACTTGTCATCACAATGCCCCTTGCCTTTTTCATCACAATGCTCCATGCCATTTTCATCAAAATACTCCACAAGCTTGTCATCAGAATACTCCATGACCCTTTTCATCACCATTCTCCATGCACCTGTCAGCAAAATGCTCCATGACCCTTGTCATCACAATGCTCCAAGCCATTGTCATCACAATGCTCCATTACCTTTGTCATCAGAATCCTCCATGACACTTGGCATCACAGTGCTCCATGCAATTGTCATCACTATGGGCCATTAAATATGTCATCACAATGCTCCCTGACACCTGTCTCCACAATACTGCATGACCTGGTCTTCACCATGCTCCATGCCCTTGTCATCACAATGTGCCATTCCAACTGTCATCACAATAATCCATGAAACTTATTAGACCAATGTTCCATTCCCTTGTCATCACAAGGCTCCATGCCCTTGTTATCACAGTGGTCCATGACCCCTGTCATCACAATGCTCCATGCCTCCATTCATCACAATGCTTCATCACCTTTGTCATCACAATGTTCCATGTCCTCGTCATTAACAGTCTCTGTGACATATTTAACCACAGTGCTCCATGAACTTTTCATCACAATGCTCTTTGACACTTGTCATCACAATGCTCTATGCCTTTCTCAGCACAATGCTCCATGACCCTCGTCATCACAATGCTCCATGCCCTTGTCAGCACAATGCTCCATGACCCATGTCATCACAATGCACCCTGCATTTTCATCACAGTGCTCCACAATCTTGTCATCACAATGTTCCATGACTTCTGTCTTTGCAATGCTACATGCACATATCATCACAAAGTTCGATGACCCCTGACATCACAATATTCCATAAACCCTGTCATCAAAATGCTCCATAATACTTTTCCTCAAAATGCTCAATGACCCCTGACATAACAATGTTCCAAAACACATGTCATCAAAATATTCCATGACCCTTTTCATCAAATTGCTCTATAACCCTGTCATCACAATGTTCCCTGCCCTTCTCATCACAATGTACCACGCCCTTTTCATCAAAATGCTCCATGACCTTTGTCATCACAAGGATCCATGACACTTGGAATCTCAATGCTCCACCCCATTGTCATCACAATGCTCCATGAACCCTCTAATCACAATGCTCCATGCCCCTTTGCATCTCAATGCTCCATGAACCCTGTCATCAAAATGCACCATGCACATCATCATAATGCTTCAGGCTATTGTCATCACAATGAAATCTAAATATTCGATGATCTATCTCATCACAATGCTCCAAATCCTTGTGATCACAATGTTCCATAACACTTATCATCACAACGTCCTATGACGCTCACCATCACAATTATCCATGGTCTTCTCATCACAGTGCTCCATGACCTTTGTCATCACAGTGCTCTATACACTTGTCATCACAATGCTCCCTGACAATTGTCGTCAGTATGCTCCTTGAACCCTGTCATGACAAGGCTCCATGCCTTTTTCATCACAATGATCCGTGCTCTATTCATCACAATGCTCCCAGATCAATGTAATCACAATGATCCATGTCCTTGTCATCACAAAACTCCATGAAGCATGTCATCAGAATGCTCCATGGCCTTCTCATCAAAATGCGCCAAGACACCAGTAATCACAATGCTCCATGCCCTTGTCATCACAATGCCCCAACCCCTGTAATCACAATACTCCATGCCCCTTTTCATCAGAATGCTCCATGAGACTTGTTATTACAAGGCTCCATGGTCTTCTCATCACAATGCTCCAGGAACTTTTCATCACATTGCTCCATACCCTTGTCATCACAATGCGCCATGACCCCTGTCCTCACAATACTTCCTGAACATTTTCAGTCCAATTCTCCAGGAACTTCTCATCACAATGCTTCATGATCCCTATCATCACAATGCTCCATGACCACTCTCATCACAACGCTCCATGACACCTGACAACACAGTGATCCGGGACTCTTGTCATCACAATGCTCCATTCCCTAGTCATCACAATGCTCCATGAATATTTTCAGCCCAATGCTCCATGACACTTGTCATCACAATGATCCATGCCCTTGCCATCCCAATGCTCCATGACCCCTGTAATCACAATGATCCGTGATGCTTCTCATCACAGTTCTCTATGACACTTATCATCACAATGCTCCATGCCTGTGTCAGCAAAATGCTACATGACATTGTCATCAAAATGCTCCATTTGCTTGTCATCACAATCCTCCCTTACCATTGTCATCACACAATCCTCCCTTACCATTGTCATCACAATCCTCCATGAACCTTGGGATCACATTGATTCATGCCCTTGTCATCCAAATGCTCCATGCTCCTTGAAAACAAAATGATCCATGACTTCTATCATCACAATGCTCCAAACCCTTGTGATCACAATGTTCCATAACACTTGTCATCACAACGCTCCATGATGCTTGTCATCACAATACTCCATGCCCTTTTCGTCACAATGCTCCATGATCTTTTTCATCACAATTCTCAATACAGTTGTCATTACAATGTTCCCTGACACTTGTCGTCAGAATGCTCCTTGAAACCTGTCATGAAATGGCTTCATGCCTTTTTCATCACAATGCTCCCTGCCCTTTTCATCACAATGCTCCATGCCATTGTCGTCACAATACTCCACAAGCTTGTCATCAGAATGCTCCATGACACTTGTCATCACAATGCTCCATGGCCACTGTCATCACAATGCTCCATACCCCTTGTCATTACTGTGCTCCATGACGCTCGTCATCACAATTATCCATGGTCTTCTCATCACAATGCTCCACGGTCCTGCCATCACAATGCTCCATGCCCTGGTCATCACAATGCTCCATGTCCCCTGTCATCACAATTCTCCTCGTTCTTGGCATCACTATGCTCCATGACACTTCTCATCACCGTGTTACATGATTTGTCATCACAATTCTCTATGCACTTGTCATCGCAATGCTCCATGTCCCCTGTCATAGGAATCTCCATGTGCTTCTCATCACAATGCTTCATGAACTTGTCATCAAAATTCTCAATGGCCCTTGTCAACACAATGCTCCATGCCCTTGTCATCACAATGCTCCATGTCCCTTGTCATCACAATGCTCCAAGCCCTTGTCATCAAAATGCTCCATTACATTTGTCATCACAAACCTCCATGACACTTGGCATCACAATGTTCCATTCCATTGTCATCGCAATGGACCATGACATATGTCATCACAATGCTCCCTGAGACCTGTCTTCAAAATACTCCATTACCTTCTCATCACAATGCTCCATGCCTTTGTCATCATATTGCACCTTGCCCACTGTCATCACAATAATCCATGAAACATGTCAGGCCAATGCTCCATGCCCTTGTCATCACAATGCTCATTGCCTTTTCATCACAATGCTCTATGACCCCTGTCATCACAATGCTCCGTGACTCCAGTCATCACAATGCTTCATGACCTTTGTCATCACAATGGTCCATGCCCTCGTCATCACAAGGCTCTGTGACCTTCGTCACCAAAATGCTCCATGAAATTTTCATCACAATGCTCGTTGACCCTTCTCATCACAATGCTCCATGCCTTTGTCAGCACAGGGCTCCATGACACATGTCATCACAATGTGCCATGTGCTTGTCATCACAATGCTCCACAACCTTGTCATCACAATGCTCCATAAAACTTGTCATCACAATGCTCCATGCACTTCTTATCAAAATGCTCTCTCACGAATGATATCAAAATGTTCCCTCACTAGTCATCACAATACACCCACTCCCCTATCTTCACAATAGTCCACAACACCGTCATGAAAATGTTCCATGACTCCTGACATCACAATGTTCCATAACCCCTGTCATCAAAATGTTCCATGACACTTTTCATCAAATTGCTCCATGACCCTGTCATCACAATGTTCCCTGCCCTTCACAAGAGAATGCACCACACCCTTGTCATCAAAATGCTCCATGACCTTTGTCATCACAAAACTCCATGACCCTTGGCATCACAATGCTCCATGCCATTGTCATGACAATGCTCCCAAAACCTCTCATCACATCGTTCCAAGCCCTTGTCATCACAGGATCCATGATGCTTTTCATCACAATGCTCGGTGCCATTCTTCTCACAATGCTCCATGCGCTTCTCATTACAATCCTCCATGAACCATGTATCACAGTGTTCCGTGCCATTGTTACCACAATGCTCCTTGCCCCCTCTCATCACAATAATCCATGAAACATCTCAGACCAATGTTCCATGCCCTTTTCATCACAATGATCCAAGACTCCTGTAATCATAATGCTCCATGCCCCTTTTCATCTCAATGCTCCATGAACACTGTCATCACAGTGCACCAATGTGCATCATCATAATGCTTCATGCTGTTGTCATCACAATGAAATCAAAATGCTCTATGACGTCTGTCATCACAATGCTCCAAATCCTTGTGATCACAATATTCCATAACACTTATTATCACAGCTCCCCATAACGCTCGTCATCACAATTATCCATGGTCTTCTAATCACAATGCTCCATGACATTTGTCATCACAATGCTCAATACCCTTGTCATCACAATGGTCCCTGACACTTGTCATCAGTATGCTCCTTGAACCCTGTTATGACAAGGCTCCATGCCTTTTTCATCACAATGTTACATGCCCTTTTCCTCACAGTGCTCCTAGACCCCTCTAATCACAATGCTCCATGCCCTTGTCATCACAAAGCTCCATGATGCATGTCATTAGAACGCTCCATGACATTCTCATCCCAATGTTCAATGCCCTTGTCATCACAATGTTCCATGACCCCTGTAATCACAATTCTTCATGACCCTTTTCATCAGAATGCTCCATGAGACTTGTCATCACATGGCTCCATGGTCTTCTCATCACAGTGCTCCAGTACCTTGTCATCACAATGCTCCTTGACCCCTGTCATCACAATACTCCATGAACATTTTCAGCCCAATGCCCCATGCCGTTCTCATCACAATGCTCCATGACCTCTGTCGTCACAATGATCCATGACCACAGTCATCACAATGCTCCATGAACCCTGACAACACAATGATCCGGGTCTCTTGTCATCAAAATGCTCCATCACCTTGTCATCCCAATGCTCCATGAACCCTTTAATCACAATGCTCCATGACGCTTGTCATCCCAGTGCTCCATGAACCTTGTCATCACAATGCCTTTGTCAGCAAAAGGTATATAATCTTGTCATCACAATCCTCCATGTGCTTGTCATCACAATCCTCCATGACCCTTGGGATCATATTGCTTTATGCCCTTGTCATCTCTATCTTGCCTTTCTGGTTTTTACAGATTTTTGGAAGCCCTTTTTGACCGGTGGGAAGCGACAATTCTTTGTAGTGTGTATTTGCATTGTGCGCTTGCTTGATTGGCCAAAAAGGGCCTATGCCTTTTCTCCTGAATATATTCAGGAGAAAAGTCATACGCTGTTTTTGGCCAAATGCATCATTCTCGAAATTGTGATGCCTTTGCTGTGCTTTAAAGGTGATTCCAATTTACCTCTTGAAATATGTTTTGTGCAATTCTGCCTCATTTTCAAGTCCGCTTTGTTGCCTTCCCTCAACAGATTTTTGGAAGAGAGTAGTCCTTTATAACTCTGCAGGTTTTTGATTGCTTTGCCCCTGAGATCCAATTTTCAAATCCCATTTTTGGGAGCTGACCGCAAATCCACAATTTTGCTTCAGGAACTATACTGGTTCCAGGGGTGGCTATACTGGTTCCCTGTGGGTGGCTGAGGCTTTGGTTAATTCTTCTTCCTGACGGGAATTTAGAGTGACATGTGTCCGTCCAAAGGCCTACATCTACTCTCTGATTGGTTCTCCCTCTTCCCTTTCATCCTCTGCACAATTAGCAAACTGTGCGAACCAGGAGGTTATAGGGGATGACTCTCCTAAGTTGGGAGATTGATAGTAAAGATGTTGGAATGCCAAACTGTAGCACAAGGAGAGGAAAAATTAGGAGACTTTCAGAAACCTTTCGCCATCACAGGGTGTCCATTCTCTAGGTTTCCCATACATGTTATAACTGTAGTGATATTCCCTTCAACCTGGAGACATGGGACCCATGGAATGGGTGCCATGCATTTTTGCTTTAAAGGGTCTGCATTTGCACACCCAATCTCACCAATCCTCTCAGTCCCAGGTATACAGCCTTAAGCCATATCCAGCTGTCGTTGTAGATAGGGTCATTCGAGGTTTCATCAGAAACCCTGAGGGAATTGTAAAGAATTTCCCTTTTTTTTTGTTTTTGAAATTCCTTTTTATAGTGGGTTTGAGCTGATTCTCGCTGCCATATTTATGCCAGTCTAGACACACTTGATTCCCTTACAGAGACATATCAATACATAGGTTTTAAGATTCTTACTAGTCAGATCTATTCCTCTGCAGGAAATATGGGGTTTTGAGTCCCTTTCACTGAGGAAGGTGTAGGTCTTCTCTATTCCATAGTTGGTTTTCGGAACGGTACCTATGCTTATATCAAACTCTGGTTTTATGCATCACGCCACCTCTCAATCCCCCTTAATCAGGCATAAGAGTGTTTTGTAAATGTGAGACTCTGTTCTCTTTCCTAACTCAGTTCATGTGTAGCCATGTTTACAGGATCTTCATAAGTGATAGCTTATGATACGTTTCTTTTTCTGTGTGACTTATTTCACTTAGAATCATCGTACCTGAATCCACTCATTTTGCTGCTACTGGTCTTATGACTTTGATTTCATGGCTGAGGGATATTCCATCGTACATAAGTACCACAATTTTTTGAACCATATTTATCTTTCCTGGGATACTTAAGGTGTACCCAAGTTGAGGTTCTTGTAAGCAGTGCAGCCTTAAATTTGGGGGAGGCTCTCTCTTATTGATTTTCAGTTTTCCAAAAGTATATTCCCTAGACTGGAAATGCCCTTGGCTCTGTAGCTCTGTTGTTTACTTGTTTTAGGGAACACAGTGCACTCCTCCAGAGAGGCAGTTGGCAATTTACATCCCGCCCATCAGCATAACAAGGCTCCCTGTTCTCCAGGGACTGTCCTGACTTTCTGATTTTTGCCCATTTTGTGGATGTCCCTTTTGACCAGTGGGAAGTGATACTTCATTGTATTGCAGGTTTGCATTGCCTACTTGCTTGCTTGGCCAAAAAGGGCGTATGCGTTTTCTCCTGAATATATTCAGGAGAAAACGCATACGCCCTTTTTGGCCAAGTGCATCATTTTCGAAGTTGTGCCCCTCTTCCTGTGCTTTAAAGGCGATTCCAAAGTACCTGTTGTAAACGGTTTCCTGCTATTCTGCCTCGCTTTCAAGTCCGCCTCGTTGCCTTCCCTCAACAGATTTTCTGACGATAGTTGTCCTTTATTACTCTGCCAGTTTGTGAATTGCTCCGCCCCATAGCTCCATTTTTTAACTCATTTTTTTTCTGAGCAGAACACAATTCCAATATTTTGGTTCAGGAACAATACTGGTTCCTGGTGGGTGGCTGAGACTTTGGTTAATACTTCCTCTTCCCGGGAAATAAGAGTGACATGTGTCCGTCCAAATGCCTAACAGCTACTCTCTCTTTGGTTCTCCCTCTTCCCTTTCATCCTTTGCCAAATAGGCATCATGTGCGAACCAGGAGGTTAAAGGTGCTGTCTCTCCAAGTTGGGAGATTGATAGTAAAGCAGTTGGAATGTGAAACTGGAGCACCAGGAGAGCGATTATTCGTTGACTTTTAGAAAGCTTTCGTATTCACAGTGTGTCCACTCTGTAGGTTTCCAATACCTGTTATAGCTGTAGTAATATTCCCTTCAACCTTGAGAGTTGGGACAAATGGAATGGGTGACATGCATTTTTGCTTTACAGGGTCTGCATTTGCTCACCCAATCTCACCAATCCTCTCAGTCCTATGTGTCCAGCCTTATGCCACCTCAAGGTGTCGTTGTAGATAGGGTCATTCCGGGGTTCATCAGAGAGCCTGAAGGAATTGTAAAGAGTTTCGCTGTTTTTTTGTTTTGTTTTTGAAATTCCGTTCTATAGTGGGTTTGATCTGATTCTCGCTGCCATCTTTATGCCAGTCTAGACACACTTGATTCCCTTACGCAGACATATCAATACATAGGTTTTAAGATTCTTACTAGTCAGATATATTCCTCTGCGGGAAATGTGGGGTTTTGAGTCCCTTTCACTGAGGAAGGTGTAGGTCTTCTCTATTCCATAGTTGGTTTTTGGAACGGTACCTGTGCTTATATCAAACTCTGGTTTTATGCATCACCCCACCTCTCAATCCCCCTTAAGCAGGCAAAAGGGTGTTTTGTAAATGTGAGACTCTGTTCTCTTTCCTAACTCAGTTCATGTGTAGCCATGTTTACAGGATCTTCATAAGTGATAGCTTATGATACGTTTCTTTTTCTGTGTGACTTATTTCACTTAGAATCATCGTACCTGAATCCACTCATTTTGCTGCTACAGGTCTTATGACATTGATTTCATGGCTGAGGGATATTCCATCGTACAAAAGTACCACAATTTTTTGAACCATATTTATCTTTCCTGGGATATTTACGGTGTACCCAAGTTGAGGTTCTTGTAAGCAGTGCAGCGCTAAATTTGGAGGTGGCTCTGTCTTATTGATTTTCAATTTTCCAAAGGTATATTCCCCAGACTGGAAGTGCCCTTGGCTCTGTAGCTCTGTTGTTTAATTCTTTTAGGGAACACAATGAACTCCTCCAGAGAGGCAGTTGGCAATTTACATCCCGCCCTTCAGCATAACAAGGCTCCCTGTTCTCTAGGGCCTGTCTTGCCTTTCTGATTTTTGCCCATTTTGTGGATGTCCCTTTTGACCGGTGGGAAGTGATACTTCATTGTAGTGCAGATTTGCATTGCCTACTTGCTTGCTTGGCCAAAAAGGGCGTATGCATTTTTTCCTGAATATATTCACGTGAAAACGCATACGACCTTTTTGGCCAAGTGCATCATTTTCGTAGTTGTGCCCCTCTTCCTGTGCTTTAAAAGTGATTCCAACGTACCTCTTGAAATCTGTTTCCTGCTATTCTGCCTCGCATTCAAGTCCACCTCGTTGCCTAACCTCAACAGATTTTGGAATGATAGTTTTGCTTTATTACTCTGCCAGTTTTTGAATTGCTGTGCCCTTGAGCTGCATTTTTCAACTCGTTATTTGTGAGCTGAACGCATGTCCGAAATTTTGCTTCAGGACCTATATTGGTTCCCGGTGGGTGGCTGCGACTTTGGTTAATTCTTCTTCCTGCCGGGAAATTAGAGTGACATATGCCCGTCCAAACGCCTAACAGCTTCTCTCTCATTGGTTCTCCCTCTTCCGTTTCATCCTCTGCCAAATTGGCAACCTGTGTGAAACAGGAGGTTAAAGGGGCTGTCTCTCCAAGTTGGGAGATTGATAGTAACGCAGTTGGAAAGTCAAACCGGAGCACGAGGAGAGGGACTATTTCTTGAGTTTTAGAGACTTTTCGTATTCACAGTGTGTCCATTCTCTAGGTTTCCCGTACATGTTATAGCTGTAGGTATATTCCCTTCACCATGGAGAGTTGGGACCCATGGAATGGGTACCATGCATTATTGCTTTAAAGGGTCTGCATTTGCTCACCCAATCTCACCAATCCTCTCAGTCCCATGTGTGCAGCCTTATGCCACCTCCAGGTGTCGTTGTAGATAGGGTCATTCCAGGTTTCATCAGAGACCCTGAAGGAATTGAAAAGAATTTCCCTGTTTTTTTGTTTTGTTTTAGAAATTCCATTTTATAGTGGTTTTGAGCTGATTCTCACTGCCATGTTTATGCCAGTCCAGACACACTTGATTCCATTACAGGGACATATCAATACATAGGTTTTAAGATTCTTACTAGTAAGATATATCCCTCTGCATGAAATATGGGGAGTTGAGTCCCTTTCACTGAGGAAGGTGTAGTTCTTGTCTATTCCGTATTTGGTTTTTGGAACAGTACCTGAACTAATATCAAAATATGGGTTAATGCATCACCCCACCTCTCCTTCCCTCTTACGCAGGCAAAAGAATGTTTTCTTAATGTCAAACACTCTTCTCTTTCCTAACTCAGTTCATGTGTAGACATGTTTACAGGACCTTCTTAGGTGATATCTTATGATAAGTTTCTTTTTCTGTGTGACTAATTTCACTTAGAATCATCGTACCTGAATCCACTCATTTTGTTTCTACTGGTCTTATGACATTGATTTCATGGCTGAGGGATATTCCACCGTACGTAAGTACCACAACTTTTTGAACCATTTTTATGTTTCCAGGGATATTTAAGGTGTAGACAAGTTGAGGTTCTTGTAAGCAGTGCAGCCCTAAATTTTGGGGTGGCTCTGTCTTATAGATTTTCAGTTTGCCCAAGGTATATTCCCTAGACTGGAAGTGCCCTTGGCTCTGTAGCTCTGTTGTTTACTTGTTTTAGGGAACACAATGCACTCCTACAGAGAGGCAGTTGACAACTTATATCCCGCCCATCAGCATAACAAGGCTCCCTGTTCTCCAGGACCTGTCTTGCCTTTCTGGTTTTTACCCATTTTGTGGATGTCCCTTTTGACCGGTGGGACGTGATGCTTCTTTGTTGTGCAGATTTGCATTGCCTGCTTGCTTGCTTGGCCAAAAAGGGCGTATTCGTTTTCTCCTGCATATATTCAGGAGAAAATGCATACGCCCTTTTTGGCCAAGTGCATCATTGTCGAAATTGTGCCCCTCTTCCTGTGCTTTACAGACGATTCCAACGTACCTCTTGAAATCTGTTTTCTGCTATTTGGCCTGACTTTCAAGTCCGCTTCATTGCCTTCCCTCAACAGATTTCTGGACGATAGTTTGCCTTTATTACTCTGCCAATTTGTCAATTGCTCTGCCCCTGAGCTACATTTTTCAACTCATTTTTTGTGAGCTGAATGCAAGTCCTAAATTTTGGTTCAGGACCTATACTGTTTCCCGGTGAATGGCTGAGACTTTGGTTAATTCTTCTTCCTCCCGGGATATAAGACTGACTTATGCACGTCCAAATGCCTAACAGCTACTCTCTCATTGTTTCTCCCTCTTCCCTTCCCTCCTCTGTCAAATTGGCAACCTGTGCGAACCAGGAGGTTAAAGGGGCTGTCTCTCCAAGTTGGGAGATTGATAGTAAAGCAGTTGGAAAGTCAAATAGGAGCACCAGGATAGGGACTATTCGTTGAGTTTTAGAAACCTTTCGTATTCACAGTGTGTCCATTCTCTAGGTTTCCCATACATGTTATAGCTGTAGTAAAATTCCTGTCAACCTGGAGATTGGGACCCATGGAATGGGTGCCATGCATTATTGCTTTAAAGGGTCTGCATTTTCTCACCCAATCTCACCAATCCTCTCAGTCCCAACTGTCCAGCCTTATGCCACATCCAGCTGTCATTGTAGACAGGGTCATTCCACGTTTCATCAGAGACCCTGAAGGAATTCTAAAGAATTTCCCTGTTTTTTTGTTTTGTTTTTGAAATTCCTTTTTATAGTGGGTTTGAGCTGATTCTCGCTGCCATGTTTATGCCAGTCTAGACACACTTGATTCCCTTACGGAGACATATCAATACATAGGTTTTTAGATTCTTAATAGTCAGATATATTCCTCTGTGTGAAATATGGGGTTTTGAGTCCCTTTCACTGAGGAAGGTATAGGTAGGTCTTGTCTATTCCATAGTTGGTTTTGGGAACGGTACCTTTGCTTATATCAAACTTTGGTTTTATGCTTCTCCCCACCTCTCCTTCCCCCTTAAGGAGGCATGAGATTGTTTTCTAAATGTGAGACTCTGTTCTTTTTACTAACTCAGTTCATGTGTAGCCATGTTTACAGGATCTTGATAAGTGATATCTTATGATAAGCTTCTTTTTCTTTGTGACTAATTTCACTTAGAATCATCGTACCTGAATCCACTAATTTTTCTGCTATTGGTCTTATGACATGGAGTTCATGGCTGAGGGATATTCCATCGTACATAAGAACCACAATTTTTTGAACCATTTTTATATTTCCTGGGATATTTAAGGTGTACCCAAGTTGAGGTTCTTGTAAGCAGTGCAGCCCTAAATTTTGGGGTGGCTCTGTTTAATTGATTTTCAGTTTTCCCAAGGTATATTCCCTAGACTGGAAGTGCCCTTGGCTCTGTAGATTTGTTGTTTAACTTTTTAGGGAACAAAATGCACTCCTCCGGAGAAGCAGTTTGCCATTTACATCCCGCCCATCAGCATAACAAGGCTCCCACTTCTCCAGGGCCTGTCTTGCCTTTCTTGTTTTTACCCATTTTGTGGATGTCCCTTTTGACCGGTGGGAAGGGATACTTCTTTGTAGTGCAGATTTGCATTGCCCGCTTGCTTGTTTGGCCAAAAAGGGCGTTTGCGTTTTCTGCTGAATATATTCAGGAGAAAACACATAAGACCTTTTTGGCCAAGTGCATCATTGTCGAAGTTGTGCCCCTCTTTCTGTGCTTTAAAGGTGATTCCAAGGTACATCTTGAAATCTGTTTCCTGCTATTCTGGCTCGCTTTCAAGTCCACCTCGTTGCATTCCCTCAACAGATTTTTGGACGATAGTTGTCCTTTATTACTCTGCCAGTTTGTGAATTACTGTGATCCTGAGCTCCATTTTTAACTCGTTTTTTGTGAGCTGAACGCAAGTACAAAATTTTGGTTCAGTACCTGTACTGGTTCCCGATGGGTGTCTGAGACTTTGGTTAATTCTTCTTCCTCCCGGGAAATAAGAGTGACATGTTCCCGTCCAGATGCCTAAAAGCTACTCTCTCATTGGTTCTCCCTCTTCCCTTTCATCCTCTGCCAAATTGGCAACCTGTGCAAACCAGGAGGTTAAAGGTGCTGTCTCTCCAAGTTGGGAGATTGATAGTAAAGCAGTTGGAAAGTCACACCGGAGCACCAGGAGAGGGACTATTCGTTGAGTTTTATAGACCTTTGATATTCACAGTTTGTCCATTCTCTAGGTTTCCCGTACATGTTATAGCTGTAGTAATATTCCCTTCAACCTGGAGACATGGGACCCATGGAATGGGTGCCATGCATTATTGCTTTAAAGGGTCTGCATTTGCTCACCCAATCTCACCAATCCTCTCAGTCCCATGTGTCTAGCCTTATTCCACATCCAGCTGTTATTGTAGATAGGGTTATTCCAGGTTTCATCAGAGACCCTGAAGGAATTGTAAAGAATTTCCCTTTTTTTGTTTTTCAATATCTTTTTTATAGTGAGTTTGAGCTGATGTTCGCTGTCATGTTTATGCCAGTCTAGACACACCTGAATCCCTTACGAAGACATATCAATACATAGGTTTTAAGATTCTTACTAGTCAGATATATTCCTCTGTGTGAAACATGGGGTTTTGACTCCCTTTCACTGAGGAAGGTGTAGGTCGTGTCTATTCCATAGCTGGTTTTTTGAACGGTACCTGTGCTTATATCAAACTCTGGTTTTATGCATCACCCCACCTCTCCTTCCCCCTTAAGCAGGCATAAGAGTGTTTTCTAAATGTGATACTCTGTTCTCTTTCCTAACTCAGTTCATGTGTAGCCATGTTTACAGGATTTTCATAAGTGATATCTTTTGATAAGTTTCTTTTTCTGTGTGACTTATTTCACTTAGAATCATCGTACATGAATCCACTCATTCTGCTGCTACTGGTCTTATGATATTGATTTCATGGCTGAGGGATATTGCATCGTACGTAAGTATAACAATTTTTTGAACCATTTTTATCTTTCCTGGGATACTTAAGGTGTACCCAAGTTGAGGTTCTTGTAAGCAGTGCAGCCCTAAATTTAGGGGTGGCTCTGTCTTATTGATTTTCAGTTTTCCCAAGGTATATTCCCTAGACTGGAAATGCTCTTGGCTCTGTAGCTCTGTTGTTTACTTGTTTTAGGGAACACAGTGCACTCCTCCAGAGAGGCAGTTTGCAATTTACACCCTGCCCATCACCATAACAAGGCTCCCTGTTCTCCAGGGCCTGTCTTGCCTTTCTGAATTTTACCCATTTTGTGGATGTCCCTTTTGACTGGTGGGACGTGATACTTTTTTGTAGTGCAGATTTGCATTGCCTGCTTGCTTGCTTGGCCAAAAAGGGCGTATGTGATTTCTCCTGAATATATTCAGGGGAAAACAAATACGCACTTTTTGGCCAAGTGCATCATTTTCGAAGTTGTGCCCCTCTTCCTGTGCTTTAAAGTGGATTCCAATGTACTTCTTAAAATCTCTTTCCTGCTATTCTGCCTCATTTTCAATTCCGCCTCTTTGCCTTCCGTCAACAGATTTTATGACGATAGTTGTACTTTATTACTCTGCCAGCTTGTGAATTGCTGTGCCACTGAGATCCATTTTTCAACTCGTTTTTTGTGAGCTGATCGCAAGTCCAAAATTTTGGTTGAGGACCTATACTGGTTCCAGGAGTTTGGCTGAGACTTTGGTTAATTCTTCTTCCTGCTGGGAAATTAGAGTGACATGTGCCCGTCCAAATGCCTAACAGCTACTCTTTCATTGGTTCCCCCTTTTCCCTTTCATCTTCTGCCAAATTCCCAACCTGTGCGAACCAGTAGGTTAAAGGGGCTGTCTCTCCAATTTGGCAGATTGATAGTGAAGCAGTTGGGAAGTCAAACTGGAGTACCAGGAGAGGGACTATTAGTTGAGTTTTAGAAACCATTCATATTCACAATGTGTCCATTCTCTGGGTTTCCCTTACATGTTATAGCTGTAGTAATATTCCCTTCAACCTGGAGAGTTGGGACCCATGGAATGGGTGCCACGAATTATTGCTATAAACGGTCTGCGTTTGCTCACCCAATCTCACCAATCCTCTCATTCCCAAGTGTCCAGCCTTATGTCACATCCAGCTGTCATTGTAGATAGGGTCATTCCAGGTTTCATCAGAGCCCCTAAAGGAATTGTGAAGAATTTCCCTGTTTTCTTGTTTTGTTTTTGAAATTCCTTTTAGTAGTGAGTTTGAGCTGATTCTCACTGCCATGTTTATGCCACTCTAGACACACTTCATTCCCTTATGGAGACATATCAGGACATAGGTTTAAGATTCTTACCAGTAAGATATATTCCTCTGCGGGGAAAATGGAGTGTTGAGTCCCTTTCACTGAGGAAGGTGTAGGTCTTGTCTATTCCATATTTGGTTTTTGGAACGTTAGCTGTACTGATATCAAACTCTGGTTTTATGTATCACACCACCTCTCCTTCCCCCTTAAGCAGGCATAAGAGTGTTTTCTAAATGTGAGACTCTCTTCTCTTTCCTAACTCATTTCATGTGTAGCCATGTTTACAGGACCTTCATAATAGATATCTTATGATAAGTTTCTTTATCTCTGTGACTTATTTCACTTAGAAACATTGTACCTGAATTCACTCATTTTTCTGCTACTGGCCTTATGACATTGATTTCATGGCAGAGGGATATTCCATGGGACGTAATAACCACAATTTTTTGAACCATTTTTATCTTTCCTGTGATATTTAAGGTGTACGCAAGTTGAGGTTCTTGTAAGCAGTGCAGCGCTAAATTTTGGGGTTGCTTTCTCTTATTGATTTTCAGTTTCCCCAAGGTTTATTCCCTAGACTGGAAGTGCCCTGGGGTCTGTAGCTCTTTTGTTCACTTGTTTTAGGGAAAATAATTCTCTACTCCAGAGAGGCAGTTGGCAATTTACATCCTGCCCATCAGCATAACAAGGCTCCCTATTCTCCTGGGTCTGTCTTGCCTTTCTGATTTTTACCCATTTTGTGGATGTCCCTTTTGACTGGTGGGAAGTGATACTTCTTTGTAGTGCAGAATTGCATTGCCCGCTTGCTTGCTTGGCCAAAAAGAGCGTATGTGTTTTCTCCTGAATATATTCAGGAGAAAACACATACACTCTTTTTGGCCAAGTGCATCATTGTCGAAGTTGTGCCCCTCTTCCTGTGCTTTAAAGGTGATTCCAACGTACCTTTGAACTCTGCTTCCTGCTATTCTGCCTCACTTTCATGGCCGCCTCGTTGCCTTCCCTCAACAGATTTCTGAACGATAGTTGTCCTTTATTACTCTGCCAGTTTGTGAGTTGCTGTGCCCTTGAGCTCCATATTTCAACTCTTTTTTTGTGAGCTGAATGCAAGTCCAATATTTTGGTTCATGACCTATACTGGTTCCCGTTGGGTGGCTAAGACTTTGGTTAATTCTTCTTCCTGCTAGGAAATTAGAGTGAAATATGCCCGTCCAAGTGCCTAACAGCTACTCTCTCATTGGTTCTCCCTCTTCCCTTTCATCCTCTGCCAAATTGGCAACCTGTGTGAACCAGGAGTTTAAAGGGGCTGTCTATACAAGTTGGGAGATTGATAGTAAATTGGTTGGAAAGTCAAACCAGAGCACCAGGAGAGGGAATATTAGTAGAGATTTAGAAACCTTTCGTATACAAAGTGTGTCCATACTCTAGGTTTACTGTACATGTGATATCTGTAGTAATATTCCATTCAACCTGGAGAGTTGCGACCCATGGAATGGGTGTCACGCATTATTGCTTTAAAGGGTCTGCATTTGTTCACTCAATCTCAACAATCCCTTCAGTCCCAAGTGTCCAGCCTTATGACACGTCCAGCTGTCATTGTAGATAGGGTCATTCCAGGTTTCATCAGAGACCCTGAAGGAGTTGTAAATAATTTCCCTGGTTTTTTTTTTTGGGAATTCATTTTTATAGTTTGTTTGAGGTGATTATCACTGCCATGTTTATGCCAGTCTAGACACACTTGATTCCCTTACGGAGACATATCAATACATAGGTTTTAAGATTCTTACAAGTCAGATATACTCGTCTGCGGGGAATACGGTTTGTTGAGTCCCTTTCACTGAGGAAGTTGTAGGTCTTGTCTATTCCGTATTTGGTTTTTGGAACGTTACCTGTACGAATATCAAACTCTTGTTTTATGCATCACTCCACCTCACCTTCCCTCTTAAGCCGGCAAAAGTGTGTTTTATAAATGTGAGACTCTGTTCTCTTTCCTAACTCAGTTCATGTGTAGCCATTTTTATAGGACCTTCATACGTGATATCTTATGATAAGTTTCTTTTTCTGTGTGACTTATTTCACTTAGAATCATCGTACCTGTATCCATTCATTTTGTTGCTACTGGCCTTATGACATTGATTTCATGGCTGAGGGATATTCCATCGTACATAAGTACCACAATTTCTTGAACCATTTTTGTCTTTCCTGGGATATTTAAGGTGGACCCAACTTGAGGTTCTTGTACGCAGTGCAGCCCTAAATTATGGGGTGGCTGTGTCTTATTGATTTTCAATTTTCCCAAGGAATATTCCCCAGACTGGGAGTGCCCTTGGCTCTGTAGCTCTGTTGTTTACTTGTTTTAGTGAACACAATTCATTTCTCCAGAGAGGCAGCTGGCAATTTACATCCCGCCCATCAGCATAACAAAGCTCCCTGTTCTCCAGGGCCTGTCTTGCCTTTCTGGTTTTTTCACATTTTGAAGATGTCCCTTTTGACTGGTGGGAAGTGATGCTTCTTGGTAGTGCAGATTTGCATTTCCTGCTTGCTTGCTTGGCCAAAAAGGGCATATGCGTTTTGAACTGAATATATTCTGGAGAAAACGCATACAACCTTTTTGGCCAAGTGCAACACTGTCGAAGTTGTGCCCCTCTTCCTGTGTTTAAAAGTGATTCCAATGTACCTCTTGAAATCTGTTTCCTGCTATTCTGCCTCGCTTTCAAGTCCGCCTCCTTGCCTTCCCTCAACACATTTTTGGACGATAGTTGTCATTTATTACTATGCCAGTTTGTGAATTGCTGTGACCCTAGCTGCATTTTTCAACTCGTTTTTTGTGAGCTGACCGCAAGTCGAAAATTTTGGTTCAGGACCTATACTGGTTTCCGGCGGGTGGCTGAGACTTTGGTTAATTCTTCTTCCTGCCGGGCAATTAGAGTGACATGTGCCTATCCAAATGCCTAACAGCTACTCTCTCATTTGTTCTTCCTCTTCCCTTTCATCCTCTGCCAAATTGGCAACCTGTGCAAACCAGGAGGTTAAAGGGGCTGTGTCTCCAAGTTGGGAGATTGATCGTAAATCCGTTGGAAAGTGAAACCGGAGCACCAGGAGAGGGACAATTAGTTGAGTTTTAGAAACATTTCGTGTTCACAGTGGGTCCATTCTCTATGTTTCCCGTACATGTTATAGCTGTAGTAATATTCCCTTCAACCTGGAGAGTTGGGACCCATGAAATGTGTGCCACACATTATTGCTTTAAAGGTTCTGCTTTTGCTCACCCAATCTCACCAATCCTCTCTGTCCCAAGTGTCCAGCCATTTGCCACATCCTGCTGTCATTGTAGATAGAGTCATACCAGGTTTCATCAGAGACCCTGAAGGAATTGAAAAGAATTTCCCTGTTTTTTTTGTTTGATTTTGAAATTCCTTTTTATAGTGGGTTTGAGCTGATTCTCACTGACATGTTTATGCCAGTCTAGACATTCTTGATTCCCTTACAGGGATATATCAATACATAGGTTTTAAGATTCTTATTAGTAAGATATATTCCTCTGCGGGGAATATGGGTTGTTGAGTCCCTTTCCCTGATGAAGGTGTAGGTCTTGTCTATTCCGTATTAGGTTTTTGGAAAGGTACCTGTACTAATTCAAACTCTGGTCTTATGCATCACCCCACCTCTCAATCCCCTTAAGCAGGCATAAGAATTTTTTCTAAATGTGAGTCTCTCTTCTCTTTCCTAATACAGTTCATGTGTAGCCATGTGTACAGGATCTTCATAAGTGATATATTATGGTAATATTCTTTTTCTCTGTGACTTATTTCACTTAGAATCATCGTACCTGAATCCACTCATTTTGCTGCTACTGGCCTTATGACATTGATTACATGGCTGAGGGATATTCCTTGTACATAAGTACCACAATTTCTTGAACCATTTTTGTCTTTCCTGGGATATTTAAAGTGTACCCAAGTTGAGGTTCTTGAAAGAAGTGCAACCCTAAATTTTGGGGTGGCTCTGTCTTATTGATTTCCAGTTTTCCCAAGGTATATTTCCTAGACTGGACGTGCCCTTGGCTCTGTAGCTCTCTTGTTTATTTGTTTTACGGAACACAATGCACTCCTCCAGAGAGGCAGTTGGCAACTTAATCCCGCCAGTCACCGTAACAAGGCTCGCTGTTCTCCAGGGCCTGTCTTGCCTTTCTGGTTTTTACACATTTTGTGGATGCCCCTTTTGACCGGTGGGACGTGATACTTCTTTGGAATGCAGATTTGCATTGCCCGCTTGCTTGCTTGGCCAAAAAGGGCGTATGTGTTTTAACCTGTGTATATTCAGGAGAAAACTCATACGCCCTTTTTGGCCAAGTGCATCATTGTCGAAGTTGTGCCCCTCTTCCTTTGCTTTAAAGGCACTTCTTACCTACCTCTTGAAATCTGTTTCCAGCTATTCTGCCTCGCTTTCAAGTCTGCCTCGGTGCCTTCCCTCAACAGATTTTTGCACGATAGTGGTCCTTTACTCCTCTGCCAGTTTGAGAATTGCGGTGCCGCTGAGCTCCATTTTTCAACTCGTCATTTGGGAGCTGACCGCAAGTCCAAAATTTTGGTTCAGGACCTATACCAGTTCCCGGCGGGTGGCTGAGACTTTGGTTAATATTTCTTGCTCTCGGGAAATTAGAGTGACATGTACCTCTCCAAATGCCTAACAGCTACTCTCTCATTGGTTCTTCCTCTTCCCTTTCATCCTCTGCCTAATTGCCAACCTGTGTGAAGCAGGAGGTTAAAGGTGCTGTCTCTCCAAGTTGGGAGATTGATAGTAAAGCAGTTGGAAAATCAAACCAGAGCATCAGGAGAGGGACTATTAATTGAGTTATATAAACCTTTCGTATTCACAGTGTGTCCATTTTCTAGGTTTCCCGTACATGTTATAGCTGTAGTAATACTCCCTTCAACCTGGAAAGTTGGGACCCATGGAATGGGTGCCACGCATTATTGCTTTAAAGGGTCTGCATTTGCTCACCCAATCTCACCAATCTTCTCAGTCCCAACTGTCCAGCCTTATGCCACATCCAGCTGTCGTTGTAGATAGGGTCATTCCAGGATTCATCCGAGACCCTGAAGGAATTGTAATGAATTTCCCTGTATTTTTGTTTTGTTGTTGAAATTCAATTTTATAGTGGGTTTGACCTGATTCTCACTGCTATGTTTATGCCAGTCTAGACACACTTGTTTCCCTTATTGGGACATATCAATACATAGATTTTAATATTCTTACTAGTCAGATATATTCCTCTGCAGGAAGTATGGGGTTTTGGGTCCCTTTCACTGAGGAAGATGTAGGCCTTTTCTATCCCATCATTGGTTTTTGGAACGGTACCTGTGCTTATATCAAACTCTGGTTTTATGCATCACCCCACCTCTCCTTCCCCCTTAAGTAGGCATTAGAGAGTTTTCTTAATGTGAGACTCTGTTCTCTTTCCAAACTCAGTTCATGTGTAACCATGTTTAAGGATCTTCATAAGTGATATCTTATGATAAGTTTCTTTTTCTGTGTGACTTATTTCACTTAGAATCATCGTACCTGAATCCACTCATATGGCTGCTACTTGCCTTATGACATTGATTTCATGGCTGAGGGATATTCCATCGTACATAAGTTCCACAATTTCTTGAACCCTTTTTGTCTTTCCTGGGATATTTAAGGTGTACCCAAGTTGAGATTCTTTTAAGCAGTGCAAACCTAAATTTTGGGGTGGCTCTGGCTTATTGATTTTCAATTATCCCAAGATATATTCCCTAGCCTAGAAGTGCCGTTGGCTCTGTAGCTCTGTTGTTTATTTTTTTAGGGAACACAATGCACTCCTCCAGAGAGGCAGTTGGCAACTTACATCCCGACCATCATCATAACAACTCTCCCTGTTTTCCATAGCCTGTGTTTCCTTTCTGGTTTTTACACATTTTGCGGATGTCCCTTTTGACCGGTGGGAAGTGATACTTCTTTGCAGTGCAGATTTGCATTGCTCGCTTGCTTGCCTGGCCAAAAAGCGTCTATGTGTTTTCTCCTGAATATATTCAGGAGAAAACACATACGCCCTTTTTGGCCAAGTGCATCACTGTCGAATTTGTGCCCCTCTTCCTGTGCTTTAAAGGTGACTCCAAATTACCTGTTGAAATCTGTTTCTGGCTATTCTGCCTCGCTTTCAAGTCCACCTCGTTGCCTTCCCTCAACAGATTTTTGGACGATCGTTGTCCTTTATTACTCTGCCAGTTTGAGAATTGCTGTGCCCCTGAACTCCATTTTTAACTCGTTTTTTGTGAGCTGAACGCAGGTCCATTATTTTGGTTGAGGACCTATACTGGTTCCCGGTGAGTGGCTGAGACTTTGGTTCATTCTTCTTCCTGCCATGAAATTAGAGTGACATATGCCCGTCCAAATGCCTAACAGCTACTCTCTCATTGGTTCACCCTCTTCCCTTTCATCCTCTGCCAAATTGGCAACCTGTGCGAACCAGGAGGTTAAAGAGGCTGTCTCTGCAAGTTGGGAGATTGATAGTAAAGCAGTTGGAAATTCAAACCGGAGCACCAGGAGAGGGACTATTCGTTGAGTTTTAGAGACCTTTCGTATTCACAGTGTGTCCATTCTCTAGGTTTCCCATACATGTTATAGCTGTAGTAATATTCCCTTCAACCTGCAGAGTTGGGACCCATGGAATGGGTGCCATGCATTATTGATTTAAAGGGTCTGCATTTGCTCTCCCAATCTCACCAATCCTCTCAGTCCCATGTGTCCATCTTTATGCCACATCCAGCTGTCATTGTAGATAGGGTCATTCCACATTTCATCAGAGACCCTGAAGGAAATATAAAGAATTTCCCTGTTTTTATGTTTTCTTTTTGAAATTCCTTTTTTAGTGGGTTTGAGCTGATTCTCGCTGCCATGTTTATGTCATTCTAGAAACACTTGATTCCCTTACGGAGACATATCAATATATAGGTTTTAAGATTCTTTCTAGTCAGATATATTCCTCTGCGTGAAATATGTGGTTTTGAGTCCCTTTCACTGAGGAAGGTGTAGATCTTGTGTATTCCATAGTTGGTTTTTGGAACGGTGCCTGTGCTTATAACAAACTCTGGTTTTATGCATCACCCCACATCTCCTTCCCCCTTAATCTGGCATAAGAGAGTTTTCTAAATGTGAAACTCTCTTCTCTTTCCTAACTCAGTTCATGTGTAGACATGTTTACAGGATCTTCATAAGTGATATCTTATGATAAGTTTCGTTTTCTCTGTGACGTATTTCACTTAGAATCATCGTACCTGAATCCACTCATTTTGCTGCTACTGGTCTTATAACACTGATTTCATGGCTGAGGGATATTTCATCGTACGTAAGTACCACAATATTTTGAACCATTTTTATCTTTCCTGAGATATATAAGGTGTACCCAAGTTGAGGTTCTTGTAAGCAGTGCAGCCCTAAATTTTGGGGTGGCATTGTCTTATTGATTTTCCGTTTCCCAAGGTATATTCCCTAGCCTGGAAGTTCCCTTGGCTCTGTAGCTCTGTTGTTTACTTGTTTCAGGGAACACAATGCACTCCTCCAGAGAGGCAGTTGGCAATTTACGTGCCGCCCATCAGCATAACAAGGCTCCCAGTTCTCCAGGGCCAGTCTTGCCATTCTGGTTTTTACACATATTGTGGATGTCCCTTTTGACCGGTGGGAAGTGATACTACTTTGTAGTGCAGATTTGCATTGCCCGTGTGCTTGTTTGGCCAAAAAGGGCGTATGCATTTTCTCCTGCATATATTCAGGAGAAAATGCATACGCCCTTTTTGGCCAAGTGCATCATTGTCGAAGTTGTGCCCCTCTTCCTGTGCTTTACAGGTGATTCCAACGTACCTCTTGAAATCTGATTCCTGGTATTCTGCCTCACAGTCCTGTCCACCTCCTTGCCCTCCCTCAACAGATTTTTGGATGATAGTTGTCCATTTTTACTCTGCCGGTTTGTGAATTGCTGTGTCCTTGAGCTCCATTTTTCAACTCGTTTTTTGTGAGCTGAACGCATGTCCAAAATTTTGGTTCAGGATCTATACTGGTTCACGGTGGGTGGCTGCATCTTTGGTTAATTCTTCTTCTAACCAGGAAATAAGAGTGACATGTGCCCGTCCAAATGCCTAACAGCTACTCTCTCATTGGTTCTCCCTCTTCCCTTTCATCCTCTGCCAAACTGGCAACCTGTGAGAACCAGGAGGTTAAAGGGGCTGTCACTCCAAGTGGGGAGATTGATAGTTAAGCAGTTGGAAAGTCAAACCTGAGCACCAGGAAGGGACTATTCGATGAGTTTTAGAAACCTTTCGTATTCACAGTGTGTCCATTCTCTAGGTTACCCGTATATATTATAGCTGTAGTAATATTCCCTTCAACCCGGAGAGTTGGGACCAATGGAAGAGGTGCCAAGCATTATTGATTTAAAGTGTCTACATTTGCTCACCCAATCTCACCAATACCCTCTGTCCCAAGTGTCCAGCCGTATGCCACATCCAGCTGTCATTTTAGACATGGTCATTCCACGTTTCATCAGAGACCCTGAAGGAATTGTAAAGAATTTCCCTGTTTTTTTTTGTTTTCTTTTTGAACTTCATTTTTATAGTGGGTATGAGCTGATTATCGCTGCCATGTTTATGCCAATCTAGACACACTAGATTCCCTTATGGAGACATATCAATACATAGGTTTTAAGATTCCTAATGGTTAGATATATTCCCCTGCGGGAAATATGGGGTTTTGAGTCCCTTTCACTGAGACAGGTATAGGTAGTCCTTGTCTATTCCATAGTTGGTTTTTGGAACGGTACCTGTGCTTATATCAAACTCTGGTTTTATGCATCACCCCACCTCTCCTTCCCCCTTAAGCAGGCATAAGAGTGTTTTCTAAATGTGAGACTCTGTTCTCTTTCCGAACTCAGTTCATGTGTAGCCATGTTTACAGGATCTTCATAAGTGATATCTTATGATAAGCCTCTTTTTCTGTGTGACTTATTTCACTTAGAATCATCGTACATGAATCCACTCATTTTGCTGCTACTAGTCTTATGACATTGATTTCATGGCTTAGGGATATTCCATCGTACGTAAGTATCACAATTTTTTGAACCATATTTATATTTCCTGGGATATTTCAGGTGTACCCTAGTTGAGGTTCTTGTAAGCAGTGCAGCCCTAAATTTGAGGGGGGCTCTGTCTAATTGATTTTCAGTTTTCCCAAGGTATATTCCCCAGACTGGAAGTGCCCTTGGCTCTGTAGCTCTGTTGTTTACTTGTTTTAGGGAACACAATGCACTCCTCCAGTGAGGCAGTTGGCAATTTACATCCCGCCCATCAGCATAACAAGGCTCCCTGTTCTCCAGGACCTGTCTTGCCTTTCTGGTTTTTACCCATTTTGTGGATGTCCCTTTTGACCGGTGGGAAGTGACACTTCTTTGTAGTGCAGATTTGCATTGCCTGCTTGCTTGCTTGGCCAAAAAGGGCGTTTGCGTTTTCTGCTGCATATATTCAGGAAAAAATGCATACGCCCTTTTTGGGCAAGTGCATCATTGTCGAAGTTGTGCCCCTCTTCCTGTGCTTTACAGGTGATTCCAACGTACCTCTGGAAATCTGTTTCCTGCTATTCTGCCTCGCTTTCAAGTCAGCCTCGTTGCCTTCCCTCAACAGATTTTTGGATGATAGTTGTCCTTTATTACTCTGCCAGTTTGTGAATTGCTGTGCCCTTGAGCTCCATTTTTCAACTCGTTTTTTGTGAGCTGAACGCATGTCCAATATTTTGGTTCAGGATCTATACTGGTTCCCGCTGGGTGGCTGCAACTGTGGTTAATTCTTCTTCCTGCCGGGAAATTAGAGTGACATATGCCCGTCCAAATGCCTAACAGCTACACTCTCATTGGTTCTCCCTCTGCCCTTTCATCCTCTGCCTAATTGGTCACTTGTGAGAACCAGGAGGTTAAAGGGGCTGTCTCTCCAAGTTGGGAGATTGATAGTAAAGCAGTTGGAAAGTCAAACCGGAGCACCAGGAGAGGGACTATTCGTTGAGTTTTAGAGACCTTTCCTATTCACAGTGTGTCCATTCTCTAGGTTTCCCGTACATGTTATAGCTGTAGTAATATTCCCTTCAACCTGGAGAGTTGGGACCCATGGAATAGGTGCCATGCATTATTGATTTAAAGTGTCTGCATTTGCTCACACAATCTCACCAATCCCCTCTGTTCCAAGTGTCCAGCCTTATGCCACATCCAGGTGTCATTTTAGACATGGTCATTCCACGTTTCATCAGAGACCCTGAAGGAATTGTAAAGAATTTCCCTGTTTTTTTTTGCTTTGTTTTTGAAATTCCTTTTTATAGTGTGTTTGAGCTGTTTCTCGCTGCCATGTTTATGCCAGTCTAGACACACTAGATTCCCTTATGGAGACATATCAATACATAGGTTTTAAGATTCTTACTAGTCAAATATATTCCCCTGTTTGAAATATGGTGATTTGAGTCCCTTTCACTGAGGAAGGTATACGTAGGTCTTGTCTATTCCATAGTTGGTTTTTGGAACGGTACCTGTGCTTATATCAAACTCTGGTTTTATGCATCACCCCACCTCTCCTTCCCCCTTAAGCAGGCATAAGAGTGTTTTCTAAATGTGAGACTCTGTTCTCTTTCCGAACTCAGTTCATGTGTAGCCATGTTTACAGGATCTTCATAAGTGATATCTTATGATAAGCTTCTTTTTCTGTGTGACTTATTTCACTTAGAATCATCGAACCTGAATCCACTCATTTTGCTGCTACTGGTCTTATGACATTGATTTCATGGCTGACGGATATTCCATCGTACGTAAGTACCACAATTTTTTGAACCATTTTTATCTTTCCTCGGATATTTCAGCTGTACCCAAGTTGAGGTTCTTGTAAGCAGTGCAGGCCTAAATTTGAGGGTGGCTCTGTCTTATTGATTTTCAGTTTTCCCCAGGTATATTCCCTAGACTGGAAGTGCCCTTGGCTCTGTAGCTCTGTTGTTTACTTGTTTTAGGGAACACAATGCACTCCTCCAGTGAGGC
Organism: Mesoplodon mirus; assembly: GCF_964341445.2. Taxonomy (NCBI): domain Eukaryota; kingdom Metazoa; phylum Chordata; class Mammalia; order Artiodactyla; family Ziphiidae; genus Mesoplodon; species Mesoplodon mirus. The sequence goes on along the minus strand of NW_028295626.1, from coordinate 419,077 downwards.
AGTTGGCAATTTACATCCCGCCCAACAGCATAACAAGGCTCCCTGTTCTCCAGGACCTGTCTTGCCTTTCTGGTTTTTACCCATTTTGTGGATGTCCCTTTTGACCGGTGGGAAGTGACACTTCTTTGTAGTGCAGATTTGCATTGCCTGCTTGCTTGCTTGGCCAAAAAGGGCGTTTGCGTTTTCTGCTGCATATATTCAGGAGAAAATGCATACGCCCTTTTTGTGCAAGTGCATCATTGTCGAAGTTGTGCCCCTCTTCCTGTGCTTTACAGGTGATTCCAACGTACCTCTTGAAATCTGTTTCCTGCTATTCTGCCTCGCTTTCAAATCCACCTCGTTGCCTTCCCTCAACAGATTTTTGGATGATAGTTGTCCTTTATTTCTTTGCCAGTTTGTGAATTGCTGTGCCCTTGAGCTCCATTTTTCAACTTGTTTTTTGTGAGCTGAACGCATGTCCAATATTTTGGTTCAGGAACTATACTGGTTCCCAGTGGGTGGTTGCAACTTTGGTTAATTCTTCTTCCTGCCAGGAAATTAGAGTGACATATGCCCGTCCAAATGCCTAACAGCTACTCTCTCATTGGTTCTCCCTCTTCCCTTTCATCCTCTGCCAAATTGGCAACCTGTGAGAACCAGGACGTTAAAGGGGCTGTCTCTCCAAGTTGGGAGATTGATAGTAAAGCAGTTGGAAAGTCAAACTCGAGCACCAGGAGAGGGACTATTCGTTGAGTTTTACAAACCTTTCATATTCACAGTGTGTCCATTCTCTAGGTTTCCTGTACATGTTATAGCTGTAGTAATATTCCCTTCAACCTGGAGAGTTGGGACCCATGGAATGGGTGCCATGCATTATGGATTTAAAGGGTCTGCATTTGCTCAACCAATCGAACCGTTCCCCTCAGTCCCAAGTGTCCAGCCTTATGCCATATCCAGCTGTCATTTTAGACAGGGTCATTCCAGGTTTCATCAGAGACACTGAAGGAATTGTAAAGAATTTCCCTGCTTTTTTGTTTTGTTTTTGAAATTCCTTTGTATAGTGGGTTTGAGCTGATTCTTGCTGCCATGTTTATGCCAGTCTAGACACACTTGATTCCCTTATGGAGACATATCAATACATAAGTTTTAAGATTCTTACTAGTCAGATATATTCCTCTGAGGGAAATATGGGGTTTTGAGTCACTTTCACTGAGATAGGTATAGGTAGGTCTTGTCTATTCCATAGTTGGTTTTTGGAACGTTACCTGTGCTTATATCAAACTCTGGTTTTATGCATCACCCCACCTCTCCTTCCCCCTTAAGCAGGCATACGAGTGTTTTCTAAATGTGAGACTCTGTTCTCTTTCCTAACTCAGTTCATGTGTAGCCATATTTACAGGATCTTCATAAGTGATATCTTATGATAAGCTTCTTTTTCTGTGTGACTTATTTCACTTAGAATCATCGTACCTGAATCCACTCATTTTGCTGCTGCTGGTCTTATGCCATTGATTTCGTGGCTGAGGGATATTCCATCGTACATAAGTACCAAAATTATTTGAACCATTTTTATATTTCCTGGGATATTTAAGGTGTACCCAAGTTGAGGTTCTTGTAAGCAGTGCAGCCCTAAATTTGAGGGTGGCTCTGTCTTATTGATTTTCAGTTTTCCCAAGGTATATTCCCTAGACTGGAAGTGCCCTTGGCTCTGTAGCTCTGTTGTTTACTTGTTTTAGAGAACACAATGCACTCCTCCAGAGAGGCAGTTGGCAATTTACATGCCGCCCATCAGCATAACAAGGCTCCCTGTTCTCCAGGGCCAGTCTTGCCTTTCTGGTATTTACACATTTTGTGGATGTCCCTTTTGACAGGTGGGAAGTGATACTTCTTTGTAGTGCAGATTTGCATTGCCCGCTTGCTTGCTTGGCCAAAAAGGGCACATGCATTTTCTCCTGCATATAATCAGGAGAAAATGCATACGCCCTTTTTGGCCAAGTCCATCATTGTCGAAGTTGTGCCCCTCTTCCTGTGCTTTACAGGTGATTCCAATGTACCTCGTGAAATCTGGTTCCTGCTATTCTGCCTCGCTTTTAAGTCCGCCTCGTGGCCTTCCCTCAACAGATTTTGGGATGATAGTTGTCCTCTATTATTCTGACAGTTTGTGAATTGCTGTGCTCTTGAGCTCCATTTTTCAACTCGTTTTTTGTGACCTGAACGCATGTCCAAAGTTTTGGTTCAAGACCTAAACTGGTTCCCGGTGGGTGGCTGAGACTTTGGTTAATTCTTCTTGCTGCCAGGAAATTAGAGTGACATATGCCCGTCCAAATGCCTAACAGCTACTCTCTCATTGGTTCTCCCTCTTCCCTTTCATCCTCTGCCAAATTGGCAACCTGTGAGAACCAGGAGGTTAAAGGGGCTGTCTCTCCAAGTTGGGAGATTGATAGTAAATCAGTTGGAAAGTCAAACCGGATCACCAGGAGAGGGACTGTTCGTTGAGTTTTAGAGACCTTTCGTATTCACAGTGTGTCCATTCTCTAGGTTTCCCGTACATGTTATAGCTGTAGTAATATTCCCTTCAACCTGGAGAGTTGGGACCCATGGAATGGGTGCCATGCATTATTGCTTTAATGGGTCTGCAATTGCTCACTCAATCTCACCAATCCTCTCAGTCCCAAGTGTCTAGTCTTATGCCACTTCCAGCTGTCATTGTAGAAAGGGTCATTCCACGTTTCATCAGAGACCCTGAAGGAATTGTAAAGAATTTCCCTGTTTTTATGTTTTGTTTTTGAAATTCCTTTTTATTGTGGGTTTGAGCTGATTCTCGCTGCCATGTTTATGCCAGTCTAGACACACTTGATTCCCTTACGGAGACATATCAATACAAAGTTATTTAGTTTCTTACTAGTCAGATATATTCTTCTGCGGGAAATATGGGGTTTTGAATCCCTGTCACTGAGGAAGTTATAGGTAGGTCTTGTATATTCCATAGTTGGTTTTTGGAAATGTACCTGTGCTTATATCAAACTCTGGTTTTATGCATCACCCCACCTCTCCTTCCCCCTTAAGCAGGCATACGATTGTTTTCTAAATGTGAGACTCTGTTCTCTTTCCTAACTCAGTTCATGTGTAGCCATGTTTACAGGATCTTCATAAGTGATATCTTATGATAAGCTTCTTTTTCTGTGTGACTTATTTCACTTAGAATCATCGTACCTGAATCCACTCATTTTGCTGCTGCTGGTCTTATGACATTGATTTTGTGGCTGAGGGATATTCCATCGTACGTAAGTACCAAAATTTTTTGAACCATTTTTATTTTTCCTGGGATATTTAAGGTGTACCCAAGTTGAGGTTCTTGTAAGCAGTGCAGCCCTAAATTTGAGGGTGGCTCTATCTTATTGATTTTCAGTTTTCCCAAGGTATATTCCCTAGACTGGAAGTGCCCTTGGCTCTGTAGCTCTGTTGTTTACTTGTTTTAGGGAACACAATGCACTCCTCCAGGGAGGCAGTTGGCAATTTACATGCCGCCCATCAGCATAACAAGGCTCCCTGTTCTCCAGGGCCAGTCTTGCCTTTATGGTATTTACACATTTTGTGGATGTCCCTTTTGACAGGTGGGAAGTGATACTTCTTTGTAGTGCAGATTTGCATTGCCCGCTTGCTTGCTTGGCCAAAAAGGGCGCATGCATTTTCTCCTGCATATAATCAGGAGAAAATGCATACGCCCTTTTTGGCCAAGTCCATCATTGTCGAAGTTGTGCCCCTCTTCCTGTGCTTTACAGGTGATTCCAACGTACCTCTTGAAATCTGGTTCCTGCTATTCTGCCTCGATTTCAAGTCCGCCTCGTGGCCTTCCCTCAACAGATTTTGGGATGATAGTTGTCCTTTATTATTCTGACAGGTTGTGAATTGCTGTGCTCTTGAGCTCCATTTTTCAACTCGTTTTTTGTGACCTGAACGCATGTCCAAAGTTTTGGTTCAAGACCTAAACTGGTTCCCGGTGGGTGGCTGAGACTTTGGTTAATTCTTCTTGCTGCCAGGAAATTAGAGTGACATATGCCCGTCCAAATGCCTAACAGCTACTCTCTCATTGGTTCTCCCTCTTCCCTTTCATCCTCTGCCAAATTGGCAACCTGTGAGAACCAGGAGGTTAAAGGGGCTGTCTCTCCAAGTTGGGAGATCGATAGTAAATCAGTTGGAAAGTCAAACCGGATCACCAGGAGAGGGACTGTTCGTTGAGTTTTAGAGACCTTTCGTATTCACAGTGTGTCCATTCTCTAGGTTTCCCGTACATGTTATAGCTGTAGTAATATTCCCTTCAACCTGGAGAGTTGGGACCCATGGAATGGGTGCCATGCATTATTGCTTTAAAGGGTCTGCAATTGCTCACTCAATCTCACCAATCCTCTCAGTCCCAAGTGTCCAGTCTTATGCCACTTCCAGCTGTCATTGTAGACAGGGTCATTCCACGTTTCATCAGAGACCCTGAAGGAATTGTAAAGAATTTCCCTGTTTTTATGTTTTGTTTTTGAAATTCCTTTTTATAGTGGGTTTGAGCTGATTCTCGCTGCCATGTTTATGCCAGTCTAGACACACTTGATTCCCTTACGGAGACATATCAATACAAAGTTATTTAGTTTCTTACTAGTCCGATATATTCTTCTGCGGGAAATGTGGGGTTTTGAATCCCTGTCACTGAGGAAGTTATAGGTAGGTCTTGTCTATTCCATAGTTGGTTTTTGGAAATGTACCTGTGCTTATATCAAACTCTGGTTTTATGCATCACCCCACCTCACCTTCCCCCTTAAGCAGGCATAAGATTGTTTTCTAAATGTGAGACTCTGTTCTCTTTCCTAACTCAGTTCATATGTAGCCATGTTTACAGGATCTTCATAAGTGATATCTTATGATAAGCTTCTTTTTATGTGTGACTTATTTCACTTAGAATCATCGAACCTGAATCCACTCATTTTGCTGCTACTGGTCTTATGACACTGATTTCATGGCTGACGGATATTCCATCGTACGTAAGTACCACAATTTTTTGAACCATTTTTATCTTTCCTCGGATATTTCAGCTGTACCTAAGTTGAGGTTCTTGTAAGCAGTGCAGGCCTAAATTAGAGGGTGGCTCTGTCTTATTGATTTTCAGTTTTCCCAAGGTATATTCCCTAGACTGGAAGAGCCCTTGGCTCTGTAGCTCTGTTGTTTACTTGTTTTAGGGAACACAATGCACTCCTCCAGAGAGGCAGTTGGCAATTTACATCCCGCCCATCAGCATAACAAGGCTCCCTGTTCTCCAGGGCCTCTCTTGCCTTTCTGGTTGTTACCCATTTTGTGGATGTCCCTTTTGACCGGTGGGAAGTGACACTTCTTTGTAGTGCAGATTTGCATTGCCTGCTTGATTGCTTGGCCAAAAAGGGCGTTTGCGTTTTCTCCTGCATATATTCAGGAGAAAATGCATACGCCCTTTTTGGGCAATGCATCATTGTCGAAGTTGTGCCCCTCTTCCTGTGCTTTACAGGTGATTCCAACGTACCTCTTGAAATCTGTTTCCTGCTATTCTGCCTCGCTTTCAAGTCCACCTCGTTGCCTTCCCTCAACAGATTTTTGGATGATAGTTGTCCTTTATTTCTTTGCCAGTTTGTGAATTGCTGTGCCCTTGAGCTCCATGTTTCAACTCGTTTTTTGTGAGCTGAACGCATGTCCAATATTTTGGTTCAGGAAGTATACTGGTTCCCGGTGGGTGGTTGCAACTTTGGTTAATTCTTCTTCCTGCCAGGAAATTAGAGTGACATATGCCCGTCCAAATGCCTAACAGCTACTCTCTCATTGGTTCTCCCTCTTCCCTTTCATCCCCTGCCAAATTGGCAACCGGTGAGAACCAGGAGGTTAAAGGGGCTGTCGCTCCAAGTTGGGAGATTGATAGTAAGTCAGTTGGAAAGTCAAACCGGATCACCAGGAGAGAGACTATTCGTTGAGTTTTAGAGACCTTTCCTATTCACAGTGTGTCCATTCTCTAGGTTTCCCATACATGTTATAGCTGTAGTAATATTCCCTTCAACCTGGAGAGTTGGGACGCATGGAATGGGTGTCATGCATTATTGCTTTAAAGGGTCTGCAATTGCTAACTCAATCTCACCAATCCTCTCAGTCCCAAGTGTCCAGCCTTATGCCACATCCAGGTGTCATTTTAGACATGGTCATTCCACGTTTCATCAGAGACCCTGAAGGAATTGTAAAGAATTTCCCTGTTTTTTTTTGCTTTGTTTTTGAAATTCCTTTTTATAGTGTGTTTGAGCTGATTCTCGCTGCCATGTTTATGCCAGTCTAGACACACTAGATTCCCTTATGGAGACATATCAATACATAGGTTTTAAGATTCTTACTAGTCAGATATATTCCCCTGTGGGAAATATGGGGTTTTGAGTCCCTTTCACTGAGGAAGGTATAGGTAGGTCTTTTCTATTCCATAGTTGGTTTTTGGAACGGTACATGTGCTTATATCAATCTCTGGTTTTATGCATCACCCCACCTCTCCTTCCCCCTTAAGCAGGCATAAGAGTGTTTTCTAAATGTGAGACTCTGTTCTCTTTCCGAACTCTGTTCATGTGTAGCCATATTTACAGGATCTTAATAAGTGATATCTTATGATAAGCTTCTTTTTCTGTGTGACTTATTGCACTTAGAATCATCGAACCTGAATCCACTCATTTTGCTGCTACTGGTCTTATGACATTGATTTCATGGCTGACGGATATTCCATCGTACGTAAGTACCACAATTTTTTGAACCATTTTTATCTTTCCTCGGATATTTCAGCTGTACCCAAGTTGAGGTTCTTGTAAGCAGTGCAGGCCTAAATTTGAGGGTGGCTCTGTCTTATTGATTTTCAGTTTTCCCAAGGTATATTCCCTACACTGGAAGTGCCCTTGGCTCTGTAGCTCTGTTGTTTACTTGTTTTAGGGAACACAATGCACTCCTCCAGAGAGGCAGTGGGCAATTTACATCCCGCCCATCAGCATAACAAGGCTCCCTGTTCTCCAGGGCCTCTCTTGCCTTTCTGGTTTTTACCCATTTTGTGGATGTCCCTTTTGACCGGTGGGAAGTGACACTTTTTTGTAGTGCAGATTTGCATTGCCTGCTTGATTGCTTGGCCAAAAAGGGTGTTTGCGTTTTCTCCTGCATATATTCAGGAGAAAATGCATACGCCCTTTTTGGGCAAGTGCATCATTGTCGAAGTTGTGCCCCTCTTCCTGTGCTTTACAGGTGATTCCAACGTACCTCTTGAAATCTGTTTCCTGCTATTCTGCCTCGCTTTCAAGTCCACCTCGTTGCCTTCCCTCAACAGATTTTTGGATGATAGTTGTCCTTTATTTCTTTGCCAGTTTGTGAATTGCTGTGTCCTTGAGCTCCATTTTTCAACTCGTTTTTTGTGAGATGAACGCATGTCCAATATTTTGGTTCAGGAACTGTACTGGTTCCCGGTGGGTGGTTGCAACTTTGGTTAATTCTTCTTCCTGCCAGGAATTTAGAGTGACATATGCCCGTCCAAATGCCTAACAGCTACTCTCTCATTGGTTCTCCCTCTTCCCTTTCATCCTCTGCCAAATTGGCAACCTGTGAGAACCAGGAGGTTAAAGGGGCTGTCGCTCCAAGTTGGGAGATTGATAGTAAATCAGTTGGAAAGTCAAACCGGATCACCAGGAGAGGGACTATTCGTTGAGTTTTAGAGACCTTTCCTATTCACAGTGTGTCCATTCTCTAGGTTTCCCGTACATGTTATAGCTGTAGTAATATTCCCTTCAACCTGGAGAGTTGGGACGCATGGAATGGGTGCCATGCATTATTGCTTTAAAGGGTCTGCAATTGCTCACTCAATCTCACCAATCCTCTCAGTCCCAAGTGTCCAGCCTTATGCCACTTCCAGCTGTCATAGTAGACAGGGTCATTCCACGTTTCATCAGAGACCCTGAAGGAATTATAAAGAATATCCCTGTTTTTATGTTTTGTTTTTGAAATTCCTTTTTATAGTGGGTTTGAGCTGATTCTCGCTGCCATGTTTATGCCAGTGCAGACTCACTTGATTCCATTACAGAGACATATCAATACATAGGTTTGAAGAGACTTACTAGTGACATATATTCCTCTGCGGGAAATATGGGGTTTTGAGTCCCTGTCACTGAGGAAGGTATAGGTAGGTCTTGTCTATTCCATAGTTGGTTTTCGGAAATGTGCCTGTGCTTATATCAAACTCTGGTTTTATGCATCACCCCACCTCTCCTTCCCCCTTAAGCAGGCATACGATTGTTTTCTAAATGTGAGACACTTTTCTCTTTCCTAACTCAGTTCATGTGTAGCCATGTTTACAGGATCTTCATAAGTGATATCTTATGATAAGCTTCTTTTTCTGTGTGACTTATTTCACTTAGAATCATCGTACCTGAATCCACTCATTTTGCTGCTGCTGGTCTTATGACATTGTTTTCGTGGCTGAGGGATATTCCATCGTACGTAAGTACCAAAATTTTTGAAACATTTTTATATTTCCTGGGATATTTAAGGTGTACCCAAGTTCAGGTTCTTGTAAGCAGTGCAGCCCTAAATTAGAGGGTGGCTCTGTCTTATTGATTTTCAGTTTTCCCAAGGTATATTCCCTACACTGGAAGTGCCCTTGGCTCTGTAGCTCTGTTGTTTACTTGTTTCAGGGAACACAATGCACTCCTGCAGTGAGGCAGTTGGCAATTTACATCCCGCCCAACAGCATAACAAGGCTCCCTGTTCTCCAGGGCCTGTCTTGTCTTTCTCGTTTTTACCCATTTTGTGGATGTCCCTTTTGACCGGTGGGAAGTGATACTTCTTTGTAGTGCAGATTTGCATTGCCTGCTTGCTTGCTTGGCCAAAAAGGGCGTTTGCATTTTCTCCTGCATATATTCAGGAAAAAATGCATACACCCTTTTTGGCCAAGTGCATCATTGTCGAAGTTGTGCCCCTCTTCCTGTGCTTTACAGGTGATTCCAACGTACCTCTTGAAATCTGTTTCTTGCTATTCTGCCTCGCTTTCAAATCCGCCTCGTTGCCTTCCCTCAACCGATTTTTGGATGATAGTTGTCCTTTTTAATCTGCCTGTTTGTGAATTGCTGTGCCCTTGAGCTGCATTTTTCAACTCGTTTTTTGTGAGCTGAACGCATGTCCAATATTTTGGTTCAGGACCTATACTGGCTCCTGGTGGGTGGCTGCAACTGTGGTTAATTCTTCTTCCTGCCGGGAAATTAGAGTGACATATGCCCGTCCAAATGCCTAACAGCTACACTCTCATTGGTTCTCCCTCTTAGCTTTCATCCTCTGCCAAATTGGTCACTTGTGAGAACCAGGAGGTTAAAGGGGCTGTCTCTCCAAGTTGGAAGATTGATAGTAAAGCAGTTGGAAAGTGAAACCGGAGCACCAGGAGAGGGACTATTCGTTGAGTTTTAGAGACCTTTCCTATTCGCAGTGTGTCCATTCTCTAGGTTTCCCGTACATGTTATAGCTGTAGTAATATTCCCTTCAACCTGGAGAGTTGGGACCCATGGAATAGGTGCCATGCATTATTGATTTAAAGTGTCTGCATTTGCTCACACAATCTCACCAATCCCCTCTGTTCCAAGTGTCCAGCCTTATGCCCCATCCAGGTGTCATTTTAGACATGGTCATTCCACGTTTCATCAGAGACCCTGAAGGAATTGTAAAGAATTTCCCTGTTTTTTTTGCTTTGTTTTTGAAATTCCTTTTTATAGTGTGTCTGAGCTTATTCTCTCTGCCATGTTTATACCAGTCTAGACACACTAGATTCCCTTATGGAGACATATCAATAAATAGGTTTTAAGATTCTTACTAGTCAGATATATTCCCCTGTGGGAAATATGGGGTTTTGAGTCCCTTTCACTGAGGAAGGTATAGGTAGGTCTTGTCTATTCCATAGTTGGTTTTTGGAAATGTACCTGTGCTTATATCAAACTCTGGTTTTATGCATCACCCCACCTCTCCTTCCCCCTTAAGCAGGCATAAGATTGTTTTCTAAATGTGAGACTCTGTTCTCTTTCCTAACTCAGTTCATGTGTAGCCATGTTTACAGGATCTTCATAAGTGATATCTTATGATAAGCTTCTTTTTCTGTGTGACTTATTTCACTTAGAATCATCGAACCTGAATCCACTCATTTTGCTGCTACTGGTCTTATGACACTGATTTCATGGCTGACGGATATTCCATCGTACGTAAGTACCACAATTTTTGGAACCATTTTTATCTTTCCTCGGATATTTCAGCTGTACCCAAGTTGAGGTTCTTGTAAGCAGTGCAGGCCTAAATTTGAGGGTGGCTCTGTCTTATTGATTTTCAGTTTTCCCAAGGTATATTCCCTAGACTGGAAGTACCCTTGGCTCTGTAGCTCTGTTGTTTACTTGTTTTAGGGAACACAATGCACTCCTCCAGAGAGGCAGTTGGCAATTTACATCCCGCCCATCAGCATAACAAGGCTCCCTGTTCTCCAGGGCCTCTCTTGCCTTTCTGGTTTTTACCCATTTTGTGGATGTCCCTTTTGACCGGTGGGAAGTGACACTTCTTTGTAGTGCAGATTTGCATTGCCTGCTTGATTGCTTGGCCAAAAAGGGCGTTTGCGTTTTCTCCTGCATATATTCAGGAGAAAATGCATACGCCCTTTTTGGCCAAGTGCATCATTGTCGAAGTTGTGCCCCTCTTCCTGTGCTTTACAGGTGATTCCAACGTACCTCTTGAAATCTGTTTCCTGCTATTCTGCCTCGCTTTCAAATCCACCTCGTTGCCTTCCCTCAACAGATTTTTGGATGATAGTTGTCCTTTATTTCTTTGCCAGTTTGTGAATTGCTGTGCCCTTGAGCTCCATGTTTCAACTCGTTTTTTGTGAGCTGAACGCATGTCCAATATTTTGGTTCAGGAACTATACTGGTTCCCGGTGGGTGGTTGCAACTTTGGTTAATTCTTCTTCCTGCCAGGAAATTAGAGTGACATATGCCCGTCCAAATGCCTAACAGCTACTCTCTCATTGGTTCTCCCTCTTCCCTTTCATCCCCTGCCAAATTGGCAACCTGTGAGAACCAGGAGGTTAAAGGGGCTGTCGCTCCAAGTTGGGAGATTGATAGTAAGTCAGTTGGAAAGTCAAACCGGATCACCAGGAGAGAGACTATTCGTTGAGTTTTAGAGACCTTTCCTATTCACAGTGTGTCCATTCTCTAGGTTTCCCGTACATGTTATAGCTGTAGTAATATTCCCTTCAACCTGGAGAGTTGGGACGCATGGAATGGGTGTCATGCATTATTGCTTTAAAGGGTCTGCAATTGCTAACTCAATCTCACCAATCCTCTCAGTCCCAAGTGTCCAGCCTTATGCCACATCCAGGTGTCATTTTAGACATGGTCATTCCACGTTTCATCAGAGACCCTGAAGGAATTGTAAAGAATTTCCCTGTTTTTTTTTGCTTTGTTTTTGAAATTCCTTTTTATAGTGTGTTTGAGCTGATTCTCGCTGCCATGTTTATGCCAGTCTAGACACACTAGATTCCCTTATGGAGACATATCAATACATAGGTTTTAAGATTCTTACTAGTCAGATATATTCCCCTGTGGGAAATATGGGGTTTTGAGTCCCTTTCACTGATGAAGGTATAGGTAGGTCTTGTCTATTCCATAGTTGGTTTTTGGAACGGTACCTGTGCTTATATCAATCTCTGGTTTTATGCATCACCCCACCTGTCCTTCCCCCTTAAGCAGGCATAAGAGTGTTTTCTAAATGTGAGACTCTGTTCTCTTTCCGAACTCAGTTCATGTGTAGCCATGTTTATAGGATCTTCATAAGTGATATCTTATGATAAGCTTCTTTTCCTGTGTGACTTATTTCACTTAGAATCATCGAACCTGAATCCACTCATTTTGCTGCTACTTGTCTTATGACATTGATTTCATGGCTGACGGATATTCCATCGTACGTAAGTACCACAATTTTTTGAACCATTTTTATCTTTCCTCGGATATTTCAGCTGTACCCAAGTTGAGGTTCTTGTAAGCAGTGCAGGCCTAAATTTGAGGGTGGCTCTGTCTTATTGATTTTCAGTTTTCCCAAGGTATATTCCCTACACTGGAAGTGCCCTTGGCTCTGTAGCTCTGTTGTTTACTTGTTTTAGGGAACACAATGCACTATTCCAGAGAGGCAGTTGGCAATTTACATGCCGCCCATCAGCATAACAAGGCTCCCTGTTCTCCAGGGCCTCTCTTGCCTTTCTGGTTGTTACCCATTTTGTGGATGTCCCTTTTGACCGGTGGGAAGTGACACTTCTTTGTAGTGCAGATTTGCATTGCCTGCTTGATTGCTTGGCCAAAAAGGGCGTTTGCGTTTTCTGCTGCATATATTCAGGAGAAAATGCATACGCCCTTTTTGTGCAAGTGCATCATTGTCGAAGTTGTGCCCCTCTTCCTGTGCTTTACAGGTGATTCCAACGTACCTCTTGAAATCTGTTTCCTGCTATTCTGCCTCGCTTTCAAGTCCACCTCGTTGCCTTCCCTCAACAGATTTTTGGATGATAGTTGTCCTTTATTTCTTTGCCAGTTTGTGAATTGCTGTGTCCTTGAGCTCCATTTTTCAACTCGTTTATTGTGAGCTGAACGCATGTCCAATATTTTGGTTCAGGAACTATACTGGTTCCCGGTGGGTGGTTGCAACTTTGGTTAATTCTTCTTTCTGTCAGGAAATTAGAGTGACATATGCCCGTCCAAATGCCTAACAGCTACTCTCTCATTGGTTCTCCCTCTTCCCTTTCATCCTCTGCCTAATTGGCAACCTGTGCGAACCAGGAGGTTAAAGGGGCTCTCTCTCCAAGTTGGGAGATTGATAGTAAAGCAGTTGGAATGTCAAACTGGAGCACCAGGAGAGCGATTATTCGTTGAGTTTTAGAAAGCATTCATTTTCACAGTGTGTCCATTCTGTAGGTTTCCCATACCTGTTATAGCTGTAGTAATATTCCCTTCAACCTGGAGAGTTGGGACCCATGGAATGGGTGCCATGCATTATTGCTTTAAAGGGTCTACATTTGCTTACCCAATCTCAACAATCCTCTCAGTCCCAAGTGTCCAGCCTTATGCCACATCCAGCTGTCATTTTAGACAGGGTCATTCGAGGTTTCATCAGAGACCCTGAAGGAATTGTAAAGAATGTCCCTGTTTTTTTGTGTTTTTTTTGAAATTCCTTTTTATAGTGGGTTTGAGCTGATTCTCGCTGCCATGTTTATGCCAGTCTAGACACACTTGATTCCCTTACAGAGAAATAGCAATACATAGGTTTTAAGATTCTTACTAGTCAGATATATTCCTCTGCAGGAAATATGGGGTTTTGAGTCCCTTTCACTGAGGAAGGTATAGGTAGGTCTTGTCTATTCCATAGTTGGTTTTTGGAATGGTACCTGTGCTTATATCAGTCTCTGGTTTTATGCATCACCCCACCTCTCCTTCCCCCTTAAGCAGGCATAAGAGTGTTTTCTAAATGTGAGACTCTGTTCTCTTTCCTAACTCAGTTCATGTGTAGCCATGTTTACAGGATCTTCATAAGTGATATCTTATGATAAGCTTCTTTTTCTGTGTGACTTATTTCACTTAGAATCACCGTACCTGAATCCACTCATATTGAAGCTCCTGGTCTTATGACATTGATTTCATGGCTGAGGGATATTCCATCCTACGTAAGTACCACAATTTTTTGAACCATTTTAATATTTCCTGGGATATTTCAGGTGTACCCAAGTTGAGGTTCTTCTAAGCAGTGCAGCCCTAAATTTGAGGGTGGCTCTGTCTTACTGATTTTCAGATTTCCGAAGGTATATTCCCTAGACTGGAAGTGCCCTTGGCTCTGTAGCTCTGTTGTTTACTTGTTTTAGGGAACACAATGCACTCCTCCAGAGAGGCAGTTGGCAATTTACATCCCGCCCATCAGTATAACAAGGCTCCCTGTTCTCCAGGGACTGTCTTGCCTTTCTGGTTTTTACACATATTGTGGTTGCCCCTTTTGACTGGTTGGGAGGGATACTTCTTTATAGTGCAGATTTGCATTGCCTGAGTGCTTGCTTAGCCAAAAAGGGCGTATCCGTTTTCTCCTGCATATATTCAGGAGAAAATGCATACGCCGTTTTTGGCCAATTGCATCATTGTCAAAGTTGTGCCCCTCTTCCTGTGCTTTACATGTGATTCCAACGTACCTCTTGAAATCTGTTTCCTGCTATTCTGCCTCGCATTCAAGTCCGCCTCTTTGCCTTCCCTCAACAGAATTTTCGTTGATAGTGGTCCTTTATTACTCTGCCGGTTTGTGAATTTTGGTGCCCTTGAGCTCCATTTTTCAACTCGTTTTTTGTGAGCTGAACGCATGTCCAAAATTTTGGTTCATGACCTATACTGTTTCCCGGTGGGTGGCAGCAACTTTGGTTAATTCTTCTTCCTGTCGGGAAATTAGTGTTACATATGCCCGTCCAAATGCCTAACAGCTACTCTCTTATTGGTTCTCCCTCTTCCCTTTCATCCTCTGCCAAATTGGCAAACTGTGAGAACTAGGAGGTTAAAGGGGCTGTCTCTCCAAGTTGGGAGATTGATAGTAAAGCACTTGGAAAGTCAAACCGGAGCACCAGGAGAGGGATTATTCGTTGAGTTTTAGAAACCTTTCATATTCACAGTGTGTCCATTCTCTAGGTTTCCCGTACATGTTATAGCTCTAGTTATATTCCCTTCAACCTTGAGAGTTGGGAACCATGGAATGCGTGCCATGCATTATTGCTTTAAAGGGTCTGCATTTGCTTACCCAAACTCACCAATCCTCTCAGTCCCAAGTGTCCAGCCTTATGCCACATCCAACTGTCATTTTAGACAGGGTCATTCGAGGATTCATCAGAGACCCTGAAGGAATTGTAAAGAATGTCCCTTTTTTTTTGTTTTTTTTTTGAAATTCCTTTTTATAGTGGGTTTGAGCTGATTCTCGCTGCCATGTTTATGCCAGTCTAGACACAGTTGATTCTCTTACAGAGAAATAGCAATACATAGGTTTTAAGATTCTTACTAGTCAGATATATTCCACTGCAGGAAATATGGGGTTTTGAGTCCCTTTCACTGAGGAAGGTATAGGTAGGTCTTGTCTATTCCATAGTTGGTTTTTGGAACGGTACCTGTGCTTATATCAAACTCTGGTTTTATGCATCACCCCACCTCTCCTTCCCCCTTAAGCAGGCATAAGAGTGTTTTCTAAATGTGAGACTCTGTTCTCTTTCCTAACTCAGTTCATGTGTAGCCATGTTTACAGGGTCTTCATAAGTGATATCTTATGATAAGCTTCTTTTTCTGTGTGACTTATTTCACTTAGAATCACCGTATCTGAATCCACTCATATTGAGGCTACTGGTCTTATGACATTGATTTCATGGCTGAGGGATATTCCATCGTACGTAAGTACCACAATTTTTTGAACCATTTTTATATTTCCTGGGATATTTCAGGTGTACCCAAGTTGAGGTTCTTGTAAGCAGTGCAGCCCTAAATTTGGGTGTGGCTCTGTCTTATTGATTTTCAGTTTTCCCAAGGTATATTCCCTCGACTGGAAGTGCCCTTGTCTGTGTAGCTCTGTTGTTTTCTTGTTTTAGGGAACACAGTGCACTCCTCCAGAGAGGCAGTTGGCAATTTACATCCCGCCCAACAGCATAACAAGGCTCCCTGTTCTCCAGGGCCTGTCTGGCCTCTCTGGTATTTACACATTTTGTGGATGTCCCTTTTGACCGGTGGGGAGTGATACTTCTTTATAATGCAGATTTGCATTGCCCCCTTGCTTGCTAGGCCAAAAAGTGCGTATGTGTTTTGTCCTTAATATATTCAGGAGAAAACGCATACGACATTTTTGGCCAAGTGCATCACTCTCTAAGTTGTGCCCCTCTTCATGTGCTTTACAGATGATTCCAACGTACCTCTTGAAATCTGTTTCCTGCTATTCTCCCTCGCTTTCAAGTCCCCCTCATTGCTTTCCCGCAACAGATTTTTGGACGATAGTTGTCCTTTATTACTCTGCCAGTTTGTGAATTGCTGTGCCCCTTAGCATCATTTTTCAACTCGTTTTTTGTGAGCTGAACGCAAGTCCACAATTTTGATTCAGGGCGTAATGTGGATCCCGGGGTGTGGCTGAGACTTTGGTTAATTCTTCTTCTTGCCGGGAAATTAGAGTGACATATGCCTGTCCAAATGCTTAACAGCTACTCTCTCATTGGTTCTCCCTCTTCCCTTTCATCCTCTGCCAAATTGGCAACCTGTGCGAACCAGGAGGTTAAAGGGGCTGTCGCTCCAAGTTGGGAGATTGATAGTAAAGCAGTTGGAAAGTAAAACCGGAGCACCAGTAGAGGGACTATTAGTTGAGTTTTAGAAATCTTTCGTATTTACAGTGTGTCCATTCTCTAGGTTTCCCGTACATGTTATAGCTGTAGTAATATTGACTTCAACCTGGAGAGTTGGGACACATTTAATGGGTGCCACACATTATTGCTTTAAAGGTTGTGCATTTGCTCAACCAATCTCACCAATCCTCTCAGTCCCAAGTTTCCAGACTTTTGCCATATCCAGCTGTCATTGTAGAAAGGGTCATTCCAGGTTTCATTAGAGCCCATAAAGAATTGTAAAAAATTTCCATGTTTTTCGTTTTTTTTTTTTTTTGAAATTCCTCTTTATAGTTGTTTTGAGCTGATTCTCACTGCAATGATTATGCCAGTCTAGACACACTTGATTCCATTACGGAAACATATCAATACATAGGTTTTAATATTCTTACTAGTCAGATATATTCCTCTGTGGGAAATATCGTGTTTTGAGTACCTTTCACTGAGGAAGGTGTAGGTATTGTATATTCCATAGTTGGTTTTTGGAATGGTACGTGTGTTATATCAAACGCTGGTTTTCTGCAGCACCCCACCTCATCTTCCCGCTTAAGCAGGCATAAGAGTGTTTTCTAAATGTGAGACTCTGTTCACTTTCCTAACTCTGTTCATGTGTAGCCATGTTTAGAGGACCTTCATAAATGATATCTTATGATAAGTTTCTTTATCTGTGTGACTTATTTCAGTTAGAATCATCATACCTGAATCCACTCATTTTGCTGCTTCTGGTCTTATGACATTGATTTCATGCCTGAGGGATATTCCATCCTACCTAAGTAGCAAAATATTTTAAACCATATTTATATTTCCTGGGATATTTAAGGTGTACCCAAGTTGAGGTTCTTGTAAGCAGTGCAGCCCTAAATTTTCGGGTGGCTCTGTCTTATTGATTTTCTTCTTTCCCAAGATATATTCCCCAGACTCGAAGTGCCCTTGGGTCTGTAGCTCTGTTGTTTACTTGTTTTAGGGAACACAATGCACTCCTTCAGATAGGCAGTTGGCAATTTACATCCCGCCCATCAGCATAACAAGGCTCCCTGTTCTCCAGGGCCTGTCTTGCCTTTCTGGTTTTTACCCATTTTGTGGATGAACCTTTTGACAAGTGGGAAGTGATACTTTGTAGTGCAGATTTGCATTGCCAGCATGCTTGCTTGGCCAAAAAGGGCGTATGTGTTTTCTCCTGAATATATTCAGGAAAAAACGCATACGCACTATTTGGCCAAGTGCATCATTCTCGATGTTGTGCCCCTCTTCCTGTGCCTTAAATGTGATTCCAACGTACGTCTTGAAATCTGTTTCCTGCTATTCTGCCTCGCTTTCAAGTCTGCCTCGTTGCCTTCCCTCAACAGATTTTTGGACGATAGTTGTCCTTTATTACTCTGCCTGTTTGTGAATTGTTGTGCCAGTGAGCTACATTATTTAACTCGTTTTTTTTTGAGCTGAACGCAAGTCCAATATTTTGGTTCAGAACCTACACTGGTTCCTGGTGGGTGGCTGAGGCTTTGTTTATTTCTTCTTCTTTCCGCGAAGTAAGTGTGACATGTGCCCGTCCAAATGTCTAACAGCTACTCTCTCACTGGTTCTCCCTCTTCCCTTTCATCCTCTGCCAAATTGGCAACCTGTGCAAACCAGCAGGTTAAAGGTGCTGTCTCTCCAAGTTGGGAGATTGATAGTAAAGCAGTTGGAAACTCAAATGTGAGCACCAGGAGAAGGACTATTCGTTGAATTTTAGAAACCTTTCATATTCACACTGTGTCCATTCTCTAGGGTTCTCTTACATATTATAGCTGTAGTAATGTGCCCTTAAACCTGGCCTGTTGGGACCCATGGAATGGGTGCCACACATTATTGCTTTAAAGGGTCTACATTTGCTCACCCTATCTCACCAATCCTCTCAGTCGCAAGTGTCCAGCCTTATGCCACATCCAGCTGTCGTTCTAGATAGGGTCATTCCAGGTTTCATCAGCGACCCTGAAGGTATTGTTTAAGAATTGTTCTGTTTTTATGTGTTGTTTTGAAATTCATTTTTATATTGGGTTTTTGGTGATTCTCCCTGCCATGTTTATGTCATTCTAGACACACTTAGTTACCTTACGGAGACATATCCATACATAGGTTTGAAAATTCTTACTAGTCAGATATATTTCTCTCCGGGGAATAGGGATGTTGGGTTCCGTTCACTGAGGAAGGAGTAGGGCTTGTCTCTTTTGTTTTTGGATTATGGAACGGTACCTGTGCTAATATCAAACTTTTGTTTTGTGCATGTCCCCACCTGTCTTTCCCCTTAATCAAGCGTTAGAGTGTTTTCTAAATCTGAGACTCTGTTCTCTTCCCTAAATCAGTTCATATGTAGCCATGTTTACTTTCCCTTCATAAGTGATATCTTATGTCAGAATGCATCATGGCCGTTCTTATAATAATGCTTCATGACACCTGTCCTCACAATGATCCATGCCCTGGTTATCAAAATGCTCCATGTCCCTTGTCATCAAAATTATCCACGTACATGTCATCACAATGCTACATGACATTTCTCATCAAAATGTTACATGTTCTTGTCATCACAATTCTCCATTCTCTTGACATTGCAATGCTCTATGCCCTTGTCATCACAATGTTCCATGCCTTTGTCATCACATTGCTCCATGACCCATGTCATCACATTGCTCCCTGACCCCTGTCATCACAATGCTTCATGCCCCTTGTCATTACAGTGCTCCATGATGTTCGACATCACAATTACCCATGGTCTTCTCATCACAATGCTGCACGGTTTTGCCATCACCATGCTCAATGCCTTGTCATCTCAAAGCTCAATGTCCCCTGTCCTCACAATTCTCCTCGTCCTTGTCATTACAATGCTCCATGGCACTTCACATCACAATGTTATATGCTCTTGTCATCACAATACTCCATGCACTTGTCATCGCAATGCTCCATGACCCCTGTCATAGGAAGCTCCATACGCTGTTCATCAAAATGTTTCACGACCAAGACATTAAAATTCTCAATGGCCCTTGATATCACAATGCTCCATGCCCTTGTCATCACAATGCTCCTTTACTTTGTCACAACAATCCTCCATAACAATTGGCATCACAATGCTCCATGATATTGTCATCAAACTGGAACATGACATATTTCATCACAATGCTCCCTGACACCTTTCATCACAATAATCCATGACCTTGTCATCCCAGTGCTCCATGACCTTGTCATCACAATGCGCCATGCCCATTCTTATCACAATAATCCAAGAAAATTGTCAGACCAATGCTCCATGCCACTTTTCATCACAATGCTCCATGAACGCTGTCAGCAAAATGCACCATGCCTATCATCATAATGCTTCATGCTATTGTCATCACAATGAAATCAAAAATCTCCATGACATCTGTCATCACAATGCTGCAAACCCTAGTGATCACAATGTCCCATAACACTTGTCATCACAATGCCCCATGACAATGGTCACCACAGTTATCCATGGGCTTCTCATCACAATGCACCATGCCTTTTGTCAACACAATGCTCAATACCCTTGTCAACACAATGCTCTCTGACTATTGACCTCAGTATGCACCGTGCACTCTTTCATGACAAGGCTCCATGCCTTTTCCATCACAATGATCCATGCCCTTTTCATCAAATAGCTCCATGACCCTGTCATCACAATGCACCAAGCACTTCTCATCACAATGCACAACGACCTTGCCATCAAAATGTTCCATGACCATTGTCATCACAAAGATCCATGAACCTTGGCATCACAATGCTCCATGAGAATTGTCATCACAAGTCTCCATTGTCTTCTCATCACAATGCTCCAGGACCTTGTCATCACCATGCTCCATTCCCTTGTCATCACAATGCTCCATGACCCATGTCATCACAATAATCCATGAACATTTTCAGCCCAATGCTCCACGACCTACTCATCACAATGCTCCATGGCGAATATCATCACAATGCTCCATGACCACTCTCATCACAACCATCCATAACACCTGACAACACAATGATCCGGGACTCTTGTCATCACAATGCTCCATTCCCTAGTCATCACGATGCTCCATGACCCCTGTCGTCACAATACTCCATGAACATTTTCAGCCCAATGCTCCATGACCCTTGTCATCACAATGATCCATGCCCTTGTCATCCCAATGTTCCATGACCCCTGTATTCACATTGCTCCGTGACGCTTGTCATCACAGTGATCCATGACACCTGTCATCACAATGCTCCATGCCTTTGTCAGCAAAATGCTACATGACCTTGTCATTACAATGCTCTATGCGCTTGTCAGGACAATACTCCATTTCCATTGTCATCACATTCCTCCATGAATCTTGGGATCACATTGCTTCATGCCCTTGTCATCACAATGCTCCATGCTCCTTGAAATCAAAATGATCCATGACCTCTGTCATCACAATGCTCCAAACACTTGTGATCACAGTGTTCCAAAACACTTCTCATCACAACGCACCATGATGCCTGTCATCACAATACTCCATGCACTTTTCATCACAAAGCTCCATGACCTTTGTCATCACAATTCTCAATACACTTGTCATCAAAATGCTCCCTGACACTTGTCGTCAGAATGCTCCTTGAAACCTGTCACAAAAAGGCTCCATGCCTTTTTCATCGCAATGCCCCATGGCGTTTTCATCACAATGCTCCATGCCATTGTCATCAAAATACTCTACAAGCTTGTCATGAGAATGCTACATGACCCTTGTCATCACAATTCTCCATGCACTTGTCAGCACAATGCTCCCTGACCCTTGTCATCACAATGCTCCAAGCCATTGTCATCACAATTGGCCATTACATATGTCATCACAATGCTAACTGACACATGTCTTCTCAATACTGCATGACCTGGTCATCACAATGCTCCATGCCCTTTTCATCACAATGCGCCATTCCAACTGTCATCACAATAATCCATGAAACTTATTAGACCTATGTTCCATGCCCTTGTCATCAAAACGCTCCATGCCCTTGTTATCACAATGCTCCATGGCCCCTGTCATCACAATGCCTCGTGACTCCAGTCATCACAGTGCTTCATGACCTTTGTCATCACAATGGTCCATGCCCTCGTCATCAACAGTCTCTGTGACCTTTTTAACCACAATGCTCCATGAACTTTTCATCACAATGCTCCATGACACATGTCATCACAATGCACCATGCGCTTGTCATCACAGTGCTCCACAATCTTGTCATCACAATGCTCCTTAAAATTTGTCATCAAAATGCTCCATGCACTTCTCATCAAAATGCTCTCTCACCACTGATATCACAATGCTACATCACTATTTGTCACAATACTCCCTCAACCCTGTCATCACAATGTTCCATGACTCCTGTCATCACAATGCTACATGCACTTATCATCACAGTGTTTGATGACCCCTGACATCACAGTGTTCCATAACACCTGTCATCAAAATGTTCCATGACACTTTTCATCAAATTGTTCCAAGACCCTGTCATCAGAATGCTCCCTGCCCTTCTCATCACAATGCACAACGCCCTTGCCATCTAAATGCTCCATCACAATTGTCATCACAAAGATCCCTGACCCTTGGCATCACAGTGCTCCATGTCATTGTCATCACCATGCTCCATGAACGCTCTCATCACATTGCTCCATGCCCTTGTCTTCACAAAGCTCCATGACACATGTCATCAGAATGCTCCATGGCCTTCTCATCACAATGATCCATGCCCTTGCCATCACAATGCTCCATTACCCCAGACATAACAATGCTCCATGACCCCTGCCATAACGATGTTCCATGGCCTTGTCATCACAAAGCTCCATGACCCTTCTCATCACAATGCTCCAAGAACCCTGTAATCACAATGCTGTATGCCCTTTTTCATCTCAATGATCCATGAACCCTGTCATCACAATGCACCATGCCCATCATCATAATGCTTCATGCTATTGTCATCACAATGAAATCAAAATGCTCCATGACCTCTGTCATAACAATGCTCCAAACCCTTGTGATCACAATATTCCCTATCACTTGTCATCACAATGCCCCATGACACTCTTCATCACAATTATCAATGGTCTTCTCATCACAATGCTCAATACACTTGTCATCAAAATGCTCCCTGACACTTGTGGTCTGTATGCTCTTTGAACCCTGTCATGACAAGGCTCCATGCCTTTTTCATCACAATGATCCATGCCCTTTTCATCACAATGCTCCAAGACCCATGTAATCACAATGCCCCATGCCCTTGTCATCACAAAGCTCAATGATGCATGCCATCAGAATGCTCCTTGGTCTTCTCCTCACAATGCTCCATGCCCTAGTCATCACAATGTGCCAAGACCCCACTAATCACAATGCTCCATGCCCCTTTTCATCAGTATGCTCCATGAGACTTGTCATCACAAGGCTCTATGGTTTTGCCATCACAGTGCTCCAGGACCTTGTCATCACAATGCTTCTCGACCTTGTCATGAAAATTTTCAATGGCCCTTGTCATCATAATGCTCCAAGCCCTAATCATCAAAATGCTCCATTATATTTGTCATCACAATTCTCCATTACATTTTCCATCACAATGCTCCATGCCATTGTAATCGCAATGGACCATGACATATGTCATCACAATGCTCCTTGACACCTGTCTTCACAATACTCCATGACGTTCTCATCACAATGCTCCAGGCCCTGGTCATCACAATGCACCATGACCACTGTCATCACAATAATCTATGAAACTTGTCAGACCAATGCTCCATGCCCCTGTCATCACAATGCTCCATGCCCTTGTCATCACAAAGCTACATGACCCTTGTCTTCACAATGCTCCGTGACTCCAGTCATCACAATGTTTCATAACGTTTGTCATCACAGTGGTCCATGCCCCCGTCCTCTTAAGGCTCTGTGACCTTTGTAACCACAATGCTCCCTGAAATTTTCATCACAATTCTCTGTGACCCTTGTCATCATAATGCTCCATGTCTTTTTCAGAACAATTCTCCATGACCATTGACATCACAATGTGCCACGTGCATTTCATCACAATGGTCCACAACTTTGCCATTGCAATGCTCCCTAAACCTTGTAATCACAATGCACCGTGCACATCTCATCAAAATTCTCTCTCACAAGAGATATCACAATGTTCCATCACTAGTCATCACAATACTCCCTCACCCCTGTAAACACAATGTTCCAGGACTCTGGCATCACAATGCTACATCCCCTTATCATCACAATGTTCCATGACCCCTGACATCACAATGTTCCATAACCCCTGTCATCAAAATGCTCCATGACCCATTTCATCCCAAAGTTCCAAGACCCCTGACATCACAATGTTTTATAACACCTGCCATCAAGATGTTCCTTTACAATTTTCATCAAATTGCTGCATGACACGGCCATCAAAATGCTCCCTGCCTTTCTCATCACAATGCACCATGCCGTTGTCATCAAAATGCTCCATGAATTCTCATCACAAAGCTCCATGACCCTTGGCATCACAGTGCTCCATGTCATTATCCTCACAATGCTCCATGAACCCTCTTATCACATTGCTCCATGCCCTTGTCATCACAAAGATCCATGACACTTTTCATCACAATGCTCGATGCCATTCTCATCACAATGCTCCATGCCCTTGTCATTACAATCCGGCATGAACCATGTATCACAGTGCTCCGTGCCCTTGTCATCACAATGCTCCATGCCCACTCTCATCACAATAATCCATGAAATATTTCAGACCAATGTTCCATGCCCTTCTCATCAAAATCTTGCATTACACCTGTCATAACAATGCACCATGACCTTTGCCATCAAAATATTCCAGGGCCTAGTCATCACAAGGTTCCATGACACTTTTCATCACAATGCTTAATACCACTGAAATCACAATGCTCCATGCCCTTGTCATCACAAATCTCCATGACGCATGTCATCAGAATGTTCCATGGTCTTTTCATCACAATGCTCCATTCCCTTTTCATCACAATGTTACAAGACCCTTGTAATCACAATGCTCCATGCCCCTTTTCATCTCAATGCTCCATGAACCCTGTCATCACAATGCACCATGCCCATCATCATAATGCTTCAGGCTATTGTCATCACAATGAAATCAATATTCTCCATGACCTCTGTCATCATAATGCTCCAAACCCTTGTGATCACAATGTTCCATAACACTTATTATCACAAAACCCCATGATGCTCATCATCACAATTATCCATGGTCTTCTCATCACAATGCTCCATGATCTTTGTCATCACAATGCTCAATACACTTGTCATCACAATGCTCCCTGACACTTGTCGTCAGTATGCTCCTTGAACCCTGTCATGACAAGGCTCCATGCCTTTTTCATAACAATGATCCATGCCCTTTTTATCACAATGCTCCAAGTTGCCTGTAATCACAATGCTCCATGCCCTTGTCATCACAAAACTCCATGAATCATGTCATCAGAATGCTCCATGGACTTCTCATCACAATGCTCCATGCCCTACTCATCACAGTGCTCCATGGCCAATATCATCACAATGCTCCATGACCACTGTCATCACAACACTCCATGACACCTGAAAACACAATGATCTGGGACTCCTGTCATCACAATGCTCCATTCCCTAGTCATCACAATGCTTCATGACCCCTGTCATCACAACACTCCATGAACATTTTCAGCCAGTGCTCCATGACCCTTGTCATCACAATGCTCCATGACCCCTGTATTCACAATGCTCCGTGACGCTTGTCATCACAGTGCTCCATGACACGTCATCACAATGCTCCATGTCTTTGTCACGAAAATGCTACATGACCTTGTCATTACAATGCTCTATGCACTTGTCATCAAAATACTCTATTTCCATTGTCATCACAATCCTCCATGAACCTTGGGATCACATTGCTTCATACCCCTGTCGTCACAATGCTCCATGCTCCTTGAAATCAAAATGATCCATGACTTTTGTCATCACAATGCTCCAAATCCTTGTGATCACAATGTTCCATAACACTTGTCAACACAATTTTCCATGATGCCTGTCATCACAATACTCCATGCCCTTTTCATCCCAATGCTCCATGACCTTAGTCATCACAATTCTCAATACACTTGTCATCACAAATCTCCCTGACACTTGTCATCAGAATGCTCCTTGAAACCTATCACGAAAAGGCTCCGTGCCACTTTCATCACAATGCCCCATGTCATTTTCATCTCAATGCTCCTTGACATTGTCATCAAAATACTCCACAAGCTTGTCATCAGAATGCTCCATGACCCTTGTCATCACAGTTCTACATGCACTTGTCAGCACAATGCTCCCTGACCCTTGTCATCACAATGCTCCAATCCATTGTCATCACAATGCTCCATTACCTTGTCATCAGAATCCTCCATGACACTTGGCATCACAATGCTCCATGCCATTGTCATCACAATGGGCCATTACATATGTCATCACAATGCTCCCTGAAACCTGTCCTCACAATACTGCATGACCTGGTCATCACAATGCTCCATGCCCTTGTCATCACAATGCGCCATTCCAACTGTCATCACAATAATCGATGAAACTTATTAGACCAATGTTCCATGCCCTTTTCATCACAATGCTCCATGCCCTTGTCCTCACAAAGCTCCATGACGCATATCATCAGAATGTTCCATGGCCTTCTCCTCAAAATGCTCCATGCCCTTGTCATCACAATGCTCCAAGACCCTTGTAATCACAAAGCTCCATGCCCCTTTTCATATCAGTGCTCCATGAACCCTGTCAGCACAATGCATCATGCCCATCATCATAATGCTTCTGGCTATTGTCATCACAATGAAATCAATATTCTCCATGACCCTGTAATCACAATGCTCCCTGTCCTTCTCATCACAATGCACAACGCACTTGTCAACAAAATGCTCCATGATCTTTGTCATAATATAGATCCATGTCATTGTCATCACAGTGCTCCATGAACTTTCTCATCACATTGCTCCATGCCCTTGTCATCACAAAGCTCCATGACGTATGTCATCAGAATGCTCCATGGCATTCTCATCACAATTGTCCTTGCCCTTGCCATCACAATGCTCCATTACCACTATCATAACAATGCTCCATGACCCCTGCCATCACGATGTTCCATGGCCTTGTCATCACAACGCTCCATGACCCTTCTAATCAGAATGCTCCAAGACCCCTGTAATCACAATGCTCCATGCCCCTTTTCATCTCAATGATCCATGAACACTGTCATCACAATGCACCATGACCATCATCATAATGCTTCAAGCTATTGTCATCACAATGAAATCAAAATGCTCCATGACCTCTGTAATAACAATGATCCAAACCATTGTGATCACAATATTCCATAACACTTGTCATCACAATGCCCCATGACGCTTGTCATCACAATTATCCATGGTCTTCTCATCACAATGCTCCATGACCTTTGTCAACACAATGCTCAATACACTTGTCACAAAATGCTCCCTGACACTTGTTGTCTGTATGCTCCTTGAACCCTGTCATGACAAGGCTCCATGCCTTATTCATCACAATGATCTATGCACATTTCATCACAAAGCTCCATGACACATGTCATCAGAATGTTCCATGGCCTTCTCATCAAAATGCTCCATGCCCTTTTCATCACAATGCTCTAAGACCCCTGTAATTACAATGCTCCATGCCCCTTTTCATCTCATTGCTCCATGAACCCTGTCATAACAATATATCTTGCCCATCATCATAATGCTTCCGGCTATTGTCAGCACAATGAAATGAAAATTCTCCATGACGTCTGTCATCACAATGCTCCATGACCCCTGTCATCACAATACTCCATGAACATTTTCAGCCCAATGCTCCAAGAACCTTGTCATCACAATGATCCATGCCCTTGTCATCCCAATGCTCCATGACCCCTGTATTCACAATGCTCTGTGACGCTTGTCAGCACAGTGCTCCATGACACATGTCATCGCAATGCTCCAAGCCTTTGTCAGCAAAATGCTACATGACATTTTCATTACAATGCTCTATGTGCTTGTCATCACAATACTCCATTACCATTGTCATCACAATCCTCCATGAACCTTGGGATCACATTGCTTCATGCCCTTGTCATCCCAATGCTCCATGCTCCTTGAAATCAAAATGATCCATGACCTCTCTCATCACAATGCTCCAAACACTTGTGATCAAAATGTTCCGTAACACTTGTCATCACAACGCTCCATGATGCCTGTCATCACAATACTCCATGCCCTTTCCATCACAATGCTCCATGACATTCGTCATCACAATTCTCAATACACTTGTCATCACAATGCTCCCTGACACTTGTCGTCAGAATGCTTCTTGAAACCTGTCACGAAACGGCTCCATGCCTTTTTCATCACAATGCCCCATGCCGTTTTCATCACAATGCTCCATGCCATTGTCATCAAAATACTCCAAAAGATTGTCATCAGAATGCTCCATGACCCTTGTCATCACAATTATCCATGCACTTGTCAGCACAATGCTCCAAGCCATTGCCATCACAGTGCTCCATTACCTTTGTCATCAGAATCCTCCATTCCCTTGTCATCACAATGCTCCATGACCCCTGTCATCACAATAATCCATTAATATATTCAGCCCAATGCTCCACGACCTACACATCACAATGCTCAATGGCCAATATCATCACAATGCTCCATGACCACAGTCATCACAACACTCCATGACTCCTGAAAACACAATGATCTGGGACTCTTGTCATCACAATGCTCCATTCCCTACACATCACTATGCTCCATGACCCCTGTCATCACAACACTCCATGAACATTTTCAGCCCAGTGCTCGATGACACTTGTCATCACAATGATCCATGCCCTTGTCATCCCAATGCTCCATGACCCCTGTATTCACAATGCTCCATGACGCGTGTCATCACAATGATCCATGACACATGTCATCACAATGATCCATGCCTTTGTCAGCAAAATGCTACATGACATTTTCATTACAATGCTCTATGCGCTTGTCATCACAAAACTCCATTTCCATTGTAATCACAATCCTCCATGAACCTTGGGATCACATTGCTTCATGCCTTTGTCATCACAATGCTCCATGCTCCTTGAAATCAAAATGATCCATGACCTCTCTCATCACAATGCTCCAAACCCTTGTGATCACAATGTTCCATATCACTTGTCATCACAGTGCTCCATGATGCCTGTCATCACAATACTCCATGCCCTTTTTATCACAATGCTCCATGACTTTTGTCATCACAATTCTCAATATACATGTCATCACAATGCTCCCTGACATTGTCATCAGAATGATCCTTGAACCCTGTCAGGAAAAGGCTCCATGCCTTTTTCAACACAATGCCCCATGCAATTTTCATCACAATGCCCCATGCCATTTTAATCAAAATACTCCACAAGCTTGTCATCAGAATGCTCCATGACCCTTGTCATCACAATTCTCCATGCACTTGTCAGCACAATGCTAACTTCCCCATGTCATCCAAATGCTCTAAGCCATTGTCATCACAATGTTCCATTACCTTTGTCATCAGAATCCTCCATGACACTTGGCATCACAATGCTCCATGCCATTGTCATCACAAAGGGCCATTACATATGTCATCACAATGCTCCCTGACTCCTTTCTTCACAATACTGCATGACCTGTTCATCACAATGCTCAATGCCCTTTTCATCACAATGCGCCATTCCAACTCTCTTCGCAACAATCCATGAAACTTATTAGACTAATGTTCCATGCCCTTGTCATCTCAATGCTCCATGCCCTTTTTATCACAATGCTACCTGACCCCTGTCATCACAATGCTCCGTGACTCCAGTCATCACAATGCTTCATGACCTTTGTCATCACAATGGTCCATGCCGTCGTCATCAACAGTCTCTGTGACCAATTTAACCTCAATGCTCCATGAACTTTTCATCACAATGCTCTTTGACCCTTGTCATCACAATGCTCTATGCCTTTCTCAGCACAATGCTCCATGACCCTTGTCATCACAATGCTCCATGCGCTTGTCAGCACAATGCTCCATGACACAGGTCATCACAATGCACCATGCGCTTGTCATCAGAGTGCTCTACAATTTTGTCATCACAATGCTCCATAAACATTGTCATCACAAAGATCCATGACCCTTGGCATCACAGTGCTCCATGTCATTGTCATCACAGTGCTCCATGAACGCTCTCATCACATTGCTCCATGCCCTTGTCTTCACAAAGCTCCATGTCACATGTCATCAGAATGCTCCATGGCCTTCTCATCACAATGCTCTATGTGCTTGCCATCACAATGCTCCATTACCCCTGTCATAAAAATGCTCCATGACACCTGCCATCACGATGTTCCGTGGCCTTGTCATCATAAGGCTCCATGACCCTTCTCATCACAACACTCCAAGAACTCTGTAATCACATTGCTCCATGCCCCTTTTCATCTCAATGCTCCATGAACACTGTCATCACAATGCACCATGCCCATCATCATAATACTTCATGCTATTGTCATCACAATGAAATGAAAATGCTCCATGACCTCTGTCATAACAATGCTCCAAGCCCTTGTGATCACAATATTCCATATCACTTGTCATCACAATGACCCATGATGCTCGTCATCACTATTATCCATGGTCTTCTTATCACAATGCTCCATGACCTTTGTCATCACAATGCTCAATACACTTGTCATCAAAATGACAAGTGTCAGGGAGACACTTGTTGTCTGTATGCTCCTTGAACCCTGTCATGACAAGGCTCCATGCCTTTTTCATCACAATGATCCATGCTCTTTTCATCACAATGTTCCAAGACCCATGCAATCACAATGCTCCATGCTCTTCTCATCACAAAGCTCAATGACGCATGCCATCAGAATGCTCCTTGGTCTTCTCCTCACAATGTTCCATGCCCTTGTCATCACAATGTTCCATGACCCCTGTAACCACAATGCTCCATGCCCCTTTTCATCAGTATGCTCGTGAGACTTGTCATCACAAGGCTCCATAGTTTTGTCATCACAATGCTCCAGGACCTTGTCAGCACAATGCTTCACGACTTTGTCATGAAAATTCTCAATGGCCCTTGTCATCATAATGCTCCAAGCCCTAATAATCACAATGCTCCATTATATTTGTCATCACAATCCTCCATTATATATGGCATCACAATGCTCCATGCCATTGTCATTGCAATGGACCATGACATATGTCATCACAATGCTCCCTGACACCTGTCTTCACAATACTCCATGACCTTCTCATCACAATGCTCCATGCCCACTGTCATCTCAATAATCTATGAAATTTGTCAGACCAATGCTCCATTCCCTGTCATCACAATACTCCATGCCCTTGTCATCACAATGCTCCATGACCCCTGTCATCACAATGCTCCGTGACTCCAGTCATCACAATGCTTTTAACGTTTCTCATCACAATGGTCCATGCCCGCGTCATCACAAGGCTCTGTGACATTTGTAACCACAATTCTCCATGAACTTTTCATCACCATTCACTGTGACCATTGTCATCACAATGCTCCATTTCTTTGTGAGAACAATGCTCCATGACCATTGTCATCACAATGTGCCACGCACATTTCATCACAAAGGTCCACAACCTTATCATTGCAATGCTCCATAAACTTTGTAATCACAATGGTCCATGCACATCTCATCAAAATGCTCTCTCACCAGAGATATCACAATGTCCCATCACTAGTCATCACAATACTCCCTCACCCCTGTTATCACAATGTTCCATGACTCTGTCATCACAATGCTACATCCCCTTATCATCACAATGTTCCATGACCCCTGACATAACAATGTTCCATAACACCTGTCATCAAAATGCTCCATGACCCGTTTCATCCCAAAGTTCCAAGAACCCTGACATAACAATGTTCTATAACCCCTGCCATTAAAATGTTGCATTTCACTTTTCATCAAATTGCTGCATGATCCGGTCATCAAAATGCTCCCTGCAATTCTCATCACAATGCACCATTCCCTTGTCATCAAAATGCTCCTTGACTTGTCATCACAAAGCTCCATGACCCTTGGCATCACAATGCTCCATGTCATTGTCATCACAATGCTCCATGAACCCTCTCATCACATTGCTGCATGCCCTTGTCATCACAAAGCTCCATGACACTTGTCATCACAATGCTCGATGCCCTTCTCATCACAATGCTCCATGCCCCAGTCATTAAAATCCTGCATGACCCATGTATCACAGTGTTCCGTGCCCTTGTCATCACAATGCTCCATGCCCAGTCTCATCACAATAATCCATAAAATATTTCAGACCAATATTCCATGCCCTTCTCATCACAATGCTCCATTACCACTGTCATAACAATGCTCCATGACCCCTGTCATCACAGTGTTCCACGGCCTAGTCATCACAAGGCTCCGTGACACTTGCCATCACAGTGCTCCAAGACCCCTGTAATCACAATGCTCCATGCCCTTGTCATCACAAAGCTCCATGACACATGTCATCAGAATGTTCCATGGTCTTCTCATCAAAATACTCCATGCACTTTTCATTACAGTGCTCCAAGACCCCTGTAATCATATTGCTCCATGCCCCTTTTCTTCAGTGTGCTCCATGAGACTTGTCATCACAAAGCTCTTTGATCCTTGTCATCACAATGCTCTATGACTTTCTCAGCGCAATGCTCCATGACCCTTGTCATCACAATGCTCCATGCGCTTCTCAGCATGATGCTCCATGACACGTCATCACAATGCACCATGCGCTTGTCATCACAGTGCTCCACAATCTTCTCATCACAATGCTCCATAAACCTTGTCATCACAATGCTCCATGCACTTCTCATCAAAATGCTCTCTCACCACAGATATCCCAATGTTACATCACTATTCGTCACAATACACCCTCACCCTTGTTATCACAATGTTCCATGACTCCTGTCATCACAATGCTACATGCACTTATCATCAAAATGTTCGATGACCCCTGACATCACTATGCTCCATAACCCCTTTCATCAAAATGCTCCATGACCCTTTTCATCATAATGCTCCATGACCCCTGTCATCACAATGTTCCATAAACCCTGTCATCATAATGTTCCATGAACCTTTTCATCAAATTGCTCCATGACCCTGTCATCACAATGCTCCCTGCCCTTCTCATCACAATGCACAACGCCCTTGTCATCAAAATGCTCCATGACTTTGTCATCACAAACATCCATTACCCTTGGCATCACAATGCTCCATGTCATTGTCATCACAATGCTCCATGAAAACTCTCATCACATTGCTCCATGCCATTGTCATCACAAAGCTCCATGACACATGTCATCAGAATCCTCCATGGCCTTCTCATCACAATGATCCATGCCCTTGCCGTCACAGTGCTCCATTCCCCCTGTGATAACAATGCTCCATGACCCCTGCCATCACGATGTTCCGTGGACTTATCATCACAAGGCTCCATGACCCTTCTCATCACAATGCTCCAAGAACCCTGTCATCACAATGCACCATGCCCATCATCATAATGCTTCATGCTACTGTCATCACAATGAAATCAAAATGCTCCAAGACATCAGTCATAACAATTCTCCAAACCCTTGTGATCACAATGTTCCATAACACTTGTCCTCACAGTGCCCCATGACGCTCGTCATCACAATTATCCATGGTCTTCTCATGACAATGCTCCATGACCTTTGTCATCACAATGCTCAATACACTTGTCATCAAAATGCTCCCTGACACTTGTTGTCTGTATGCTCATTGAACCCTGTCATGACAGGGCTCCATGGCATTTTCATCAAAATGATCCATCCCCTTTTCATCACAATGCAACAAGACCGCTTTAAACACAATGCTCCATGCCCTTGTCATCACAAAGCTCAATGAATCATGTCTTCAGAATGCTCCTTGGCCTTTTCCTCACAATGCTCCATGTCCATGTCATCACAATGTTCCAAGACCCCTGTAATCACAATGCTCCATGCCCCTTTTCATCACTATGCTCCATGAGATTTGTCATAACAACTCTCTATGGATTTCTCATCACAGTGCTCTAGGACATTGTCATAACAATGCTTAACGACCTTGTTTTGAAAATTCTCAACGGCCCTTGTCATCATAAAGCTCCAAGCCCTAGTCATCACAATGCTCCATTATATTTGTCATCAAAATCCTCCATTACATTTGGCATCACAATGCTCCCTGCCATTGTCATTGCAATGGACCATGACATATGTCATCACAATGCTCCCTGACACCTGTCTTCACAATACTCCATGAACTTCTCATCACAATAATCTATGCGCTTGTCATCACAATGCACCATGTCCACTGTCATCACAGTAATCTATGAAACTTGTCAGAACAATGCTCCATGCCCCTGTCACCACAATGCTCCATGCCCTTGTCATCACAATGCTCCATGACCCCTGTCATCACAATGATCCATGACTCCAGTCATCACAATGCTTCATAACATTTGTCATCACAATGGTCCTTGCTCGCATCAGCAAAAGGCTCTGTGACCTTTATAACCACAATGCTCCATGACCCTTGTCATCAAAATGTTCCATGCCTTTGTCAGAAAAATGTTCCATGAACATTGTCATCACAATGTGCTACGCGCTTTTCATCACAACGGTACACAAATTTGTCATGGTATTGCTCCATAAACCTTGTAATCACAATGCTCCATGCCCTTCTCATCACAATGCTCCATTACCCCTGTCATAACAATGCTCCAAGACCCCTTCCATCACGATGTTCCATGGCCTTGTCATCACAATGCTCCATGACATTTGTCATCACAATGCTCCAAGACCCCTGTAATCACAATGCTCTATTCCCTTGTCATCACAAAGCTCCATGACACATGTCATCAGAATGTTCCATGGCCTTCTCATCAAAATGCTCCATGCCCTTATCATCACAGTGTTCCAAGACGTCTGTAATCACAATGCTCCATGCCCCTTTTCATCTCCATGTTCCATGAACCCTGTCATCACAATGCATCATGTCCATCATCATAATGCTCCTGGATATTGTCAGCACAATGAAATCAAAATTCTTCATGACCTCTGTCATCACAATGCTCCATGACCCCATCATCACAATACTCCATGAACATATACATCCCAATGCTCCATGACACATGTCATCACAATGATCCATGCCCTTGTCATCCCAATGCTCCATGACCCCTGTATTCACAATGCTCCGTGACACTTGTCATCACAGTGCACCATGACACATGTCATCACAATGCTCCATGACTTTGTCAGCAAAATGCTACATGACCTTGTCATTACAATGCTCTATGTGCTTGTCATCACAATACTCCATTTCCATTGTCATCACAATCCTCCATGAACCTTGGGATCACATTGCTTCATGCCCTTGTCATCAAAATGCACCATGCTCCCTGAAATCAAAATGATCCATGACCTCTGTCATCACAATGCTCCAAAACCTTGTGATCCCAATGTTTCATAACCCTTGTCATCACAATGCTCCATGATGCTTGTCATCACAAAATTCCATGCCCTTTTCATCACAATGGTCCATGACCTTTGTCATCACAATTCTCATTACACTTGTCATCACAATGCTCCCTGACACTTGTCATCAGAATGCTCCTTGAACCCTGTCACGAAAAGGCTCCATGCCTTTTTCATTACAATGCCCCATTCCATTTTCATCACAATGCTCCGTAACTGTTGTCATCACAATGCTCCATGCCTTTGTCTGAAAATTATTCCATGACCCTTGTCATCACAATGTGCCCTTCACTTTTCATCACAACGGTCCAGAAACTTGTCATTGCAAAGCTCCATAAACCTTGTAATCACAATGCTCCATACATTTCTCATCAAAATGCTCTCTCACCAGAGATATCACAGTGTAACATCACTAGTCGTCTCAGTACTCCCTCACCACTGTAATCACAATGTCCCATAACCCCTGTCATCACAATGCTACATCCCTTTATCATCACAATGTTCCATGACCCCTGACATCACTATATTCTATAACCCCTGTCATCAAAATGTTCCAATACACTTTTCATCATATTGCTGCATGACCATGTCATCAAAATACTCCCTGCCCTTCTCATCACAATGCACCATGCACTTATCATCAAAATGCTCCATGACCTTTGTCATCACAAAGCGCCATGACCCTTGGCATCACAATGCTCCATGTCATTGTCATCAAAATGCTTCATGAACCCTCTCATCACATTGCTCCATGCCCTTGTCATCACAACGCTCCATGACACTTGTCATCACAATGCTCGATGCCATTCTCATCACAATGCGCCATGACCTTGTCATTACAATCCTCCATGACCCATGTATCACAGTGTTCCATGCCCTTATCATCACAATGCTCTATGCCCACTCTCATCACAATAATCCATGAAACATTTCAGACCAATGCTCCATGCCCTTCTCATCACAATGCTCCTTTACCTCTGTCATAACAATGCTCCATGACACCTGCCATCACAATGTTCCACGGCCTTGTCATCGCAAGGCTCCATGACACTTGTCATCACAATGCTCCACGAACCCTCTAATCAAAATACTCCATGCCCATTTCATCAAAAAGCTACATGACGCATGTCATCAGAATGTTCCATGGCCCTGTCACCGCAATGCTCCATGCCCTTGCCATCACAATGCTCCAAGACCCTTGTAATCAAAATGCTCCATGCGTCTTTTCATCTCAATGCTTCATGAACCCTGTCATCACTATGGACCATGCCCATCATCATAATGCTTCAGGCTATTTTCATCACAATGAAATCAATATGATCCATGACCTCTGTCATCACAATGCTCCAATCCCTTGTGATCACAATGTTCCATAACACTTATCATCACAACACCCTATGACGCTCATCATCACAATTATCCATGGTCTTCTCATCACAATGCTCCACGACTTTTGTCATCACAATGCTCAGTACACTTGTCATCACAATGCTCCCTGACACTTGTCATCAGTCTGCTCCATTAACCCTGTCATGACACGTCTCCATGCCTTTTTCATCACAATGATCCATGCCCTTTTAATCACAATGCTCCAAGACACCTGTAATCACAATGCTCCATGCCCTTGTCATCACAAAACTCAATGACGCATGTCATCAGAATGCTCCATGACCTTCTCCTCACAATGCTCCATGCCCTTGTCATCACTATGCTCCAAGACCCCTGTAATCACAATGCTCCATGTCAATTTTCATCAGAGTGCTCCATGAGACTTATCATCACAAGTCTCCATTGTATTCTCATAAAAGTGCTCCAGGAACTTGTCATCAAAATGCTCCATGATCCCTGTCATCACAATACTCCATGAACATTTTCAGCCCAATGCTCTATGACCTTCTCATCAAAATGCTCCATGACCCCTGTTATCACAATACTCCATGAATATTTTCAGCCCAATGCTCCATGACCCTTGTCATCACAATGATCCATGCCCTTGTCATCCCAATCCTCCATGACCCCTGTATTCACAATGCTCCGTGACGCTTGTCATCACAGTGCTCCATGACACCTGTCATCACAATGCTCCATGCCCTTGTTATCACATTGTTCCATGACCCCTGTCATCACTATGCTCCGTGACTTCATTCATCACAATGCTTCATGACCTTTGTCATCTCAATGGTCCATGCCCTCGTCATCAACAGTCTCTGTGACCATTTTAACCACAATGCTCCATGAACTTTTCATCACAATGCTCTTTGACCCTTGTCATCACAATCCTCTCTGCCTTTCTCAGCACAATGCTCCATGACACATGTCATCACAGTGCTCCATGCGCTTGTCAGCACAGTGCTCCATGACACATGTCATCAAAATGCACCATGCGCTTGTCATCACAGTGCTCCACAATCTTGTCATCACAATGCTACATAAAACTTGTCATCACAATGCTCCATGCACTTCTCATCAAAATGCTCTCTCACCACTGATATCACAATGTTACATCACCTTTCGTCACAATACTCCCTCACCCCTGTCATCACAATGTTCCATGCCTCCTGTCATCACAATGCTACATGCACATATCATCACAATGTTCGATGACCCCTGACATCACAATGTTCCATAACCCCTGTCATCAAAATGCTCCCAAAACCTTTTCATCACAATGCTCCATGACCCCTGGCTTCACAATGTTCAATAACCCCTGTCATCAAAATGTTCCAAGACCCTTTTCATCAAATTGCTCCATGACCCTGTCATCACAATGCTCCCTGCCCTTCTCATCACAATGCACAACGCCCTTGTCATCAAAATCCTCCATGACTTTGTCATCAAAAAGATCCATGACACTTGGCAACACAATGCTCCATCTCATTTTCACCACAATGCTCCATGAACGCATTCATCACACTGCTCAATGCCCTTGTCATCACAAAGCTCCAAGACACATGTCATCAGAATGCTCCATGGCCTTCTCATCACAATCCTCCATGCCATTGCCATCACAATGTTCCATTACACCTGTCATAACAATGCTCCATGACCACTGCCATCACGATGTTCCATGGCCTTGTCCTCACAAGGCTCCATGACCCTTCTCATCACAATGCTCCAAGAACCCTGTAATCACAATGTTCCATGACACCTGACATCACAATGTTCCACAACACCTGTCATCTAAATGCTCCATGACACTTTTCATCCCAAAGCTCCATGACCCCTGACATCACAATGTTCTATAACCCCTGTCATCAAAATATTCCATTACAATTTTCATCAAATTGCTGCATGAACCTGTCATCAAAATGCTCCCTGCCCTTGTCATTAAAATGCTCCATGACGTTTGTCATCACAAATCTCCTTGACCCTTGACATCACAATGCTCCATGTCATTGTCATCACAATGCTCCATTAACCCTCTCATCATATTTCTCCATGCCCTTGTCATCACAAAGCTCCATGACACATGTCATCACAATGCTCGATGCCCTTCTCATCACTATGCTCCATGCCCTTGTCATTACAATCCTCTATGACCATTGTATCACAGTGTTCTGTGCGCTTGTCATCACAATGCTCCATGCCCACTCTCATCACAGTAATCCATGAAACATTTCACACCAATGCTTCCTGTCCTTCTCATCACAATGCTCCATTACACCTGTCATAACAATGTTCCATGACCCCTGCCATCACAAAGTTCCACGGCCTTGTCATTCACAAGGCTCCATGACACTTGTCATCACAATGTCCCAAGACCCCTGTAATCACAATTCTCCATGCCCTTGTCATCACAAAGCTCCATGACTCATGTCATTAGAATGTTCCATGAACTTCTCATCACAATGCTCCAAGACACTTTTTATCACAATGCTCCATGCCCCTTTTCATCTCAAAGCTCCATGAATCCTATCATCACAATGCACCATGCCCATTATCATAATGCTTCAGGCTATTTTCCTCACAATGAAATCAAAATGCTCCATGACCTCTGTCATCACAATGCTCCAAACCGTTGGGATCACAATGTTCCATAACACTTCTCATCACAACACCCCATGATGCTCATAATCACAATTATCCATGGTCTTCTCATCACTATGCTCCATAACCTTTGTCATCACAATGCTCAATACACTTGTCATCACAATGCTCCCTGACACTTGTCGTCAGTATGCTCCTTGAACACTGTCATGACAAGGCTCCATGCCTTTTTCATCACAATGATCCATGCCCTTTTCATCACAATGCTCCAAGACACCTGTAATCACAATGCTCCATGCACTTGTCATCACAGTGCTCCATGACACATTCATCAGAATGCTCCATGGCCTTCTCTTCACCATGCTCCATGCCCTTGTCATCACAATGCTCCAAGACCCCTGTAATCACAATGCTCCATGCCGCTTGTCATTATAGCGCTACATGACGCTCGTCATCACAATTATCCGTGGTCTTCTCATCACAGTGCTCCACGGTCTTGCCATCACAATGCTCCATGCCCTGGTCATCACAATGCTCTATGTTCCCTTTCATCACAATTCTCCACGTTCTTGGCATAACTATGTTCCATGACACTTCCCATCACAGTGTTAAATGCTTTGTCATCACAATACTGCACAAGCTTGTCATCACAATACTCCATGACCCTTGTCATCACAATGATCCATGACCCCTGTCATCACAATGCTCCATGAGACGTATCATCACAATGCTCCATGCCCCTTGTCATTACAGTGCTCCATGATGCTCATCACCAGAATTATCCATGGTCTTCTCATCACAGTGCTCCACGGTCTTGCCATAACAATGCTCCATGCCCTGGACATCACAATGCTCCATGTACCTTGTCATCACAATTCTCCACGTCCTTGTCATCACAATGCTCCATGACAGTTCTCATCACCATGTTACATGCTCTTGTCATCACAATTCTCCATGCACTTGTCATTGCAATGTCCCATGACCCCTGTCATAGCAAGCTCCATGCCTTTGTCATCACAATGTTTCACGACCTTTTCATCAAAATTCTGAAAGGCCGTTTTCATCACAATGCTCCATGCCCTTGTCATCGCAATGCTCCATGGCCCTTTTCATCTCAATGCTCCAAGCCCTTGTCATCACAATGCTCCATTACCTTTGTCATCACAATCCTCCATAACACTCGGCATCACAATGCTCCATGCCATTGTCATCACAATGGAACATGAAATATGCCATCACAATGCTCCCTAACACCTGTCTTCACCATACTCCTTGACCTTGTCATCACAATGCTCCATGCCCTTTTCATCACAATGTGCCATGCCCACTGTCAACACAATTATCCATGAAACTTGTCAGACCAATGCTCCATGCTCCTGTCATCACAATGCTACATGACCCCAGTCACCACAATGCTCCGTGTGTCCCGTCATCACAAGACTCCATGACGTGTGTCACCACAAAAGTCAATGCCCTCATCATCACAAGGCTCTGTGAAATTTGTCACCACAATGCTCCATGAACTTTTCATCAAAATGCTCAATGTTATTGTCATCACAATGCTCCATGAACGCTCTCATCACATTGCTCCATGACCTTGTCATCACAAAGCTCCATGACGCATGTCATCAGAAGGCTCCATGGCCTTCTCATCACAATGTTCCATGCCCTTGCCATCACAATTCTCCATTAACCCTGTCATAACAGTGCTCCATGACCCCTGCCATCACGATGTTCCATGGCCTTGTCATCACAAGGCCCCATGACCCTTCTAATCACAATGGTCCAAGACCTCTGTAATCACAATGCTCCATGCCTCTTTTCATCTCAATGATCCATGAACCCGGTCATCACAATGCACCATGCGCATCATCAAAATGTTTCATGCTATTGTCATCACAATGAAATCAAAATGCTCCATGATCTCTGTCATCACAATGCTCCAAATCCTTTTGATCAAAATGTTCCATAACACTTATCATCACAATGCCCGATGACGCTCGTCATCACAATTATCCATGGTCTTCTCATCACAATGCTCCATGACCTTTTTCATCACAATGTTCAATACACTTGTCATCACAATGCTCCCTGACACTTGTCCTCAGTATGCTCCTTGAACCCTGTCATGACAAGGCTCCATGCCTTTTTCATCACAATGTTCCATGCCCTTGTCATCACAAAGCTCCATGATGCATATCATCAGAATGTTCCATGGCCATCTCATCCCAATGCTCCATGCCCTTGTTATCACAATGCCCCAAGACCCCTGTAATCACAATGCTCCATGCCCCTTTTCATCAGAATATTCCATGAGACTTGTCATCACAAGTCTCCATGGTCTTCTCATCACAATGCTCCAATACCTTGTCATCAGAAGCCTCCATGGCCCCTGTCATCACAATACTCCATGAACGTTTTCAGCCCAATGCTCCTTGACCTTCTCATCACAATGCTCCGTGACCCTGTCATCACAATGCTCCATGACTCCTGTCATCACAACGATCCATGAACACTGACAACACAATGATCCGGGACACTTGTCATCAAAATGCTCCATGCCCTTGTCATCCCAATGCTCCATGACCCCTGTAATCACAATGCTCCGTGACGCTTGTCATCACAGTGCTCCATGAACCTTGTCATCACAATGCTCCATGCGTTTGTCAGCAATATGCTACATAATCTTGTCATCACAATGCTCCATGCGATTGTCATCACAATCCTTCATGACACTTTGGATCATATTGCTTCATGCCCTTGGCATCTCCCTCTTGCCTTTCTGGTTTTTACAGATTTTCGGATGTCCCTTTTGACCCGTGGGAAGTGACAATTCTTTGTAGTGTGGATTTGCATTGCGCGCTTGCTTGATTGTCCAAAAAGGACGTATGCGTTTTCTCCTGAATATATTCAGGAGAAAACACATACGCCCTTTTTGGCCAAGTGCATCATTGTCGAAGTTGTGATGCTTTTCCTGTGCTTTAAAGGTGATTCCAATTTACCTGTTGACATTTGTTTTGTGCAATTCTGCCTCATTTTCATGTCAGCTTCGTTGCCTTCCCTCAACAGATTTTTGGAAGACAGTAGTCCTTTATAACTGTAGGTTTGTGAATTGCTGTGCCCGTGAGCTCCAATTTTCAAATCCCATTTTTGGGAGCTGACTGCAAATCCACAATTTTGCTTCAGGACCTATACTTGTTATGGGGGTGGCTATACTGTTCCCTGCAGGTGGCTGAGACTTTAGTTAATTCTTCTTCCTGACGGGAATTTAGAGTGACATGTGCCCGTCCAAAAGCCTACATCTACTCTCTGATTGGTTCTCCCTCTTCCCTTTCATCCTCTGCACAATTAGCAAACTGTGCAAACCAGGAGGTTATAGGGGCTGGCTCTCCTAAGTTGGGAGATTGATAGTAAAGCAGTTGGAATGCCAAACTGGAGCACAAGGATAGGAAAAATTAGGAGACTTTTAGAAACCTTTCACCATCACAGGGTGTCCATTCTCTAGGTTTCCCATACATGTTATAACTGTAGTGATATTCCCTACTACCTGGAGATTTGGTATCCATGGAATCGTGGCATGCATTAGTACTTTAAAGGGTCTGCATTTTCTCTCCCAATCTCACCAGTCCTCTCAGTCCCAAGTGTCCAGCCTTATGTCTCATCCAGCTGTCTTTACAGATAGGGTCATTCCCGGTTATATCAGAACCCCTGAAAGAATTGTGTAAGAATTACGCTGTTTTTTTGTTTGTTTTTGAAATACATTTTTATAATGGGGTTGAGCTGATTTTCACTGACGTGTTTATGCCAGTCTAGACACACTTGATTCCCTTATGGAGACAAATCAATACATAGGTTTTAAGATTCTCACTAGTCAGATATATTCCTCTGCGGGGAATAGGGGGTTTGAGTCCCGTTCACTGAGGAAGGTTTAGGTCTCGTCTGTTCTCTATTTGGTTTATGGAATGGTACCTGTGCTAATATCAAACTCTGGTTTTATGCATCACCCCACCTCTCCTTTCCCATTAAACAGGCATAAGAGTGTTTTCTAAATGTGAGACTCTGTTCTCTTTCTTAATTCAGTTCATGTGTTGTGATGTTGACATTCCCTCTCTAAGTGATAT
Source organism: Mesoplodon mirus (assembly GCF_964341445.2). NCBI lineage: Eukaryota > Metazoa > Chordata > Mammalia > Artiodactyla > Ziphiidae > Mesoplodon > Mesoplodon mirus. The sequence continues at coordinate 375,934 of NW_028295626.1, read as the reverse complement.
CTTATGAATAGATTCTTTTTCTGTGTGACTAATTACCCTTAGAATCATCATACCTAAATCCACTCTTTATGCTGCTACTGGCCTTATGACATTGATTTCATGTCTGAGTAATATTCCATTGTACAAAATTACCACAAGTAAGTTATGCATTTCTCTTTTTCCTGGGATATTTTAGGTGTACCGAAGTTGAGGTTCTTGTATGCAGAGCAGCCCTAAAATTTGGAGTGACTGTGTGTTGTCGATATTTAGTCTTCCCAAGTTATATGTCCATGAGTTGAAGTCCCCTTTGCTCGGGGGCTTTGTATTTAAATGTTTTAGGAAACAGCATACACTTCTTCAGAGTGGCTCTTGGATATTTATACCCCACCCATCAGCGTGACTAGGCTCCCTGTTCTCCATGGCCTCTCCAGCATTTCTGGTTTGTACACATTTTTTGGATGGCCTTTCTGAGCAGTGGAAATTGAGACTTCTTTGTTGTGCGGATTTGCATTTCCCACTTGCTTGGTTGGCCAAAAACTCTGTATGTGTTTTTTTCCTGAAGATATTCACGAAAAAAAGGCATACACCCTTTTGCCCAACTGCATCATTTTAGAAATTCTGCTGCTTTTCATATGCTTTAAATGTGAGTACAATCTACCTTTTGAAATCTGTTTCCTGCAATTCTGCCTCTCATTCAGAACCTCTTCGTTGCCTTACCTGAATATATTTTTGGACGTTGGTTATCATTTATATCTTTGCAGGTCTTTGAATTGTCTGCTCCTGAGCTCCATTTTGCAACTCGCTTTTATTGTGAGCTCGCCGCCAAACCATTGGATTGCTTCTGGCCCTATTCTGGTTCTGAGGAGGCAGGCTGAGCCTTTGGTTAATTCTTGTTCCTAATGGGAAATTAGAGTGACATGTGCCTGTCAAAACTCCTACAGCTTATCTCTCATTGGTTCCCCCCTTCCCATTTATCCTCTGAACAAATTGCAAACTGTGTGAAACAGGAGGTTAAAGGTGCTGATTCTCCAAGAGGGGATATTGTTAAAAATGTGGCTGGAATGGCGAACCCCAGCACGAGGAGATCAAAAATGAGGTGCATTTTAGACATCTTTCCTGAGCACACGGTGTACATTCATCTCGGGTTCGCAGGCATGTTTTCGCTGTCAGAAGATTCCCTTGAACCTGCCGATTTGGGACCCATGGAATGGGTACCAGGCAGTATTACTTTAAAAGGTCTGCATTTCCTCACCCAGCCTCTCTAACATCTCTTAGCGTGCATAGCTTCCAGCCTTATATATCATCCTGCTGTGGGTCTACATGTGTTCAATCCATGTTACATCGTAGCCCTTCAACAAAAGTTGTAAGAATTTTTGTCTGTCTCACTGTTTTTATAAATATTTTTAAATTTATTTTTATATTGGTTACAGCTGATTTTCAAAGCTCTGTTTTTTGCTGCTGTACATCCACTTGATTCATGTACTGTGAGACAACAATAAATTCTTTCTCAGATGCTTATGAGTCATAGGTATCATTGTCCAGTGACTTGAGTGGGCTGAGTGCAGTTCTTTGAGGTACCGTGTAGGCCTTGCCAGTTATTCAATTTGGTACTTGGAATGGTATATTTGCTAATTTCAACCTCCTGGATAATACATCACCATTCCCCACCTTTCCCATTTAGCAGCCTTATGTCTATTTTCTACGTATTTGACTATGTTTCTGTTTTGTAGTTTATTTCATGGGTAGCCATGTTTGATTCCACCTTTAAGTGACATCTTATGATATGTGTCTTTTTCTTTCTGACATGTGTCACTTAGAATGATCGTATGTATCTCCTCCAGAGTTGTTACAACTGGCCTTATTTCATTGATTTCTGGATGAGTAATATTCCACTCTACATAAGTACCCCATCTCTTTTATCCATTTTATCCTTCCAGGGACATTCAGTTTATATCCAAGTGGAGGCCCTTTTTAACAGAGAGGTGGTAAACGTTGGAGTGCCTGTTTTCTGTCATTTTTTGTTTTTCCCAAGGTATACGCCCATGAGTGCAAGTGCCCTATGCTCTGTAGCTCAGTTTTCAGATGTTTTAGCAAACACAATACACTTCTCCAGAGTGGCCGTTGGCAAATTACATTTCCACTATCAGCCTCACAGGGCTCCCTTTTCTCCTCACCCTGTCCGGCATTTCTGGTGTTTACACTTTATGTGGATGGCCCTTCTGACTGATGTGAAGTGATACATTTTGTAGTATTGATTTCCAGTGCCCACCTGTTTGGTTGGATAAAAAGTGTGTATGGCCTTTACTTGAATATATGCAGAAAAAATTGCATACGCCCTTTTGGGCCAACTGCATCATTGGCGATGTTCAGCCCCTTTTCTTGTGCTTTAATGGGGAGTCCTTTCTACCTCTTCAAATCTGTTTCCTGCCACTGTCCTTTGCTTACAACTCCTTTTCTGTGACTTACCTCAAGACATTTTTCGACGATAGATATTTTCAACTCTGCAGTTTCATGAATTTTAGTGCCCCTGAGTTCCATTTTTCAACTTGTGTTTTTGGAAACTGGACACAAAACAGCGGGATTTCCTCTAGCCCTGTTCTGTTTCCGTGGGCAATTCTAGCCTTTGATGAATTTGTCTTCCAGATTGGAAATTAGAGTGGCATGTGCCTGTCCAAATAACTAAGACTTGTCTCTAAATTTTTCTCATCCTTCCGCTTCATCCTCTGGACAAATTCCAAACTGTGTGCAACAGGATGTTGACGGTGCTGATATCCCCAAGTGAGGAGATTGTTAGGACATATGCTGGAGGGGTGAACCCGAGCACCAGGCGATGAGGAGATGAGGTGCCTTTTCCAAACTGTTTCCGATCAAACGGTGTACCATCCTCTAGGTGTGACAGGCATGTTTTAGCTGTAGGAAGGGTCCCGTGCATGGAAGGAGAACACCAGGGGTGTTTCCAAATCAGTGCCTCTCCGTACACCAAACTGGGGAGTTTTTAAGCTATGGCTACACGTATGTCCATTAAAGGCCTTGGGAAATAGGCAGAGCCCAAACTTTAGATGATTGAAATCTTCAGGGTCAGAAGCGTTCACCATGGGCCTTGCTTAGGTTACATTTTATCTGTCATTGATAGATGATGTCAATAAAAATATCGATTCTTTTTCAGATTATTTCCCCTTATAGGTTATTGCAAAATATTCAGTGTAGTTCCCTGTGCTATACAGTAGTTCCTTGTTGATGATCTATTTTATACATAGCAGTGTGTATGTGTTAATCCCAAACTGTTAATTTATCCCTTCTCCTACCTTTCCCCTTTGGTAATAATAAATTATAAGATTTTATACTTCTCAGAAATGGGGGAGCTGAAAGAGAGGTATCCTTTTCAATGGAAAAGCTTTCAAAACAAGATTGAAGCTTCAGCCAAGAGTATTCGATGTACATCCATGGAAATAAATCACTTCATTTCTCTAATGTTGACCTGAACAATAAGACAGATGTCTTCACTGAACTTGCTTATAGTAAAGTGATGGAAATATCAAATGTAAGTCTTAGAAAAATCTTATTTTACCCGAGCATTATACACTGATCTATGTTAACTACAGTTTGGCTCACACATCTGTTCAATGAAGTTACAATGTTCTCAATTTCTGTTACTGATCCTCCAGAGTGGACCCCAACAGGATTCACCGTGCCCAGTGTCATTGGAGCCAAGAGATCAAGACTGAGTTTGCTTCAGAAGCAAAGGAAACATTATTTTGAAAACAGAATGGAGAGGTGAGAGCGTGCAGTCCCCCACGGGCTGTGGGCTGGGCTGCTGTGTAGGGATCCCGGCAGAGTCAGTGGGAGGGAGGGGATGGAGCTCTCGAGGGCTGGGTTGGCTGCAGTTCAGGCTCTTTGCCGTGGAGTCTGCATGGGACCCCGCTAGCTGAGGTGTCGACCCAGCCATTCTGCACTAGGAAATCGGGTCTGAAGTGCCAGGTGTGGGACCTCTGCATGCGGAACCCTAGGAGCACATGAAATTAGACAAAGCACAAAGGAAAAACAGGTTAGACTTTATTTTATTGCCCAGATTCTCTTTTTATCTCCCAGGAATTTTTAATGAACGTTGCCGGAGACGAACCCCTCCTCTGCTTTTTGTTCCGTTCCTCATTCTTGGGGTGTTGAGGGTGCAGACCCCTCTTTTGTAACTGCTTCATGCTGTGGTGGGAGACCTGATACCTGGGGGGAGGGGCAAAACGTCTCCCCACCAGCCTCCAGGTGAGGTTGATTGTCCCAAGGCCTCCTGCCTCACTTCTCGTCCGCCTGAGCACCAGCATTGGAAGTGTTATAGATTCTAATGACCTTTAAGGGTCGAGGAAAGAGATGCACAGAGATGCTGAGGTGGCAGGTTTCACCCCACCCCACATTTGTTCGGCGACCTTAGGCTGACAGTTTTTGACAGCCTAGATGCTGTGAACAGTAGTCTGTGCTTTCTTTAATTAGGTCCCTGAATTAATGTACAAACAGCACCATGTGTCAGAACCCTGCCCGCACAACTCCCAGACAGTCCAGGGTCAGTGGTGATCCAGGACCATGACGTCCACTGAGTCAACGGCCTTTAGAAGTAGCCAGCAGTCCAGCCGGTCATATTGGCCACCATCACCGCGATGTCTGTAGGGTTTTCTATGGTGAAATCGTGATATACGTTTCCCCCGCCAAGCTTATTAGCTCCCCTCTGGGTGCAGTAAGTCCTGCAAGCAGTAGTCTGCTCTTTCGGGGCACAGTCTTTTTGTTTTCTGAGAGAAACTCCAGGTCAAGTGATGGTCACACGAGTCATCTTGGGGGCCCGTTGCCCCCGTTTGTCTCTCTGGAGGTTGGAGTTGGAGGGCCTCCTCACTCGAGGTCAGTGTGTCCACAGAGCGACCCCTGCAACATCAGGGCATGATGGGTGGTTAGGATCATGACGTGGGGTCCTTTTCCCTTCGGAGGTAGCTGGCCTTGTGGGCTGCTGATTTCTAGCTTTTTAGATACCCCAGTATCCTGGCCTGATGAGTCGGTGGGCAAAGCCCTTGGTGACCATAGTTTATCATACCTGAAGGGCATTCTTGTGTTGCTCCATTTAAAGTGGTCCCAGTTTTTGCACTAAGGCTCCAAGGGCAATGAACCTTTGACCGGGTATGTAAAGGTCAAAGTGTTTGGCTAAATTAGGGAGTACCTGGGCAAGGGTCTGAATTGACTGCTCTTTCCATTCTTGAAAGGCCGCTTCTGGATTCTATACAAAAGGATCATCATCTTTTCGTGTCAGTGTTTCATGTAGAGGCCCAGCTATTAGACTGTAGTTAGGGATCCAGATGCAGAAAACCTTGGCCTCCCCAGGAACCCCTAAGCTGTCTTCTAGTTTTAGAAGAGGTAAGGCTGCAAATGGCTTCTTCCCTATCCTGGGATGCGTTTCTCCGAATATCTGTGAGAATGAACCCCAGGCATGTCACCTGAGCCTGGGATATTTGAGCCTTTTTCTTGGACACCTTCTATCCTTCCTTGGCTAGGTAGTTTAGAGGCGTCTTTTGTAGGCCTGGCGATCAGAATGTCATCTGCATATTGAAGGAGGGTTCCCTTTTACAGAGGTAGAACATTTAGGTCTTTAGAGGTCATTTCCCCAATGATGGTGTGGGGATTTTTGTACTGTTGGGGCAGGACGGCCCAGCATTATTGCTTTTGTTGCATGTTGTGTCTTGCCACTCACAAGCCAAAAATTCTTGTGACTCTGAGATGAATGGAATACAGAAGAAGGCATCATTGAAGTGTAATACAGAATGCCATGGTCTGGTGGATGGTAGAATGAGCAGCAGGGTGTAGGAAATAGGAGCTACTGGATGTATATCCTCGGTGGCTTCACTGACTGTCCTGATATCCTTTACCAGGTCTCCAGCAGCCCATGGGGCTCTCGTGGTCAGGCCAATCCCAGGATATGGAGCTCACCTGTGCTGCACCACCCATCCCCACAGCCCACGGGGCTCTCATGTTCAAGTCCTTCCCAGGGTATGGAGCTCACCTGTGCAGCTACCCAGCAGCCCATGGGGCTCTCATAGTCAGGCCCTTCCCAGGATACAGAGCACCCATGGGCAGGTACCCAAGCAGGGCTGGACACACAGGAACAGTGCACATAGCCCACCTTGCAGAGAACCCCCAGCTCACCTGTCGCTCACAGCTGACAGAGAATACCTCAGAGCAGGACTTGAACTAACAAACAGCAGCTCTGACAGGTCTGTGACCCTGGCTATCACACTGTGCAGCCTCTCTCTGCCTGGTCTTCCAGACACTTCCACTGCAGCCAGGGCACCAGGCCTCTGTCTCCACCCACCATCACTCCTCTCCCTGACTCCTGGGCTCCTCTCATTAGGATAGGGTCTTCTTGAAGTTGTTTTCCACTCATGGACAAGATAAAATGATAAGAAAACAAGCGGCAGCTGCAGCCCCTTGTCTATCCTGACTCTCAAGGGCCCACACCTGTTCCTTGGGCCTGGCCCGTTTAGCAAGGTTCATTTTCTGCTACTGTGAGCCCCTGAGGGGTGAGGATTGGCTGATTTGGGCAGCCTGACACTGCCTACCAGCCCTCCCCATGTGTGCCTGGGTTGAGGTCAATATAAACACCTCTCCAGGCAGCTAGAGCCCCTTTAGCTGTGCCTGATGCCATATTCTCTGCCCCGTCAGCAGTGTCGGGGCTTGGGTGGTGGTAGGGAGTGAGGGGCCGTGGCTTTGTGGGTGGCCCAGTGTGAGTGGGGCTCTGCTGGACTTTCCACAGGAGTTGCTAGGCTGCCACCTGCTAAAGAAGAGGTTGTGTCATCCATACCTGCCTCTTGAATTTCTCACCAGGCAGAGGTGAGGAAGTAAAAAAGCAGTGGGGGCCGTGGCAGGAGGGGTATCTCAGGCAAGGAAATGGAAATCTTCCAGAAGAGCATCTGGGGCCAGGACCATCCTGACTGGCCTGCTGGCACCATGTCGGCCTGCGTGCTGTCACTGGTGTGGCTCCACAGCCCTTCCTCTAGGCTTGCAAGTGCTTGTACATATTCAGGTGTTTTACCTGGAAAGGGTGGGAAGAGTTCAGCTGCAGCAGGACTGGGGCTCAGCTCACATTTACTCACAGACGCCTCAACACAGTCCCCCCAGCTTTGCAATGAGGATGCTCCTTGTCGGGGGGAGCGCTGCTGACTCCATGGGAGACGATTTCCCACCTCTGACCAACTTAAGAATTTTTTACCACTGGAGCAAGTGACCTGATACGATTTTCCTCTGTATAACTGGTGGGTTCTGTTTTTTTTTTTCTTTTTTTCTTTTTGGTTCAAGGTAGATTTTATTTATTCCTCTTTTTTTTTAATTTGGAGATATAAACATGGAAATAATGCATTAATATAAAGACGTCTATGTGAAGGGAAATACTTTTTTTCTGTTTTCTTTTATTAAATGCTATTTATCTTTATTTTTTTAAAATTTATTTCTTTTATACAGCAGGTTCTTATTGGATATCTATTTTACACATATAAGTGTGCACGTGTGAATCCCAGTCTCCCAATTCATCCCACCACCACCCTCACATGGCGTTTCCCCCTTGGTGTCCATATGTTTGTTCTCTACATCTGTGTCTCTATCTCTGCCCTGCAAACCGGTTCTTCTGTACCATTTTTCTAGGTTCCACATATATGCATTAATATACAATATTTGTTTTTCTCTGACTTACTTCACTCTGTATGACAGTCTCTAGATCCATTAAGGTCTCTACAAATGACCCAATTTCATTCCTATGTATGGCTGAGTAATATTCCATTGTATATATGTACCACATCTTTATCCATTCATCTGTCTGTGGGCACTTAGGTTGCTTTCATTACCTGGCTATTGTAAATAGTGGTGCAATGAACATTGTGGTGAATGTGTCTTTTTGATTTATGGTTTTCTCTGGGTATATGCCCAGTAGTGGGATTGCTGGATTATATGGTAATTTTATTTTTACTTTTTTAAGGAACCTCCATACTGTTCTCCATAGAGACTGTATCAATTTACAATCCCAACAATAGTGGAAGAAGGTTCCTTTTCTCCATACCCTCTCCAGCATTTGTTGTTTGTAGATTCTCTGTTGATGCCCATTCTAACAGGTGTGACATGACACCTCATTGTAGTTTCCATTTCCATTTCTCTAATAATTAGTGATGTTGAGCAGATTTTCATGTGCGTACTGGCCACCTCTATGTCTTTTTGGAAGAAATGTCTATTTATATCTTCTTCCATTTTTGTATTGGGTTGTTTGTTTTATTAATATTGAGCTGCATGAGCTGTTTATATATATTGTAGATTAATCATTTGTCCATTGATTCGTTTGCAAATATTTTCTGCCATTCTGAGGGTTGTCTTTTCATCTTGTTTGTAGTTTCCTTTGCTTTGCAAAAGCTTTTACGTTCCCTTAGGTCCCATCTGTTTAGTTTTCTTTTCTATTTCATTACTATAAGAGGTGGATCAAAAAAGATCTTGCTGTGATTTACGTCAGAGTATCCTTCGTAAGTTTTCCTCTCAGAGTTTTATACTATCCGGTCTTACATTAAGCTCTCTAATCCATTTTGAATATATTTTTATGTATGGTGTTGGGGAGTGTTCTAATTTCATTCTTTTACATGTAGCTGTCCATATTTCCCAGCACCAATGATTGAAGAGACTGTCTTATGTCCATTGTATAGTCTTGCCTCCTTTGTCATAGATTAGGTGACCATAGATGTGTAGGTTTATCCCTGTGCTTTCTTTTTTTTTTCCTTTTACACTTTTATTGGAGTGTAATTGCTTTACAATGGAGTGTTCATTTCTGCTGTATAAAAAAGTGAATCAGCTATACATATATAAATATCACCAGATCCACTCCCTCTTGCATCTCCCTGTCACACCCCATATCCCACCCCTTTATGTGGTCACAAAGCACCAAGCTGATCTCCCTGTTCTATGTGGCTGCTTCCCAGTAGCTATTGGTGTTACATATGGTAATGTATTTATGTCCATGCCACTCTCTCACTTCGTCCCAGCTTACCCATCCCCCTTCCGGTGTCCTCAAGTCCTTTCTCTATGTCTGTGTCCTTAATCCTGTCCTGCCACTAGGTTCTTCAAAATCTTTTTTTTTTCTTCATTAGGTTCCTTATATCTCTGTTAACATACAGTATTTGTTTTTCCCTTTCTGAATTACTGCACTGTGTAGGACAGATTCCTTTTTTTTTTTTTAATATACTTTATTTTTTCAAACAGTTTTAGGTTCACAGGAAAATTGAGTAGAAAGTACAAAGATTTTCCCATATACTTACTGACGTACCCCACACACATACACAGTCTCCCTTACCAGAGTGGTAATTTTTTTTAAGGTTTATTTAAATATTTATGTTATCTATTTTTGGCTGCGTCGGGTCTTAGTTGCAGCACATAGGATCTTTGCTGAGGCATGCAGGATCTATCGTTGTGGCGTGCACACTTCTCTCTAGTTGTGGTACCCAGTCTCCAGGGAGTGTGGGCTCTGTAGTTGTGGCGTGCAGGCTCTCTAGTTGAGGTGAGCGAACTCTGTAGTTGTGGTGCGCGGGCTTAGTTTCTCCGTGGCATGTGGAATCCTAGTTCCCTGACCAGGGATTGAACCTGTGTCCCCTGCATTGTAAGGCAGAGTCTTCACCACTGGTCCCTGTAGCTTATTTTATATATAATGGTATATACCTCTTAATCCTCTACCCCTATATTTCCCCTCCCCCTTCCCTCTCCCCACTGGTAACCACTAGTTTGTTCTCAATATCTGTGAGTCTTTCTTTTTTGTTATATTCACTAGTTTGTCATATTTTTAGATTCCACATATAAATGCTATCACAGTATTTGTCTTTCTCTGTCTGCCTTATTTCACTTTTTTTTTCAGACCTCCCAAAAGGCAAGAAACTCCCCACATTCCTTGGTAGGGCAAAGCGGAGAGATTCCCGCACAGAGGATCTGTGCCGAGCGGCACTCACCAGCCCGAGAGGCTTTTCCGCTCGCCCCGGCGTCACTGGAAGCTGAGGCTCAGGCTTCGGTCAGAGCGCAGGGAGAGGACTGGGGCTGGCAGCGAGAACTCACCTGGAAGGCGGCTAATGAGTCACAGCTAGCCAGCAGGGAGTCCGGGAAAACTCTGGAGCTGCCAAAGAGGCAAGAGACTTTTTCTTTCCTGTTGGTTTCCTGGTGCGCGAGGAGAGGGGATTAAGAGCGCTGCTTAAAGGGGCTCCACAGACGGGCGCGAGACGCGACTGAAGGCGCGGAGCCCGGTGACGGGCGTGGGACGCTGGGGCTGCTGCTGCCACCGGCAAGATGCCTGTGTGCGAGCGTGGGTCACTGTAAACAGCGCCCTTCCTGGAGCCTGTGCAGCCCGCCACTGCCGGGGTCCCGGGATCCAGGGGCGGCTTCTCTGGGAGAACGCACGGTGCGCCTCGGGCTGGTGCAACATCACGCCGACCTCTGCCGCTGCAGGCTCGCCCCGCACTCCATGCCCCTCCCTCCCGCCCGGCCTGAGTGAGCCAGAGTCCCCAAAGAGGCTGCTCCTTTAACCCTGTCCTGTCTAAGTGAAGAACAGATGCCCTCCGGCGACCTACATGCAGAGGCGGGGCCAAATCCAAAGCTGAGACCCAGGAGCCGTGAGAACAAAGAGAAAGGGAAACCTCTCCCAGCAGCCTCAGAAGCAGCGGATTAAAGCTCCACAATCAACTTGATGTACCCTGCATCTGTGGAATACATGAATGGACAACAAATCATCCCAAATTGAGGAGCCAGGAGTCAGTGCTGTGCCTCTGAGGTGGGAGAGCCAACTTCAGGACACTGGTCCACAAGAGACCTCCCAGCTCCACATAATATCAAATGGCGAAAATCTTCCAGAGATCTCCATCTCAACACCAGCACCCAGCTTCACTCAATGACCAGCAAGCTACAGTGCTGGACACCCTATGCCAAACAACTAGCAAGACAGGAACACAACACCACCCATTAGCAGAGAGGCTGCCTAAAATCATAAAAAGTCCACAGACACCCCAAAACACACCACCAGACGTGGACCTGCCCACCAGAAAGACAAGATCCAGCCTCACCCACCAGAACACAGGCACTAGTCCCCTCCACCAGGAAGCCTACACAACCCACTAAACCAACCTTAGCCACTGGGGACAGACACCAAAAACAACGGGAACTACGAACCTGCAGCCTGCAAAAAGGAGACCCCAAACACAGTAACATAAGCAAAATGAGAAGACAGAAAAACACACAGCAGGAGAAGGAGCAAGATAAAAACCCACCAGATCTAACAAATGAAGAGGTAATAGGAAGTCTACCTGAAAAAGAATTCAGTATAATGATGGTAAAGATGTTCCAAGATTCTATTTCCCAGATCCAAAATCTTGGAAATAGAATAGACAAAATGCAAGAAACAGTTAACAAGGACCTAGAAGAACTAAAGATGAATCAAGCATCGATTAAAAACACAATACATGAAATAAAAAGTGCTCTAGATGGGATCAATAGCAGAATAACTGAGGCAGAAGAACGGATAAGTGAGGTGGAAGATAAAATAGTGGAAATAACTGCTGCAGAGCAAAATAAAGAAAAAAGAATGAAAAGAACAGAGGACAGTCTCAGAGACCTCTGGGACAACATTAAACGCACCAACATTCGAATTATAGGGGTTCCAGAAGAAGAAGAGAAAAAGAAAGGGACTGAGAAAATATTTGAAGAGATTATAGTGGAAAACTTCCCTAATATGGGAAAGGAAATAGTTAATCAAGTCCAGGAGGCACAGAGAGTCCCATACAGAATAAATCCAAGGAGAAATACGCCAAGACACATATTAATCAAACTGTCAAAAATTAAACACAAAGAAATCATATTAAAAGCAGCAAGGCAAAAACAACAAATAACACACAAGGGAATCCCCATCAGGATAACAGCTGATCTCTCAGCAGAAACTCTACAAGCCAGAAGGGAGTGGCAGGACATACTTAAAGTGATGAAGGAGAAAAACCTGCAACCAAGATTACTCTACCCAGCAAGGATCTCATTCAGATTTGATGGAGAAATTAAAACGTTTACAGACAAGCAAAAGCTGAGAGAGTTCAGCACCACCAAACCAGCTTTACAACAAATGCTAAAGGAACTTCTCTAGGCAAGAAACAAAACAGAAGGAAAAGACCTACAATAACGAACCCGAAACAATTAAGAAAATGGGAATAGGAACATACATAACAATAATTACCTTAAATGTAAATGGACTAAATGCTCCCACCAAAAGACACAGATTGGCTGAATGGATACAAAAACAAGACACATATATATGCTGTCTACAAGAGACCCACTTCAGACCTAGAGACACATACAGACTGAAAGTAAGGGGATGGAAAAAGATATCCCATGCAAATGGAAACCAAAAGAAAGCTGGAGTAGCAATTCTCATATCAGACAAAATAGACTTTAAAATAAAGACTACTAGAAGAGACAGAGAAGGACACTACATGATGATCAAGGGATCGATCCAAGAAGAAGATATAACAAATGTAAATATTTATGCACCCAACATAGGAGCACCTCAATACATAAGGCAAATACTAACAGCCATTAAAGGAGAAATCGACAGTAACACAATCATAGTAGGGGACTTTAACACCCCACTTTCACCAATGGACAGATCATCCAAAATGAAAATAAATAAGGAAACACAAGCTTTAAATGATACATTAAACAAGATGGACTTAATTGATATTTATAGGACATCCCATCCAAAAACAACAGAATACACATTTTTCTCAAGTGCTCATGGAACATTCTCCAGGATAGATCATATCTTGGGTCACAAATCAAGCCTTGGTAAATGTAAGAAAATTGAAATTGTATCAAGTATCTTTTCTGACCACAATGCTATGAGACTAGATATCAATTACAGGAAAAGAGCTGTAAAAAATACAAACACATGGAGGCTAAACAATACACTACTTAATAACAAAGTGATCACTGAAGAAATCAAAGGGGAAATTAAAAAAATACCTAGAAACAAATGCCAATGGAGACACGACGACCCAAAACCTATGGGACGCAGCAAAAGCAGTTCTAAGGGGAAAGTTTATAGCAATACAATCCCACCTTAAGAAACAGGAAACATCTCGAATAAAAAACCTAATCTTGCACCTAAAGCAATTAGAGAAAGAAGAACAAAAACATCTCAAAGTTAGAAGAAGGAAAGAAATCATAAAAATCAGATCAGAAATAAATGAAAAAGAAATGAAGGAAACAATAGCAAAGATCAATAAAACTAAAAGCTGGTTCTTTGAGAAGATAAACAAAATTGATAAACCATTAGCCAGACTCATCAAGAAAAAAAAGGGGAAGACACAAATCAATAGAATTAGAAATGAAAAAGGAGAAGTAACAACTGACACTGCAGAAATACAAAAGATCATGAGAGATTACTATAAGCAACTCTATGCCAATAAAATGGACAACCTGGAAGAAATGGACAAATTCTTAGAAATGCACAGCCTGCCAAGACTGAATCAGGAAGAAATAGAAAATATGAACAGACCAATCACAAGCACTGAAATTGAAACTGTGATAAAAAATCTTCCAACAAACAAAAGCCCAGGACCAGATGGCTTCACAGGCGAATTCTATCAAGCATTTAGAGAAGAGCTAACACCTATCCTTCTGAAACTCTTCCAAAATATAGCAGAGGGAGGAACACTCCCAAACTCATTCTACGAGGCCACCATCACCTTGATACCAAAACCAGACAAGGATGTCACAAAGAAAGAAAACTACAGGCCAATATCACTGATGAACATAGATGCAAAAATCCTCAACAAAATACTAGCAAACAGAATCCAACAGCACATTAAAAGGATCATACACCATGATCAAGTGGGGTTTATTCCAGGAATGCAAGGATTCTTCAATATACGCAAATCAATCAATGTGATACACCATATTAACAAGTTGAAGGAGAAAAACCATATGATCATCTCAATCGATGCAGAGAAAGCTTTCGACAAAATTCAACACCCATTTATGATAAAAACCCTGCAGAAAGTAGGCATAGAGGGAACTTTCCTCAACATAATAAAGACCATATATGACAAACCCACAGCCAACATCGTTCTCAATGGTGAAAAACTGAAACCATTTCCACTAAGATCAGGAACAAGACAAGGTTGCCCACTCTCACCACTCTTATTCAACATAGTTTTGGAAGTTTTAGCCACAGCAATCAGAGAAGAAAAGGAAATAAAAGGAATCCAAATTGGAAAAGAAGAAGTAAAGCTGTCACTGTTTGCAGATGACATGATACTATACATAGAGAATCCTAAAGATGCTACCAGAAAACTACTAGAGTTAATCAATGAATTTGGTCAAGTTGCAGGATACAAAATTAATGCACAGAAATCTCTGGCATTCCTATATACTAATGATGAAAAATCTGAAAGTGAAATCAAGGAAACACTCCCATTTACCATTGCAACAAAAAGAATAGAATATCTAGGAATAAATCTACCTAAGGAGACAAAAGACCTGTATACAGAAAATTATAAGACACTGATGAAAGAAATTAAAGATGATACAAATAGATGGAGAGATGTACCATGTTCTTGGATTGGAAGAATCAACATTGTGAAAATGACTCTACTACCCAAAGCAATCTACAGATTCAATGCAATCCCGATCAAACTACCACTGGCATTTTTCACAGAACTAGAACAAAAAATTTCACAATTTGTATGGAAACACAAAAGACCCCGAATAGCCAAAGCAATCTTGTGAACGAAAAATGGAGCTGGAGGAATCAGGCTCCCTGACTTCAGACTATACTACAAAGCTACAGTAATCAAGACAGTGTGGTACTGGCACAAAAACAGAAAGATAGATCAATGGAACAGGATAGAAAGCCCAGAGATAAACCCACGGACATATGGTCACCTTATCTTTGATAAAGGAGGCAGGAATGTACAGTGGAGAAAGGACAGTCTCTTCAATAAGTGGTGCTGGGAAAACTGGATAGGGACATGTAAAAGTATGAGATTAGATCACTCCCTAACACCATACACAAAAATAAGCTCAAAATGGATTAAAGACCTAAATGTAAGGCCAGACACTATCAAACTCTTAGAGGAAAACATAGGCAGAACACTCTATGACATAAATCACAGCAAGATCCTTTTTGACCCACCTCCTAGAGAAATGGAAATAAAGACAAAAATAAACACATGGGACCTAATGAAACTTCAAAGCTTTTGCACAGCAAAGGAAACCATAAACAAGACCAAAAGACAACCCTCAGAATGGGAGAAAATATTTGCAAATGAAGCAACTGACAAAGGATTAATCTCCAAAATTTATAAGCAGCTCATGCAGCTCAATAACAAAAAAAGCAAACAACACAATCCAAAAATGGGCAGAAGACCTAAATAGACATTTCTCCACAGAAGATATACAGACTGCCAACAAACACATGAAAGGATGCTCAACATCTTTACTCATTAGAGAAATGCAAATCAAAACTACAATGAGATATCATCTCACACCAGTCACAATGGCCACCATCAAAAAATCTAGAAACAATAAATGCTGGAGAGGGTGTGGAAAAAGGGGAACACTCTTGCACTGCTGGTGGGAATGTGAATTGGTACAGCCGCTATGGAGAACGGTATGGAGGTTCCTTAAAAAACTGCAAATGGAACTACCATATGACCCAGCAATCCCACTACTGGGCATATACCCCGAGAAAACCATAATTCAAGAAGAGACATGTACCAAAATGTTCATAGCAGCCCTATTTACAATAGCCCGGAGATGGAAACAACCTAGGTGTCCATCATCGGATGAATGGATAAAGAAGATGTGGCACATATATACAATGGAATATTACTCAGCCATAAAAAGAAATGAAATTGAGCTATTTGTAATGAGGTGGATAGACCTAGAGTCTGTCATACAGAGTGAAGTAGGTCAGAAAGAGAAGGACAAATACTGTATGCTAACACATGTATATGGAATTTAAGAAAAAAAATGTCATGAAGAACATAGGGGTAAGACAGAAATAGAGACACAGTCCTACTAGAGAATGGACTTGAGGATATGGGGAGGGGGAAGGGTAAGCTGTGACAAAGTGAAAGAGTGGCATGGAAATATATACACTACCAAACGTAGGTTAGATAGCTGGTGGGAAGCAGCCGCATAGCACAGGGAGATCAGCTTGGTGCTTTGTGACCGCCTGGAGGGGTGGGATGGGGAGGGTGGGAGGGAGACGCAAAAGGGAGGGGATATGGAAACATATGCATATGTATAACTGATTAAATTTGTTATAAGGCAAAAAAAAAAAAAGAAGATGTGGTGTATGTATAAAATGGAATACTACTCAGCCATAAAAAGTATTATGTGTAGGACAGATTCTAAGTCCATCCACCTCAGTACAACTAACTCAGTTTTGCTCATTTTTATGGCTGAGTAATACTCCATTGTATATATGTGCCAGATCTTCTTTAAACATTCATCTGTCGATGGACACTTAGGTTGCTTCCATGTCCTGACTATTGTAAAAAGAGCTGCAATTAACATTTTTCTACATAACTCTTTTTGAATTATGGTTTTCACAAGGCAAATGCCCAGTAGTTGGATTGTTGTGTCATATGGTACTTCTATTGTTAGTTATTTAAAGGAACCTCCGTACTGTTCTCCCTAGTGCCCATATCAATTTACATTCCCACCCACAGTGCAAGTGTGTTCCCTTTTCTCCAATAAAGGCCTCTCCAGCATTTATTGTTTTGTAGATTTTTTTGATGATTGCCACTCTGACTGCTGTGAGGTGATACCTCACGGTAGTTTTGATTTGCATTTCTCTAATGATTAGTAATGTTCAACATCCTTTCATGTGTTTCTTGGTAATCTGTATATCTTCTTTGGATAAATGTCTATTTAGGTGTTCTGCCCGTTTTTGGATTGGGTTTTTTGTTTTTGTGATATTGAGCTACATGAGGTGCTTGTAAAGTTTGGAGATTAATCCTTTGTCAATTGCTTCATTTGAAAATATTTTCTCCCATTCTGAGGGTTGTTTTTGCATCTTGTTTATGTTTTCCTGTACTGTGTAAAAGCTTTTAAGTTTCATTAGGTCCCATTTGTTGATTTCTGTTTTTATTTCCATTTCTCTAGGAGGTGGGTCCAAAAGGATCTTGCTGTGATTTATGTCATAGAGTGTTCTGCCTATGGTTTCCTCAAAGTGTTTTATAGTGTCTGGTCTTATATTTAGATCTCTAATCAATTTAGAGTCTATTTTTGTGTATGGTGTTATGGAGTGTTCTAATTTCATTCTTTTATGTGTAGGGGTCCAGTTTTTCCAGCACCAATTACTGAAGAGACTGTCTTTTCTCCATTGTATATCCTTAGCTCCTTTGTCATAGATGAGATAGCCATAGGTATGTAGGTTTATCTCTGGGCTTTCTGTCCTGTTCCATTGATCTGTGTTTATGCCAATCTACATACACTTGATTCCATTATGGAGACATATAAATACATAGGTTTCAAAGTTATTACCAGTCAGATATATTCCTCTTCAGTGAATAGGGTGTTTTGTGTCCAGTTCATTGAGAAAGGAGTAGGTCTTGTCTATTATATATTTGGTATATGGAATGGGATCTGTGCTAATTTCAAACTCTGCTTTTACACATCACCCCACATCACCTTTCCCCTTAAGGAGGAAAAAGTGTGTTTTCTAAATGTGTAACTCTGTTCACATTTGAAGTTCAGTTCATGTGTAGCCATGTTTACATTCCCTCTATAAGTGATATATTACAATAATTTTTTTTTTCTTTGTGGCTCATTTCACTTAGCATCATCATACCTAAAGCCACTCATTATGCTGCTATTGGCCTTATGACATTGATTTTATGTCTGAGTGACATTCCATTGTATATAAGTACCACAACATCTATATCCATTTTTTTCCCTTTCCTGGGATATTTAAAGTGTACCAAAGTCGAGGTTCTTGTAAACAGAGCAGCCCTAAAGTTTGGGCTGGCTGTGTGTTGTGGATTTTTAGTTTTCCCAAAATACACGTCCATGAGTGGAAGTGTGCTATGCTCTGTAGCTCTGTTTTAGAAAACAACATACAGTTCTCCAGAGAGGCTGTTGGCAATTTACATCCTGTCCATCGGCATAACCAGACTCCCTTTTCTCCATGGCCTGTCCTGCATTTGTGGTTTTTACACTATTTGTGGATGGCCCTTTTGACTGGAGGTAAGGGACACTTCTATGTAGTGTGGATTTGCAATGCCTGATGGCTTGCTTGCCCAAAAAGGGCGTATGCATTTTTTCCCGAATATATTCAAGAAAATACACATGCTCCCTTTTCGGCCAAGGGCAAAATTGTCGAAGTTCTGTCACTTTTCATGTGCTTTAAAGACAACTCCAATCTACCTCTTGAAATCTGTTTCCTTCAATTCTGCCTTGCATTCAAATCCTCTTCACTGCCTTACCTCAATATATTTCTGGATGATAGTTGTCCTTTATAACTCTGCAAGTTTGTGAATTGCTGTGCCCCTGATTTCTATTTTTCAACTGGCCTATTTGTGAGCTGGCTGCAATACCGCAGGATGGCTGTAGGCCCTAGTCTGGTTCTGGGGTGTCAGGCTGAGCCTTTGGTTAATTCTTCTTGCTGATGGGAACCTAGAGTGACATGTGCCCATCCAAACACCTACAGCTAATCTCTCATTTGTTTCCCCTCTTCCTGTTCATCCTCTGCACAATTTGCAAACTGTGCATAACAGGAGGGTAAAGGCGCTGACACTCCAAGTGGGGGGATTTTTAGTAATGCAGATGGAATGGCGAAGCCGAGCACGACAAAAGGAAAAATGAGGTACCTTTTAGAAAACTTTCCCAATTACACAGTGTACCATCCACTGGGTTTCCCATGCATGCTTTAACTGTAGGAAGATTCCCTTAAACTTGGAGAGTTGGGACCACTAGAATGGGTAGTACACAGTATTGCTCTAAGTGGTGTTCTTTTGCTCACACAACCTCAACAATCTTGTCAGCCCCAAGTGTCCAGTTTTATGTCTTATCCAGCTGTGGGTGTAAAGGTGGACAATCCAGGTTGCATCACAGGCCCTGAACGTAATTCTTAAGGCTTTCCCTCTGTTTCGCTGTTTTTGCATTTTGCTTTTGAAATTTATTTTTATAAGGGTATTTAGCGGAATTTCAGTGCTGTGTTCATGCCGTTATACACACACATGACTCCTTTATGGAGACATGATAATACATATGTTTTAAAATTCTTGGAGTCAGATATATTCCTCTGCAATGAATAGGGAGTGTTGAGTCGAGTTCATGGTGCGGGGAGTAGGTGATGTCTATTACATACTTGGTTTATGTAACGGTATCTGTGCTAATTTAAAACTGTGGTTTTATGCATCAACTCACATCGCCTTTCCCGTTAAGAAGGCAGAATATTGTTTTCTAAGTGTGTGACTCTGTTGTGTTTGTAATTCAGTTCATTCGTAGCCAAGTGTACATTCCCAAAATAGTGATATCTTATGATAAGATTTGGTACTCTGTTATCTTTCCTATCTCAGTTCTTATGTAGCCATGTTTACAGGATCTTCATAAGTGATATCTTATGATAAGTTTCTTTTTCTGTGTGACTTATTTCACTTAGAATCATCGTACCTGAATCCACTCATTTTGCTGCTACTGGCCTTATGACATTGATTTCATGGCTGAGGGGTATTCCATCGTATGTAAGTAACACAATTTTTTGAACCATTTTAATCTTTCCTGGGATATTTAAGTTGTACGCAAGTTGAGGTTCTTGTAAGCAGTGCAGCCCTAAACTTTGGGGTGGCTCTGTCTTATTGATTTTCAGTTTTCCCAAGGTATATTCCCTAGACTGGAAGTGCCCTTGGCTCTGTAGCTCGGTTGTTTACTTGTTTATGGAACACAATGCACTCCTCCAGTGAGGCAGTTGGCAATTTATATCCCGCCCATCAGCATAACAAGGCTCCCTGTTCTCCAGGGCCTGTCTTGCCTTTCTGCTTTTTATCCATTTTGTGGATGTGCCTTTTTACTGGTGAGAAGTGATACTTCTTTGGAGTGCAGATTTGCATTGCCCGCTTGTTTGCTTGGCCAAAAAGGGCGTATGGGTTTTCTCTTGAATATATTCATGAAAAAAGGCATACGCCCTTTTTGGCCAAGTGCATCATTGTCGAAGTAGTGCCCCTCTTCCTGTGCTTTAAAGGCGATTCCAACGTACCTATTCAAATCTGTTTCCTGCTATTCTGCCTCGCTTTCAAGTCCGCCTCGTTGCTTCCCTCAACAGATTTTTGGACGATAGTTGTCCTTTATTACTCTGCCAGTTTGTGAAGTGCTGTGCCCCTGAGCTCCATTTTTTAACTCGTTTTTTGTGAGCTGAACGCAAGTCCAAAATTTTGGTTCAGGAACTCTACTGGTTCCCGGTGGGTGGCGGAGACTTTGGTTAATTCTTCTTCCAACCAGGATATAAGAGTGACATGTGCCCGCCCAAATGCCTAACAGCTACTCTCTTATTGGTTCTCCCTCTTCCATTTTATCCTCTGCCAAATTGGCAACCTGTGTGAACCAGGATGTTAAAGGGGCTGTCTCTCCAAAATGGGTGATTGATAGAAAAGCAGATGGAAATTCAAACTGGAGCACCATGAGAGAGAGGATTAGGTGAGTTTTAGAAAACTTTCGTATTCACATTGTGTCCATTCTCTAGGTTTCCCGTACATATTATAACTGTAGTAATAGTCACTTCAACCTGGAGAGTTGGGACGCATGGAATGGGTTCCATGCATTATTGCTTTAAAGGGTCTGCATTTGCTCACCCAATCTCACCAATCCTCTCAGTCCCATGTGTCCAGCCTTCTGCCACATCCAGCTGTCGTTGTAGATAACGTCATTCCTGGTTTCATCAGATACCCTGAAGGAATTGTAAAGAATTTCCCTTTTTTTTCTTGTTTTTCAAATTCCTTTTTATAGTGGGTTTGAGCTGATTCTCGCTGCCATGTTTATGCCAGTCTAGACACACTTGATTCCCTATGGAGATATGTCAATACATAGATGTTAAGATTCTTACTAGTCAGATATATTCCTCTGTGGGAAATATGGTGTTTTGAGTCCCTTTCTCTGAGGAAGGAGTAGGTCTTGTCTATTCCATAGTTGATTTTTGAAACGGTACCTGTGCTTATATCAAACTCTGGTTTTATGCATCACCCCAACTCTCCTACCCCCTTAAGCGGGCATAAACGTGTTTTCTAAATGTGAGACTCTGTTCTCTTTCCTATCTCAGTTCATGTGTAGCCTTGTTACAGGATCTTCATAAGTGATATCTTATGATAAGTTTCTTTTTCTGTGTGACTTATTTCACTTAGAATCATCGTACATGAATCCACTCATTTTGCTGCTACAGGTCTTATGACATTGATTTCATGGCTGAAGGATATTCCATCGTACGTAAGTACCACAATTTTTTGAACCATTTTTATATTTCTTGGAATATTTAGGGTGTAGACAAGTTGAGGTTCTTGTAAGCAGTGCAGCCCTAAATTTTGGTGTGGCTCTGTCTTATTGATTTTCAGTTTTCCCAAGGTATATTCCCTAGACTGTAAGTGCCCTTGGCTCTGTAGCTCTGTTGTTTACTTGTTTTAGGGAACACAATTCACTCCTCCAGTGAGGCACTTCGCAATTTACATGCCGCCCATCAGCATAACAAGTCTCCCTGTTCTCCAGGGCCTGACTTGACTTTCCGGTTTTTACCCATTTTGTGGATGTCCCTTTTGACCGGTGGGAAGTGATACTTTTTTCTAGTGCAGATTTGCATTGCACGCTTGCTTGCTTGGCCAAAAAGGGCGTATGCATTTTCTCCTGAATATATTCAGGAGAGAACGCATACGCCCTTTTTGGCCAAGTGCATCATTGTCGAAGTTGTGCCCCTCTTCCTGTGCTTTAAGGCGATTCCAACGTACTTCTTGAAATCTGTTTCCTGCTATTCTGCCTCACATTCAAGTTGGCCTAGTTTCCTACCCTCAACAGATTTTTGGACGATAGTTGCCCTTTATTACAATGCCAGTTTGTGAATTGCTGTGCCCCTGAGCTCTGTTTTATAACTGGTTTTTTTCTGAGTTGTACGCAAGTCCAATATTTTGGTTCAGGAACTATACTGGTTCCCGGTGGGTGGCTGAGACTTTGGTCAGTTCTTCTTTCTCCCGGGAAATAAGAGTGACATGTGCCCATCCAAATGCCTAACAGCTACTCTCTCATTGGTTCTCCCTCTTCCCATTCATCCTCTGCCAAATTGGAAACCTGTGCGAAACAGGAGGTTAAAGGTGCTGTCTCTCCAGGTTGGGAGATTGATAGTAAAGCAGTTGGAAAGTCATACCGGAGGACCAGGAGAGGGACTATTTGTTGAGTTTTAGAGACCTTTCGTATTCATTGTGTGTCCATTCTCTACGTTTCCCGTACATGTTATAGCTGTAGTAATATTCCCTTCAACCTGGAGAGTTGGGACCCATGGAATGGGTGCCATGCATTATTTCTTTAAACGGTCTGCATTTGCTCACCCAATCTCACCAATCCTCTCAGTCCCATGTGTCCAGCCTTAAGCCACATCCAGCTGTCGTTGTAGATAGGGTCATTCCAGGTTTCATCAGAGACCCTGAAGGAATTGTAAAGAATTTCCCGTTTTTTTGTTTTTCAAATTCCTTTTTATATTGGGTTTGAGCTGATTCTCGCTGCCATGTTTATGCCAGTCTAGACACAGTTTATTCCCAAAAAGAGACATATCAATACATAGGTTTTAAGATTCTCACTACTCAGATATATTCCTCTGAGGGAAATATGGGATTTTGAGTCCCTTTCGCTGAGGAAGGTGTAGGTCTGGTGTATTCCATACTTGGTTTTTGGAACGGTACCTGTGCTTATATCAAACTCTGGTTTTATGCATCTCCCGACCTCTCCTTCCCCCTTAAGCTGGCATAGGCGTGTTTTCTAAATGTGAAACTCTCTTCTCTTTCCTAACTCAGTTCATGTGTAGCCATGTTTACAGGATCTTCATAAGTGATATCTTATGATAAGTTTCTTTTTCTGTGTGACTTATTTCACTTTGAATCATCGTACCTGAATCCACTCATTTTGCTGCTACTGGTCTTATGACATTGATTTCATGGCTGAGGGATATTCCATCGTATGTAAGGACCACAATTTTTGGAAGCAATTTTATATTTCCTGGGATATTTAAGGTGTACCCAAATTGACGTTCTTGTAAGAAGTGCAGGCCTAAATTTGGGCGTGGCTCTGTCTTATTGATTTTCAGTTTTCCCAAGGTATGTTCCCTAGACTGGAAGTGCCCTTGGCTCTGTAGCTCTGTTGTTTACTTGTTTTAGGGAACACAATGCACTCCTCCAGAGAGGCAGTTGGCAATTTACATCCCGCCTATCAGCATAACAAGGCTCCCTGTTCTCCAGGGCCTGTCTTGCCTTTCTGGTTTTTACCCATTTTGTGTATGTCCCTTTAGACTGGTGGGAAGTGACACTTCTTTGTAGTGCAGACTTGCATTGCCCACTTGCTTGCTTGGCCAAAAAGGGCGTATGCGTTTTCTCCTGAATATATTCAGGAGAAAATGCATACGCCCTTTTTGGCAAAGTGCATCATTGTCGTAGTTGTGCCCCTCTTCCTGTGCTTTAAAGGCGATTCCAACGTACCTCTTTAATCTGTTTCCTGCTATTCTGCCTCGCTTTCAAGTCCGCCTCGTTGCCTCCCCTCAACAAATTGTTGGACGATAGTTGCCCTTTATTACTCTGCCTTCTTGTGAATTGCTGTGCCCCTGAGCTACATTATTTAACTCGTTTATTTGTAAGCTGAACGCAAGTCCAATATTTTGGTTCAGGACCTATACTGGTTTTTGGTGGGTGGCTGAGACTTTAGTTAATTCTTCTTCCTCAAGGGAAATAAGAGTGACATATGCCCGTCCAAATGCCTAACAGCTACTCTCTCATTGGTTCTCCCACTTCCCATTCATCCTCTGCCAAATTGGCAACCTAGGCGAAACAGGAGGTTAAAGGTGCTGTCTCTCTAGGTTCGGAGATTGATAGTAAAGCAGTTGGAAAGTCAAACCTGAGCACCAGGAGGTGGAGTATTCGTTGAGTTTTAGAGATCTTTCATATTTACAGTGTGTCCATTCTCTAGGTTTCCCATACATGTTATAGCTGTAGTAATATTCCCTTCAACCTGGAGAGGTGGGACCCATGGAATGGGTGCCATGCATTATTGCTTTAAAGGGTCTGCAATTGCTCACCCAATCTCACCAATCCTCTCAGTCCCATGTGTCCAGCCTTATGCCAAATCCAGCTGTCATTGTAGATAGGGTCATTCCATGTTTCATCAGAGACCCTGAAGGTATTGTAAAGAATTTCCCTGTTTTTTTGTTTTTCAAATTCCTTTTTATAGTGGGTTTGAGCTGATTCTCACTGCCATGTTTATGCCAGTCTAGACACACTTGATTCCCTTATGGAGACATATCAATTCATAGGTTTTAAGATTCTTACTAGTCAGATATATGCCTCTGCGTGAAATATGGGGTTTTGAGTCCCTTTCACTGAGGAAGGTGTAGTTCTTTTCTATTCCATACTTGGTTTTTGGAACGGTACCTGTGCTTATATCAGACACTGGTTTTATGCATCACCCCACCTCTCCTTCCCCCTTAAGCAGGCATAAGAGTGTTTTCTAAATGTGAGACTCTGTTCTCTTTCCTAACTCAGTTCATATGTAGCCATGTTTACAGGATCATCATAAGTAATATCTTATGATAAGTTTCTTTTTCTGTGTGACTTATTTCACTTAGAATCATCATGACTGAATCTACTCATTTTGCTGCTACTATTCTTATGACATTGATTTCATGGCTTAGGGATATTCCTTCGTATGTAAGTTCCACAATTTTTTCAAACATTTTTATATTTCCTGGGATATTTAAGGTGTACCCAAGTTGAGGTTCTTGTATGCAGTGTAGCCCTAAATTTTGGGTTGGCTTTGTCTTATTGATTTTCAGTTTTCCCAAGGTATAATCCCTAGACTGAAAGTGCCCTTGGCTCTGTAGCTCTGTTGTTTACTTGTTTTAGGGAACACAATGCAAAACTCCACGGAGGCAGTTGGCAATTTACATCCCGCCCATCAGCATAACAAGGCTCACTGTTCTCCACGGACTGTCTTGCCTTTCTGGTTTTTACCCATTTTGTGCATGTCCCTTTTGACCGGTAGGAAGTGATACTACTTTGTAGTGCAGACTTGCATTGCCCACTTGCTTGCTTGGCTAAAAAGGGCATAAGAGTTTTCCCCTGAATATATTCAGGCTAAAACACATATGCCCTTTTTGGCCAAGTGCATCATTGTCGAAGTTGTGCCCCTCTTCCTGTGATTTAAAGGCGATTCCAACGTATCTATTGAAATCTGTTTCCTGCTATTCTGCCTCGCTTTCAAGTCCGCCTCGTTGCCTCCCCTCAACAGATTGTTGGACGATAGTTGCCCTTTATTACTCTGCCATTTTGTGAATTGCTCTGCCCCTGAGCTACATTATTTACATCGTTTTTTTCTGAGCTGAACGCAAGTCCAATATTTTGGTTCAGGACCTATACTGGTTTTCGTTGGGTGGCTGACACTTTGGTTAATTCTTCTTCCTCCCGGGAAATAAGAGTGACATATGCCCGTCCAAATGCCTAAGAGCTACTCTCTCATTGGTTCTCCCTCTTCCCATTCATCCTCTGCCAAATTGGAAACCTGTGCGAAACAGGAGGTTAAAGGTGCTGTCTCTCTAGGTTGGGAGATTGATAGTAAAGCAGTTGGAAAGTCAAACCGGAGCACCAGGAGGGGGAGTATTCTTTGCGTTTTAGAGACCTTTCGTATTCACAGTGTGTCCGTTCTCTAGGTTTCCCGTACATGTTATAGCTGTAGTAATATTCCCTCCAACCTGGAGAGTTGGGACCCATGGAATGGGTGCCATGAATTATTGCTTTAAAGGGTCTGCATTTTCTCAACCAATCTCACCAATCCTCTCAGTCCCATGTGTCCAGCCTTATGCCATATCCAGCTGTCGTTGTAGATAGGGTCATTCCATGTTTCATCAGAAACCCTGAAGGAATTGTAAAGAATTTCCCTGTTTTTTTGTTTTCTTTTTGAAATTCCTTTTTATAGTGAGTTTGAGCTGATTCTCGCTGCCATGATTATGCCAGTCTAGACACACTTGATTCTCTTATGGAGACATATCAATACATAGGTTTTAAGATTCTTACTAGTCAGATATATTCCTCTGCGGGAAATATGGGGTTTTGAGTCCCTTTCACTAAGGAAGGTGGAGGTCTTGTCTATTTCATAGTTGGTTTTTGGAACGGTACCTGTGCTTATATCAAACTCTGGTTTTATGCATCACCCCACCTCTCCTTCCCCCTTAAGCAGGCATAAGAGTGTTTTCTAAATGTGGGACTCTGTTTTGTTTCCTAACTCAGTTCATGTGTAGCCATGTTTACAGGATCTTCATAAGTGATATCTTATGATACGTTTCTTTTTCTGTGTGACTTATTTCACTTAGAATCATCGTACCTGAATCCACTCATTTTGCTGCTACTTGTTTTATGACATTGATTTCATGGCTGAGGGATATTCCATCATATGTATGTACCACAATTTTTTGAACAATTTTTATCTTTCCTGGGATACTTAATGTGTACCCAAGTTGAGGTTCTTGTAAGCAGTGCATCCCTAAATTTTGGGGTGGCTCTGTCTTATTGATTTTCAGTTTTCCCAAGGTATATTCCCTAAACTGGAAGTGCACTTGGCTCTGTAGCTCTGTTGTTTACTTTTTTGGGGGAACACAATGCACTCCTCCAGAGAGGCAGTTGGCAACTTACATTCCACCCATTAGCATAACAAGGCTCCCTGTTCTTCAGGTCCTCTTTTGCCTTTCTGGTTTTTACACATTTTGCTGATGTCCCTTTTGACCGGTGGGAAGGGATACTTCTTTGTAGTGCAGATTTTCATTGCCCGCCTGCTTGCTTGGCCAAAAAGTGTGTATGCGTTTTCTCCAGAATATATTCAGGAGAAAACGAATAAACCATTTTTGGCCAAGTGCATCATTGTCGAAATTGTGCCCCTCTTCCTGTGCTTTACAGGTGATTCCAACGTACCTCTTGAAATCTGTTTCCTGCAATTCTGCCTCGGTTTCAAGTCCGCCTCGTTGCCTTCCTTCAAAATATTTTTGGACGATAGTTGTCCTTTATTACTCTGCCAGTTTGTGAATTGCTGCGCCCCTGAGCTCCATTTATCAAATCGTTTTTTGTGAGCTGACCGCAAGTCCAAAATTTCGGTTCAGGACCTATACTGATTCCCGGCAGGGGGATGAGTCCTTGGTTAATTATTCTTCCTGCCGGGCAATTAGAGTGACATATGCCCGTCCAAATGCCTAACAGCTACTCTCTCATTGGTTCTCCCAGTTCCCTTTCATCCTTTGCCAAATTGGCAACCTGTGTTATCCAGGAGGTTAAAGGGGCTGTCTCTCCAAGTTCAGAGATTGATAGTAAAGCAGTTGGAAAGTCAAATTGGAGCACCAGGAGAGGGGCAATTAGTTGAGTTTTAGAAACCTTTCGTATACACAGTGTGTCCATTCTCTAGGTTTCCCGTACATGTTATATCTGTAGTAATATTCCCTTCCACCTGGAGAGTTTGGAACCATGGAATGGAGGCCATGCACTATTGCTTTAAACGGTCTGTATTTGCTCACCCAGTCTCACCAATCCTCTCAGTCCCAAATGTCCTGCATTATGCCAAATCAAGCTGTAGTTGTAGATAGGTTCATTTCAGGTTTCATCAGAGACCCTGAAGGAATTGTAAAGAATTTCCCTGTTTTGTTGTTTTGTTATTGAAATTCCTTTTTATAGTGAGTTTGAGCTGATTCCCTCTGCATTTTATGCCAGTCTAGACACACTTGATCCCTTACGGAGACATATCAATATATAGGTTTGAAGATTCTTACTAGTCAGATATATTCCTCTGAGTGAAGTATGGGGTGTTGATTCCTTTTAAGTGAGGAAGGTGTAGATCTTTTCTATTCTGTATTTGGTTTCTGGAATGGAGCTTTTACTAATATCAAACTCTGGTTTTATGCAACACCCCACCTCTCCTTACCCCTTAAGCAGGTGTAAGAGTGTTTTCTAAATGTGAGACTCTCTTCTCTTTACTAACTCAGATCATGTGTAGCCATGTTTACATGACCTTCATAAGTGATATCTTATGATAAGTTTATTTTACTGTGACTAATTTCACTTAGAATCCTCGTAACTGAATCCACTAAATTTGCTGCTACTGGCCTGAGGACATTGATTTCATGGCAGATAAATATTCCATCATATGTAATTACCACAATCTCTTGAAAAATTTTTGTCTTTCCTGGGATATTTAAGGTGTAGCCTACTTGAGGTTCTTGTAAGCAGTGCAGCCCTAAATTTTGGGGGGGCTCTGTCTTACTGATTTTAAGTTTTCCCAAGGTATATACCCCAGACTGGAAGTGCCCTTGTCTCTGTAGCTCTGTTGTTTACTTGTTTTAGGGAACAAAATGCACTCCTCCAGAGAGGCAATTGGCAATTTACATCCCGCCCATCAGCATAACAAGGCTCCCTGTTCTCCAGGCCCTGTCTTGCCTTTCTGCTTTTTACCCATTTTGTGGATATCCCTTCTGACCTGTGTGAAGTGATACTTCTTTGTAGTGCAGATTTGCATTGCCAGCTTGCTTGCTTGGCCAAAAAGGGCGTATGCGTTTTCTCCTGAATATACTCAGGAGAACACGCATACGCCCTTTTTGGCCAAGTGCATCATTTTCGAAGTTGTGCCCCTCTTCCTGTGCTTTAACAGCGATTCCAACGTATCTGTTGAAATCTGTTTCCTTCTATTCTGCCTCGCTTTCAACTCCGCCTCGATGCCTTCCCTCAACAGATTTTTGTACGATAGTTGTCCTTTATTACTCTACCAGTTTTTGAATTGCTGTGCCCCTGAGCTCCATAATTTAACTCGTTTATTGTGAGCTGAACGCAAGTCCAATATTTTGGTTCAGGACCGATACTCGTTCTCGGTGTGTGGCTTAGACTTTGGTTAATTCTTCTTCCTCCCGGGAAATAAGAGTGACATGTGCCCGTCCAAATGCCTAACAGCTACTCTCTCATTGGTTCTCCCTCTTCCCTTTCATCCTCTGCCAAATTGGCAACCTGTGTGAAACAGGAGGTTAAAGGTGCAGTCTCTCCAAGCTGGGAGATTGATAGTAAAGCAGTTGGAAAGTCAAACCTGAGCAACAGGAGAGGGACTATTCGTTGAGTTTTAGAGACCTTTCGTATTCACAGTGTGTCCAGTCTCTAGGTTTCCCGTACATTTTATAGCTGTAGTAATATACTCTTCAACCTGGAGAGTTGGGACCCATGGAATGGTTGCCATGCATTATTTCTTTAAACGGTCTGCATTTGCTCACCCAATCTCACCAATCCTCTCAGTCCCAGGTGTCCAGCCTTATGCCACATCCAGCTGTCATTGTAGATAGGGTCATTCCAGGTTTCATCAGAGACCCTGAAGGAATTGTAAAGAATTTCCCTGTTTTGTTGTTTTGTTTTTGAAATTCCCTTTTATAGTGGGTTTGAGATGATTCTTGCTGCCATGTTTATGCCAGTCTAGACACACTTGATTCCCTTATGGAGACATATCAATACATAGGTTTTAAGATTCTAACTAATCCAATATATTCCTCTGTGGGAAATATGGGGTTTTGAATCCCTTTTACTGAGGAAGGTATAAGTCTTGTCTATTCCATAGTTGGTTTTTGAATGGTACATGTGCTTATATCAAACTCTGGTTTTATGCATCACCCCACCTCTCCTTCCAACCTTAAGCATGCATAAGAGTGTTTTCTAAATGTGAGACTCTGTTCTCTTTCCTAACTCAGTTCATATGTAGCCATGTTTACAGGATCTTCATAAGTGATATCTTATGATAATTTTCTTTTTCTGTGTGACTTATTTCAGTTAGAATCATCGTACCTGAATCCACTCATTTAGCTGCTACTGGTCTTATGACATTGATTTCATGGCTGAGGGATATTCAATCGTATGTAAGTACCACAATTTTTTGAACCATTTTTATATTTTCTGGGAAATTTAATGTGTACCCAAGTTGAGGTTCTTGTAAGCAGTGCAGCCGTAAATTTGAGGGTGGCTCTGTCTTATTGATTTTCAGTTTTCCCAAGGTATATTCCCTAGACTGGAAGTGCCCTTGGCTCTGTAGCTTTCTTGTTTACTTGTTTTAGGGAACACAATGCACTCCTCCAGTGAGGCAGTTGGCAATTTACATCCCGCCCATCAGCATAACAAGGCTCCCTGTTCTCCAGGGCCTGTCTAGCCTCTGGTTTTTACCCATTTTGTGGATGTCCCTTTTGACTGGTGGGAAGTGATACTTCTTTTTAGGGCAGATTTGCATTGCCCGCTTGGTTGCTTGGCCAGAAATGGCGTATGCGTTTTCTCCTGAATATATTCAGGAGAAAACACATATGCCATTTGTGGCCAGGTGCATCATTGTCGAAGTTCTGCCCATCTTCCTGTGCTTTAAATGCGATTCCAACGTGGCTCTTGAAATCTGTTTCCTGCTATTCTGCCTCGCTTTCAAATCCGCCTGGTTGACTTCCCTCAAGAGATTTTTGGACGATAGTTGCCCTTTATTACTCTGCCAGTTTGTTAATTGTTGTGTCCCGAAGCTCCATTTTTTAACTCGTTTTTTGTGAGCTGAACGCAAGTCCAATATTTTGGTTCAGGACCTATACTGGTTTTTGGTGGGTGGCTGAGACTTTGGTTAATTCTTCTTCCTCCCGGGAAATAAGAAAGACATGTGCCCGTCCAAATGTCTAATAGCTATTATTTCATTGGTTCTTCCTCTTGCCTTTCATCCTTTGCTAAATTGGCAACATGTGTACACCAGGAAGTTAAAGGTGCTGTCTCTACAAGTTGGGAGATTGATAGTAAAGCAGTTGGGAAGTCAAACTGGAGCACAAGGAGAGGGATTATTCCTTGAGTTTTAGAGACCTTTCATATTCACAGTGTGTCCATTCTCTAGGTTTCCTGTACATGTTATAGCTGTAGTAATATTCCCTTCAACCTGGAGAGTTGTGACCAATGGAATGGCTGCCATGCATTATTGCATTAAAGGGTCTGCATTTGCTCACCCAATCTCACAAATCCTCTAAGTCCCATGTGTTCAGCCTGATGCCACATCCAGCTGTCATTATAGATAGGGTCATTCCAGGTTTCATCAGAGACCCTGAAGGAATTGTAAAGAATTCCCATTTTTTTTTTGTTTTTCAAATTCCTTTTTATAGTGGGTTTGAGCTGATTGTCGCTGCCATGTTTATGCCAGTCTAGACACACTTGATTCCCTTATGGAGACATATCAAAACAGAGTTTTTAAGATTCTTACTAGTCAGATATATTCCTCTGCGGGAAATATGGGGTTTTGAGTCCCTTTCACTGAGGAAGGTGTAGGTCGTGTCTATTCCATAGTTGGTTTTTGAACGGTACCTGTGCTTATATCAAACTCTGGTTTTATGCATCACCCCATCTCTCCTTCCCCCTTAAGCAGGCATAAGAGTGTTTTCTAAATGTGAGACTCTGTTCTCTTTCCTAACTCAGTTCATGTGTAGCCATGTTTACAGGATCTTCATAAGTGATATCTTATGATAAGTTTCTTTTTCTGTGTGACTTATTTCACTTAGAATCATCGTACCTGAATCCACTCATTTTGCTGCTACTGGTCGTATGACATTGATTTCATGGCTGAGGGATATTCCATCGTACGTAAGTACCACAATTTTTTGAACCATTTTTATATTTCCTGGGATATTTAATGTGTACCCAAGTTGAGTTTCTTGTAAGCAGTGCAGCCCTAAATTTTGGGGTGGCTCTGTCTTATTGATTTTCAGTTTTCCCAAGGTATATTCCCTAGACTGGAAGTGCCCTTGACTCTGTAGCTCTGTTGATTACTTGTATCAGGGAACACAATTCACTCCTCCAGAGAGGCAGTTGGCAATTTACATCCCGCCCATCAGCATAACAAGGCTCCCTGTTCTCCAGGGCCTGTCTTGCCTTTCTGAATTTTACCCATTTTGTGGATGTCCCTTTTGACTGGTGGGAAGTGATACTTCTTTGTAGGGCATATTTGCATTACCCGCTTGCTTGCTTGGCCAAAATGGTCGTATGCGTTTCTCCTGAATATATTCAGGAGAAAACGCATACGCCCTTTTTGGCCAAGTGCATCATTGTCGAAGTTGTGCCCCTCTTCCTATGCTTTAAAGGCGATTCCAACGTACCTCTTGAAATCTGTTTCCTGCTATTCTGCCTAGCTTTCAAGTCCGCCTCGTTGCCTTCCCTCAACAGATTTTTGGAAGATAGTTTTCCTTTATTAATCTGCCAGTTTGTGAATTGCTCTGATACTGAGCTCCAGTTTTAACTCGTTTTTTGTGAGCTGAAAGCAAGTCCAAAATTTTGGTTTAGGACCTATACTGTTTCCCGGTGGGTGGCTGAGACTTTGGTTAATTCTTCTTCCTCCCGGCAAATAAGAGTGACATGTGCCCGTCCAAATGACTAAAACCTGTTCTCTCATTGGTTCTCCCTCTTCCCTTTCATCCTCTGCCAAATTGGCAACCTGTGCAAACCAGGAGGTTAAAGGGGCTGTCTCTGAGAGCTGGGAGATTGATAGTAAAGCAGTTGGAAATTCAAACCGGAGCGCCAGGAGGGGGAGTATTCCTTGAGTTTTAGAGACCTTTTGTATTCACACTGTGTCCATTCCCTTGGTTTCCCGTACATGTTAGAGCCGTAGTAATATTCTCTTCAACCTGGAGACATTGGCCCCATGGAATGGGTGCCATGCATTATTGATTTAAATGGTGTGCATTTGCTCACCCAATCTCACTAATCCAGTCAGTCCCATGTGTCCAGCCTTATGCCACATCCAGCTGTCGTTGTAGATAGGGTCCTTTCAGGTTTCATCAGAATCCTTGAAGGAATTGTAAAGAATTTCCCTTTTTTTGTTGTTTATCAAATTCTTTTTAGAATGGTTTTGGGCTGATTATCGCTGCCATGTTTATGCCAGTCTAGACACACTTGATTCCCTTATGGAGACATATCAATACATAGGTTTTAAGAGTCTTACTAGTCAGATATATTCCTCTGCGGGAAATACTGGGTATTGAGTCCCTTTCACTGAGGAAGGTGTAGGTCTTGTCTATTCCATAGTTGGTTTTTGGAACGGTACCTGTGCTTATATCAAACTCGGGTTTTATGCATCACCCCACCTCTCCTTCCCCCTTGAGCAGGCAAAAGAGTGTTTTCTAAATGTGAGACTCTGTTCTCTTTGCTAACTCAGTTCATGTGTTGCCATGTTTACAGGATCTTCATAAGTGATATCTTATGATACGTTTATTTTTCTGTGTGACTTATTTCATTTAGAATCATCGTACCTGAATCCACTCATTTTGCTGCTAATGGTCATATGATATTGATTTCATGGCTGAGGGTTATTCCATCGTATGTAAGTACCACAATTTTTTGAACCATTTTTATCTTTCCTGGGATACGTAATGTGTAACCAAGTTGAGGTTCTTGTAAGCAGTGCAGCCCTATATTTTGGGGTGGCTCTGACTTATAGATTTTCAGGTTTCCCAAGGTATATTCCCTAGACTGGAAGTGCCCTTGGCTCTGTAGCTCTGTTGTTTACTTGTTTTAGGGAACACAATGCACTCCTCCAGAGAGGCAGTTGGCAATTTATATCCCGCCCATCAGCATAACAAGGCTCCCTGTTCTCCAGGGCCTGTCGTGCCTTTCTGGTTTTTACATATTTTGTGGATGTCCCTTTTGACCCGTGGGAAGTGATACTTCTTTTTAGTGCAGATTTGTATTGCCCACTTGCTTGCTTGGCGATAACAGGTATTTGTGTTTTCCCCGGAATATATTCAGGACAAAACGCATATGCCCTTTTTGGCCAAGTGCATCATTGTCGAAGTTGTGCCCCTCTTCATGTGCTTTACAGGCGATTCCTACGTATCTCTTGAAATCTGTTTCCTGCTATTCTGCCTCGCTTTCAAGTCTGCCTCGTTGCCTTCCCTCAACAGATTTTTCGATGATAGTTGTCCTTTATTACACTGCCTGTTTGTGAATTGCTGTGCCCCTGAGCTACATTATTTAACTCATTTTTTAATGAGCTGAACGCAAGTCCAATATTTTGGTTCAGGACCTATACTGGTTCCAGGTGGGTGGCTGAGAATTTGCTTAATTCTTCTTCCTCCTAGGAAATAAGAGTGACATGTGCCCGTCCAAATGCCTAACAGCTACTCTCTCATTGGTTCTCGCTCTTCCCTTTCATCCTCTGCCAAATTGGCAACCTGTGTGAACCACGAGGTTAAAAGGGCTGTCTCTCCAAGTATGGAGATTGATAGTAAAGCAGTTGGAAAGTCAAACCGGAGCACCAGGAGTGGGACTATTCATTGAGTTTTAGAGACCTTTCGTATTCACAGTGTGTCCATTCTCTAGGTTTCCCGTACATGTTATAGCTGTAGTAATATTCCCTTCAACCTGGAGACATGGGACCCATGGAATGGGTGCCATGCATTATTGCTTTAAAGGGTCTGCATTTGCTCACCCAATCTCACCAATCCTCTCAGTCTCATGTGTCCAGCCTTATGCCACATCCATCTGTCATTGTAGATAGGGTCATTCCAGGTTTTATCAGAAACCCTGAAGGAATTGTAAAGAATTTCCTTTTTTTTTTCAAATTCCTTTTTATAGTGGGTTGGAGCTGATTCTAGCTGTCATGTTTATGCCACTCTAGACACACTTGATTCCCTTTTGGAGACATATCAATACATTGGTTTTAAGATTCTTACTAGTCAGATATATTCCTCTGTGGGAAATATGGGGTTTTGAGTCCCTTTCCCTGAGGAAGGTGTAGGTCTTGTCTATTCCATATTTGGTTTTTGGAACGGTACCTGTGCTTATATCAAACTCTGGTTTTATGCATCACCCCACCTCTCTTTCCCCCTTAAGCAGGCATAAGAATGTTTTCTAAATGTGAATCTCTCCTCTCTTTCCTAACTCATTTCATGTGTAGCCATGTTTACAAGACCTTCATAAGTGATATCTTATGATAAGTTTCTTTTTCTGTGTGACTTATTTCACTTAGAATCATCGTACCTGAATCCACTCATTTTGCTGCTACTGGTCTTATGATATTTATTTCATGGCTGAGGGATATTCCAGCGTACGTAAGTACAAAAACTTTTTGAACCATTTTTATCTTTCCTGGGATACTTAAGGTGTACCCAAGTTGAGGTTCTTGTAAGCAGTGCATCACTAAATTTTGGGGTGACTCTGTCTTATTGATTTTCAGTTTTCCAAGGTATATTCCCTAGACTGGAAGTGCCCTTGGCTATGTAGCACTGTTGATTACTTGTATCAGGGAACACAATGCACCCCTCCAGAGAGGCAGTTGGCAATTTAAATCCTGCCCATCAGCATAACAAGGCTCCCTGTTCTCCAGGGCCTGTCTTGCCTTTCTGAATTTTACCCATTTTGTGGATATCCCTTTTGACTGCTGGGAAATGATACATCTTTGCAGTGCAGATTTGCATTGCCCGCTTGCTTGCTTGGCAAAAAGGGCGTATGCGTTTTCTCCTGAATATATTCAGGACAAAACGCATACGCCCTTTTTGGCCAAGTGCATCATTTTCGAAGTTGTGCCCCTCTTCCTGTGCTTTAAAGGCGATTCCAATGTACCTCTTGAAATCTGTTTCCTGCTATTCTGCCTCACTTTCAAGTCCGCCTCGTTGCCTTCCCTCAACAGATTGTTGGACGATAGTTGTCCTTTATTACTCTGCCTGTTTGTGAATTGCTGTGATCCTGAGCTCCATTTTTAACTCGTTTTTTGTGAGCTGAACGCATGTCCAAAATTTTGGTTCAGTACCTATACTGGTTCCGGGTGGGTGTCTGAGACTTTGGTTAATTCTTCTTCCACCCTTGAAATAAGAGTGACATGTGCCTGTCCAAATGCCTAACAGCTACTCTCTCATTGGTTCTTCCTCTTCCCTTTCATCCTCTGCCAAATTGGCAACCTGTGCAAACCAGGAGGTTAAACGTGCTGTCTCTCCAATTTGGGAGATTGATAGTAAAGCCATTGGAAAGTCAAACCGGAGCACCAGGAGAGGGACTATTAGTTGAGTTTTAGAAACCTTTCGTGTTCACAGTGGGTCCATTTTCTTGGTTTCCCGTACATGTTATAGCTGTAGTAATATTTCCTTCAACATGGAGAGTTCGGACCCATGGAATGGGTGCCACACATTATTGCTTTAAAGGTTCTGCATTTGCCCACCCAATCTCACCAATCCTCTGATTCCCAAGTGTCCAGCCATATGCCACATCCTGCTGTCATTGTAGATAGAGTCATACCAGGTTTCATCAGAGACCCTGAAGGAATTGTAAAGAACTTCCCTGTTTTTTTGGTTTGATTTTCAAATTCCTTTTTATAGTGGGTTTGAGCTGATTCTCACTGCCATGTTTATGCCAGTCTAGACATACATGATGCCCTTACGGGGATATATCAATACATAGGTTTTAAGATTCTTATTAGTTAGATATATTCCTCTGAGGGGAATATGGGTTGTTGAGTCCCTTTCCCTGAGGAAGATGTAGGTCTTGTCTCTTCCGTATTAGGTTTTTGGAAAGGTACCTGTACTAATTCAAACTCTGGTTTTATGCATCACCCCACCTCACAATCCCCCTTAAGTAGGCATAAGAATATTTTCTAAATGTGAGTCTCTCTTCTCTTTCCTAACAAAGTTCATGTGTAGCCATGTTTACAGGATCTTCATAAGTGATATCTTATGATTATTTTCTTTTTCTGTGTGACTTATTTCACTTAGAATCATCGTACCTGAATCCACTCATTTTGCTGCTAATGGCCTTATGACATTGATTACATGGCGGAGGGATATTCCTTGAACATAAGTACCACAATTTCTTGAACCATTTTTGTCTTTCCTGGGATATTTAAGGTGTACCCAAGTTGATGTTCTTGAAAGAAGTGCAACCCTAAATTTAGGGGTGACTCTGTCTTACTGATTTCCAGTTTTCTAAAGGTATATTCCCTAGACTGGAAGTGCCCTTGGCTCTGTAGCTCTGTTGTTTATTTGTTTTATGGAACACAATGCCCTCCTCCAGAGAGGCAGTTGGCAACTTATTCCCGCCAATCAGCATAACAAGGCACCCTGTTCTCCAGGGCCTGTCTAGCCTTTCTGGTTTTTACATATTTTGCGGATGCCCCTTTTGACTGGTGGGAAGTGATACTTCTTTGTAGTGCAGATTTGCATAGCCCGCTTGCTTGCATGGCCAAAAAGGGCGTATGTGTTTTCGCCTGAATATATTCAGGAGAAAACTTATACGCCCTTTTTGGCCAAGTGCATCATTGTCGAAGTTGTGTCCCTCTTCCTGTGCTTTAAAGGCACTTCGTACGTACCTCTTGAAATCTGTTTCCGGCTATTCTGCCTCGTTTTGAAGTCCACCTCGGTGCCTTTCCTCAACAGATTTTTGCACGATAGTGGTCTTTTACTCCTTTGCCAGTTTGAGAATTGCTGTGTCCCTGAGTTCCATTTTTCAACTCGTCATTTGGGAGCTGACAGCAAGTCCAAAATTTTGGTTCACGAGCTGTACTTGTTCCAAGGGGGTGGCTGAGACTTTGGTTAATTCTTCTTCCTCTTGGGAAATTAGAGTGACATGTACCTGTCCAAATGCCTAACAGCTACTCTCTCATTGGTTCTTCCTCTTCCCTTTCTTACTCTGCCAAATTGGCAACCTGTGTGAACCAGGAGGATAAAGGGGCTTCTGTCCAAGTTGGGAGATTGATAGTAAAGCAATTGGAAAATCAAAACAGAGCACCAGGAGAGGGACTAATACTTGACTTATAGAAACCTTTCGTATTCACAGTGTGTCCATTCTCTAAGTTTCCCGTACATGTTATAGCTGTAGTAATACTCCCTTCAACATGGAGAGTTGGACCCATGGAATGGGTGCTACAAATTATTGCTTTAAAGGGTCTGCATTTGCTCATCCAGTCTCACCAATCCTCTCAGTCCCAACTGTCCAGCCTTATGCCACATCCAGCTGTCGTTGTAGATAGGGTCATTCCAGGTTTCATCAGAGACCCTGAAGGTATTGTAAAGAATTTCCCTGTATTTTTGTTTTGTTTTTGAAATTCCATTATATAGTGGGTTTGAGCTGATTCTCACTGCTATGTTTATACCAGTCTAGACACACTTGATTCCCTTATGGGGACATATCAATACATAGATTTTAATATTCTTACTAGTCAGATATATTCCTCTGCGGGAAATATGGGGTTTTGGGTCCCTTTAACTGAGGAAGGTGTAGGCCTTGTCTATACCATCGTTGGTTTTTGGAACGGTACCTGGGTTTATATCAAACTCTGGTTTTATGCATCACCCCACCTCTCCTTCCCACTTAATCAGGCATAAGAATGTTTTCTAAATGTGAGACTCTGTTCTCTTTCCTAACTCAGTTCATGTGTAGCCATGTTTACAGGATCTTCATAAGTGATATCTTATGATAAGTTTCTTTTTCTGTGTGACTTATTTCACTTAGAATCATCGTACCTGAATCCACTCATTTGGCTGCTACTGGCCTTAAGACATTGATTTCATGGCTGAGGGATATTCCATCGTACTTAAGTTACACAATTTCTTAAACCCTTTTTTTATTTCCTGGGATATTTAAGGTGGTCCCAAGTTGAGGATCTTTTAAGCAGTGCAAACCTAAATTTTGGGGTGTCTCTGGCTTATTGATTTTCAATTTTCCCAAGGTATATTCCTTAGCCTGGAAGTGCCCTTGGCTCTGTAGCTCTGTTGTTTATTTTTTTAGGGAACACAGTGCACTCCTCCAGAGAGGCAGTTGGGAACTTACGTCCCCACCATCATCATAACAAGGCTCCCTGTTTTCCAGGGCCTGTCTTGCGTTTCTGGTTTTTACACATTTTGCGGATGTCCCTTTTGACCGGAGGGAAGTGATACTTCTTTGTAGTGTAGATTCGCTTTGCCCGTTTGCTTGCCTGGCCAAAAAGGTTCTATGTGTTTTCTCCTGGATATATTCAGGAGAAAACTCATACGCCCTTTTTGGCCAAGTGCATCATTGTCGAAGTTTTGCCCCTCTTCCTGTGCTTTAACGGCACTTCCAACGTACCTCTTGAAATCTGTTTCCGCCTATTCTGCCTCGCTTTCAAGTCCGCCTCGTTGCCTTCCCTCAACAGATTTTTGCACGATAGCGGTCCATTACTCCTCTGCCAGTTTGTGAATTATTCTGCCCCTGAGCTCCATTTTTCAACTCGTTTTTTGTGTGCTGAATGCAAGTCCAAAATTTTGGTTCAGGACCTATACTGGTTCCCGGCGGCTGGCTGAGACGTCGGTTAATTCTTTTTCCTCCCAGGAAATAAGAGTGACATATGCCCGTCCAAATGCCTAACAGCTACTCTCTCATTGGTTCACCCTCTTCCCTTTCATGCTCTGCCAAATTGGCAACCTGTGCGAACCAGGAGGTTAAAGAGGCTGTCTCTGCAAGTTGGGCGATTGATAGTAAAGCAGTTGGAATTCAAACCGGAGCACCAGGAGAGGGACTATTCGTTGAGTTTTAGAGACCTTTCGTATTCACTGTGTGTCCATTCTCTAGGTTTCCCGTACATGTTATAGCTGTAGTAATATTCCCTTCAACCTGCAGACTTGGGACACATGGAATGGGTGCCATGCATTATTGCTTTAAAGGGTCTGCAATTGCTCACACAATCTCACCAATCCTCTCAGTCCCAAGTGTCCAGCATTATGCCACATCCTGATGTCATTGTAGGTAGAGTCATACCAGGTTTCATCAGAGACCCTGAAGGACTTGTCAAGAATTTCCCGGTGTTTTTGGTTTGATTTTGAAATTCCTTTTTATATTGGGTTTGAGCTGACTCTCACTGCCATGTTTATGCCAGTTTAGATATACGTGATTCCCTTATGGAGATATATCAATACATAGGTTTTAAGGTTCTTAATAGTATGATAAAATCCTCTGCTGGGAATATGGGTTGTTGAGTCCCTTTCCCTGAGGAAGGTGTAGGTCTTGTCTATTCCGTATTAGGTTTTTGGAAATGTACATTCTCTTGGTTTCCGGTACATGTTATAGCTGTTGCAATATTCCCTTCAACCTGGAGAGTTGGAACCCATGGAATGGGTGCCACGTATTATTGCATTAAAGGGTGTGCATTTGCTCACCCAATCTCACCAATCCTCTCAGTCCCAGGTGTCCAGCCTTATGCCAGTTCCAGCTGTTGCTGTAGATAGGGTCATTCCAGGTTTCATCATAGACCTTGAAGGAATTGTAAGGAATTTCCCTTTTTTTTGTTTTTTTTTGAAAGTCCTTTTCATAGTGGGTTTGAGCTGATTCTCACTGCCATGTTTATGCCAGTCTAGACACACTTGATTCCCTTACGGAGACATATCAATACATAGGTTTTAAAATTCTTACTAGTAAGATATATTCCTCTGCGGGGAATATGGGCTTTTGAGTCCCTTTAACTGAGGAAGGTGTAGGTCTTGTCTATTCCATATTTGATTTTTGGAACGGTACCTATACTAATATCACACTCTGGTTTTATGCATCACCCCACCTCTCCTTCCACCTTAAGCAGGCATAAGCGTGTTTTCTAAATGTGAGACTCTGTTCTCTTTTTTAACTCAGTTGATGTGTAGCCATATTTACAGGATCTTCATAAGTGATATCTTATGATAAGTTTCTTTTTCTGTGTGACTTATTTCACTTAGAATCATCATACCTGAATCCACTCATTTTGCTGCTACTTGTCTTATGACATTGATTTCATGGCTGAGGGACATTCCATCTTACGTAAGTACCACAATTTCTTGAACCATTTTTGTCTTTCCTTGGGTATTTAAGGTGTAGGAAAGTTGAGGTTTTTGTAAGCAGTGCAGCCCTAAATTTTGGGGTGGCTCTGTCTTATTGATTTTCAGTTTTCCCAAGGTATATTCCCTAGACTGGAAGTGCCCTTGGCTCTTTAGCTCTGTTGTGTACTTGTTTTAGGGAACACGATTCACTCCTCCAGAGAGGCAGTTGGCAATTTACATCCTGCCCATCAGCATAACAAGGCTCCCTGTTCTCCAGGGCCTGTCTTGCCTGTCTTGTTTTTACCCATTTTTTGGGTGTCCCTTTTGACCGGTGGGAAGTGATACTTCTTTGTAGTGCCGATTTGCATTACCCGTTTGCTTGCTTGTCCAAAAATGGCATATGCGTTTTCTCCTGAATATATTCACGTGAAAACCCATATGCCCTTTATGGCCATTTCCATAATTTTCAAAATTTTAATGCTTTTCCTGTGTTTAAAGGCGATTCCAATGTACCTCTTGAAATCTGTTTCATGCCATTCTGCCTCATTTTCCCTTCCACCTCGTGGCTTTCCCTCAACAGATTTTTCGAAGAGAGTAGTCCTTTAAAACTCTGCAGGTTAGTGAATTGCTGTGTCCCTGAGCTCCATTTTTCAACTCGCGTTTTTGTGAGATGACTGCAAATCAACCGTTTTGCTTCTGGACTTATACTGGTTCTGGGGGGCAGGCTGATACTTTGGTTAATTCCTCTTTGTGACGGGAATTTAGAGAGACATATGGCCGTCCAAATGCCTACAGCTACTCTCTCATTGGTTCTCTGTCTTCCCTTATATCCTCTGCACAATTTGCCAACTGTGCGAACCAGGAGGTTATAGGGGCTGACTTTCCAAGTTGGGTGATTGATAGTAAAGCAGTTGGAATGTCAAACTGGATCACAAGGAGAGAAAAAAGTAGTAGAGTTTTAGAAACCTTTCACCATCATTTGGTTTCCATTCTCTAGGTTCCCATACACGTTATAACTGTAGTGATATTCCCTTCTACCTGGAGAGTTGGGAACCATGGAATGGGTGGCAGGCATTATTGCTTTAAAGGGTCTGCATTTTTTCAACAAATCTCACCAATCCTCTCAGTCCCAAGTGACCAGCCTTATGCCACATCCAGCTGTCATTGTAGATAGGGTCATTCCAGGTTTCATCAGAACCCCTGAATGTATTGTGTAAGAATTTTACTGTTTTTATGTTTTGTTTTGAAATTAATTTTTATAGTGGGTTTGAGCTGATTCTCACTGCCATGTTTATATCGTCTAGACACACTTGGTTCCCTTACAGAGACATATCAATACATAGGTTTTAAAATTCTTACTAGTCAGATATATTTCTCTGCGGGGAATAGGGATGTTGAGTTCCATTCACTGAGGAAGGAGTAGGGCTTGTTTCTTTTGTTTTTGGATTATGGAATGTTACCTGTGCTAATATCAATCTTATGTTTTGTGCATCTCCCCACCTCTCTTTCCCCTTAAGCAAGCGTTAGATTGTTTTCTAAATCTGAGACTCTGTTCTCCTCCCTAAATCAGTTCATATGTAGCCATGTTTACATTCCCTTCATAAGTGATATCTTATGTCAGAATGCACCATGGCCGTTCTCATAATAATGCCCCATGTCCCATGTCATAACAATGCACCATGCCCTGGTTATCACACTGCTCCATGTCCCTTGTCATCACAATTCTCCACGTCCTTGTAATCACAAGGCTACATGACACTTCTCATCAAAATGTTACATGCTCTTGTCATCACAATTCTCCATCCACTTGACATTGCAATGCTCCATGCACTTGTCATCACAATGCTCCATGCACATGTCATCACAAAGCTCCATGCCCTTGTCAGCACAATGCTCCATGACACGTGTCATCACAATACTCCGTGACACCCGTCATCACAATGCTTCATTCCCCTTGTCATTTCAGTACTCCATGATGCTCGACATCACAATTACCCCAGGTCTTCTAATCACAATGCTCATTGGCCAATATCATCACAATGCTCCATGACCACTGTCATCACAACACTCCCTGACACCTGACAACACAATGATTTGGGACTCTTGTCATCACAATGTTCCATTCCCTAGTCATCACAATGCTCTATGACACCTGTCATCAAAATACTCCATGAACATTTTCAGCCCAATGTTCCATGACCCTTGTCATCACAATGATCCATTTCCTTGTCATCAGTATGCTCCATGACCACTGTTTTCACAATGCTCCGTGACGCTTATCATCACAGTGCTCCATGACCCCTGTCATCACAATGCTCCATGCCTTTGTCAGCAAAATGCTACAAGGCCTTGTCATTACAATGCTCTATGCGCTTGTCATCAAAATACTACATTACCATTGTCATCACATTCCTCCATGAACATTGGGATCACATTGATTCATGCCCTTGTCATCACAATGCTCCATGCTCCTTCAAAGCAAAATGATTCATGACCTCTGTCATCACAATGCTCCAATCCCTTGTGATCACAATGTTCCATAACACTTGTCATCAAAATGCTCCATGACACCTGACATCACAATGTTCCATAACACCTGTCATCAAAATGCTCCATGACCCTTTTCGTCCCAAAGCTCCAAGACCCCTGACATCACAATGTTCTATAACCCGTGCCATCAAAATATTCCATTACACTTTTCATCAAATTGCTGCATGACCTGGTCATCAAAATGCTCCCTGTCCTTCTCATCACAATGCATCATGCCCTTGTCATCAAAATGCTCCATGACTTGCCATCACAATGCTCCATGACCCTTGGCATCACAATGCTCCATGTCATTGTCATCACAATGCTCCATGAAACCTCTCATCACATTACTCAATGCCCTTGTCATCAGAAGGCTCCATGACACTTGTCATCATATTGCTCAATGCCCTTCTCATCACAATGCTCCATGCACTTGTCATTACAATCCTGCATGACCCATGTATCATAGTGTACTTTGCCCTTATCCTGACAATGCTTCATGCCCACTCTCATCACAATAATCCATGAAACATTTCAGACAAATGTTCCATGCCCTTCTCATCAAAATGCTCCATTACACCTGTCATAGCAATGCACCATGACCCCTGCCATCACAATGTTCCACGGCCTAGTCATCACAATGTTCCATGACACTTGTCATCACAATGCTCAATACCACAGAAA
Source organism: Mesoplodon mirus (assembly GCF_964341445.2). NCBI lineage: Eukaryota > Metazoa > Chordata > Mammalia > Artiodactyla > Ziphiidae > Mesoplodon > Mesoplodon mirus. The sequence goes on along the minus strand of NW_028295626.1, from coordinate 331,686 downwards.
TCACAATGCTCCATGCCCTTGTCATCACAATGCTCCATGACGCATGTCATCAGAATGTTCCATCGCCTTCTCATCACCATGCTCCATGCCCTTGTCATCACAATGCTCCAAGACCCTTGTAATCACAATGTTCCATGCCCCTTTTCATCTCAATGCTCCATGAACCCTGTCATCACAGTGCACCATGCCCATCATCATAATGCTTCAGGCTATTGTCATCACAATGGAATCAATATTCTCCATGACCTCTGTCATCATAATGCTCCAAACCCTTGTGATCACAATGTTCCATAACACTTATCATCACAACACCCCATGACGATCATCATCACAATTATCCATGGTCTCCTCATCACAATACTCCATGATCTTTGTCATCACAATGCTCAAAACAATTGTCATCACAATGCTCACTGACACTTGTCGTCAGTATGCTCCTTGAACCCTGTTATGACAAGGCTCCATGCTTTTTTCATCACAATGATCCATGCCCTTTTCATCACAATGCTCCAAGGTCCCTGTAATAACAATGCTCATTGCACTTGTCATCACAAAACTCCATGATGCATGTCATCAGAATGCTCCATGGCCTTCTCATCACAATGCTCCATGCCCTAGTCATCACAATGCTCCAAGACCCCTGTAATCACAATGCTCCATGCCCCTTTTCATCAGAATGCTCCATAACACTTGTCATCACAAGTCTCCATGCTCTTCTCATCACAATGCTCCAGGACCTTGTCATCACCATGCTCCATTCCGTTGTCATCACAATGTTCCATGACTGCAGTCATCACAATAATCCATGAACATTTTCAGCCCAGTGCTCCACGACCTACTCATCACAATGCTCCATGACCAATATCATCACAATTCTCCTTGACCACTGTCATCACAACACTCCATGGCAACTGACAACACAATGATCCGGGACTCTTGTCATCATATTGCTCCATTCCCTAGTCATCACAGTGCTCCATGACCCATGTCATCACAACACTCCATGAACATTGTCAGCCCAGTGCTCCATGACACTTGTCATCACAATGATCCATGCCCTTGTCATCCCAATGCTCCATGACCCCTGTATTCTCAATGCTCCGTGACGCTTGTCATCACAGTGCTCCATGACACCTGTCATCACAATGCTCCATGCCTTTGTCAGAAAAATGCTACATGACCCAGGCATTACAATGCTCTATGCGCTTGTCATCACAATACTCCATTTCAATTTTCAACACAATCCTCCATGAACCTTGGGATCACATTGCTTCATGCCCTTTTCATCACAATGCTCCATGCTCCTAGAAATCAAAATTATCCATGACCTCTGTCATCACAATGCTCAAAACCCTTGTGATCACAGTGTTCCATAACACGTGTCATCACAACGATCCATGATGCCTGTCATCACAATACTCCATGCCCTTTTCATCACAATGCTCCATGACCTTTCTCATCCCATTTCTCAATACACTTGTCATCATAATGCTCCCTGACACTTGTCATCAGAATGCTCCTTGAAACCTGTCACAAAAAGGCTCCATGCGTTTTTCATCACAATGCCCCATGCCGTTTTCATCACAATGCTCCATGCCATTGTCATCAAAATACTCCACAAGCTTGTCCTCAGAATGCTCCATGACCATTGTCATCACAATTCTCCATGCACTTGTCAGCACAATGCTCCCTGACCCTTGTCATCACAATGCTCCAAGCCATTGTCATCACAATGCTCCATAACCTTTGTCATCAGAATCCTTCATGACACTTGGCATCACAATGCTCCATGCCATTGTCATCACAATGGGCCATTACATATGTCATCACAATGCTCCCTCACACCTGTCTTCACAATACTGCATGACCTGGTCATCTCAATGCTCCATGCCCTTGTCATCACAATGCGCCATTCCAACTGTCATTGCAATAATCCATGAAACTTATTAGACCAATGTTGCATGCCCTTGTCCTCACAATGCTCCATGCCCTTGTTATCACAATGCTCCATGACCCCTGTCATCACAATTCTCCGTGATTCCAGTCATCACAATGCTTCATAACCTTTGTCATCACAATGGTCCATGCCCTCGTCATCAACAGTCTCTGTGACCTTTTTAACCACAATGCTCCATGAAATTTTCATCACAATGCTCTTTGACTCTTGTCATCACAATGCTCCTTGTGCTTGTCAGCACAATGCTCCATGACACATGTCATCACAGTGCACCATGCACTTGTCATCACAGTGCTCCACAATCTTGTCATCACAATGCTCCTTAAAATTTGTCATCACAATGCTCCATGCACTTCTCATCACAATGCACAACGCCCTTGCCTTCAAAATGCTCAATGACCTTTGTCATCACAAAGATCCTTGACATTTGGCATCACAATGCTCCATGTCATTGTCATCACAATGCTCCATGAACGCTCTCATCACATTGCTCCATGCCCTTGTCTTCAAAAAGCTCCATGACACTTGTCATCACAATGCTCCATGCTCCTTGAAATCAAAATGATCCATGACCTCTGTCATCACAATGCTCCAAACACTTTTGATCACAATGTTCCATAACACTTGTCATCACCACGCTCCATGGTGCCTGTCATCACAATACTACATGCACTTTTCATCACAATGCTCCATAACCTTTGTCATCACAATTCTCAATACCCTTGAAATCACAATGCTCCCTGACACTTGTCATCAGAATGCTCCTGGAACCCTGTCACGAAAAGGCTCCATGCATTTTTCAACACAATGCCCCATGCCGTTTTCATCACAATGCTCCACGCCACTGTCATCAAAATATTCCACAAGCTTGTCATGAGAATGTTCCATGACCCTTGTCATCACAATTCTCCATGCACTTGTCAGCACAATGTTCCCTGACCCTTGTCATCTCAAAGCTCCAAGCCACTGTCATCACAATGCACCATTACCTTTGTCATCAGAATCCTCCATGACACCTGGCATCACAATGCTCCAGGCCATTGTCACCACACTGCACCATTCCAACACTCATCACAATAATCCATGAAACTTATTAGACCAATGCTCCATGCCCTTTTCATCACAATGCTCCATGACCCTTGTCATCACAATGCTCCATGAACTTTTCATCACAATGCTCTTTGATCCTTGTCATCACAATGCTCTATGCCTTTCTCAGCACAATGCTCCATGACCATTGTCATCACAATGCTCCATGCGCATGTCAGCATGATGCTCCATGACACATGTCATCACAATGCACCATGCACTTTTCATCACAGTGCTCCACAATCTTGTCATCACAATGCTCCATAAAACTTGTCATTACAATGCTCCATGCACTTCTCATCAAAATGCTCTCTCACCACAGATATCACAATGTTACATCACTGTTCGTCACAATACTCCCTCACCCATGTTATCACAATGTTCCATGACTCCTGTCAGCACAATGCTACATGCACTTATCATCACAATGTTCGATGACCCCTGACATCACAATGCTCCATAACCCCTGTCATCAAAATTCTCCATGACCCTTTTTATCATAATGCTCCATGAACCCTGACATCACAATGTTCCATAACACCTGTCATCAAAATGTTCCATGACCCTTTTCCTCAAATTGCTCCATGACCCTCTCATCACAATGCTCCCTGCCCTCCTCATCACAATGCACAACGCCCTTGTCATCAAATGCTCCATGACATTTGTCATCACAAAGATCCATGACCCTTGGCATCACAATGCTCCATGTCATTGTCATCACAATGCTCCATGATCACTCTCCTCACATTGCTCCATGCATTTCTCATCACAAAGCTCCATGACACATGTCCTCAGAATGCTCCATGTCCTTCTCATCACAATGTTCCATGCCCTTGCTGTCACAATGCTCCATTACCCCAGTCATAAAAATTCTCCATGACCCCTCCCATCACGATGTTCCATGGACTTGTCATCACAAGGCTCCATGACCCTTCTCATCACAATGCTCCAAGACCCCTGTAATCACAATGCTCCATGCCCCTTTCCATCTCAATGATCCATGAACCCTGTCATCACAATGCACCATGCCCATCATCATAATGCTTCATGCTATTGTCATCACAATGAAATCAAACTGCTCCATGACCTCTGTCATAACAATGCTCCAAACCCTTTTGATCACAATGTTCCATAACACTTGTCATCACAGTGCCCCATGACGCTCGTCATCACAATTATCCATGGTCTTCTCATCACAATGCTCCATGACCTTTGTCATCACAATGCTCAATACACTTGTCATCAAAATGCTCCCTGACACTTGTTGTCTGTATGATCCTTGAACCCTCTCATGACAAGGCTCCATGCCTTTTTCATCACAATGATCCATGCCCTTTTCATCACAATGCTCCAAGACCCCTTTAAACACAATGCTCCATGGCCTTGTCATCACAAAGCTCAATGAAACATGTCTTCAGAATGCTCCTTGGCCTTCTCCTCACAATGCTCCATGCCCATGTCATCACAATGTTCCAAGATCCCTGTAATTACAATGGTCCATGAACTTTTTCATCAGTATGCTCCATGAGATTTGTTATCACAAGTCTCTATAGATTTCTCATCACAATGCTCCAGGACCATGTCATCACAATGCTTCACGACCTTGTTCTGAAAATTCTCAATGGCCCTTGTTCTCATAATGCTCCAGGCCCTAGTCATCACAATGCTCCATTATATTTGTCATCACAATCCTCCATTACATTTGGCATCACAATGCTCCCTGCCATTGTCATTGCAATGGACCATGACATATGTCATCACAATGCTCCCTGACACCAGTCTTCACAATACTCCATGACCTTCTCATCACAATGATCCATGCCCTTGTCATCACAATGCACCATGTCCACTGTCATCACAATAATCTATGAAACTTGTCAGACCAATGCTCCATGCCCCTGTCACCACAATGCTCCATGCCCTTGTCATCACAATGCTCCATGACCCCAGTCATCACAGTGCTCCGTGACTCCAGTCATCACAATGCTTCATAACATTTGTCATCACAATGGTCCATGCCCGCGTCATCACAAGGCTCTGTGACCTTTATAAACACAATGCTCCATGAACTTTTCATCACAATGCTCCGTGACACTTGTCATCAAAATGTTCCATGCCTTTGTCAGAAAAATTCTCCATGACCCTTGTCATCACAATGTTCTACGCACTTTTCATCACAACGGTCCACAAATTAGTCATGGTATTGCTCCATAAACTTTGTAATTACAACGCTCCATGCCCTTCTCATCACAATGCTCCATTCCCCTGTCATAACAATGGTACATGACCCCTGCCATCACAATATTCCACGGCCTTGTCAGCACAAGGCTCCATGACACTTGTCATCACAATGCTACAAGACCCCTGTAATTACAATTCTCCATGCCCTTGTCATCAAAAGCTCCATGACACATGCCATCAGAAAGTTCCATGGCCTTCTCATCAAAATGTTCCATGCCCTTGTCATCACAGTGCTCCAAGACCTCTGTAATCACAATGCTCCATGCCCCTTTTCATCTCAATGCTCCATGAACCCTGTCAGCACAATGCATAATGCCCATCATCATAATGCTTCCGGCTATTTTCTGCACAATGAAATCAGAATTCTCCTTGACCTGTGTCATCACAATGCTCCATGGCCCCTGTCATCACAATACTCCATGAACATTTTCAGCCCAATGCTCCATGACACTTGTCATCACAATGATCCATGCCCTTGTCATCCCAATGCTCCATGACCCCTTTATTCACAATGCTCCATGACTCTTGTCATCACAGTGCTCCATGACACCTGTCATCACAATGCTCCATGCCTTTGTCAGCAAAATGCTACATTACCTTGTCATTACAATGCTCTATGCGCTTGTCATCACAATACTCCATTACCATTGTCATCACAATCCTCCATGAAACTTGGGATCACATTGCTTCATGCTCTTGTCATCACAATGCTCCATGTTCCTTGAAATCAAAATGATCCATGACTTCTCTCATCACAATACTCCAAACCCTTGTGATCACAGTGTTCCATAACACTTGTCATCACAATGCTCCATGATGCCTGTCATCACAATACTCCATGACCTTTTCATCACAATGCTCCATGACCATTGTCATCAGAATGCTCCTTGAACCCTGTCACGAAAAGGCTCCATGCCTTTTTCATCACAATTCCCCATGCCATTTTAATCACAATGCTCTGTGACCATTGTCATCAAAATGCTCCATTCCTTTGTCTAAAAAATGTTCCATGACCCTTGTCATCACAATGTGCCATTCGCTTTTCATCAAAACGGTCCAGAAACTTGTCATTGCAATGCTCCATAATCTTTGTAATCACAATGCTCCATAAACATCTCATCAAAATGCTCTCTCACCAGAGATATCACAGTGTTCCATCACTAGTCGTCACAATACTCCCTCACCCCTGTAATCACAATATCCCATGACCTCTGTCATCACAATGCTACATCCCTTTATCATCACAATGTTCCATGACCCCTGACATCACAATATTCTATAACCCCTGTCATCAAAATGTTCCAATACACTTTTCATCATATTGCTGCATGTCACTGTCATCAAAATACCCCCTGCCCTTCTCATCACAATGCACCATGCACTTGTCAACAAAATCCTCCAATACCTTTGTCATCACAAAGCGCCGTGACCCTTGTCATCACAAAGCTCCATGACACTTGTCATCACAATGCTCGATGCCCTTCTCATCACAATGCCCCATGCCCTTGTCATTACAATCCTCCATGACCCATGTATCACAGTGTTCCATGCCCTAATCATCCCAATGCTCTATGCCCACTCTCATCACAATAATCCATGAAACAATTCAGACCAATGCTCCATGCCCTTCTCATCACAATGCTCCTTTACCTCTGTCATAACAATGCTCCCTGACACCTGCCATCACAATGTTCCACGGCCTTGTCATCAGAAGGCTCGAAGACACTTGTCATCACAGTGCTCCACGACCCCTCTAATCAAAATGCTCCATGCCCTTGTCATCAAAAAGCTCCATGACGCATGTCATCAGAATGTTCCATGGCCCTTTCATCACTATGATCCATGCCCTTGTCATCACAATGCTCCAAGACCCTTGTAATCAAAATGCTCCATGCGTGTATTCATCTCAAAGCACCATGAACCCTGCCATCACAATGGACCATGCCCATCATCATAATGCTTCAGGCTATTGTCATCACAATGAAATCAATATTCTCCATGACCTCTGTCCTCATAAAGCTCCAATCCCTTGTGGTCACAATGTTCCATAACACTTATCATCACAACACCCCATGACGCTCATCATCACAATTATCCATGGCCTTCTCATCACAATGCTCTATGACCTATGTCATCACAATTCTAAATACACTTGTCATCACAATGCTCACTGACACTTGTCATCAGTATGCTCCATTAACCCTGTCATGACACTTCTCCATGCCTTTTTCATCACAATGATCCATGCCCTTTTAATCATAATGCTCCAAGACCCCTGAAATCACAATGCTCCATGACCTTGTCATCACAAAGCTCAATGACGCATGTCATCAGAATTCTCCATGGCCTTCTCCTCACAATGCTCCATGCCCTTGTCATCACAATGCTCCTAGACGCCTATAATCACAATGCTCCATGTCCCTTTTCATCAGAATGCTCCATGAGACTTGTCATCACAAGTCTCCATTGTCCTCTCATCAAAGTGCTAAAGGAACTTGTCATCAAAATGCTCCATGATCCCTGTCATCACAATACTCCATGAATATTTTCAGCCCAATGCCCTATGACCTTCTCATCAAAATGCTCCATCACACCTGTCAGCACAATACTCCATGAACATTTTCAGCCCAATGCTCCATGACATTTGTCATCACAATGATCCATGCCCTTGTCATCACAATGCTCCATGACACCTGTATTCACAATGCTCCGTGACGCTTGTCATCACAGTGCTCCATGACACCTGTCATAACAATGTTCCATGCCTTTGTCAGCAAAATGCTACCTGACCTTGTCATTGCAATGCTCTATTCGCTTTTCATCACAATACTCCATTACCATTGTCATCACAGTCCTCCATGAACATTGGGATCACATTGCTTCATGCCCTTGTCATCACAATGCTCCATGCTCCTTGAAATCAAAATGCTTCATGACCTCTGTCATCACAATGCTCCAAACCCTTGTGATCACAATGTTCCATAACACTTGTCATCACAACGCTCCATGATGCCTGTCATCACAATACTCCATGCCCTTTTCATCACAATGCTCCATGACCTTTGTCATCACAATTCTCAATACACTTGTCATCACAATGCCTCATGCCTTTTTCATCAAAATGCTCCATGCCATTGTCATCAAAATACTCCACAAGCTTTTCATCAGAATACTCCATGACCCTTTTCATCACAATTCTCCATGCACCTGTCAGCACATTGCTCCCTGACCCTTGTCATCACAATGCTCCAAGCCATTGTCATCACAATGCTCCATTACCTTTCTCATCAGAATCCTCCATGACCCTTGTCATCACAATGCTCCAAGCCATTGTCATCACAATGCTCCATTAGCTTTCTCATCAGAATCCTCCATGACCCCTGTCATCACAATGCTACATCCCCTTATCATCACAATATTCCATAACCCCTGTCATCAAAATGCTCCATGACCCTTTTCATCCCAATGCTCTATGACACCTGGCATCACAATGTTCTATATCCCCTGTCATCAAAATATTCCATTACACTTTTCATCAAATTTCTGCATGACCCTGTCATCAAAATGCTCCCTGCCTTTCTGATCACAATGCACCACACACTTGTCAACAAAATGCTCCATGACCTTTGTCATCACAAAGCTCCATGACCCTTGGCATCACAATGCTCCATGTCATTGTCATCAGAATTCTGCATGAACACTCTCATCACATTGCTCCAAGCCCTTGTCATCACAAAGCTCCATGACACTTGTCATCACAATGCTCGAGGCCCTTCTAATCACAGTGCTTCATGCCCTTGTCATTACAATCCTCCATGACCCATATATCACAGTGTTCCATGCCCTTGTCATCACAATGCTCCATGCCCACTCTCATCACAATAATCCATGAAATATTTCACACCAATGCTCAATGCCCTTCTCATCACAATGCTCCATTACCTCTGTCATAACAATGCTCCATGACCCGTGCCATCACAATGTTCCACGGCCTTGTCATCACAAGTCTCCATGACCCTTGTCATCACAATGCACCAAGACCCATGTAATCACAAGGCTCCATGCGCTTGTCATCACAAAGCTCCGTGATGCATTTCATCAGAATGTTCCATGGCCTTCTCCTCACAATGCTCCATGCACTTGTCATCACAATGCTCCAAGACCCCTGTAATCACAGTGTTCCATGAGCCTTTTCATCTCAATGCTCCATGAACCCTGTCATCACAATGAACCATGCCCATCATCATGATGCTTCAGGCTATTGTCATCACAATGAACCATGCCCATCATCATGATGCTTCAGGCTATTGTCATCACAATGAAATCAATATTCTCCATGACCTCTGTCATCATAATGCTCCAAACCCTTGTGATCACAATGTTCCTTAACACTTATCATCACAACACACCATGACGCTCATCATCACAATTTTCCATGGTCTTCTCATCACAATGCTCCATTACCTTTGTCATCAGAATCCTCTATGACACATTGCATCACAATGCTCCATGCCATTGTCATCACAATGGGCCATTACATATGTCATCACAATGCTCCCTGACACCTGTCTTCACAATACTGTATGTCCTGGTCTTCACAATGCTCCATGCCCTTGTCATTCCAATGCGCCATTCCAACTCTCATCGCAATAATCCATGAAACTTATTATTCCAATGCTCCATGCCCTTGTCATCACAATGCTGCAATCCCTTATTATCACATTGTTCCATGACCCCTGTCATCACAGTGATCCGTGACTTCATTCATCACAATGATTCATGACCTTTATCATCTCAATGGTCCATGCCCTCGTCATCAACAGTCTCTGTGACCATTTTAACCACAATGCTCCATGAACTTTTCATCACAATGCTCTTTGACCCTTGTCATCACAATCCTATATGCCTTTCTCAGCACAATGCTCCATGACACTTGTCATCACAATGCTCCATGCGCTTGTCAGCACGATGCTCCATGACACATGTCATCAAAATGCACCATGCGCTTGTCATCACAGTGCTCCACAATCTTGTCCTCACAATGATCCATAAAACTTGTCATCACAATGCTCCATGCACTTCTCATCAAAATGCTCTCTCACCACTGATATCACAATGTTACATCACTATTCGTCACAATACTCACTCACCCCTGTCATCAAAATGTTCCATGACTCCTGTCATCACAATGCTACATGCACATATCATCACAATGTTCGATGGCCCCTGACATCACAATGTTCCATAAACCCTGCCATCAAAATGCTTCCAAAATCTTTTCATCAAAATGCTCCATCACCCCTGGCATCACAATGTTCCATAACACCTCTCATCAAAATATTCCATGACCATTTTCATCAAATTGCTCCATGACCCTGTCATCACAATGCTCCCTGCCCTTGTCCTCACAATGCACAACGTCCTTGTCTTCAAAATCCTCCATGACCTTTGTCATCACAAAGATCCATGACCCTTGGCATCACTATGCTCCATGTCATTGTCATCACAATGCTCCATGAACGCATTCATCACATTGCTCAATGCCATTGTCATCACAAAGCTCCATGACACATGTCATCAGAATGCTCCATGGCTTTCTCATCACAATCCTCCATGCCATTGCCATCACAATGTTCCATTACCCCTGTCATAACAATGCTCCATGACCCCTGCCATCACGATGTTCCATGGCCTTGTCATCACAAAGCTCCATGACCATTCTCATCACAATGCTCCTAGACCCCTGTAATCATAATGTTCCATGACCCCTCTCATCACAATGCTACATCCCCTTATCATCATAATGTTCCATGACCCCTGTCAACACAATGCTACATCCCCTTATCATCACAATGTTCTATAACCCCTGTCATCAAAATATTCCATTACAATTTTCATCAAATTGCTGCATGACACTGTCATCAAAATGCTCCCTGCCCTTCTCATCACAATGCACCACGCCCTTGTCATCAAAATGCTCCGTGACTTTTGTCATCACAAAGCTCCATGACCCTTGACATCACAATGCTCCATGTCATTGTCATCACAATGCTCCATGAACCCTCTCATCACATTGCTCCATGCCCTTGTCATCACAAAGCTCCATGACACTTGTCATCACAGTGCTCGATGCCCTTCTCATCACTATGCTCCATGCCCTTGTCATTACAATCCTCTATGATCATTGTATCACAGTGTTCCGTGCTCTTGTCATCACAATGCTCCATGCCCACTCTCATCACAATAATCCATGAAACATTTCACACCAATGCTTCCTGTCCTTCTCATCACAATGCTCCATTACAACTGTCATAACAATGTTCCATGACCCCTGACATCACAATGTTCCATGGCTTTGTCATTCACAAGGCTCCATGACACTTGTCATCACAATGTTCCAAGACCCCTGTAATCACAATGCTCCATGCCCTTGTCATCACAAAGCTCCATGACGCATGTCATTAGAATGTTCCATGGATTTCTCATCACAATGCTCCATGCCCTTGTCATCACAATGCTCCAAGACACATTTTTTCACAATGCTCCATGCCCCTTTTCATCTCAAAGCTCCATGAATCCTATCATCACAGTGCACCATGCCCATTATCATAATGCTTCAGGGTATTTTCATCATAATGAAATCAAAATGCTCCATAACCTCTTTCATCACAATGCTCCAAACCGTTGGGATCCCAATGTTCCATAACACTTCTCATCACAACAACCCATGATGCTCATAATCACAATTATCCATGGTCTTTTCATCACTATGCTCCATAAACTTTGTCATCACAATGCTCAATACACTTGTCATCACAATGCTCCCTGACACTGTCGTCAGTATGCTCCTTGAACACTGTCATGACAAGGCTCCATGCCTTTTTCATCACAATGTTCCATGCCCTTTTCATCACAATGCGCCAAGACATCTGTAATCACAATGCTCCATGCACTTGTCATCACAGTGCTCCATGACGCATTCATCAGAATGCTCCATGGCCTTCTCTTCACAATGCTCCATGCCCTTGTCATCACAATGCTCCAAGACCCCTGTAATCACAATGCTCCATGCCGCTTGTCATTATAGCGCTCCACGACGCTCGTCATCACAATTATCCGTGGTCTTCTCATCACAGTGCTCCACGGTCTTGCCATCACAATGCTGCATGCCCTGGTCATCACAATGCACTATGTTCCCTGTCATCACAATTCTCCACGTTCTGGGCATCACTATGTTCCATGACACTTCCCATCACAGTGTTAAATGCTTTGTCATCACAATACTCCACATGCTTGTCATCAGAATACTCCATGACCCTTGTCATCACAATGATCCATGAGCCCTGTCATCACAATGCTCCATGAGACGTATCATCACAATGCTCCATGCCCCTTGTCATTACAGTGCTCCATGTTGTTCGTCACCAGAATTATCCATGGTCTTCTCATCACAGTGCTCCACGGTCTTGCCATAACAATGCTCCATGCCCTGGTCATCGCAATGCTCCATGTCCCTTGTCATCACAATTCTCCACATCCTTGTCATCACAATGCTCCATGACAGTTCTCATCACAATGTTACATGCTCTTGTCATCACAATTCTCCATGCACTTGTTATCGCAATGCCCCATGACCCCTGTCATAGCAAGCTCCATTCATTTGTCATCACAATGCTTCACGACATTTTCATCAAAATTCTCAATGGCCGTTGTCATCACAATGCTCCATGCGCTTGTCATCACAAAGCTCCATGACACATGTCATCAGAATGTTCCATGGCCTTCTCATCAAAATGCTCCATGCCCTTTTCATTACAGTGCTCCAAGACCCCTTTAATCACAATGCTCCATGCCCCTTTTCATCTCAATGCTCCATGAACCCTGTCATCACAATGCATCATACCCTTCATCATAATGCTTCCGGCTATTGTCAGCACAATGAAATCAAAATTCTACATGACCTCGGTCATCACAATGCTCCATGACCCCTGTCATCACAATACTCCATGAACATTTTCAGCCCAATGCTCCATGACACTTTTCATCAAAATGATCCATGCCCTTTTCATCCCAATGCTCCATGACCCCTGTATTCACAATGCTCCGTGACGCTTGTCATCACAGTGCTCCATGACACCTGTCATCAAAATGATCCAAGGCTTTGTCAGCAAAATGCTACATGACCTTGTCATTACAATGCTCTATGCACTTGTCTTCACAATACTCCATTTCCATTGTCATCACAATCCTCCATGAACCTTGGGATCACATTGTTTCATGCTTTTGTCATCACAATTATCCATGTTCCTAGAAATCAAAATGATCCATGACCTCTGTCATCACAATGCTCCAAACACTTGTGATCACAATGTTCCATAAAACTTGTCATCACAACGCTCCATGATGCCTGTCATCACAATACTCCATGCCCTTTTCATCACAATGCTCCATGACCTTTGTCATCACAGTTCTCAATACACTTCTCATCACAATGCTCCCTGACACTTGTCGTCAGAATGCTCCTTGAACCCTGTCACGAAAAGGTTCCATGCCTTGTTCATCACAATGTCCCATGCCGTTTTCATCACAATGCCCCATGCCATTGTGATCAAAATACTCCACAAGCTTGTCATCAGAATGCTCCATGACCCTTGTCATCACAGTTATCCATGCACTTGTCAGCACAATGCTCCCTGACCCTTGTCATCACAATGCTCCAAGCCATTGCCATCACAATGCTCCATTACATTTGTCATCAGAATCCTCCATGACACTTGGCATCACAATGCTCCATGCCATTGTCATCACAATGGGCCATTACATATGTCATCACCATGCTCCCTGACACCTGGCTTCACAATACTGCATGACCTGGTCATCACAATGCTCCATGCCCTTTTCATCAGAATGCGCCATTCCAACTGTCATCACAATAATCCATGAAATTTATTAGACCAATGCTTCATGCCATTGTCATCACAATGCTCCATGCCCTTTTTATCACAATGCTCCATGACCCCTGTCATCACAATGCTCCGTGACTCCAGTCATCACAAAGATTCATGACATTTGTCATCACAATGGTCCATGCCCTCGTCATCAACAGTCTCTGTGACATTTTTAACCACAATGCTCCATGAACTTTTCATCACAATGCTCTTTGACCCTTGTTATCACAATGCTCTATGCCTTTCTCAGCACAATGCTCCATGACCCTTGTCATCACAATGCTCCATGCGCTTGTCAGCACGATGCTCCATGACACATGCCATCACAATGCACCATGGGCTTGTCATCACAGTGCTCCACAATCTTGTCATCACAATGCTCCATAAACCTTGTCATCACAATGATCCATGCAATTCTCATCGAAATGCTCTCTCACCACTGATATAACAATGTTACATCACTATTCGTCACAATACTCCCTCACCCCTGTCATCACAATATTCCATGACTCCTGTCATCACAATGCTACATGCACTTATCATCACAATATACGATGACCCCTGACATCACAATGTTCCATAACCCCGTCATCAAATTGCTCCGTGACCATTTTCATCAAAATGTTCCATGACCCCTGACATCACAATGTTCCATATCCCCTGTCATCAAAATGTTCCATGACCCTTTTCATCAAATTGCTCCATGACCCTGTCATCGCTATGCTCCCTGCCCTTCTCATCACAATGCACAACGCCTTTGTCATCAAAATGCTCCATGACCTTTGTCATCACAAAGATCCATGACCCTTGGCATAACAATGTTCCATGTCATTCTCATCACAATGCTACATGAACGCTCTCATCACATTGCTCCATGCACTTTTCATCACAAAGATCCATGAAACATGTCATCAGAATGCTCCATGGCCTTCTCTTCACAATGCTCCATGCCCTTGCCATCACAATGCACCATGTCCACTGTCATCAGAATAATCTATGAAACTTGTCAGACCAATGCTCCATGACCCTGTCATCACAATACTCCATGCCCTTGTCATCACAATGCTCCATGACCCATGTCATCACAATGCTCCGTGACTCCAGTCATCACAAAGCTTCATAATGTTTGTCATCACAATGGTCCATGCCCGCGTCATCACAAGGCTCTGTGACCTTTGTAACCACAATGCTCCATGAACATTTCATGACAATGCTCCGTGACCCTTGTCATCACAATGCTCCATGCCTTTGTAAGAACAATACTCAATGACCCTTGTCATCACACTGTGCCACATTCTTTTCATCACTACGGTCCACAACCTTGTCATTGCTATGCTCCATAAAACTTGAAATCACAATGCTCCATGCACTTTTCATCCAAATGCTCTCTCACCAGAGATATCACAATGTTCCATCCCTAGTCATCACAATACTCCCTCACCCCGGTAATCACAATGTTCCATGACCCCTGTCATCACAAAGCTCCATCCCCTTATTATCACAATGTTCCATAACCCCTGTCATCAAAATGCTCCATGACCCTTTTCATCCCAAAGCTCCATGATCCCTGGCATCACAATGTTCTATAACCCCTGTCATCAAAATGTTCCATTACAATTTTCATCAAATTGCTGCATGACACTCTCATCAAAATTATCCCTGCCCTTCTCATAACAATGCACCACGCCCTTGTCATCAAAATGCTCCGTGACTTTTGTCATCACAAAGCTCCATGACCCTTGACATCACAATGCTCCATGTCATTGTGATCACAATGCTCCATGAACCCTCTCATCATATTGCTCTTGCACTTGTCATCACAAAGCTCCATGACACTTGTCTTCACAATGCTCGATGCCCTTCTCATCACAATGCTCCATGCCCTTGTCATTAAAATCCTCTATGATCATTGTATCACAGTGTTCCGTGCTCTTGTCATCACAATGCTCCATGCCCACTCTCATCACAATAATCCATGAAATATTTCACACCAATGCTTCCTGTCCTTCTCATCACAATGCTCCATTACACCTTTCATAACAATGTTCCATGACCCCTGCCATCACAATGTTCCACGGCCTTGTCATTCACAAGGCTTCATGACACTTGTCATCACAATGTTACAAGACCCCTGTAATCACAATGCTCCATGCCCTTGTCATCAAAAAGCTCCATGACGCATGTCATTAGAATGTTCCATGGATTTCTCATCACAATGCTCCATGCCCTTGTCCTCACAATGCTCCAAGACACTTTTTAACACAATGCTCCATCCCCCTTTTCATCTCAAAGCTCCATGAATCCTATCATCACAATGCACCATGCCCATTATCATAATGCTTCAGGGTATTTTCATCACAATGAAATCCAAATGCTCCATGACCTCTGTCATCACAATGCTCCAAACCGTTGGGATCACAATGTTCCATAACACTTCTCATCACAACAACCCATGATGCTCATAATCACAATTATCCATTGTCTTCTCATCACTATGCTCCATAAACTTTGTCATCACAATGCTCAATACACTTGTCATCACAATGCTCCCTGACACTTGTCGTCAGTATGCTCCTTGAACACTGTCATGACAAGGCTCCATGCCTTTTTCATCACAATGATCCATGCCCTTTTCATCACAATGCTCCAAGACACCTGTAATCACAATGCTCCATGCACTTGTCATCACAGTGCTCCATGACGCATTCATCAGAATGCTCCATGGCCTTCTCTTCACAATGCTCCATGCCCTTGTCATCACAATGCTCCAAGACCCGTGTAATCACAATGCTCCATGCCGCTTGTCATTATAGCACTCCATGACGCTCGTCATCACAATTATCCATGGTCTTCTCATCACAGTGCTCCACGGTCTTGCCATCACAGTGCTCCATGCCCTGGTCATCACAATGCTCTATGTTCCCTGTCATCACAATTCTCCACGTTCTTGGCATCACTATGTTCCATGACACTTCCCATCACAGTGTTAAATGCTTTGTCATCACAATACTCCACAAGCTTGTCATCAGAATACTCCATGACACTTGTCATCACAATGATCCATGACCCCTGTCATCACAATGCTCCATGAGACGTATCATCACAATGCTACATGCCCTTTCTCATTACAGTGCTCCATGATGCTCGTCACCAGAATTATCCATGGTCTTCTCATCACAGTGCTCCACGGTCTTGCCATAACAATGCTCCATGCCCTGGTCATCACAATGCTCCATGTCCATTGTCATAACAATTCTCCACGTCCTTGTCATCACAGTGCTCCATAACAGTTCTCATCACAATGTTACATGCTCTTGTCATCACAATTCTCCATGCACTTGTCATCGCAATGCCCCATGACCCCTGTCATAGCAAGCTCCATTCCTTTGTCATCACAATGCTTCACAAATTTTTCATCAAAATTCTCAAAGGCCGTTGTCATCACAATGCTCCATGCCCTTGTCATCACATTGCTCCATGACCCTTGTCATCTCAATGCTCCAAGCCCTTGTCGTCACAGTGCTCCATTACCTTTGTCATCACAATCCTCCATAACACTTGGCATCACAATGCTCCATGTCATTGTCATCACAATGGAACAAGAAATATGCCATCACAATGCTCCCTGACACCTGTCTTCACAATACTCCATGACCTTGTCATCACAATGCTCCATTCCCTTGTCATCACAATGTGCCATGCCCACTGTCAACACAATTATCCATGAAACTTGTCAGACCAATGCTTCATGCTCCTGTCATCACAATGCTACATGACCCCAGTCATCACAATGCTCTGTGTGTCCCATCATCACAAGGCTCCATGACCTGTGTCACCACAAATGTCAATGTCCTCATCATCACAAGGCTCTGTGAAATGTGTCACCACAATGCTCCATGAACTTTTCATCACAATGCTCAATGTCATTGTCATCAAAATGCTCCATGAACGCTCTCATCACATTGCTCCATGCCCTTGTCATCACAAAGCTCCATGACGCATGTCATCAGAATGCTCCATGGCCTTCTCATCACAATGTTCCATGCCCTTGCCATCACAATTCAAAATAACCCCTGTCATAACAATGCTCCATGACCCCTGCCATCACGATGTTTCATGGCCTTGTCATCACAAGGCTCCATGCCCTTGTCATCACAATGCTCCAAGACCCCTGTAATCAAAATGCTCCATTCCCCTTTTCATCTCAATGCTACATGAACCCTGTCATCACAATGCACCATGCCCATCATCAAAATGCTTCATGCTATTGTCATTTCAATGAAATCAAAATGCTCCATGACCTCTGTCATCACAATGCTACAAATCCTTGTGATCAAAATGTTCCATAACACTTATCATCACAACGCCCCATGACGCTCGTCATCACAGTTATCCATGGTCTTCACATCACAATGCTCCATGACCTTTGTCATCACAATGCTCAATACACTTGTCATCACAATGCTCCGTGACACTTGTCGTCAGTATGCTCCCTTAACCCTGTCATGACAAGGCTCCATGCATTTTTCATCACAATGTTCCATGCCCTTGTCTTCAAAAGCTCCATGATGCATGTCATCCAAACGCTCCATGGCCATCTCATCCCAATGCCCCATGCCGTTGTCATCACTATGCCCCAAGACCCCTGTAATCACAATGCTCCATGCCCCTTTTCATCAGAATATTCCATGAGACTTGTCATCACATGTCTCCATAGTCTTCTCATCACAATGCTCCAGTACCTTGTCATCACAAGCCTCCATGGCCCCTGTCATCACAATACTCCATGAAAGTTTTCAGCCCAATGCTACTTGACCTTCTCATCACAATGCTCCATGACCCCTGTCATCACAATTCTCCATGACTCCTATCATCACAATGATCCATGAAACCTGACAACACAATGATCCGGGACTCTTGTCATCAAAATGCTCCATGCCCTTGTCATCCCAATGCTCCATGACCCCTGTAATCACAATGCTCCG
Source organism: Mesoplodon mirus (assembly GCF_964341445.2). NCBI lineage: Eukaryota > Metazoa > Chordata > Mammalia > Artiodactyla > Ziphiidae > Mesoplodon > Mesoplodon mirus. The sequence goes on along the minus strand of NW_028295626.1, from coordinate 312,466 downwards.
TGACACTTGTCATCAGAATGCTCCATGAAACTTGTCATCACAATGCTCCATGCCTTTGTCAGCAATATGCTACATAATCTTGTCATCAAAATGCTCCATGCGCTTGTCATCATAATCCTTCATGACACTTTGGATCATATTGCTTCATGCCCTTGTCATCTCCCTCTTGCCTTTCTGGTTTTTACAGATTTTCAGATGTCCCTTTTGACCCGTGGGAAGTGACAATTCTTTGTAGTGTGGATTTGCATTGTGCGCTTGCTTGATTGTCCAAAAAGGTCGTATGCGTTTTCTCCTGAATATATTCAGGAGAAAAAGCATACGCCCTTTTTGGCCAATTGCATCATTGTCGAAGTTGTGATGCTTTTCCTGTGCTTTAAAGGTGATTCCTATTTACCTCTTGAAATATGTTTTGTGCAATTCTGCTTCATTTTCAAGTCAGCTTCGTGGCCTTCCCTCAACTGATTTTTGGAAGACAGTAGTCCTTTATAACTGTAGGTTTGTGAATTGCTGTCCCCGTGAGCTACAATTTTCAAATCCCATTTTTGGGAGCTGACCGCAAATCCACAATTTTGCTTCAGGACCTATACTTGTTCCAGGGGTGGATATACTGTTCCCTGCGGGTGGCTGAGGCTTTGGTTAATTCTTCTTCCTGACGGGAATTTCGAGTGACATGTGCCCGTCCAAATGCCTACATCTACTCTCTGATTGGTTCTCCCTCTTCCCTTTCATCCTCTGCACAATTAGCAAACTGTGTGAACAAGGAGGTTATAGGGGCTGGCTCTCCTAAGTTGGGAGATTGATAGTAAAGCAGTTGGAATGCCAAACTGGAGCACAAGGAGAGGAAAAATTAGGAGACTTTTAGAAATCTTTCACCATCACAGGGTGTCCATTCTCTAGGTTTCCCATACATGTTATAACTGTAGTGATATTCCCTACTACCTGGAGATTTGGGATCCATGGAATCGTGGCATGCATTACTACTTTAAAGGGTCTGCATTTTCTCTCCCAATCTCACCAGTCCTCTCAGTCCCAAGTGTCCAGCCTTATGTCTCATCCAGCTGTCTTTGCAGATACGGTCATTCCCGGTTTCATCAGAACCCCTGAAGGAATTGTGTAAGAATTTCGCTGTTTTTTTCTTTGTTTTTGTAATTCATTTTTATACTGCGGTTGAGCTGATTTTCACTGACGTGTTTATGCCAGTCTAGACACATTGATTCCCTTATGTAGACAAATCAATACATAGGTTTTAAGATTCTCACTAGTCAGATATATTCCTCTGTGTGGAATAGGGGGTTTGAGTCCCGTTCACTGAGTAAGGGGTAGGTCTCGTCTATTCTCTATTTGGTTTATGGAATGGTACCTGTGCTAATATCAAACTCTGGTTTTATGCATCACCCCACCTCTCCTATACCATTAAACAGGTATAAGAGTGTTTTCTAAATGTGAGACTCTCTTCTCTTTCTTAATTCAGTTCATGTGTTGTGATGTTGACATTCCCTCTGTAAGTGATATCTTATGAATAGATTCTTTTTCTGTGTGACTAATTTCACTTAGAATCATCATACCTAAATCCAATCTTTATGCTGCTACTGGCCTTATGACATTGATTCCACGTCTGAGTGATATTCCGTTGTACAAAATTACCACAAGTAATTTAGGCATTTCTGTTTTTCCTGGGATATTTTAGGTGTACCGAATTTGAGGTTCTTGTATGCAGAGCAGCCCTAAACTTTGTGGTGCCTGTGTCTTGTTGATATTTACTCTTCCCAAGTTATATGTCCGTGAGTTGAAGTCCCCTTTGTTCGGGGGCTTTGTATTTTAGATGTTTTAGGAAACAGCATACACTTCTTCAGAGTAGCTCTTGGATATTTATACCCCACCCATCAGCGTGACTAGTCTCCCTGTTCTCCATGGCCTCTCCAGCATTTCTGGTTTGTACACATTTTTTGGATGGCCTTTCTGAGCAGTGGAAATTGAGACTTCTTTGTTGTGCGGATTTGCATTTCCCGCTTGGTTGGTTGGCCAAAAACTCTGTATGTGTTTTTTGCCTGAAGATATTCACGAAAAAAAGGCATACACCCTTTTGCCCAACTACATCATTTTAGAAATTCTGCTGCTTTTCATATGCTTTAAATGTGAGTACAATCTACCTTTTGAAATCTGATTCCTGCAATTCTGCCTCTCATTAAGATCCTCTTCGTTGCCTTACCTGAATATATTTTTGGACGTTGGTTATCATTTATATCTTTGCAGGTCTTTGAATTGTCTGCTCCTGAGCTCCATTTTGCAACTCGCTTTTTTTGTGAGCTGGCCGCCAAACCATTGGATTGATTCTGGCCCTATTCTGGTTCTGAGGAGGCAGGCTGAGCCTTTGGTTAATTCTTCTTCTAATGGGAAATTAGAGTGACATGTGCCTGTCAAAAATCCTACAGCTAATCTCTCATTGGTTTCCCCCTTCCCATTTATCCTCTGCAAAAATTGCAAACTGTGTGAAACAGGAGGTTAAATGTGCTGATTCTCAAAGTGGGGATATTTTTAGTAATGTGGCTGGAATGGCGAACCCCAGCACCAGGAGATCAAAAATGAGGTGCACTTTAGACACCTTTCCTGAGCACACGGTGTACATTCATCTCGGTTTCGCAGGCATGTTTTCGCTGTCAGAAGATTCCCTTGAACCTGCCGATTTGGGACCCATGGAATGGGTACCAGGCAGTATTACTTTAAAAGGTCTGCATTTCCTCACCCAGCCTCTCTAACATCTCTTAGCCTGCATAGCTTCCAGCCTTATATATCATCCTGCTGTGGGTCTACATGTGTTCAATCCATGTTACATCGTAGCCCTTCAACAAAAGTTGTAAGAATTTTTGTCTGTCTTACCGTTTTTATAAATATTTTTAAATTTATTTTTATATTGGTTACAGCTGATTTTCAAAGCTCTGTTTTTTGCTGCTGTACATCCACTTGATTCATGTACTGTGAGACAACAATACATTCTTTTTCAGATGCTTACGAGTCATATGTATTATTGTCCAGTGACTTGAGTGGGCTGAGTGCAGTTCTTTGAGGTACCGTGTAGGCCTTGTCAGTTATTCAATTTGGTACTTGGAATGGTATCTTTGCTAATTTCAACCTCCTGGATAATACCTCACCATTCCCCACCTTTCCCATTTAGCAGCCTTATGTCTATTTTCTACATATTTGACTATGTTTCTGTTTTGTAGTTTATTTCATGTGTAGCCATTTTTGATTCCACCTTTAAGTGACATCTTATGATATGTGTCTTTTTCTTTCTGACATGTGTCACTTAGAATGATCGTATGTAACTCCTCCAGAGTTGTTCCAACTGGCCTTATTTCATTGATTTCAGGATGAGTAATATTCCACTCTACATAAGTAACCATCTCTTTTATCCATTTTATCCTTCCAGGGACATTTAGGTTATATCCAAGTGGAGGCCCTTTTTATCAGAGAGGTGGTAAACGTTGTGGTGCCTGTTTACTGTCCATTTTTGTTTTTCCCAAGGTATACGCCCATGAGTGCAAGTGCCCTATGCTCTGTAGCTCATCTTTTAGATGTTTTAGAAAACACAATACACTTCTCCTGAGTGGCCGTTGGCAAATTACATTTCCACTATCAGCCTCACAGGGCTCCCTTTTCTCCTCGCCCTGTCCTGCATTTCTGGTGTTTACACTTTATGTGGATGGCCCTTCTGACTGATGTGAAGTGATACATTTTGTAGTATTGATTTCCAGTGCCCACCTGTTTTGTTGGATAAAACGTGTGTATGGCCTTTACTTGAATATATTCAGAAAAAATGCATACGCCCTTTTGTGCCAACTGCATCATTGGCGATACTGAGCCCATTTTCTTGTGCTTTAATGGGGAGTCCTTTCTACCTCTTCAAATCTGTTTCCTGCCACTCTCCCTTGCTTACAAGTCCTTTTCTGTGACTTACCTTAAGACATTTTTCGACGATAGATATTTTCAACTCTGCAGTTTCATGAATTTTAGTGCCCCTGAGTTCCATTTTTCAACTTGTGTTTTTGGAAACTGGACACAAAACAGCGGGATTTCCTCTAGACCTATTCTCTTTCCGTGGGCAATTCTAGCCTTTGATGAATTTGTCTTCCAGATTGGAAATTAGAGTGGCATGTGCCTGTCCGAACACCTAAGACTTGTCTCTAAATTTTTCTCATCTTTCCGCTTCATCCTCTGGACAAATTCCAAACTGTGTGCAACAGGATGTTGACGGTGCTGATATCCCCAAGTGAGGAGATTGTTAGGAAAGATGCTGGAGGGGTGAACCCGAGCACCAGGCGATGAGGAGAAGAGGTGTCTTTTCCAAACTCTTTCCGATCAAACGGTGTACCATCCTCTAGGTGTGACAGGCATGTTTTAGCTGTAGGAAGGGTCCCGTGCATGGAAGGAGAACACCAGGGATTTTTCCAAATAAGTGCCTCCCCGTACCCCAAACTGGGGAATTTTTAAGCTACAGCTACACATATGTCCATTAAGGGCCTTGGGAAATAGGCAGAGCCCAAACTTTAGATGATTGAAATCTTCAGGGTCAGAAGCGTTCACCATCGGCCTTGCTTAGGTTACATTTTATCTGTCATTGATAGATGATGTCAATAAAAATATCTATTCTTTTTTCAGATTATTTCCCCTTATAGGTTATTGCAAAATATTCAGAGTAGTTCCCTGTGCTATACAGTTGTTCCTTGTGAATGATCTATTTTATACATAGAAGTGTGTATGTGTTAATCCCAAACTGTTAATTTATCCCTTGTCCTACCTTTCCCCTTTGGTAATAATAAATTATAAGATTTTATACTTCTCAGAAATGGGGGAGCTGAAAGAGAGGTATCCTTTTCAATGGAAAAGCTTTCAAAACAAGATTGAAGCTTCAGCCAAGAGTATTTGATGTACATCCATGGAAATAAATCACTTCATTTCTCTAATGTTGACCTGACAAATAAGACAGACGTCTTCACTGAACTTGCTTATAGTAAAGTGATGGAAATATCAAAGGTAAGTCTTAGAAACATCTTATTTTACCCGAGCATTATACACTGCTCTATGTTAACTACAGTTTGGCTCACACATCTGTTCATTGAAGTTACAATGATCTCAATTTCTCTTACTGATCCTCCAGAGTGGACCCCAACAGGAGTCCCCGTGCCCAGTGTCATTGGAGCCAACAGATCAAGACTGAGTTTGGTTCAGAAGCAAAGGAAACATTATTTTGAAAACAGAATGGAGAGGTGAGAGCGTGCAGTCCCCCACGGGCTGTGGGCTGGGCTGCTGTGTAGGGATCCCGGCAGCGTCAGTGGGATGGAGGGGATGGAGCTCTCGAGGGCTGGGTTGGCTGCAGCTCAGGCTCTATGCCGTGGAGTCTGCATGGGACCCCTCTAGCTGAGGTGTCGACCCAGCCACTCTGCACTAGGAAATCGGGTCTGAAGTGCCGGGTGTGGGACCTCTGCATGCGGAACCCTAGGAGCACGTGAAATTAGACAAAGCACAAAGGAAAAAACAGGTTAGACTTTATTTTATTGCCCAGGTTCTCTTTTTATCTCACAGGAATTTTTAATGAACGTTGCCAGAGACGAATACCTCCTCTGCTTTTTGTTCCGTTCCTCATTCTTGGGGTGTTGAGGGTGCAGACCCCTCTTTTGTAACTGCTTCATGCTGTGGAGGCAGCCCTGATACCTGGGAGGAGGGGCAAAACGTCTCCCCACCAGCCTCCAGGTGAGGTTGATTGTCCCAAGGCCTCCTGCCTCACTTCCCGTATGCCTGATCACCAGCATTGGATGTGTTGTAGATTCTAATGGCCTTTAAGTGTCCAGGAAAGAGATGCGCAGAGATGCTGAGGTGGCAGGTTTCACCCCACCCCACATTTGTTCGGCGACCTTAGGCTGACGGTTTTTGCCAGCCTAGATGCTCTGACCAGTAGTCTGTGCTTTCTTTAATTAGGTCCCTGAATTAATGTACAAACAGCACCATGTGTCAGAGCCCTGCCCGCGCAACTCCCAGACAGTCCAGGGTCAGTGGTGATCCAGGACCATGACCTCCACTGAGTCAACGGCATTTAGAAGTAGCCAGCAGTCCAGCCGGTCATATTGGTCAACATCACTGCGGTGTCTGTAGGGTTTTCTATGGTGAAAGCGTGATATACGTTTCCCCCGCCAAGCTTATTAGCTCCCCTCTGGGTGCAGTAAGTCCTGCAAGCAGTAGTCTGCTCTTCCGGGGCACAGTCTTGTTGTTTTCTGAGAGAAACTCCAGGTCAAGTGATGGTCACACCAGTCATCTTGGGGCCCCGTGGCCCCCGTTTTTCTCTCTGGAGGTGGAGTTGGAGGGCCTCCTCACTCGATGTCAGTGTGTCCACAGAGCGACACCTGCAACTTCAGGGCATGATGGGTGGTTAGGATCACGACGTGGGGTCCTTTTCCCTTAGGAGGGAGCTGGCCTTGTGGGCTGCTGATTTCTAGCTTTTTAGATACCCCAGTATCCTGGCCTGATGAGTCGGTGGGCAAAGCCCTTGGTGACCATAGTTTATCATACCTGAAGGGCATTCTTGTGTTGCTCCATTTCAAGTGGTCCCAGTTTTTGCACTAAGTCTCCAAGGGCAATTAACCTTTGACCGGGTATGTAAAGGTCAAAGGGTTTAGCTAAATTAGGGAGTTCCTGGGCAAGGGTCTAAATTGACTGCTCTTTCCATTCTTGAAAGGCTGCTTCTGGATTCTATTCAAAAAGATCATCATCTTTTCGTGTCAGTGTTTCAGGTAGAGGCCCAGCTATCAGACTGTAGTTAGGGATCCAGATGCAGAAAACCTTGGCCTCCCCAGGAACCCCTAAGCTGTCTTCTAGTTTTAGAAGAGGTAAGGCTACAAATGGCTTCTTCCCTATCCTGGGATGCGTTTCTCCAAATATCTGTGAGAATGAAGCACAGGCATGTCACCTGAGCCTGGGATATTTGAGCCTTTTTCTTGGACACCTTCTATCCTTTCTTGGCTAGGTAGTTCAGAGGCGTCTTTAGTAGGCCTGGCGATCAGAATGTCATCTGCATATTGAAGGAGGGTTCCCTTTTACAGAGGTAGAACTTTTAGGTCTTTAGAGGACATTTCCCCAATGATGGTGTGGGGATTTTTGAACCATTGGGGCAGGACGGCCCAGCATTATTGCTCGTGTTGCATGTTGTGTCCTGCCACTCACAAGCCAAAAATTCTTGTGACTCTGAGATGAATGGAATACAGAAGAAGGCATCATTGAAGTGTAATACAGAATGTCATGGCCTGGTGGATGGTAGAATGAGCAGCAGGGTGTAGGAAATATGAGCTACTGGATGTATATCCTCGGTGGCTTCACTGACTGTCCTGATATCCTTTACCAGGTCTCCAGCAGCCCATGGGGCTCTCGTGGTCAGGCCAATCCCAGGATATGGAGCTCACCTGGGCTGCACCACCCATCCCGACAGCCCACGGGGCTCTCGTGTTCAAGTCCCTCCCAGGGTATGGAGCTCACCTGTGCAGCTACCCAGCAGCCCATGGGGCTCTCCTAGTCAGGCCCTTCCCAGGATACAGAACTCCCCTGGGCAGGTACCCCAGCAGGGCTGGACACACAGGAACTGTGCACATAGCCCACCTTGCAGAGAACCCCCAGCTCACCTGTCGCTCATAGCTGACACAGAACACCTCAGAGCAGGACTTGAACTAACAAACAGCAGCTCTGACAGGTCTGTGACCCTGGCTATCACTCTGTGCAGCCTCTCTCTGCCTGGTCTTCCAGACACTTCCACTGCAGCAAGGGCACCAGGCCTCTGTCTCCACCCACCATCACTCCTCTCCCTGACTCCTGGGTTCCTCTCATTAGGATACGGTCTTCTTGAAGTTGTTTTCCACTCATGGACCAGATAAAATGATAAGAAAACAAGCGGCAGCTGCAGCCCCTTGTCTAGCCTGACTCTCAAGGGCCCACACCTGTTCCTTGGGCCTGGCCCGTTTAGCAAGATTCATTTTCTGCAACTGTGAGCCCCTGAGGGGTGAGGATTGGCTGATTTGGGCAGCCTGACACTTCCTGCCAACCCTCCCCAGGTGTGTCTGGATTGAGGTCAATGTAAACACCTCACCAGTCAGCAAGAGCCCCTGTAGCTGTGCCTGACGCCATATTCTCTGCCCCGTCAGCACTGTCGGGGCTGGGGTGGTGGTAGGGATTGAGGGGCCGTGGCTTTATGGGTGGCCCAATGTGAGTGGGGCTCTGCTGGACTTTTCGCAGGAGTTGCTAGGCTGCCACCTGCTAAAGAAGAGGATGTGTCATCCATACCTGCCACTGGATTTTCTCCCCAGGCAGAGGTGAGGAAGTAAAAAAGCAGTGTGGGCCATGGCAGGAGGGGTATCTCAGGCAGGGAAATGGAAAGCTTCCAGAAGGTCATCTGGGGCCCGGACCATCCTGGCTGGCCTGCAGGCACCAAGTCGGCCTGCGTGCTGTCTCTGGTGTGGCTCCACAGCCCTTCCTCTAGGCTTGCAAGTACTTGTACATATCCAGGTGTTTTACCTGGAAAGGGTGGGAAGAGTTCAGCTGCAGCAGAACTGGGGCTCAGCTTACATTTACTCACAGACGCCTCAAAACAGTCCCCCAGCTTTGCAATGAGGATGCTCCTTGTGGGGGGGAGTGCTGCTGACTGCATGGGAGACGATTTCCCACCTCTGACCAACTTAAGAATTTTTTACCACTGGAGCAAGTGCCCTGATACGATTTTCCTCTGTATCACTGGTGGGTTCTGTTTTTTTTTTTTTTATTTTTTTCTTTTTGGTTCAAGGTAGATTTTATTTATTCCTCTTTTTTTTAATTTTGGAGATATAAACATGGAAATAATGCATTAATATAAAGACGTCTATGTGAAGGGAAAAACTGTTTTTCTGTTTTATTTTATTAAATGTTATTTATTTATTTTTATTTTTTTAAAATTTATTTCTTTTATACAGCAGGTTCTTATTGGATATCTATTTTATACATATAAGTGTGCACATGTGAATCCTAGTCTCCCAATTCATCCCAGCACCACCCTCACATGGTGTACCCCCCTTGGTGTCCATGTTTGTTCTCTACATCTGTGTCTCTATCTCTGCCCTGCAAACCGGTTCATCTGTACCATTTTTCTAGGTTCCACATATATGCATTAATATACAATATTTGTTTTTCTTTTTCTGACTTACTTCACTCCGTATGACAGTCTCTAGATCCATCAAGGTCTCTACAGATGACCCAATTTCATTCCTATGTATGGCTGAGTAACATTCCATTGTATATATGTACCATGTCTTTATCCATTCGTCTGTCTGTGGTCACTTAGGTTGCTTTCATTACCTGGCTATTGTAAATAGTGCTGCAATGAACATTGTGGTGAATGTGTCTTTTTGATTTATGGTTTTCTCTGGGTATATGCCCAGTAGTGGGATTGCTGGATTATATGGTAATTCTATTTTTAGTTTTCTAAGGAACCTCCATACTGTTCTCCATAGAGACTGTATCGATTTACATACCCAACAATAGTGGAAGAAGGTTCCTTTTCTCCACACCCTCTCCAGCATTTGTTGTTTGTAGATTTTCTGATGATGTGATGTGATGCCTCATTGTAATTTCAATTTCCATTTCTCTAATAATTAGTGATGTTGAGCAGATTTTCATGTGCGTACTGGCCATCTCTATGTCTTCTTGGAAGAAATATCTATTTAGATCTTCTTCCATTTTTGTATTGGGTTGTTTGTTTTATTAATATTGAGCTGCATGAGCTGTTTATATATATTGGAGATTAATCATTTGTCCATTGATTCGTTTGCAATTATTCTCTGCCATTCTGAGGGTTGTCTTTTCACCTTGTTTGTGGTTTCCTTTGCTTTGCAAAAGTTTTTAAGTTTCATTATGTCCCATCTGTATAGTTTTCTTTTTTACTTCACTACTATAGGAGGTGGATAAAAAAAGATCTTGCTGTGATTTACGTCAGAGTATCCTTCGTAAGTTTTCCTCTCAGAGTTTTATACTGTCTGGTCTTACATTAAGGTCTCTAATCCATTTTGAATATATTTTTATGTATGGTGTTGGGGAGTGTTCTAATTTCATTCTTTTACATGTAGCTGTCCATATTTCCCAGCACCAATGATTGAAGAGACTGTCTTATCTCCATTGTATAGTCTTGCCTCCTTTGTCATAGATTAGTTGATCATAGGTGTGTAGGTTTATCCCTGGGCCTTCTTTCTTTTTATTTTTTTCCTTTTACATGTTTATTGGAGTATAATTGATTTACAATGGAGTGTTCGTTTCTGCTGTATAACAAAGTGAATCAGCTATACATATACAAATATCACCATATCCCCTCCCTCTTGCATCTCCCTCCCACACTCCATATCCCACACCTTTATGTGGTCACAAAGCACCGAGCTGATCTCCCTGTTCTATGTGGCTGCTTCCCAGTAGCTATCGGTGTTACATTTGGTAATGTATTTATGTCCATGCCACTCTCTCACTTCGTCCCAGCTTACCCATCCCCCTTCCGGTGTCCTCAAGTCCTTTCTCTATGTCTGTGTCCTTAATCCTCTCCTGCCACTAGGTTCTTCAAAATCTTTTTTTTTCTTCATTAGATTCTGTATATCTCTGTTAACATACAGTATTTGTTTTTCCCTTTCTGACTTACTTCACTGTGTAGGACAGATTCTAAGTCAATCCAGCTCAGTACAAATAACTCAGTTTTGTTTCTTTTTATGGCTGAGTAATATTCCATTGTATATATGTGCCAGATCTTCTTTATCCATTCATCTTTCGATGGACACTTAGGTTGCTTCCATGTCCTGGCTATTGCAAATAGAGCTGCAATGAACAATTTTCTACATAACTCTTTTTGAATTATGGTTTTCACAAGGCAAATGCCCAGTAGTTGGATTGTTGTGTCATATGGTACTTCTATTGTTAGTTATTTAAAGGAACCTCCGTACTGTTCTCCCTTGTGCCCATATCAATTTACATTCCCACCCACAGTGCAAGTGTGTTCCCTTTTCTCCAATAAAGGCCTCTCCAGCGTTTATTGTTTTGTAGATTTTTTTGATGATTGCCACTCTGACTGCTGTGAGGTGATACCTCAGGGTAGTTTTGATTTGCATTTCTCTAATGATTAGTGATGTTCAGCATCCTTTCATGTGTTTCTTGGTAATCTGTATATCTTCATTGGAGAAATGTCTATTTAGGTCTTCTGCCCGTTTTTGGATTGGGTTGTTTGTTTTTGTGATATTGAGCTACATGAGGTGCTTGTAAAGTTTGGAGATTAATCCTTTGTCAATTGCTTCATTTGAAAATATTTTCTCCCATTCTGAGGGTTGTTTTTGCAGCTTGTTTATGTTTTCCTGTACTACATAAAAGCTTTTAAGTTTCATTAGGTCCCATTTGTTGATTTCTGTTTTTATTTCCATTTCTCTAAGTGGTGGGTCAAAAAGGATCTTGCTGTGATTTATGTCATAGAGTGTTCTGCCTATGGTTTCCTCTAAGTGTTTTATAGTGTCTGGTCTTATATTTAGATCTCTAATCAATTTATAGTTTATATTTGTGTATGGTGTTATGGAGTGTTCTAATTTCATTCTTTTATGTGTAGGTGTCCAGTTTTTCCAGCACCAATTACTGAAGAGACTGTCTTTTCTCCATTGTATATCCTTAGCTCCTTTGTCATAGATGAGATAGCCATAGGTATGTAGGTTTATCTCTGGGCTTTCTGTCCTGTTCCATTGATCTGTGTTTATGCCAATCTACATACACTTGAGTCCATTATGGAGACATATAAATACATAGGTTTCAAGGTTATTACCAGTCAGATATATTCCTCTTCAGTGAATAGGGTGTTTTGTGTCCAGTTCATTGAGAAAGGAGTAGGTCTTGTCTATTACATATTTGGTATATGGAATGGGATCTGTGCTAATTTCAAACTCTGCTTTTACACATCACCCCACGGCACCTTTCCCCTTAAGGAGGCATAAGTGTGTTTTCTAAATGTGTAACTCTGTTCTCTTTTGAAATTCAGTTCATGTGTGGCCATGTTTACATTTCCTCTATAAGTCATATATTACAATAAGTTTCTTTTCCTTTGTGGCTCATTTCACTTAGCATCATCGTACCTAAAGCCACTCATTATGCTGCTATTGGCCTTATGACATTGATTTTATGTCTGAGTGACATTCCATTGTATATAAGTACCACAACATCTATATCCATTTTTTTTTCCTTTACTGGGATATTTAAAGTGTACCGAAGTCGAGGTTCTTGTAAACAGAGCAGCCCTAAAGATTGGGCTGTCTGTGTGTTGTGGATTTTTAGTTTTCCCAAAATACACGTCCATGAGTGGAAGTGTGCTATGCTCTGTAGCTCTGTTTTAGAAAACAACATACAGTTCTCCAGAGAGGCTGTTGGCAATTTACATCCTGTCCATCGGCGTAACCAGGCTCCCTTTTCTCCATGGCCTGTCCTGCATTTGTGGTTTTTACACTATTTGTGGATGGCCCTTTTGACTGGAGGTAAGGGACACTTCTCTGTAGTGTGGATTTCCAATGCCTGATGGCTTGCTTGGCCAAGAAGGGCATATGCATTTTTTCCCGAATATATTCAAGAAAATATACATAGTCCCTTTTCAGCCAAGGGCAACATTGTCGAAGTTCTGTCGCTTTTCATGTGCTTTAAAGACGACTCCAATCTACCTCTTGAAATCCGTTTCCTTCAATTCTGCCTTGCATTCAAATCCTCTTCACTGCCTTTCCTCAATATATTTCTGGATGATAGTTGTCCTTTATAACTCTGCAAGTTTGTGAATTGCTGTGCCCCTGATTTTCATTTTTCAACTCGCCTATTTGTGAGCTGGCTACAATACTGCAGCATGGCTGTAGGCCCTAGTCTGGTTCCGGGGCTTTAGGCTGAGCCTTTGTTTAATTATTCTTCCTGATGGGAAACTAGAGTGACATGTGCCCATCCAAACACCTACAGCTTATCTCTCATTTATTTCACCTCTTCCTGTTCATCCGCTGCACAATTTGCAAACTGTGCATAACAGGATGGTAAAGACGCTGACACTCAAAGTGGGGAGATTTTTAGTAATGCAGATGGAATGGCGAAGCCGAGCACGACAAAAGGAAAAATGAGGTACCTTTTAGAAAACTTTCCCAATTACACAGTGTACCATCCACTGGGTTTCCCATGCATGATTTAACTGTAGGAGGATTCCCTTACACCTGGAGAGTTGGGACAACTAGAATGGGTAGCACACAGTATTGCTCTAAGTGGTGTTCTTTTTTTCACACAACCTCAGCAATCTTGTCCGCCCCAAGTGTCCAGTCTTATGTCTCATCCAGCTGTGGGTGTAAAGGTGGTCAATCTAGCTTGCATCACAGGCCCTGAACGTAATTTTTAAGACTTTCTCTCTGTTTTTGCATTTTGCTTTTGAAATTTATTTTTATAAGTGGGTTTAACTGAATTTCAGTGCTGTGTTCATGCCGTTATACACAGACATGATTCCTTTATGGAGACATGAGAATACATATGTTTTAAAATTCTTAGAGTCATATATATTCCTCAGAAATGAATAAGGGTTTTTGAGTCCAGTTCATTATGCCGGGAGTAGGTGCGGTCTATTAAATACTTGGTTTATGTAACGGTATGTGTGCTAATTTAAAACTGTGGTTTTATGCATCACCTCACCTCGCCTTTCCCATTAAGCAGGAAGAAGATTCTTTTCTAAATGTGTGACTCTGTTGTGTTTATAATTCAGTTCATGTGTAGTCATGTGTACACTCCCACTATGAGTGATATCTTATGATAAGACTTGTTACTCTGTTCTCTTTCCTAAATCAGTTCATGTGTAGCCATGTTTTCAGGACCTTCATAAGTGATATCTTATGATAAGTTTCTTTTTCTGTGTGACTTATTTCACTTAGAATCATCGTACCTGAGACCACTCATTTTACTGCTACTGGCCTTATGACATTATTGTCATGGCTGAGGGATATTCCATCGTACGTAAGTACCACAATTTCTTAAATCATTTTTGTCTTTCCTGGGATATTTAAGGTGTACCCAAGTTGAGGTTCTTGTAAGCAGTGCAGCCCTAAATTTGGGCATGGATGTGTCTTATCGATTTTCAGTTTTCCAAAGGTATATTCCCTAGACGGGAACTGCCCTTGGATTTTTAGCTCTGTTGTTTATTTGATATAGGGAACACAATGCACTCCTCCAGAGAGGTAGTTGGCAATTTATATCCTGCCCTTTAGACTAACAAGGTTCACGTATCTCCAGGGCCTATCTTGACTTTCTGGTTTCTACACATTTTTCGGATATCCCTTTTGACCTGTGGGAAGTGATCGTTCTTTTAGTGAAGATTTGCATTGCCTGCTTGCTTGCTTGGCCAAAAAGGGCATATGCTTTCTTTCCTGAATATATTCAGGATAAAACACATACGCCCTTTTTGGCCAAGTGCATCACTGTCGAAGTTGTGCCCCTCTTCATGTGCTTCAAAGTCGATTCCAATGTACTTCATGAAATCTGTTTCCTGTTATTCTGCCTCATTTTCAAATCCGCCTCATTGCCTTCCCTCAATAGATTTTTGGAGGATAGTTGTCCTTTATTACTCTGCCAATTTGTGAATTGCTGTGCCCCTGAGCTCCATTTTTCAGCTCGCTTTTTTGTGATCTGACCGCAAATCCACAATTTTGGTTCAGGACTTATACTCGTTCCTACCGGCAGGCTGAGACTTTGGTAAATTCTTCTTCCTGATGGGAAATTAGAGTGACATGTGCCCGTACAAATGCCTAACAACTACTCTCTCATTGGTTCTCCCTCTTCCCTTTCATCCTCTGCCAAATTTGTAACCTGTGCGAACCAGGAAGTTAAAGGGGATGTCTCTCCAAGTAGGGATATTGATAGTAAAGCAGTTAAAAGGTCAAACCAGAGCACCAGAAGAGGGACTATTCGTTGAGTTTTAGATACCATTCGTATCCACAGTGTGTCCATTCTCTAGGATTCCCGTACATGTTATAGCTGTAGTAATATTCCCTTCACCCTGGAGAGTTGGGACCAATGCAATATGTGCCACGCATTATTGCTATAAAGGGTCTTCATTTGCTCACCCAATCTCACCAATCCTCTCAATCACAAGTATCCAGCCATAAGACACATCCAGCTGTCATTGTAGATATGGTCATTTCAGGTTTCATCAGAGCCCCTGAAGGAATTGTAAAGAATTTCCCTGTTTTTGTTTTGTTTTTGAAATTCCTTTTTATAGTGGGTTTGAGCTGATTCTCACGGCCATGTTTATGCCAGTCGAGACACACTTGAATCCCTTAAGGACACATTTCAATACATAGGTTTTAAGATTTTACTAATCACATATATTCCTCTGCAGGGAATATGGGGTGTTGAGTCCCTTTCACTGAGGAAGGTGTAGGTCTTGTCTATTCCCTATTAGGGTTTTGGATTGGTACCTGTACTAATATCAAACTCTAGTTTTATGCATCACCGCACATCTCCTTCCCCCTTGAGCAGGCATAAGTGTTTTCTAAATGTGAGACTCTTCTCTTTCCTAACTCAGTTCATGTGTAGCCATGTTTACAGGTTCTTCATAAGTGATATCTTATGATAAGTTTCTTTTTTTGTGTGACTTATTTCACTTAGAATCATCGTACCTGAATCCACTCATTTTGCTCCTACTGGTCTTAAGACATTGATTTCATGGCTGAGGGATATTCCATCGTACGTAAGTACCACGATTTTTTGAACCATTTTTATATTTCATGGGATATTTAAGGTGTACCCAAGTTGAGGTTCTTGTAAGCAGTGCAGCCCTAAATATTGGGGTGTCTCTGTCTTATTGATTTTCAATTTTCCCAAGGTATATTCCTTAGACTGGAAGTTCCCTTGGCTCTGTAGCTCTGTTGTTTACTTGTTTTAGGGAACACAATGCACTCCTTCAGAGAGGCAGTTGGCAATTTACATCCCGCCCATCAGCATAACAAGGCTCCCTGTTCTCCAGGAACGGTCTTGCCTTTCTGATTTTTAAATATTTTGCGGATGTCCCTTTTCATAGGTGGGAAGTGATACTTCTTAATAGTGCAGATTTGCATTGCCTGCTTGCTTGCTTGGCCAAAAAGGGCGTATGCGTTTTCTCCTGAATATATTCAGGAGAAAATGCATATGCCCTTTTTGGCCAAGTGCATCATTGTCGAAGTTGTGCCCCTCTTCCTGTGCTTTACAGGTGATTCCAACGTACCTCTTGAAATCTGTTTCCTGCTATTCTGCCTCGCTTACAAGTCCGCCTCGTTGCCTTCCCTCAACAGATTTTTGTATGATAGTTGTCCTTTATTACTTTGCCAGTTTGTGAATTGCTGTGCCATTGAGCTCAATTTTTCAACTCGCTTTTTGTGAGCTGAACGCATATCCAAATTTTGGTTCAGGACCTATATTGGTTCCCGGTGGGTGGTTGCAACTTTGGTTAATTCTTCTTCCTGCCGGGACATTAGAGCGACATATGACCGTCCAAATGCCTAACAGCTACTCTCTCATTGGTTCTCCCTCTTCCCTTTCATCCTCTGCCAATTTGGCCAACTGTGAGAACCAGGAGGTTAAAGGGGTTGTCTCTCCAAGTTGGGAGATTGATAGTAAAGCAGTTGGAATGTCAAACTGGAGCACCAGGAGAGGGACTATTCGTTGAGTTTTAGAAACCTTTCGTATTCACAGTGTGTCCATTCTCTAGGTTTCCCGTACATGTTATAGCTGTAGTAGTATTCCCTTCAACCTGGAGAGTTGTGACCCATGGAATGGGTGCCATGCATTATTGCTTTAAAGGGTCTGCATTTGCTCACCCAATCTCACCAATCCTCTCAGTCCCAAGTGTCCAGCCTTATGCCACATCCAGCTGTCATTGTAGACAGGGTTATTCCACGTTTCATCAGAGACCCTGAAGGAATTGTAAAGAATTTCCCTGTTTTTTTGTTTTGTTTTAGAAATTCCTTTTTATAGTCGGTTTGAGCTGATTCTCGCTGCCATGTTTATGCCAGTCTAGACACACTTGATTCCCTTACAGAGACATATCAATACATAGGTTTTAAGATTCTTACTAGTCAGATATACTCCTCTGCGGGAAATATGGGGTTTTGAGTCCCTTTCACTGAAGAAGGTATAGGTAGGTCTTGTCTATTCCATAGTTGGTTTTTAGAATGGTACCTGTGCTTATATCAAACTCTGGTTTTCTGCATCACCCCACCTCTCCTTCCCCCTTAAGCAGGCATAAGAGTGATTTCTAAATGTGAGACTCTGATCTCTTTCCTAACTCAGTTCATGTGTAGCCATGTTTACAGGATCTTCATAAGTGATATCTTATGATAAGCTTCTTTTTCTGTGTGACTTATTTCACTTAGAATCACCGTACCTGAATCCACTCATATTGATGCTACTGGTCTTATGACATTGATTTCATGGCTGAGGGACATTCCATCGTACGTAAGTACCACAATTTTTTGAACCATTTTTATATTTCCTGGGATATTTAAGGTGTACCCAAGTTGAAGTTCTTGTAAGCAGTGCAGCCCTAAATTTGGGGGTGGCTCTGTCTTATTGATTTTCAGTTTTCCCAAGGTATATTCCCTAGACTGGAAGTGCCCTTGGTTCTGTAGCTCCGTTGTTTACTTGTTTTAGGGGACACAGTGCACTCCTCCAGAGAGGCAGTTGGCAATTTACATCCCGCCCATCAGCATAACAAGGCTCCCTGGTCTCCAGGGCCTGTCTTGCCTCTCTGGTATTTACACATTTTGTGGATGTCCCTTTTGAACGGTGGGGAGTGATACGTTTTTATAATGCAGATTTGCATTGCCCCGTTGCCTTCCTAGCCAAAAAGTTCGTATGCGTTTTGTCCTTAATATATACAGGAGAAAACACATACGCCGTTTTTGGCCAAGTGCATCATTGTCGAAATTGTGCCCCTCTTCTTGTGCTTTACAGATGATTCCAACGTACCTCTTGAAATCTGTTTCCTGCTATTCTGCCTCGCCTTCAATTCCCCCTCATTGCCTTCCCTTAACAGATTTTTGGACGATAGTTGTCCTTTATTACTCTGCCAGTTTGTGAATTGCTGTGCCCCTTAGCTTCATTTTTCAACTCGTTTTTTGTGAGCTCAACGCAAGTCCACAATTTTGATTCAGGACGTAATCTGGATCCCGGGGTGTGGCTGAGACTTTGGTTAATCCTTCTTCTTGCCGGGAAATTAGAGTGACATATGCCCGTCCAAATGCCTAACAGCTACTCTCTCATTGGTTCTCCCTCTTCCCTTTCATCCTCTGCCAAATTGGCAACCTGTGCGAACCAGGAGGTTAAAGGGGCTGTCTCTCCAAGTTGGGAGATTGATAGTAAAGCAGTTGGAAAGTAAAACCGGAACTCCAGGAGAGGGACTATTTGTTGAGTTTTAGAAGCCTTTCGTATTTACAGTGTGTCCATGCTCTAGGTTTCCCGTACATGTTATAGCTGTAGTAATATTGACTTCAACCTGGAGAGTTGGGACCCATGGAATGGGTGCCATGCATTATTGCTTTCAAGGGTCTGCATTTGCTGACCCAATCTCACCAATCCTCTCAGTCCCAAGTGTCCAGCCTTATACCACATGCAGCTGTCATTGTAGACAGGGTCATTCCATGTTTCATCAGAGACCCTGAAGGAATTGTAAAGAATGTCCCTGTTTTTTTGTTTTGTTTTTGAAATTCCTTTTTATAGTCGGTTTGAGCTGATTCTCGCTGCCATGTTTATGCCAGTCTAGACTCACTTGATTCCCTTACGGAGACATATCAAAACATAGGTTTTAAGATTCTTACTAGTCAGATATATTCCTCTGCGGGAAATATGGGGTTTTGAGTCCCTTTCACTGAGGAAGGGATAGGTAAGTCTTGTCTATTCCATAGTTGGTTTTTGGAACGGTTCCTGTGCTCATATCAAACTCTGTTTTTATGCATCACCCACCTCTCCTTCCCCCTTAAGCAGGCATAAGAGTGTTTTCTAAATGTGAGACTCTGTTCTCTTTCCTAACTCAGTTCATGTGTAACCATGTTTACAGGATCTTCATAAGTGATATCTTATGATAAGCTTCTTTTTCTGTGTGACTTATTTCACTTAGAATCATCGTACCTGAATCCAGTCATTTTGCTGCTACTGGTCTTATGACATTGTTTTCACGGCTGAGGGATATTCCATCGAACGTAAGTACCACTATGTTTTGAACCATTTTTATATTTCCTGGGATATTTAAGGTGTAACCAAGTAGAGGTTCTTGTAAGCAGTACAGCCCTAAATTGGAGGGTGGCTCTGTCTTATTGATTTTCAGTTTTCCCAAGGTATATTCCCTAGACTGGAAGTGCCCTTGGCTCTGTAGCTCTGTTGATTACTTCTTTTAGGGAACTCAATGCACTCCTCCAGTGAGGCAGTTGGCAATTTACATCCCGCCCATCAGCATTACAAGGCTCCCTGTTCTCCAGGGTCTGTCTTGCCTTTCTGGATTTTACACATTTTGTGGATGTTTCTTTTGACCGGTGGGAAGTGATACTCCTTTGTAGTGCAGATTTGCATTGCCCGCTTGCTTGCTTGGCCAAAAAGGGCATAAGCGTTTTCTCCTGCATATATTAAGGAGAAAATGCATATGCCCTTTTTGGCCAAGTGCATCATTGTCAAAGATGTGCCCCTCTTCTTGTGCTTTACAGGTGATTCCAACGTACCTCTTGAAATCTGTTTCCTGCTATTCTGCTTCGCTTTCAAGACTGCCTCGTTGCCTTCCCTCAACAGATTTTTGGATGATAGTTGTCCTTTATTACTTTGCCAGTTTGTGAATTGCTGTGCCCTTGAGCTCCATTTTTCAACTAGTTTTCTGTGAGCTGAACAACATGTGCAAAATTTTGGTTCAGGACCTATACTGGTTCCCTGAGGGTGGTTGCAACTTTGGTTAATACTTGTTCCGGCCGGGAAATTAGAGTGATATATGCCCATCCAAATGCCTAACAGCTACTATCTCATTGGTTCTCCCTCTTCCCTTTCATCCTCTGCCAAATTGGCAACGTGTGAGAACCAGAAGGTTAAAGGGGCTGTCTCTCCAAGTTGGGAGATTTATAGTAAATCAGTTGGAAAGTCAAACTGGAGCACCAGGAGTGGGACTATCTGTTGAGTGTTAGAGACCTTTCGTATTCACAGTTTGTCCATTCTCTAGGTTTCCCATACATGTTATAGCTGTAGTAATATTCCCTTCAACCTGGAGAGTTGGGACCCATGGAATGGGTGCCATGCATTATTGCTTTAAAGGGTCTGCATTTGCTCACCCAATCTCACCAATCCTCTCAGTCCCAAGTGTCCAGACTTATGACACATCCAGCTGTCATTGTAGACAGTGTCATTCCACGTTTCATCAGAGACCCTGAAGGAATAGTTAAGAATTTCCCTGTTTTTTTTTGTTTGTTTGTTTTTGAAATTCCTTTTTATAGTGGGCTTGAACTGATTCTCGCTGCCATGTTTATGCCAGTGCAGACTCACTTGATTCCCTTACAGAGACATATCAATACATAGGTTTGAAGACTCTTACTAGTGACATATATTCCTCTGCGGGAAATATGGGGTTTTGAGTCCCTTTCACTGAGGAAGGTATAGGTAGGTCTTGTCTATTCCATAATTGGTTTTTGGAACGGTACCTGTCCTCATATCAAACTCTGGTTTTCTGCATCACCCCACCTCTCCTTCCCCCTTAAGCAGGCATAAGAGTGTTTTCTAAATGTGAGACTCTGTTCTCTTTCCTAACTCAGTTCATGTGTAGCCATGTTTATAGGATCTTCATAAGTGATATCTTATGATAAGCTTCTTTTTCTGTGTGACATATTTCACTTAGAATCATCATACCTGAGTCCACTCATTTTGCTGCTACTGGTCTTATGACATTGATTTCATGGCTGAGGGATATTCTGTCGTACGTATGTACCATAAATTTTTGAACCATTTTTATATTTCCTGGGATATTTCAGGTGTAACCAAGTTGAGGTTCTTGTAAGCAGTGCAGCCCTAAATTTGAGGGTGGCTCTGTCTTATTGATTTTCAGTTTTCCCAAGGTATATTCCCTAGACTGGAAGTGCCCTTGGCTCTGTAGCTCTGTTGTTTACTTGTTTTAGGGAACAGAATGCACTCCTCCAGTGAGGCCGTTGGCAATTTACATCCCGCCCATCAGCATTACAAGGCTCCATGTTCTCCAGGGCCTGTCTTGCCTTTCTGGTATTTACACATTTTGTGGATGTCCCTTTTGACTGGTGGGAAGTGATACTTCTTTGTAGTGCAGATTTGCATTGCCCGCTTGCTTGCTTGGCCAAAAAGGGCATATGCGTTTTCTCCTGCATATATTCAGGAGAAAATGCATACGCCCTTTTTGGCCAAGTGCATCATTGTCGAAGTTGTGCCCCTCTTCCTGTGCTTTACAGGTGATTCCAACGTACCTCTTGAAATCTGTTTCCTGCTATTCTGCCTTGCTTACAAGTCTGCCTCGTTGCCTTCCCTCAACAGATTTTTGTATGATAGTTTTCCTTTATTACTTTGCCAGTTTGTGAATTGCTGTGCCATTGAGCTCCATTTTTCAACTCGCTTTTTGTGACCTGAACGCATGTCCAAATTTTGGTTCAGGACCTATATTGGTTCCCGGTGGGTGGTTGCAACTTTGGTTAATACTTCTTCCTGCCGGGACATTAGAGCGACATATGACCGTCCAAATGCCTAACAGCTACTCTCTCATTGGTTCTCCCTCTTCCCTTTCATCCTCTGCCAAATTGGCCAACTGTGAGAACCAGGAGGTTAAAGGGGTTGTCTCTCCAAGTTGGGAGATTGATAGTAAAGCAGTTGGAATGTCAAACTGGAGCACCAGGAGAGGGACTATTCGTTGAGTTTTAGAAACCTTTCGTATTCACAGTGTGTCCATTCTCTAGGTTTCCCGTACATGTTATAGCTGTAGTAGTATTCCCTTCAACCTGGAGAGTTGTGACCCATGGAGTGGGTGCCATGCATTATTGCTTTAAAGGGTCTGCATTTGCTCACCCAATCTCACCAATCCTCTCAGTCCCAAGTGTCCAGCCTTATGCCACATCCAGCTGTCATTGTAGACAGGGTTATTCCACGTTTCATCAGAGACCCTGAAGGAATTGTAAAGAATTTCCCTGTTTTTTGTTTTGTTTTAGAAATTCCTTTTTATAGTGGGTTTGAGCTGATTCTCTCTGCCATGTTTATGCCAGTCTAGACACACTTGATTCCCTTACAGAGACATATCAATACATAGGTTTAAGATTCTTACTAGTCAGATATATTCCTCTGCGGGAAATATGGGGTTTTGAGTCCCTTTCACTGAAGAAGGTATAGGTAGGTCTTGTCTATTCCATAGTTGGTTTTTAGAATGGTACCTGTGCTTATATCAAACTCTGGTTTTCTGCATCACCCCACCTCTCCTTCCCCCTTAAGCAGGCATAAGAGTGATTTCTAAATGTGAGACTCTGATCTCTTTCCTAACTCAGTTCATGTGTAGCCATGTTTACAGGATCTTCATAAGTGATAACTTATCATAAGCTTCTTTTTCTGTGTGACTTATTTCACTTAGAATCACCGTACCTGAATCCACTCATATTGATGCTACTGGTCTTATGACATTGATTTCATGGCTGAGGGACATTCCATCGTACGTAAGTACCACAATTTTTTGAACCATTTTTATATTTCCTGGGATATTTAAGGTGTACCCAAGTTGAAGTTCTTGTAAGCAGTGCAGCCCTAAATTTGGGGTGGCTCTGTCTTATTGATTTTCAGTTTTCCCAAGATATATTCCCTAGACTGGAAGTGCCCTTGGTTCTGTAGCTCTGTTGTTTACTTGTTTTAGGGGATACAGTGCACTCCTCCAGAGAGGCAGTTGGCAATTTACATCCCGCCCATCAGCATAACAAGGCTCCCTGTTCTCCAGGGCCTGTCTTGCCTCTCTGGTATTTACACATTTTGTGGATGTCCCTTTTGAACGGTGGGGAGTGATACTTTTTTATAATGCAGATTTGCATTGCCCCCTTGCTTGCTTGGCCAAAAAGTGCGTATGCGTTTTGTCCTTAATATACACAGGAGAAAACACATACGCCGTTTTTGGCCAAGTGCATCATTGTCGAAGTTGTGCCCCTCTTCCTGTGCTTTACAGGTGATTCCAACGTACCTCTTGCAATATGTTTCCTGCTATTCTGCCTCGCCTTCAATTCCCCCTCATTGCCTTCCCTCAACAGATTTTTGGACGATAGTTGTCCTTTATTACTCTGCCAGTTTGTGAATTGCTGTGCCCCTTAGCTTCATTTTTCAACTCGTTTTTTGTGAGCTCAACGCAAGTCCACAATTTTGATTCAGGACGTAATCTGGATCCCGGGGTGTGGCTGAGACTTTGGTTAATCCTTCTTCTTGCCGGGAAATTAAAGTGACATATGCCCGTCCAAATGCCTAACAGCTACTCTCTCATTGGTTCTCCCTCTTCCCTTTCATCCTCTGCCAAATTGGCAACCTGTGCGACCAGGAGGTTAAAGGGGCTCTCTCTCCAAGTTGGGAGATTGATAGTAAAGCAGTTGGAAAGTAAAACCGGAACTCCAGGAGAGGGACTATTAGTTGAGTTTTAGAAGCCTTTCGTATTTACAGTGTGTCCATTCTCTAGGTTTCCCGTACATGTTATAGCTGTAGTAATATTGACTTCAACCTGGAGAGTTGGGACCCATGGAATGGGTGCCATGCATTATTGCTTTCAAGGGTCTGCATTTGCTGACCCAATCTCACCAATCCTCTCAGTCCCAAGTGTCCAGCCTTATACCACATGCAGCTGTCATTGTAGACAGGGTCATTCCATGTTTCATCAGAGACCCTGAAGGAATTGTAAAGAATGTCCCTGTTTTTTTGTTTTGTTTTTGAAATTCCTTTTTATAGTCGGTTTGAGCTGATTCTCGCTGCCATGTTTATGCCAGTCTAGACTCACTTGATTCCCTTACGGAGACATATCAAAACATAGGTTTTAAGATTCTTACTAGTCAGATATATTCCTCTGCGGGAAATATGGGGTTTTGAGTCCCTTTCACTGAGGAAGGGATAGGTAAGTCTTGTCTATTCCATAGTTGGTGTTTGGAACGGTTCCTGTGCTCATATCAAACTCTGTTTTTATGCATCACCAACCTCTCCTTCCCCCTTAAGCAGGCATAAGAGTGTTTTCTAAATGTGAGACTCTGTTCTCTTTCCTAACTCAGTTCATGTGTAACCGTGTTTACAGGATCTTCATAAGTGATATCTTATGATAAGCTTCTTTTTCTGTGTGTCTTATTTCACTTAGAATCATCGTACCTGAATCCAGTCATTTTGCTGCTACTGGTCTTATGACATTGTTTTCACGGCTGAGGGATATTCCATCGAACGTAAGTACCACTATGTTTTGAACCATTTTTATATTTCCTGGGATATTTAAGGTGTACCCAAGTAGAGGTTCTTGTAAGCAGTACAGCCCTAAATTGGAGGGTGGCTCTGTCTTATTGATTTTCAGTTTTCCCAAGGTATATTCCCTAGACTGGAAGTGCCCTTGGCTCTGTAGCTCTGTTGATTACTTCTTTTAGGGAACTCAATGCACTCCTCCAGTGAGGCAGTTGGCAATTTACATCCCGCCCATCAGCATTACAAGGCTCCCTGTTCTCCAGGGCCTGTCTTGCCTTTCTGGATTTTACACATTTTGTGGATGTCTCTTTTGACCGGTGGGAAGTGATACTTCTTTGTAGTGCAGATTTGCATTGCCTGCTTGCTTGCTTGGCCAAAAAGGGCATAAGCGTTTTCTCCTGCATATATTAAGGAGAAAATGCATATGCCCTTTTTGGCCAAGTGCATCATTGTCAAAGATGTGCCCCTCTTCCTGTGCTTTACAGGTGATTCCAACGTACCTCTTGAAATCTGTTTCCTGCTATTCTGCTTCGCTTTCAAGACTGCCTCGTTGCCTTCCCTCAACAGATTTTTGGATGATAGTTGTCCTTTATTACTTTGCCAGTTTGTGAATTGCTGTGCCCTTGAGCTCCATTTTTCAACTCGTTTTCTGTGAGCTGAACACATGTGCAAAATTTTGGTTCAGGACCTATACTGGTTCCCTGAGGGTGGTTGCAACTTTGGTTAATTCTTCTTCTGGCCGGGAAATTAGAGTGACATATGCCCATCCAAATGCCTAACAGCTACTATCTCATTGGTTCTCCCTCTTCCCTTTCATCCTCTGCCAAATTGGCAACGTGTGAGAACCAGAAGGTTAAAGGGGCTGTCTCTCCAAGTTGGGAGATTAATAGTAAATCAGTTGGAAAGTCAAACTGGAGCACCAGGAGTGGGACTATCCGTTGAGTTTTAGAAACCTTTTGTATTCACAGTGTGTCCATTCTCTAGGTTTCCCGTACATGTTATAGCTGTAATAATATTCCCTTCAACCTGGAGAGTTGGGACCCATGGAATGGGTGCCATGCATTATTGCTTTAAAGGGTCTGCATTTGCTCACCCAATCTCACCAATCCTCTCAGTCCCAAGTGTCCAGACTTATGACACATCCAGCTGTCATTGTAGACAGTGTCATTCCACGTTTCATCAGAGTCCCTGAAGGAATTGTAAAGAATTTCCCTGTTTTTTTTTTGTTTGTTTGTTTTTGAAATTCCTTTTTATAGTGGGCTTGAACTGATTCTCGCTGCCATGTTTATGCCAGTGCAGACTCACTTGATTCCCTTACAGAGACATATCAATACATAGGTTTGAAGACTCTTACTAGTGACATATATTCCTCTGCGGGAAATATGGGGTTTTGAGTCCCTTTCACTGAGGAAGGTATAGGTAGGTCTTGTCTATTCCATAATTGGTTTTTGGAACGGTACCTGTCCTCATATCAAACTCTGGTTTTCTGCATCACCCCACCTCTCCTTCCCCCTTAAGCAGGCATAAGAGTGTTTTCTAAATGTGAGACTCTGTTCTCTTTCCTAACTCAGTTCATGTGTAACCATGTTTACAGGATCTTCATAAGTAATATCTTATGATAAGCTTCTTTTTCTGTGTGACTTATTTCACTTAGAATCATCGTACCTGAGTCCACTCATTTTGCTGCTACTGGTCTTATGACATTGATTTCATGGCTGAGGGATATTCCATCGTACGTATGTACCATAAATTTTTGAACCATTTTTATATTTCCTGGGATATTTCAGGTGTATCCAAGTTGAGGTTCTTGTAAGCAGTGCAACCCTAAATTTGAGGGTGGCTCTGTCTTATTGATTTTCAGTTTTCCCAAGGTATATTCCCTAGACTGGAAGTGCCCTTGGTTCTGTAGCTCTGTTGTTTACTTGTTTTAGGGGACACAGTGCACTCCTCCAGAGAGGCAGTTGGCAATTTACATCCCGCCCATCAGCATAACAAGGCTCCCTGGTCTCCAGGGCCTGTCTTGCCTCTCTGGTATTTACACATTTTGTGGATATCCCTTTTGAAAGGTGGGGAGTGATACTTTTTTATAATGCAGATTTGCATTGCCCCGTTGCTTGCTTGGCCAAAAAGTGCGTATGCGTTTTGTCCTTAATATATACAGGAGAAAACACATACGCCGTTTTTGGCCAAGTGCATCATTGTCGAAGTTGTGCCCCTCTTCTTGTGCTTTACAGATGATTCCAACGTACCTCTTGAAATCTGTTTCCTGCTATTCTGCCTCGCCTTCAATTCCCCCTCATTGCCTTCCCTCAACAGATTTTTGGACGATAGTTGTCCTTTATTACTCTGCCAGTTTGTGAATTGCTGTGCCCCTTAGCTTCATTTTTCAACTCGTTTTTTGTGAGCTCAACGCAAGTCCACAATTTTGATTCAGGACGTAATCTGGATCCCGGGGTGTGGCTGAGACTTTGGTTAATCCTTCTTCTTGCCGGGAAATTAGAGTGACATATGCCCGTCCAAATGCCTAACAGCTACTCTCTCATTGGTTCTCCCTCTTCCCTTTCATCCTCTGCCAAATTGGCAACCTGTGCGAACCAGGAGGTTAAAGGGGCTCTCTCTCCAAGATGGGAGATTGATAGTAAAGCAGTTGGAAAGTAAAACCGGAACACCAGGAGAGGGACTATTAGTTGAGTTTTAGAAGCCTTTCGTATTTACAGTGTGTCCATTCTCTAGGTTTCCCGTACATGTTATAGCTGTAGTAATATTGACTTCAACCTGGAGAGTTGGGACCCATGGAATGGGTGCCATGCATTATTGCTTTCAAGGGTCTGCATTTGCTGACCCAATCTCACCAATCCTCTCAGTCCCAAGTGTCCAGCCTTATACCACATGCAGCTGTCATTGTAGACAGGGTCATTCCATGTTTCATCAGAGACCCTGAAGGAATTGTAAAGAATGTCCCTGTTTTTTTGTTTTGTTTTTGAAATTCCTTTTTATAGTCGGTTTGAGCTGATTCTCACTGCCATGTTTATGCCAGTCTAGACTCACTTGATTCCCTTATGGAGACATATCAAAACATAGGTTTTAAGATTCTTACTAGTCAGATATATTCCTCTGCGGGAAATATGGGGTTTTGAGTCCCTTTCACTGAGGAAGGGATAGGTAAGTCTTGTCTATTCCATAGTTGGTTTTTGGAACGGTTCCTGTGCTCATATCAAACTCTGTTTTTATGCATCACCCACCTCTCCTTCCCCCTTAAGCAGGCATAAGAGTGTTTTCTAAAGGTGAGACTCTGTTCTCTTTCCTAACTCAGTTCATGTGTAACCATGTTTACAGGATCTTCATAAGTGATATCTTATGATAAGCTTCTTTTTCTGTGTGACTTATTTCACTTAGAATCATCGTACCTGAATCCAGTCATTTTGCTGCTACTGGTCTTATGATATTGTTTTCACGGCTGAGGGATATTCCATCGAACGTAAGTACCACTATGTTTTGAACCATTTTTATATTTCCTGGGATATTTAAGGTGTACCCAAGTAGAGGTTCTTGTAAGCAGTACAGCCCTAAATTGGAGGGTGGCTCTGTCTTATTGATTTTCAGTTTTCCCAAGGTATATTCCCTAGACTGGAAGTGCCCTTGGCTCTGTAGCTCTGTTGATTACTTCTTTTAGGGAACTCAATGCACTCCTCCAATGAGGCAGTTGGCAATTTACATCCCGCCCATCAGCATTACAAGGCTCCCTGTTCTCCAGGGCCTGTCTTGCCTTTCTGGATTTTACACATTTTGTGGATGTCTCTTTTGACCGGTGGGAAGTGATACTTCTTTGTAGTGCAGATTTGCATTGCCCGCTTGCTTGCTTGGCGAAAAAGGGCATAAGCGTTTTCTCCTGCATATATTAAGGAGAAAATGCATATGCCCTTTTTGGCCAAGTGCATCATTGTCAAAGATGTGCCCCTCTTCCTGTGCTTTACAGGTGATTCCAACGTACCTCTTGAAATCTGTTTCCTGCTATTCTGCTTCGCTTTCAAGACTGCCTCGTTGCCTTCCCTCAACAGATTTTTGGATGATAGTTGTCCTTTATTACTTTGCCAGTTTGTGAATTGCTGTGCCCTTGAGCTCCATTTTTCAACTCGTTTTCTGTGAGCTGAACACATGTGCAAAATTTTGGTTCAGGACCTATACTGGTTCCCTGAGGGTGGTTGCAACTTTGGTTAATTCTTCTTCCGGCCGGGAAATTAGAGTGACATATGCCCATCCAAATGCCTAACAGCTACTATCTCATTGGTTCTCCCTCTTCCCTTTCATCCTCTGCCAAATTGGCAACGTGTGAGAACCAGAAGGTTAAAGGGGCTGTCTCTCCAAGTTGGGAGATTAATAGTAAATCAGTTGGAAAGTCAAACTGGAGCACCAGGAGTGGGACTATCCGTTGAGTTTTAGAAACCTTTTGTATTCACAGTGTGTCCATTCTCTAGGTTTCCCGTACATGTTATAGCTGTAGTAATATTCCCTTCAACCTGGAGAGTTGGGACCCATGGAATGGGTGCCATGCATTATTGCTTTAAAGGGTCTGCATTTGCTCACCCAATCTCACCAATCCTCTCAGTCCCAAGTGTCCAGACTTATGACACATCCAGCTGTCATTGTAGACAGTGTCATTCCACGTTTCATCAGAGACCCGGAAGGAATTGTAAAGATTTTCCCTGTTTTTTTTTTGTTTGTTTGTTTTTGAAATTCCTTTTTATAGTGGGCTTGAACTGATTCTCGCTGCCATGTTTATGCCAGTGCAGACTCACTTGATTCCCTTACAGAGACATATCAATACATAGGTTTGAAGACTCTTACTAGTGACATATATTCCTCTGCGGGAAATATGGGGTTTTGAGTCCCTTTCACTGAGGAAGGTATAGGTAGGTCTTGTCTATTCCATAATTGGTTTTTGGAACGGTACCTGTCCTCATATCAAACTCTGGTTTTCTGCATCACCCCACCTCTCCTTCCCCCTTAAGCAGGCATAAGAGTGTTTTCTAAATGTGAGACTCTGTTCTCTTTCCTAACTCAGTTCATGTGTAGCCATGTTTACAGGATCTTCATAAGTGATATCTTATGATAAGCTTCTTTTTCTGTGTGACTTATTTCACTTAGAATCATCGTACCTGAATCCACTCATTTTGTTGCTACTGGTCTTATGACATTGATTTCATGGCTGAGGGATATTCCGTCGTACGTATGTACCATAAATTTTTGAACCATTTTTATATTTCCTGGGATATTTCAGGTGTAACCAAGTTGAGGTTCTTGTAAGCAGTGCAGCCCTAAATTTGAGGGTGGCTCTGTGTTATTGATTTTCAGTTTTCCCAAGGTATATTCCCTAGACTGGAAGTGCCCTTGGTTCTGTAGCTCTGTTGTTTACTTGTTTTAGGGGACACAGTGCACTCCTCCAGTGAGGCAGTTGGCAATTTACATCCCGCCCATCAGCATAACAAGGCTCCCTGGTTTCCAGGGCCTGTCTTACCTCTCTGGTATTTACACATTTTGTGGATGTCCCTTTTGAACGGTGGGGAGTGATACTTTTTTATAATGCAGATTTGCATTGCCCCCTTGCTTGCTTGGCCAAAAAGTGCGTATGCGTTTTGTCCTTAATATATACAGGAGAAAACACATACGCCGTTTTTGGCCAAGTGCATCATTGTCGAAGTTGTGCCCCTCTTCTTGTGCTTTACAGATGATTCCAACGTACCTCTTGAAATCTGTTTCCTGCTATTCTGCCTCGCCTTCAATTCCCCCTCATTGCCTTCCCTCAACAGATTTTTGGACGATAGTTGTCCTTTATTACTCTGCCAGTTTGTGAATTGCTGTGCCCCTTAGCTTCATTTTTCAACTCGTTTTTTGTGAGCTCAACGCAAGTCCACAATTTTGATTCAGGACGTAATCTGGATCCCGGGGTGTGGCTGAGACTTTGGTTAATCCTTCTTCTTGCCGGGAAATTAGAGTGACATATGCCCGTCCAAATGCCTAACAGCTACTCTCTCATTGGTTCTCCCTCTTCCCTTTCATCCTCTGCCAAATTGGCAACCTGTGCGAACCAGGAGGTTAAAGGGGCTGTCTCTCCAAGTTGGGAGATTGATAGTAAAGCAGTTGGAAAGTAAAACCGGAACACCAGGAGAGGGACTATTAGTTGAGTTTTAGAAGCCTTTCGTATTTACAGTGTGTCCATTCTCTAGGTTTCCCGTACATGTTATAGCTGTAGTAATATTGACTTCAACCTGGAGAGTTGGGACCCATGGAATGGGTGCCATGCATTATTGCTTTCAAGGGTCTGCATTTGCTGACCCAATCTCACCAATCCTCTCAGTCCCAAGTGTCCAGCCTTATACCACATGCAGCTGTCATTGTAGACAGGGTCATTCCATGTTTCATCAGAGACCCTGAAGGAATTGTAAAGAATGTCCCTGTTTTTTTGTTTTGTTTTTGAAATTCCTTTTTATAGTCGGTTTGAGCTGATTCTCGCTGCCATGTTTATGCCAGTCTAGACTCACTTGATTCCCTTACGGAGACATATCAAAACATAGGTTTTAAGATTCTTACTAGTCAGATATATTCCTCTGCGGGAAATATGGGGTTTTGAGTCCCTTTCACTGAGGAAGGGATAGGTAAGTCTTGTCTATTCCATAGTTGGTTTTTGGAACGGTTCCTGTGCTCATAACAAACTCTGTTTTTATGCATCACCCACCTCTCCTTCCCCCTTAAGCAGGCATAAGAGTGTTTTCTAAATGTGAGACTCTGTTCTCTTTCCTAACTCAGTTCATGTGTAACCATGTTTACAGGAACTTCATAAGTGATATCTTATGATAAGCTTCTTTTTCTGTGTGACTTATTTCACTTAGAATCATCGTACCTGAATCCAGTCATTTTGCTGCTACTGGTCTTATGACATTGTTTTCACGGCTGAGGGATATTCCATCGAACGTAAGTACCACTATGTTTTGAACCATTTTTATATTTCCTGGGATATTTAAGGTGTACCCAAGTAGAGGTTCTTGTAAGCAGTACAGCCCTAAATTGGAGGGTGGCTCTGTCTTATTGATTTTCAGTTTTCCCAAGGTATATTCCCTAGACTGGAAGTGCCCTTGGCTCTGTAGCTCTGTTGATTACTTCTTTTAGGGAACTCAATGCACTCCTCCAGTGAGGCAGTTGGCAATTTATATCCCGCCCATCAGCATTACAAGGCTCCCTGTTCTCCAGGGCCTGTCTTGCCTTTCTGGATTTTACACATTTTGTGGATGTCTCTTTTGACCGGTGGGAAGTGATACTTCTTTGTAGTGCAGATTTGCATTGCCCGCTTGCTTGCTTGTCCAAAAAGGGCCTAAGCGTTTTCTCCTGCATATATTAAGGAGAAAATGCATATGCCCTTTTTGGCCAAGTGCATCATTGTCAAAGATGTGCCCCTCTTCCTGTGCTTTACAGGTGATTCCAACGTACCTCTTGAAATCTGTTTCCTGCTATTCTGCTTCGCTTTCAAGACTGCCTCGTTGTCTTCCCTCAACAGATTTTTGGATGATAGTTGTCCTTTATTACTTTGCCAGTTTGTGAATTGCTGTGCCCTTGAGCTCCAATTTTCAACTCGTTTTCTGTGACCTGAACACGTGCAAAATTTTGGTTCAGGACCTATACTGGTTCCCTGAGGGTGGTTGCAACTTTGGTTAATTCTTCTTCCGGCCGGGAAATTAGAGTGACATATGCCCATCCAAATGCCTAACAGCTACTATCTCATTGGTTCTCCCTCTTCCCTTTCATCCTCTGCCAAATTGGCAACGTGTGAGAACCAGAAGGTTAAAGGGGCTGTCTCTCCAAGTTGGGAGATTGATAGTAAATCAGTTGGAAAGTCAAACTGGAGCACTAGGAGTGGGACTATCCGTTGAGTTTTAGAAACCTTTTGTATTCAAGTGTGTCCATTCTCTAGGTTTCCCGTACATGTTATAGCTGTAGTAATATTCCCTTCAACCTGGAGAGTTGGGACCCATGGAATGGGTGCCATGCATTATTGCTTTAAAGGGTCTGCATTTGCTCACCCAATCTCACCAATCCTCTCAGTCCCAAGTGTCCAGACTTATGACACATCCAGCTGTCATTGTAGACAGTGTCATTCCACGTTTCATCAGAGACCCGGAAGGAATTGTAAAGATTTTCCCTGTTTTTTTTTTGTTTGTTTGTTTTTGAAATTCCTTTTTATAGTGGGCTTGAACTGATTCTCGCTGCCATGTTTATGCCAGTGCAGACTCACTTGATTCCCTTACAGAGACATATCAATACATAGGTTTGAAGACTCTTACTAGTGACATATACTCCTCTGCGGGAAATATGGGGTTTTGAGTCCCTTTCACTGAGGAAGGTATAGGTAGGTCTTGTCTATTCCATAATTGGTTTTTGGAACGGTACCTGTCTTCATATCAAACTCTGGTTTTCTGCATCACCCCACCTCTCCTTCCCCCTTAAGCAGGCATAAGAGTGTTTTCTAAATGTGAGACTCTGTTCTCTTTCCTAACTCAGTTCATGTGTAGCCATGTTTACAGGATCTTCATAAGTGATATCTTATGATAAGCTTCTTTTTCTGTGTGACTTATTTCACTTAGAATCATCGTACCTGAATCCACTCATTTTGCTGCTACTGGTCTTATGACATTGATTTCATGGCTGAGGGATATTCCGTCGTACGTATGTACCATAAATTTTTGAACCATTTTTATATTTCCTGGGATATTTCAGGTGTAACCAAGTTGAGGTTCTTGTAAGCAGTGCAGCCCTAAATTTGAGGGTGGCTCTGTCTTATTGATTTTCAGTTTTCCCAAGGTATATTCCCTAGACTGGAAGTGCCCTTGGTTCTGTAGCTCTGTTGTTTACTTGTTTTAGGGGACACAGTGCACTCCTCCAGAGAGGCAGTTGGCAATTTACATCCCGCCCATCAGCATAACAAGGCTCCCTGGTCTCCAGGGCCTGTCTTGCCTCTCTGGTATTTACACATTTTGTGGATATCCCTTTTGAAAGGTGGGGAGTGATACTTTTTTATAATGCAGATTTGCATTGCCCCGTTGCTTGCTTGGCCAAAAAGTGCGTATGCGTTTTGTCCTTAATATATACAGGAGAAAACACATACGCCGTTTTTGGCCAAGTGCATCATTGTCGAAGTTGTGCCCCTCTTCTTGTGCTTTACAGATGATTCCAACGTACCTCTTGAAATCTGTTTCCTGCTATTCTGCCTCGCCTTCAATTCCCCCTCATTGCCTTCCCTCAACAGATTTTTGGACGATAGTTGTCCTTTATTACTCTGCCAGTTTGTGAATTGCTGTGCCCCTTAGCTTCATTTTTCAACTCGTTTTTTGTGAGCTCAACGCAAGTCCACAATTTTGATTCAGGACGTAATCTGGATCCCGGGGTGTGGCTGAGACTTTGGTTAATCCTTCTTCTTGCCGGGAAATTAGAGTGACATATGCCCGTCCAAATGCCTAACAGCTACTCTCTCATTGGTTCTCCCTCTTCCCTTTCATCCTCTGCCAAATTGGCAACCTGTTCGAACCAGGAGGTTAAAGGGGCTCTCTCTCCAAGATGGGAGATTGATAGCAAAGCAGTTGGAAAGTAAAACCGGAACACCAGGAGAGGGACTATTAGTTGAGTTTTAGAAGCCTTTCGTATTTACAGTGTGTCCATTCTCTAGGTTTCCCGTACATGTTATAGCTGTAGTAATATTGACTTCAACCTGGAGAGTTGGGACCCATGGAATGGGTGCCATGCATTATTGCTTTCAAGGGTCTGCATTTGCTGACCCAATCTCACCAATCCTCTCAGTCCCAAGTGTCCAGCCTTATACCACATGCAGCTGTCATTGTAGACAGGGTCATTCCATGTTTCATCAGAGACCCTGAAGGAATTGTAAAGAATGTCCCTGTTTTTTTGTTTTGTTTTTGAAATTCCTTTTTATAGTCGGTTTGAGCTGATTCTCACTGCCATGTTTATGCCAGTCTAGACTCACTTGATTCCCTTATGGAGACATATCAAAACATAGGTTTTAAGATTCTTACTAGTCAGATATATTCCTCTGCGGGAAATATGGGGTTTTGAGTCCCTTTCACTGAGGAAGGGATAGGTAAGTCTTGTCTATTCCATAGTTGGTTTTTGGAACGGTTCCTGTGCTCATATCAAACTCTGTTTTTATGCATCACCCACCTCTCCTTCCCCCTTAAGCAGGCATAAGAGTGTTTTCTAAAGGTGAGACTCTGTTCTCTTTCCTAACTCAGTTCATGTGTAACCATGTTTACAGGATCTTCATAAGTGATATCTTATGATAAGCTTCTTTTTCTGTGTGACTTATTTCACTTAGAATCATCGTACCTGAATCCAGTCATTTTGCTGCTACTGGTCTTATGATATTGTTTTCACGGCTGAGGGATATTCCATCGAACGTAAGTACCACTATGTTTTGAACCATTTTTATATTTCCTGGGATATTTAAGGTGTACCCAAGTAGAGGTTCTTGTAAGCAGTACAGCCCTAAATTGGAGGGTGGCTCTGTCTTATTGATTTTCAGTTTTCCCAAGGTATATTCCCTAGACTGGAAGTGCCCTTGGCTCTGTAGCTCTGTTGATTACTTCTTTTAGGGAACTCAATGAACTCCTCCAATGAGGCAGTTGGCAATTTACATCCCGCCCATCAGCATTACAAGGCTCCCTGTTCTCCAGGGCCTGTCTTGCCTTTCTGGATTTTACACATTTTGTGGATGTCTCTTTTGACCGGTGGGAAGTGATACTTCTTTGTAGTGCAGATTTGCATTGCCCGCTTGCTTGCTTGGCGAAAAAGGGCATAAGCGTTTTCTCCTGCATATATTAAGGAGAAAATGCATATGCCCTTTTTGGCCAAGTGCATCATTGTCAAAGATGTGCCCCTCTTCCTGTGCTTTACAGGTGATTCCAACGTACCTCTTGAAATCTGTTTCCTGCTATTCTGCTTCGCTTTCAAGACTGCCTCGTTGCCTTCCCTCAACAGATTTTTGGATGATAGTTGTCCTTTATTACTTTGCCAGTTTGTGAATTGCTGTGCCCTTGAGCTCCATTTTTCAACTCGTTTTCTGTGAGCTGAACACATGTGCAAAATTTTGGTTCAGGACCTATACTGGTTCCCTGAGGGTGGTTGCAACTTTGGTTAATTCTTCTTCCGGCCGGGAAATTAGAGTGACATATGCCCATCCAAATGCCTAACAGCTACTATCTCATTGGTTCTCCCTCTTCCCTTTCATCCTCTGCCAAATTGGCAACGTGTGAGAACCAGAAGGTTAAAGGGGCTGTCTCTCCAAGTTGGGAGATTGATAGTAAATCATTTGGAAAGTCAAACTGGAGCACCAGGAGTGGGACTATCCGTTGAGTTTTAGAAACCTTTTGTATTCACAGTGTGTCCATTCTCTAGGTTTCCCGTACATGTTATAGCTGTAGTAATATTCCCTTCAACCTGGAGAGTTGGGACCCATGGAATGGGTGCCATGCATTATTGCTTTAAAGGGTCTGCATTTGCTCACCCAATCTCACCAATCCTCTCAGTCCCAAGTGTCCAGACTTATGACACATCCAGCTGTCATTGTAGACAGTGTCATTCCACGTTTCATCAGAGACCCGGAAGGAATTGTAAAGATTTTCCCTGTTTTTTTTTTGTTTGTTTGTTTTTGAAATTCCTTTTTATAGTGGGCTTGAACTGATTCTCGCTGCCATGTTTATGCCAGTGCAGACTCACTTGATTCCCTTACAGAGACATATCAATACATAGGTTTGAAGACTCTTACTAGTGACATATATTCCTCTGCGGGAAATATGGGGTTTTGAGTCCCTTTCACTGAGGAAGGTATAGGTAGGTCTTGTCTATTCCATAATTGGTTTTTGGAACGGTACCTGTCCTCATATCAAACTCTGGTTTTCTGCATCACCCCACCTCTCCTTCCCCCTTAAGCAGGCATAAGAGTGTTTTCTAAATGTGAGACTCTGTTCTCTTTCCTAACTCAGTTCATGTGTAGCCATGTTTACAGGATCTTCATAAGTGATATCTTATGATAAGCTTCTTTTTCTGTGTGACTTATTTCACTTAGAATCATCGTACCTGAATCCACTCATTTTGTTGCTACTGGTCTTATGACATTGATTTCATGGCTGAGGGATATTCCGTCGTACGTATGTACCATAAATTTTTGAACCATTTTTATATTTCCTGGGATATTTCAGGTGTAACCAAGTTGAGGTTCTTGTAAGCAGTGCAGCCCTAAATTTGAGGGTGGCTCTGTGTTATTGATTTTCAGTTTTCCCAAGG
Source organism: Mesoplodon mirus (assembly GCF_964341445.2). Classification (NCBI taxonomy): domain Eukaryota; kingdom Metazoa; phylum Chordata; class Mammalia; order Artiodactyla; family Ziphiidae; genus Mesoplodon; species Mesoplodon mirus. The sequence goes on along the minus strand of NW_028295626.1, from coordinate 275,626 downwards.
TATATTCCCTAGACTGGAAGTGCCCTTGGTTCTGTAGCTCTGTTGTTTACTTGTTTTAGGGGACACAGTGCACTCCTCCAGTGAGGCAGTTGGCAATTTACATCCCGCCCATCAGCATAACAAGGCTCCCTGGTTTCCAGGGCCTGTCTTACCTCTCTGGTATTTACACATTTTGTGGATGTCCCTTTTGAACGGTGGGGAGTGATACTTTTTTATAATGCAGATTTGCATTGCCCCCTTGCTTGCTTGGCCAAAAAGTGCGTATGCGTTTTGTCCTTAATATATACAGGAGAAAACACATACGCCGTTTTTGGCCAAGTGCATCATTGTCGAAGTTGTGCCCCTCTTCTTGTGCTTTACAGATGATTCCAACGTACCTCTTGAAATCTGTTTCCTGCTATTCTGCCTCGCCTTCAATTCCCCCTCATTGCCTTCCCTCAACAGATTTTTGGACGATAGTTGTCCTTTATTACTCTGCCAGTTTGTGAATTGCTGTGCCCCTTAGCTTCATTTTTCAACTCGTTTTTTGTGAGCTCAACGCAAGTCCACAATTTTGATTCAGGACGTAATCTGGATCCCGGGGTGTGGCTGAGACTTTGGTTAATCCTTCTTCTTGCCGGGAAATTAGAGTGACATATGCCCGTCCAAATGCCTAACAGCTACTCTCTCATTGGTTCTCCCTCTTCCCTTTCATCCTCTGCCAAATTGGCAACCTGTGCGAACCAGGAGGTTAAAGGGGCTGTCTCTCCAAGTTGGGAGATTGATAGTAAAGCAGTTGGAAAGTAAAACCGGAACACCAGGAGAGGGACTATTAGTTGAGTTTTAGAAGCCTTTCGTATTTACAGTGTGTCCATTCTCTAGGTTTCCCGTACATGTTATAGCTGTAGTAATATTGACTTCAACCTGGAGAGTTGGGACCCATGGAATGGGTGCCATGCATTATTGCTTTCAAGGGTCTGCATTTGCTGACCCAATCTCACCAATCCTCTCAGTCCCAAGTGTCCAGCCTTATACCACATGCAGCTGTCATTGTAGACAGGGTCATTCCATGTTTCATCAGAGACCCTGAAGGAATTGTAAAGAATGTCCCTGTTTTTTTGTTTTGTTTTTGAAATTCCTTTTTATAGTCGGTTTGAGCTGATTCTCGCTGCCATGTTTATGCCAGTCTAGACTCACTTGATTCCCTTACGGAGACATATCAAAACATAGGTTTTAAGATTCTTACTAGTCAGATATATTCCTCTGCGGGAAATATGGGGTTTTGAGTCCCTTTCACTGAGGAAGGGATAGGTAAGTCTTGTCTATTCCATAGTTGGTTTTTGGAACGGTTCCTGTGCTCATAACAAACTCTGTTTTTATGCATCACCCACCTCTCCTTCCCCCTTAAGCAGGCATAAGAGTGTTTTCTAAATGTGAGACTCTGTTCTCTTTCCTAACTCAGTTCATGTGTAACCATGTTTACAGGAACTTCATAAGTGATATCTTATGATAAGCTTCTTTTTCTGTGTGACTTATTTCACTTAGAATCATCGTACCTGAATCCAGTCATTTTGCTGCTACTGGTCTTATGACATTGTTTTCACGGCTGAGGGATATTCCATCGAACGTAAGTACCACTATGTTTTGAACCATTTTTATATTTCCTGGGATATTTAAGGTGTACCCAAGTAGAGGTTCTTGTAAGCAGTACAGCCCTAAATTGGAGGGTGGCTCTGTCTTATTGATTTTCAGTTTTCCCAAGGTATATTCCCTAGACTGGAAGTGCCCTTGGCTCTGTAGCTCTGTTGATTACTTCTTTTAGGGAACTCAATGCACTCCTCCAGTGAGGCAGTTGGCAATTTATATCCCGCCCATCAGCATTACAAGGCTCCCTGTTCTCCAGGGCCTGTCTTGCCTTTCTGGATTTTACACATTTTGTGGATGTCTCTTTTGACCGGTGGGAAGTGATACTTCTTTGTAGTGCAGATTTGCATTGCCCGCTTGCTTGCTTGTCCAAAAAGGGCATAAGCGTTTTCTCCTGCATATATTAAGGAGAAAATGCATATGCCCTTTTTGGCCAAGTGCATCATTGTCAAAGATGTGCCCCTCTTCCTGTGCTTTACAGGTGATTCCAACGTACCTCTTGAAATCTGTTTCCTGCTATTCTGCTTCGCTTTCAAGACTGCCTCGTTGCCTTCCCTCAACAGATTTTTGGATGATAGTTGTCCTTTATTACTTTGCCAGTTTGTGAATTGCTGTGCCCTTGAGCTCCAATTTTCAACTCGTTTTCTGTGACCTGAACACGTGCAAAATTTTGGTTCAGGACCTATACTGGTTCCCTGAGGGTGGTTGCAACTTTGGTTAATTCTTCTTCCGGCCGGGAAATTAGAGTGACATATGCCCATCCAAATGCCTAACAGCTACTATCTCATTGGTTCTCCCTCTTCCCTTTCATCCTCTGCCAAATTGGCAACGTGTGAGAACCAGAAGGTTAAAGGGGCTGTCTCTCCAAGTTGGGAGATTGATAGTAAATCAGTTGGAAAGTCACACTGGAGCACTAGGAGTGGGACTATCCGTTGAGTTTTAGAAACCTTTTGTATTCAATTGTGTCCATTCTCTAGGTTTCCCGTACATGTTATAGCTGTAGTAATATTCCCTTCAACCTGGAGAGTTGGGACCCATGGAATGGGTGCCATGCATTATTGCTTTAAAGGGTCTGCATTTGCTCACCCAATCTCACCAATCCTCTCAGTCCCAAGTGTCCAGACTTATGACACATCCAGCTGTCATTGTAGACAGTGTCATTCCACGTTTCATCAGAGACCCGGAAGCAATTGTAAAGATTTTCCCTGTTTTTTTTTTGTTTGTTTGTTTTTGAAATTCCTTTTTATAGTGGGCTTGAACTGATTCTCGCTGCCATGTTTATGCCAGTGCAGACTCACTTGATTCCCTTACAGAGACATATCAATACATAGGTTTGAAGACTCTTACTAGTGACATATACTCCTCTGCGGGAAATATGGGGTTTTGAGTCCCTTTCACTGAGGAAGGTATAGGTAGGTCTTGTCTATTCCATAATTGGTTTTTGGAACGGTACCTGTCTTCATATCAAACTCTGGTTTTCTGCATCACCCCACCTCTCCTTCCCCCTTAAGCAGGCATAAGAGTGTTTTCTAAATGTGAGACTCTGTTCTCTTTCCTAACTCAGTTCATGTGTAGCCATGTTTACAGGATCTTCATAAGTGATATCTTATGATAAGCTTCTTTTTCTGTGTGACTTATTTCACTTAGAATCATCGTACCTGAATCCACTCATTTTGCTGCTACTGGTCTTATGACATTGATTTCATGGCTGAGGGATATTCCATCGTACGTATGTACCATAAATTTTTGAACCATTTTTATATTTCCTGGGATATTTCAGGTGTAACCAAGTTGAGGTTCTTGTAAGCAGTGCAGCCCTAAATTTGAGGGTGGCTCTGTCTTATTGATTTTCAGTTTTCCCAAGGTATATTCCCTAGACTGGAAGTGCCCTTGGTTCTGTAGCTCTGTTGTTTACTTGTTTTAGGGGACACAGTGCACTCCTCCAGAGAGGCAGTTGGCAATTTACATCCCGCCCATCAGCATAACAAGGCTCCCTGGTTTCCAGGGCCTGTCTTACCTCTCTGGTATTTACACATTTTGTGGATGTCCCTTTTGAACGGTGGGGAGTGATACTTTTTTATAATGCAGATTTGCATTGCCCCCTTGCTTGCTTGGCCAAAAAGTGCGTATGCGTTTTGTCCTTAATATATACAGGAGAAAACACATACGCCGTTTTTGGCCAAGTGCATCATTGTCGAAGTTGTGCCCCTCTTCTTGTGCTTTACAGATGATTCCAACGTACCTCTTGAAATCTGTTTCCTGCTATTCTGCCTCGCCTTCAATTCCCCCTCATTGCCTTCCCTCAACAGATTTTTGGACGATAGTTGTCCTTTATTACTCTGCCAGTTTGTGAATTGCTGTGCCCCTTAGCTTCATTTTTCAACTCGTTTTTTGTGAGCTCAACGCAAGTCCACAATTTTGATTCAGGACGTAATCTGGATCCCGGGGTGTGGCTGAGACTTTGGTTAATCCTTCTTCTTGCCGGGAAATTAGAGTGACATATGCCCGTCCAAATGCCTAACAGCTACTCTCTCATTGGTTCTCCCTCTTCCCTTTCATCCTCTGCCAAATTGGCAACCTGTGCGAACCAGGAGGTTAAAGGGGCTGTCTCTCCAAGTTGGGAGATTGATAGTAAAGCAGTTGGAAAGTAAAACCGGAACACCAGGAGAGGGACTATTAGTTGAGTTTTAGAAGCCTTTCGTATTTACAGTGTGTCCATTCTCTAGGTTTCCCGTACATGTTATAGCTGTAGTAATATTGACTTCAACCTGGAGAGTTGGGACCCATGGAATGGGTGCCATGCATTATTGCTTTCAAGGGTCTGCATTTGCTGACCCAATCTCACCAATCCTCTCAGTCCCAAGTGTCCAGCCTTATACCACATGCAGCTGTCATTGTAGACAGGGTCATTCCATGTTTCATCAGAGACCCTGAAGGAATTGTAAAGAATGTCCCTGTTTTTTTGTTTTGTTTTTGAAATTCCTTTTTATAGTCGGTTTGAGCTGATTCTCGCTGCCATGTTTATGCCAGTCTAGACTCACTTGATTCCCTTACGGAGACATATCAAAACATAGGTTTTAAGATTCTTACTAGTCAGATATATTCCTCTGCGGGAAATATGGGGTTTTGAGTCCCTTTCACTGAGGAAGGGATAGGTAAGTCTTGTCTAATCCATAGTTGGTTTTTGGAACGGTTCCTGTGCTCATAACAAACTCTGTTTTTATGCATCACCCACCTCTCCTTCCCCCTTAAGCAGGCATAAGAGTGTTTTCTAAATGTGAGACTCTGTTCTCTTTCCTAACTCAGTTCATGTGTAACCATGTTTACAGGAACTTCATAAGTGATATCTTATGATAAGCTTCTTTTTCTGTGTGACTTATTTCACTTAGAATCATCGTACCTGAATCCAGTCATTTTGCTGCTACTGGTCTTATGACATTGTTTTCACGGCTGAGGGATATTCCATCGAACGTAAGTACCACTATGTTTTGAACCATTTTTATATTTCCTGGGATATTTAAGGTGTACCCAAGTAGAGGTTCTTGTAAGCAGTACAGCCCTAAATTGGAGGGTGGCTCTGTCTTATTGATTTTCAGTTTTCCCAAGGTATATTCCCTAGACTGGAAGTGCCCTTGGCTCTGTAGCTCTGTTGATTACTTCTTTTAGGGAACTCAATGCACTCCTCCAGTGAGGCAGTTGGCAATTTATATCCCGCCCATCAGCATTACAAGGCTCCCTGTTCTCCAGGGCCTGTCTTGCCTTTCTGGTATTTACACATTTTGTGGATGTCCCTTTTGACTGGTGGGAAGTGATACTTCTTTGTAGTGCAGATTTGCATTGCCCGCTTGCTTGCTTGGCCAAAAAGGGCATATGCGTTTTCTCCTGCATATATTCAGGAGAAAATGCATACGCCCTTTTTGGCCAAGTGCATCATTGTCGAAGTTGTGCCCCTCTTCCTGTGCTTTACAGGTGATTCCAACGTACCTCTTGAAATCTGTTTCCTGCTATTCTGCCTTGCTTACAAGTCTGCCTCGTTGCCTTCCCTCAACAGATTTTTGTATGATAGTTTTCCTTTATTACTTTGCCAGTTTGTGAATTGCTGTGCCATTGAGCTCCATTTTTCAACTCGCTTTTTGTGACCTGAACGCATGTCCAAATTTTGGTTCAGGACCTATATTGGTTCCCGGTGGGTGGTTGCAACTTTGGTTAATACTTCTTCCTGCCGGGACATTAGAGCGACATATGACCGTCCAAATGCCTAACAGCTACTCTCTCATTGGTTCTCCCTCTTCCCTTTCATCCTCTGCCAAATTGGCCAACTGTGAGAACCAGGAGGTTAAAGGGGTTGTCTCTCCAAGTTGGGAGATTGATAGTAAAGCAGTTGGAATGTCAAACTGGAGCACCAGGAGAGGGACTATTCGTTGAGTTTTAGAAACCTTTCGTATTCACAGTGTGTCCATTCTCTAGGTTTCCCGTACATGTTATAGCTGTAGTAGTATTCCCTTCAACCTGGAGAGTTGTGACCCATGGAGTGGGTGCCATGCATTATTGCTTTAAAGGGTCTGCATTTGCTCACCCAATCTCACCAATCCTCTCAGTCCCAAGTGTCCAGCCTTATGCCACATCCAGCTGTCATTGTAGACAGGGTTATTCCACGTTTCATCAGAGACCCTAAAGGAATTGTAAAGAATTTCCCTGTTTTTTTGTTTTGTTTTAGAAATTCCTTTTTATAGTGGGTTTGAGCTGATTCTCTCTGCCATGTTTATGCCAGTCTAGACACACTTGATTCCCTTACAGAGACATATCAATACATAGGTTTAAGATTCTTACTAGTCAGATATATTCCTCTGCGGGAAATATGGGGTTTTGAGTCCCTTTCACTGAAGAAGGTATAGGTAGGTCTTGTCTATTCCATAGTTGGTTTTTAGAATGGTACCTGTGCTTATATCAAACTCTGGTTTTCTGCATCACCCCACCTCTCCTTCCCCCTTAAGCAGGCATAAGAGTGATTTCTAAATGTGAGACTCTGATCTCTTTCCTAACTCAGTTCATGTGTAGCCATATTTACAGGATCTTCATAAGTGATAACTTATCATAAGCTTCTTTTTCTGTGTGACTTATTTCACTTAGAATCACCGTACCTGAATCCACTCATATTGATGCTACTGGTCTTATGACATTGATTTCATGGCTGAGGGACATTCCATCGTATGTAAGTACCACAATTTTTTGAACCATTTTTATATTTCCTGGGATATTTAAGGTGTACCCAAGTTGAAGTTCTTGTAAGCAGTGCAGCCCTAAATTTGGGGTGGCTCTGTCTTATTGATTTTCAGTTTTCCCAAGGTATATTCCCTAGACTGGAAGTGCCCTTGGTTCTGTAGCTCTGTTGTTTACTTGTTTTAGGGGACACAGTGCACTCCTCCAGAGAGGCAGTTGGCAATTTACATCCCGCCCATCAGCATAACAAGGCTCCCTGTTCTCCAGGGCCTGTCTTGCCTCTCTGGTATTTACACATTTTGTGGATGTCCCTTTTGAACGGTGGGGAGTGATACTTTTTTATAATGCAGATTTGCATTGCCCCCTTGCTTGCTTGGCCAAAAAGTGCGTATGCGTTTTGTCCTTAATATACACAGGAGAAAACACATACGCCGTTTTTGGCCAAGTGCATCATTGTCGAAGTTGTGCCCCTCTTCCTGTGCTTTACAGGTGATTCCAACGTACCTCTTGCAATATGTTTCCTGCTATTCTGCCTCGCCTTCAATTCCCCCTCATTGCCTTCCCTCAACAGATTTTTGGACGATAGTTGTCCTTTATTACTCTGCCAGTTTGTGAATTGCTGTGCCCCTTAGCTTCATTTTTCAACTCGTTTTTTGTGAGCTCAACGCAAGTCCACAATTTTGATTCAGGACGTAATCTGGATCCCGGGGTGTGGCTGAGACTTTGGTTAATCCTTCTTCTTGCCGGGAAATTAAAGTGACATATGCCCGTCCAAATGCCTAACAGCTACTCTCTCATTGGTTCTCCCTCTTCCCTTTCATCCTCTGCCAAATTGGCAACCTGTGCGACCAGGAGGTTAAAGGGGCTCTCTCTCCAAGTTGGGAGATTGATAGTAAAGCAGTTGGAAAGTAAAACCGGAACTCCAGGAGAGGGACTATTAGTTGAGTTTTAGAAGCCTTTCGTATTTACAGTGTGTCCATTCTCTAGGTTTCCCGTACATGTTATAGCTGTAGTAATATTGACTTCAACCTGGAGAGTTGGGACCCATGGAATGGGTGCCATGCATTATTGCTTTCAAGGGTCTGCATTTGCTGACCCAATCTCACCAATCCTCTCAGTCCCAAGTGTCCAGCCTTATACCACATGCAGCTGTCATTGTAGACAGGGTCATTCCATGTTTCATCAGAGACCCTGAAGGAATTGTAAAGAATGTCCCTGTTTTTTTGTTTTGTTTTTGAAATTCCTTTTTATAGTCGGTTTGAGCTGATTCTCGCTGCCATGTTTATGCCAGTCTAGACTCACTTGATTCCCTTACGGAGACATATCAAAACATAGGTTTTAAGATTCTTACTAGTCAGATATATTCCTCTGCGGGAAATATGGGGTTTTGAGTCCCTTTCACTGAGGAAGGGATAGGTAAGTCTTGTCTATTCCATAGTTGGTGTTTGGAACGGTTCCTGTGCTCATATCAAACTCTGTTTTTATGCATCACCAACCTCTCCTTCCCCCTTAAAAAGGCATAAGAGTGTTTTCTAAATGTGAGACTCTGTTCTCTTTCCTAACTCAGTTCATGTGTAACCGTGTTTACAGGATCTTCATAAGTGATATCTTATGATAAGCTTCTTTTTCTGTGTGTCTTATTTCACTTAGAATCATCGTACCTGAATCCAGTCATTTTGCTGCTACTGGTCTTATGACATTGTTTTCACGGCTGAGGGATATTCCATCGAACGTAAGTACCACTATGTTTTGAACCATTTTTATATTTCCTGGGATATTTAAGGTGTACCCAAGTAGAGGTTCTTGTAAGCAGTACAGCCCTAAATTGGAGGGTGGCTCTGTCTTATTGATTTTCAGTTTTCCCAAGGTATATTCCCTAGACTGGAAGTGCCCTTGGCTCTGTAGCTCTGTTGATTACTTCTTTTAGGGAACTCAATGCACTCCTCCAGTGAGGCAGTTGGCAATTTACATCCCGCCCATCAGCATTACAAGGCTCCCTGTTCTCCAGGGCCTGTCTTGCCTTTCTGGATTTTACACATTTTGTGGATGTCTCTTTTGACCGGTGGGAAGTGATACTTCTTTGTAGTGCAGATTTGCATTGCCTGCTTGCTTGCTTGGCCAAAAAGGGCATAAGCGTTTTCTCCTGCATATATTAAGGAGAAAATGCATATGCCCTTTTTGGCCAAGTGCATCATTGTCAAAGATGTGCCCCTCTTCCTGTGCTTTACAGGTGATTCCAACGTACCTCTTGAAATCTGTTTCCTGCTATTCTGCTTCGCTTTCAAGACTGCCTCGTTGCCTTCCCTCAACAGATTTTTGGATGATAGTTGTCCTTTATTACTTTGCCAGTTTGTGAATTGCTGTGCCCTTGAGCTCCATTTTTCAACTCGTTTTCTGTGAGCTGAACACATGTGCAAAATTTTGGTTCAGGACCTATACTGGTTCCCTGAGGGTGGTTGCAACTTTGGTTAATTCTTCTTCTGGCCGGGAAATTAGAGTGACATATGCCCATCCAAATGCCTAACAGCTACTATCTCATTGGTTCTCCCTCTTCCCTTTCATCCTCTGCCAAATTGGCAACGTGTGAGAACCAGAAGGTTAAAGGGGCTGTCTCTCCAAGTTGGGAGATTAATAGTAAATCAGTTGGAAAGTCAAACTGGAGCACCAGGAGTGGGACTATCCGTTGAGTTTTAGAAACCTTTTGTATTCACAGTGTGTCCATTCTCTAGGTTTCCCGTACATGTTATAGCTGTAGTAATATTCCCTTCAACCTGGAGAGTTGGGACCCATGGAATGGGTGCCATGCATTATTGCTTTAAAGGGTCTGCATTTGCTCACCCAATCTCACCAATCCTCTCAGTCCCAAGTGTCCAGACTTATGACACATCCAGCTGTCATTGTAGACAGTGTCATTCCACGTTTCATCAGAGTCCCTGAAGGAATTGTAAAGAATTTCCCTGTTTTTTTTTTGTTTGTTTGTTTTTGAAATTCCTTTTTATAGTGGGCTTGAACTGATTCTCGCTGCCATGTTTATGCCAGTGCAGACTCACTTGATTCCCTTACAGAGACATATCAATACATAGGTTTGAAGACTCTTACTAGTGACATATATTCCTCTGCGGGAAATATGGGGTTTTGAGTCCCTTTCACTGAGGAAGGTATAGGTAGGTCTTGTCTATTCCATAATTGGTTTTTGGAACGGTACCTGTCCTCATATCAAACTCTGGTTTTCTGCATCACCCCACCTCTCCTTCCCCCTTAAGCAGGCATAAGAGTGTTTTCTAAATGTGAGACTCTGTTCTCTTTCCTAACTCAGTTCATGTGTAACCATGTTTACAGGATCTTCATAAGTAATATCTTATGATAAGCTTCTTTTTCTGTGTGACTTATTTCACTTAGAATCATCGTACCTGAGTCCACTCATTTTGCTGCTACTGGTCTTATGACATTGATTTCATGGCTGAGGGATATTCCATCGTACGTATGTACCATAAATTTTTGAACCATTTTTATATTTCCTGGGATATTTCAGGTGTATCCAAGTTGAGGTTCTTGTAAGCAGTGCAACCCTAAATTTGAGGGTGGCTCTGTCTTATTGATTTTCAGTTTTCCCAAGGTATATTCCCTAGACTGGAAGTGCCCTTGGTTCTGTAGCTCTGTTGTTTACTTGTTTTAGGGGACACAGTGCACTCCTCCAGAGAGGCAGTTGGCAATTTACATCCCGCCCATCAGCATAACAAGGCTCCCTGGTCTCCAGGGCCTGTCTTGCCTCTCTGGTATTTACACATTTTGTGGATATCCCTTTTGAAAGGTGGGGAGTGATACTTTTTTATAATGCAGATTTGCATTGCCCCGTTGCTTGCTTGGCCAAAAAGTGCGTATGCGTTTTGTCCTTAATATATACAGGAGAAAACACATACGCCGTTTTTGGCCAAGTGCATCATTGTCGAAGTTGTGCCCCTCTTCTTGTGCTTTACAGATGATTCCAACGTACCTCTTGAAATCTGTTTCCTGCTATTCTGCCTCGCCTTCAATTCCCCCTCATTGCCTTCCCTCAACAGATTTTTGGACGATAGTTGTCCTTTATTACTCTGCCAGTTTGTGAATTGCTGTGCCCCTTAGCTTCATTTTTCAACTCGTTTTTTGTGAGCTCAACGCAAGTCCACAATTTTGATTCAGGACGTAATCTGGATCCCGGGGTGTGGCTGAGACTTTGGTTAATCCTTCTTCTTGCCGGGAAATTAGAGTGACATATGCCCGTCCAAATGCCTAACAGCTACTCTCTCATTGGTTCTCCCTCTTCCCTTTCATCCTCTGCCAAATTGGCAACCTGTGCGAACCAGGAGGTTAAAGGGGCTCTCTCTCCAAGTTGGGAGATTGATAGTAAAGCAGTTGGAAAGTAAAACCGGAACACCAGGAGAGGGACTATTAGTTGAGTTTTAGAAGCCTTTCGTATTTACAGTGTGTCCATTCTCTAGGTTTCCCGTACATGTTATAGCTGTAGTAATATTGACTTCAACCTGGAGAGTTGGGACCCATGGAATGGGTGCCATGCATTATTGCTTTCAAGGGTCTGCATTTGCTGACCCAATCTCACCAATCCTCTCAGTCCCAAGTGTCCAGCCTTATACCACATGCAGCTGTCATTGTAGACAGGGTCATTCCATGTTTCATCAGAGACCCTGAAGGAATTGTAAAGAATGTCCCTGTTTTTTTGTTTTGTTTTTGAAATTCCTTTTTATAGTCGGTTTGAGCTGATTCTCACTGCCATGTTTATGCCAGTCTAGACTCACTTGATTCCCTTATGGAGACATATCAAAACATAGGTTTTAAGATTCTTACTAGTCAGATATATTCCTCTGCGGGAAATATGGGGTTTTGAGTCCCTTTCACTGAGGAAGGGATAGGTAAGTCTTGTCTATTCCATAGTTGGTTTTTGGAACGGTTCCTGTGCTCATATCAAACTCTGTTTTTATGCATCACCCACCTCTCCTTCCCCCTTAAGCAGGCATAAGAGTGTTTTCTAAAGGTGAGACTCTGTTCTCTTTCCTAACTCAGTTCATGTGTAACCATGTTTACAGGATCTTCATAAGTGATATCTTATGATAAGCTTCTTTTTCTGTGTGACTTATTTCACTTAGAATCATCGTACCTGAATCCAGTCATTTTGCTGCTACTGGTCTTATGATATTGTTTTCACGGCTGAGGGATATTCCATCGAACGTAAGAACCACTATGTTTTGAACCATTTTTATATTTCCTGGGATATTTAAGGTGTACCCAAGTAGAGGTTCTTGTAAGCAGTACAGCCCTAAATTGGAGGGTGGCTCTGTCTTATTGATTTTCAGTTTTCCCAAGGTATATTCCCTAGACTGGAAGTGCCCTTGGCTCTGTAGCTCTGTTGATTACTTCTTTTAGGGAACTCAATGCACTCCTCCAATGAGGCAGTTGGCAATTTACATCCCGCCCATCAGCATTACAAGGCTCCCTGTTCTCCAGGGCCTGTCTTGCCTTTCTGGATTTTACACATTTTGTGGATGTCTCTTTTGACCGGTGGGAAGTGATACTTCTTTGTAGTGCAGATTTGCATTGCCCGCTTGCTTGCTTGGCGAAAAAGGGCATAAGCGTTTTCTCCTGCATATATTAAGGAGAAAATGCATATGCCCTTTTTGGCCAAGTGCATCATTGTCAAAGATGTGCCCCTCTTCCTGTGCTTTACAGGTGATTCCAACGTACCTCTTGAAATCTGTTTCCTGCTATTCTGCTTCGCTTTCAAGACTGCCTCGTTGCCTTCCCTCAACAGATTTTTGGATGATAGTTGTCCTTTATTACTTTGCCAGTTTGTGAATTGCTGTGCCCTTGAGCTCCATTTTTCAACTCGTTTTCTGTGAGCTGAACACATGTGCAAAATTTTGGTTCAGGACCTATACTGGTTCCCTGAGGGTGGTTGCAACTTTGGTTAATTCTTCTTCCGGCCGGGAAATTAGAGTGACATATGCCCATCCAAATGCCTAACAGCTACTATCTCATTGGTTCTCCCTCTTCCCTTTCATCCTCTGCCAAATTGGCAACGTGTGAGAAACAGAAGGTTAAAGGGGCTGTCTCTCCAAGTTGGGAGATTGATAGTAAATCATTTGGAAAGTCAAACTGGAGCACCAGGAGTGGGACTATCCTTTGAGTTTTAGAAACCTTTTGTATTCACAGTGTGTCCATTCTCTAGGTTTCCCGTACATGTTATAGCTGTAGTAATATTCCCTTCAACCTGGAGAGTTGGGACCCATGGAATGGGTGCCATGCATTATTGCTTTAAAGGGTCTGCATTTGCTCACCCAATCTCACCAATCCTCTCAGTCCCAAGTGTCCAGACTTATGACACATCCAGCTGTCATTGTAGACAGTGTCATTCCACGTTTCATCAGAGACCCGGAAGGAATTGTAAAGATTTTCCCTGTTTTTTTTTTGTTTGTTTGTTTTTGAAATTCCTTTTTATAGTGGGCTTGAACTGATTCTCGCTGCCATGTTTATGCCAGTGCAGACTCACTTGATTCCCTTACAGAGACATATCAATACATAGGTTTGAAGACTCTTACTAGTGACATATATTCCTCTGCGGGAAATATGGGGTTTTGAGTCCCTTTCACTGAGGAAGGTATAGGTAGGTCTTGTCTATTCCATAATTGGTTTTTGGAACGGTACCTGTCCTCATATCAAACTCTGGTTTTCTGCATCACCCCACCTCTCCTTCCCCCTTAAGCAGGCATAAGAGTGTTTTCTAAATGTGAGACTCTGTTCTCTTTCCTAACTCAGTTCATGTGTAGCCATGTTTACAGGATCTTCATAAGTGATATCTTATGATAAGCTTCTTTTTCTGTGTGACTTATTTCACTTAGAATCATCGTACCTGAATCCACTCATTTTGTTGCTACTGGTCTTATGACATTGATTTCATGGCTGAGGGATATTCCGTCGTACGTATGTACCATAATTTTTTGAACCATTTTTATATTTCCTGGGATATTTCAGGTGTAACCAAGTTGAGGTTCTTGTAAGCAGTGCAGCCCTAAATTTGAGGGTGGCTCTGTGTTATTGATTTTCAGTTTTCCCAAGGTATATTCCCTAGACTGGAAGTGCCCTTGGTTCTGTAGCTCTGTTGTTTACTTGTTTTAGGGGACACAGTGCACTCCTCCAGTGAGGCAGTTGGCAATTTACATCCCGCCCATCAGCATAACAAGGCTCCCTGGTTTCCAGGGCCTGTCTTACCTCTCTGGTATTTACACATTTTGTGGATGTCCCTTTTGAACGGTGGGGAGTGATACTTTTTTATAATGCAGATTTGCATTGCCCCCTTGCTTGCTTGGCCAAAAAGTGCGTATGCGTTTTGTCCTTAATATATACAGGAGAAAACACATACGCCGTTTTTGGCCAAGTGCATCATTGTCGAAGTTGTGCCCCTCTTCTTGTGCTTTACAGATGATTCCAACGTACCTCTTGAAATCTGTTTCCTGCTATTCTGCCTCGCCTTCAATTCCCCCTCATTGCCTTCCCTCAACAGATTTTTGGACGATAGTTGTCCTTTATTACTCTGCCAGTTTGTGAATTGCTGTGCCCCTTAGCTTCATTTTTCAACTCGTTTTTTGTGAGCTCAACGCAAGTCCACAATTTTGATTCAGGACGTAATCTGGATCCCGGGGTGTGGCTGAGACTTTGGTTAATCCTTCTTCTTGCCGGGAAATTAGAGTGACATATGCCCGTCCAAATGCCTAACAGCTACTCTCTCATTGGTTCTCCCTCTTCCCTTTCATCCTCTGCCAAATTGGCAACCTGTGCGAACCAGGAGGTTAAAGGGGCTGTCTCTCCAAGTTGGGAGATTGATAGTAAAGCAGTTGGAAAGTAAAACCGGAACACCAGGAGAGGGACTATTAGTTGAGTTTTAGAAGCCTTTCGTATTTACAGTGTGTCCATTCTCTAGGTTTCCCGTACATGTTATAGCTGTAGTAATATTGACTTCAACCTGGAGAGTTGGGACCCATGGAATGGGTGCCATGCATTATTGCTTTCAAGGGTCTGCATTTGCTGACCCAATCTCACCAATCCTCTCAGTCCCAAGTGTCCAGCCTTATACCACATGCAGCTGTCATTGTAGACAGGGTCATTCCATGTTTCATCAGAGACCCTGAAGGAATTGTAAAGAATGTCCCTGTTTTTTTGTTTTGTTTTTGAAATTCCTTTTTATAGTCGGTTTGAGCTGATTCTCGCTGCCATGTTTATGCCAGTCTAGACTCACTTGATTCCCTTACGGAGACATATCAAAACATAGGTTTTAAGATTCTTACTAGTCAGATATATTCCTCTGCGGGAAATATGGGGTTTTGAGTCCCTTTCACTGAGGAAGGGATAGGTAAGTCTTGTCTATTCCATAGTTGGTTTTTGGAACGGTTCCTGTGCTCATAACAAACTCTGTTTTTATGCATCACCCACCTCTCCTTCCCCCTTAAGCAGGCATAAGAGTGTTTTCTAAATGTGAGACTCTGTTCTCTTTCCTAACTCAGTTCATGTGTAACCATGTTTACAGGAACTTCATAAGTGATATCTTATGATAAGCTTCTTTTTCTGTGTGACTTATTTCACTTAGAATCATCGTACCTGAATCCAGTCATTTTGCTGCTACTGGTCTTATGACATTGTTTTCACGGCTGAGGGATATTCCATCGAACGTAAGTACCACTATGTTTTGAACCATTTTTATATTTCCTGGGATATTTAAGGTGTACCCAAGTAGAGGTTCTTGTAAGCAGTACAGCCCTAAATTGGAGGGTGGCTCTGTCTTATTGATTTTCAGTTTTCCCAAGGTATATTCCCTAGACTGGAAGTGCCCTTGGCTCTGTAGCTCTGTTGATTACTTCTTTTAGGGAACTCAATGCACTCCTCCAGTGAGGCAGTTGGCAATTTATATCCCGCCCATCAGCATTACAAGGCTCCCTGTTCTCCAGGGCCTGTCTTGCCTTTCTGGATTTTACACATTTTGTGGATGTCTCTTTTGACCGGTGGGAAGTGATACTTCTTTGTAGTGCAGATTTGCATTGCCCGCTTGCTTGCTTGTCCAAAAAGGGCATAAGCGTTTTCTCCTGCATATATTAAGGAGAAAATGCATATGCCCTTTTTGGCCAAGTGCATCATTGTCAAAGATGTGCCCCTCTTCCTGTGCTTTACAGGTGATTCCAACGTACCTCTTGAAATCTGTTTCCTGCTATTCTGCTTCGCTTTCAAGACTGCCTCGTTGCCTTCCCTCAACAGATTTTTGGATGATAGTTGTCCTTTATTACTTTGCCAGTTTGTGAATTGCTGTGCCCTTGAGCTCCAATTTTCAACTCGTTTTCTGTGACCTGAACACGTGCAAAATTTTGGTTCAGGACCTATACTGGTTCCCTGAGGGTGGTTGCAACTTTGGTTAATTCTTCTTCCGGCCGGGAAATTAGAGTGACATATGCCCATCCAAATGCCTAACAGCTACTATCTCATTGGTTCTCCCTCTTCCCTTTCATCCTCTGCCAAATTGGCAACGTGTGAGAACCAGAAGGTTAAAAGGGCTGTCTCTCCAAGTTGGGTGATTGATAGTAAATCAGTTGGAAAGTCAAACTGGAGCACTAGGAGTGGGACTATCCGTTGAGTTTTAGAAACCTTTTGTATTCAAGTGTGTCCATTCTCTAGGTTTCCCGTACATGTTATAGCTGTAGTAATATTCCCTTCAACCTGGAGAGTTGGGACCCATGGAATGGGTGCCATGCATTATTGCTTTAAAGGGTCTGCATTTGCTCACCCAATCTCACCAATCCTCTCAGTCCCAAGTGTCCAGACTTATGACACATCCAGCTGTCATTGTAGACAGTGTCATTCCACGTTTCATCAGAGACCCGGAAGGAATTGTAAAGATTTTCCCTGTTTTTTTTTTGTTTGTTTGTTTTTGAAATTCCTTTTTATAGTGGGCTTGAACTGATTCTCGCTGCCATGTTTATGCCAGTGCAGACTCACTTGATTCCCTTACAGAGACATATCAATACATAGGTTTGAAGACTCTTACTAGTGACATATACTCCTCTGCGGGAAATATGGGGTTTTGAGTCCCTTTCACTGAGGAAGGTATAGGTAGGTCTTGTCTATTCCATAATTGGTTTTTGGAACGGTACCTGTCTTCATATCAAACTCTGGTTTTCTGCATCACCCCACCTCTCCTTCCCCCTTAAGCAGGCATAAGAGTGTTTTCTAAATGTGAGACTCTGTTCTCTTTCCTAACTCAGTTCATGTGTAGCCATGTTTACAGGATCTTCATAAGTGATATCTTATGATAAGCTTCTTTTTCTGTGTGACTTATTTCACTTAGAATCATCGTACCTGAATCCACTCATTTTGCTGCTACTGGTCTTATGACATTGATTTCATGGCTGAGGGATATTCCGTCGTACGTATGTACCATAAATTTTTGAACCATTTTTATATTTCCTGGGATATTTCAGGTGTAACCAAGTTGAGGTTCTTGTAAGCAGTGCAGCCCTAAATTTGAGGGTGGCTCTGTCTTATTGATTTTCAGTTTTCCCAAGGTATATTCCCTAGACTGGAAGTGCCCTTGGTTCTGTAGCTCTGTTGTTTACTTGTTTTAGGGGACACAGTGCACTCCTCCAGAGAGGCAGTTGGCAATTTACATCCCGCCCATCAGCATAACAAGGCTCCCTGGTTTCCAGGGCCTGTCTTACCTGTCTGGTATTTACACATTTTGTGGATGTCCCTTTTGAACGGTGGGGAGTGATACTTTTTTATAATGCAGATTTGCATTGCCCCCTTGCTTGCTTGGCCAAAAAGTGCGTATGCGTTTTGTCCTTAATATATACAGGAGAAAACACATACGCCGTTTTTGGCCAAGTGCATCATTGTCGAAGTTGTGCCCCTCTTCTTGTGCTTTACAGATGATTCCAACGTACCTCTTGAAATCTGTTTCCTGCTATTCTGCCTCGCCTTCAATTCCCCCTCATTGCCTTCCCTCAACAGATTTTTGGACGATAGTTGTCCTTTATTACTCTGCCAGTTTGTGAATTGCTGTGCCCCTTAGCTTCATTTTTCAACTCGTTTTTTGTGAGCTCAACGCAAGTCCACAATTTTGATTCAGGACGTAATCTGGATCCCGGGGTGTGGCTGAGACTTTGGTTAATCCTTCTTCTTGCCGGGAAATTAGAGTGACATATGCCCGTCCAAATGCCTAACAGCTACTCTCTCATTGGTTCTCCCTCTTCCCTTTCATCCTCTGCCAAATTGGCAACCTGTGCGAACCAGGAGGTTAAAGGGGCTGTCTCTCCAAGTTGGGAGATTGATAGTAAAGCAGTTGGAAAGTAAAACCGGAACACCAGGAGAGGGACTATTAGTTGAGTTTTAGAAGCCTTTCGTATTTACAGTGTGTCCATTCTCTAGGTTTCCCGTACATGTTATAGCTGTAGTAATATTGACTTCAACCTGGAGAGTTGGGACCCATGGAATGGGTGCCATGCATTATTGCTTTCAAGGGTCTGCATTTGCTGACCCAATCTCACCAATCCTCTCAGTCCCAAGTGTCCAGCCTTATACCACATGCAGCTGTCATTGTAGACAGGGTCATTCCATGTTTCATCAGAGACCCTGAAGGAATTGTAAAGAATGTCCCTGTTTTTTTGTTTTGTTTTTGAAATTCCTTTTTATAGTCGGTTTGAGCTGATTCTCGCTGCCATGTTTATGCCAGTCTAGACTCACTTGATTCCCTTACGGAGACATATCAAAACATAGGTTTTAAGATTCTTACTAGTCAGATATATTCCTCTGCGGGAAATATGGGGTTTTGAGTCCCTTTCACTGAGGAAGGGATAGGTAAGTCTTGTCTAATCCATAGTTGGTTTTTGGAACGGTTCCTGTGCTCATAACAAACTCTGTTTTTATGCATCACCCACCTCTCCTTCCCCCTTAAGCAGGCATAAGAGTGTTTTCTAAATGTGAGACTCTGTTCTCTTTCCTAACTCAGTTCATGTGTAACCATGTTTACAGGAACTTCATAAGTGATATCTTATGATAAGCTTCTTTTTCTGTGTGACTTATTTCACTTAGAATCATCGTACCTGAATCCAGTCATTTTGCTGCTACTGGTCTTATGACATTGTTTTCACGGCTGAGGGATATTCCATCGAACGTAAGTACCACTATGTTTTGAACCATTTTTATATTTCCTGGGATATTTAAGGTGTACCCAAGTAGAGGTTCTTGTAAGCAGTACAGCCCTAAATTGGAGGGTGGCTCTGTCTTATTGATTTTCAGTTTTCCCAAGGTATATTCCCTAGACTGGAAGTGCCCTTGGCTCTGTAGCTCTGTTGATTACTTCTTTTAGGGAACTCAATGCACTCCTCCAGTGAGGCAGTTGGCAATTTATATCCCGCCCATCAGCATTACAAGGCTCCCTGTTCTCCAGGGCCTGTCTTGCCTTTCTGGATTTTACACATTTTGTGGATGTCTCTTTTGACCGGTGGGAAGTGATACTTCTTTGTAGTGCAGATTTGCATTGCCCGCTTGCTTGCTTGGCCAAAAAGGGCATAAGCATTTTCTCCTGCATATATTAAGGAGAAAATGCATATGCCCTTTTTGGCCAAGTGCATCATTGTCAAAGATGTGCCCCTCTTCCTGTGCTTTACAGGTGATTCCAACGTACCTCTTGAAATCTGTTTCCTGCTATTCTGCTTCGCTTTCAAGACTGCCTCGTTGCCTTCCCTCAACAGATTTTTGGATGATAGTTGTCCTTTATTACTTTGCCAGTTTGTGAATTGCTGTGCCCTTGAGCTCCAATTTTCAACTCGTTTTCTGTGACCTGAACACATGTGCAAAATTTTGGTTCAGGACCTATACTGGTTCCCTGAGGGTGGTTGCAACTTTGGTTAATTCTTCTTCCGGCCGGGAAATTAGAGTGACATATGCCCATCCAAATGCCTAACAGCTACTCTCTCATTGGTTCTCCCTCTTCCCTTTCATCCTCTGCCAAATTGGCAACGTGTGAGAACCAGAAGGTTAAAGGGGCTGTCTCTCCAAGTTGGGAGATTGATAGTAAATCAGTTGGAAAGTCAAACTGGAGCACCAGGAGTGGGACTATCCGTTGAGTTTTAGAAACCTTTTGTATTCACAGTGTGTCCATTCTCTAGGTTTCCCGTACATGTTATAGCTGTAGTAATATTCCCTTCAACCTGGAGAGTTGGGACCCATGGAATGGGTGCCATGCATTATTGCTTTAAAGGGTCTGCATTTGCTCACCCAATCTCACCAATCCTCTCAGTCCCAAGTGTCCAGACTTATGACACATCCAGCTGTCATTGTAGACAGTGTCATTCCACGTTTCATCAGAGACCCGGAAGGAATTGTAAAGATTTTCCCTGTTTTTTTTTTGTTTGTTTGTTTTTGAAATTCCTTTTTATAGTGGGCTTGAACTGATTCTCGCTGCCATGTTTATGCCAGTGCAGACTCACTTGATTCCCTTACAGAGACATATCAATACATAGGTTTGAAGACTCTTACTAGGGACATATACTCCTCTGCGGGAAATATGGGGTTTTGAGTCCCTTTCACTGAGGAAGGTATAGGTAGGTCTTGTCTATTCCATAATTGGTTTTTGGAACGGTACCTGTCCTCATATCAAACTCTGGTTTTCTGCATCACCCCACTTCTCCTTCCCCCTTAAGCAGGCATAAGAGTGTTTTCTAAATGTGAGACTCTGTTCTCTTTCCTAACTCAGTTCATGTGTAGCCATGTTTACAGGATCTTCATAAGTGATATCTTATGATAAGCTTCTTTTTCTGTGTGACTTATTTCACTTAGAATCATCGTACCTGAATCCACTCATTTTGCTGCTACTGGTCTTATGACATTGATTCCATGGCTGAGGGATATTCCATTGTACGTATGTACCATAAATTTTTGAACCATTTTTATATTTCCTGGGATATTTCAGGTGTAACCAAGTTGAGGTTCTTGTAAGCAGTGCAGCCCTAAATTTGAGGGTGGCTCTGTCTTATTGATTTTCAGTTTTCCCAAGGTATATTCCCTAGACTGGAAGTGCCCTTGGCTCTGTAGCTCTGTTGTTTACTTGTTTTAGGGAACACAATTCACTCCTCCAGTTTGGCCGTTGGCAATTTACATCCCGCCCATCAGCATTACAAGGCTCCATGTTCTCCAGGGCCTGTCTTGCCTTTCTGGTTTTTACACATTTTGTGTATGTCCCTTTTGACCGGTGGGAAGTGATACTTCTTTGTAGTGCAGATTTGCATTGCCCGCTTGCTTGCTTGGCCAAAAAGGGCATATTTGTTTTCTCCTGCATATATTCAGGAGAAAATGCATACGCCCTTTTTGGCCAAGTGCATCATTGTCGAAGTTGTGCCCCTCTTCCTGTGCTTTACAGGTGATTCCAACGTACCTCTTGAAATCTTTTTCCTGCTATTCTGCCTCGCTTACAAGTCCGCCTCGTTGCCTTCCCTCAACAGATTTTTGTATGATAGTTGTCCTTTATTACTTTGCCAGTTTGTGA
Organism: Mesoplodon mirus; assembly: GCF_964341445.2. Lineage (NCBI taxonomy): Eukaryota > Metazoa > Chordata > Mammalia > Artiodactyla > Ziphiidae > Mesoplodon > Mesoplodon mirus. The sequence continues at coordinate 254,208 of NW_028295626.1, read as the reverse complement.
ATTGCTGTGCCATTGAGCTCAATTTTTCAACTCGCTTTTTGTGAGCTGAATGCATGTCCAAATTTTGGTTCAGGACCTATATTGGTTCCCGGTGGGTGGTTGCACCTTTGTTAATTCTTCTTCCTGCCGGGACATTAGAGCGACATATGACCGTCCAAATGCCTAACAGCTACTCTCTCATTGGTTCTCCCTCTTCCCTTTCATCCTCTGCCAAATTGGCCAACTGTGAGAACCAGGAGGTTAAAGGGGTTGTCTCTCCAAGTTGGGAGATTGATAGTAAAGCAGTTGGAATGTCAAACTGGAGCACCAGGAGAGGGACTATTCATTGAGTTTTAGAAACCTTTCGTATTCACAGTGTGTCCATTCTCTAGGTTTCACATACATGTTATAGCTGTAGTAGTATTCCCTTCAACCTGGAGAGTTGTGACCCATGGAGTGGGTGCCATGCATTATTGCTTTAAAGGGTCTGCATTTGCTCACCCAATCTCACCAATCCTCTCAGTCCCAAGTGTCCAGCCTTATGCCACATCCAGCTGTCATTGTAGACAGGGTTATTCCACGTTTCATCAGAGACCCTGAAGGAATTGTAAAGAATTTCCCTGTTTTTTTGTTTTGTTTTAGAAATTCCTTTTTATAGTGGGTTTGAGCTGATTCTCTCTGCCATGTTTATGCCAGTCTAGACACACTTGATTCCCTTACAGAGACATATCAATACATAGGTTTTAAGATTCTTACTAGTCAGATATATTCCTCTGCGCGAAATATGGGGTTTTGAGTCTCTTTCACTGAAGAAGGTATAGGTAGGTCTTGTCTATTCCATAGTTGGTTTTTAGAATGGTACCTGTGCTTATATCAAACTCTGGTTTTCTGCATCACCCCACCTCTCCTTCCCCCTTAAGCAGGCATAAGAGTGATTTCTAAATGTGAGACTCTGATCTCTTTCCTAACTCAGTTCATGTGTAGCCATGTTTACAACATCTTCATAAGTGATATCTTATCATAAGCTTCTTTTTCTGTGTGACTTATTTCACTTAGAATCACCGTACCTGAATCCACTCATATTGATGCTACTGGTCTTATGACATTGATTTCATGGCTGAGGGACATTCCATCGTACCTAATTACCACAATTTTTTGAACCATTTTTATATTTCCTGGGATATTTAAAGTGTACCCAAGTTGAGGTTCTTGTAATCAGTGCCGCCGTAAATTTGGGGGTGGCTATGTCTTATTGATATTCAGTTTTCCCAAGGTATATTCCCTGGACTGGAAGTGCCCTTGGCTCTCTAGCTCTGTTGTTTACTTGTTTTACGGAACACAATGCACTCCTCCAGAGAGGCAGTTGGCAATTTACATCCCGCCCATCAGCATAACAAGGCTCCCTGTTCCCCAGGGCCTGTCTTGCCTTTCTGAATTTTACCCATGTTGCGGACGTCCCTTTTGACCGGTGGGAAGTGATACTTCTTTGTAGTGCACATTTGCATTGCCTGCTTGCTTGCTTGGCCAAAAAGGGCGTATGCGTTTTCTCCTGAATATATTCAGGAGGAAACGCATACGCCCTTTTTGGCCAAGTGCATAATTGTCGAAGTTGTGAGCCTATTCCTTTGCTTTACAGGTGATTCCAACGTACCTTTTGAAATCTGTTTCCTGCTATTCTGCCTCGCTTTCAAGTCTGCCTCGTTGCCTTCCCTCAACTGATTTTGGGATGATAGTTGTCCTTTATTACTCTGCCTGTTTGTGAATTGCTGTGCTCCTGAGCTCCACTATTTAACTTGTTTTTTGTTAGCTGAACGCATGTCCAATATTTTGGTTCAGGAACTATACTGGTTCCCGTGGGTGGCTGAGACTTCGGTTAATTCTTCTTCCTCCCGGGAAATACGAGTGATATGTGCCCGTCCAAATGCCTAACAGCTACTCTTTCATTGGTTCTCCCTCTTCCCTTACATCCACTGTCAAATTGGCAACCTGTGCGAACCAGGAGGTTAAAGCTGCTGTCTCTCCAAGCTGGAAGATTCATAGTAAAGCAGTTGGAATGTCAAACAGGAGCACCAGGAGAGGGACTATTAATTGAGTTTTAGAGACCTTTCGTATTCACAGTGTGTCCATTCTCTAGGTTTTCAGTACATGTTATAACTGTAGTAATATTCCCTTTAACCGGGAGACATGGGACCCATGGAATGGGTGCCATGCATTATTGCTTTAAAGGGTCTGCATTTGCTCACCCAATCTCACCAATCCTCTCAGTCCCATGTGTCCAGCCTTTTGCGACATCCAGCTGTGATTGTAGATCTGGTCATTCCAGGGTTTATCAGGGAGCCTGAAGGAATTGTAAAGAATTTCCCTGTATTTTTGTTTTTCAAATTGCTTTTCATAGAGGGTTTGAGCTGATTCTCGCTACCATGTTTATGCCAGTCTAGACACACTTGATTCCCTTACGGAGACATATCAATACTTAGGTTTTAAGATTCTTACTAGTCAGATATATTCCTCTGTGGGAAATATGGTGTTTTGAGTCCCTTTCACTGAGGAAGGGGTAGGTCTTGGCTATTCCATAGTTGGTTTTGGAACGCTACCAGTGCTTATATCAATCTCTGGTTTTATGCATCACCCCTCCTCTCCTTCCCCCTTAAGCAGGCATAAGAGTGTTTTCTAAATGTGAGACTCTGTTCTCTTTCCTAACTCAGTTCAAGTGTAGCCATGATTACAGGATCTTCAAAAGTGATATCTTATGATAAGTTTCTTTTTCTGTCTGACTTATTTCACTTAGAATCATCATACCTGAATCCACTCATTTTGCTGCTACTGGTCTTATGACATTGATTTCATGGCTGAGGGATATTCCGTCTTACGTAAGTACCACAAATTTTTGAACAATTTTTATCTTTCCTGGGATATTTAAGGTGTACCCAAGTTGAGGTTCTTGTAAGCAGTACAGCCCTAAATTTGGGGTGGCTCTGTGTTATTGATTTTCAGTTTTCCCAAGGTATATTCCCTAGACTGCAAGTGCCCTTGACTCTGTAGCTCTGTTGTTTACTTGTTTTAGGGAACGCAATGCACTCTTCCAGAGAGGCAGTTGGCAGTTTACATCCTGCCCAACAGCATAACAATCCTCCCTGTTCTCCTGGGCCTGTCTTGCCTTTCTGAATATTAACATTTTGTGGATGTCCCTTTTGACCGGTGGGAAGTGATACTTCTTAGTAGTGCACATTTGCATTGTCTGCTTGCTTGCTGGGCCAAAAAGGGCGTATGCGTTTTCTCCTGAATATATTCAGGAGAAAACCCATACGCCCTTTTTGGCCAAGTGCATCATTGTCGAAGTTGTGCCCCTCTTCTTGTGCTTTAAAGGCAATTCTAGCGTACCTATTGAAATCTGTTTCCTGCTATTCTGCCTCACATTCAGTCCGCCTCGTTGCCTTCCCTCAACAGATTTTTGCATGATAGTTGTCCTTTATTACTCTGCCTGTTTGTGAATTGCTGTGCCCCTGAGCTCCATTATTTAACTCGTTTTTTGTTAGCTGAACGCATGTCCAATATTTTGGTTCAGGAACTATACTGGTTCCCGTGGGTGGCTGAGACTTTGGTTAATTCTTCTTCCTCCTGGGAAATAAGAGTGACATGTGCCGTCCAAATGCCTAACAGCTACTCTTTCATTGGTTCTCCCTCTTCCCTTTCTTCCACTGTCAAATTGGCAACCTGTGCGAACCAGGAGGTTAAAGGGGCTGTCTCTCCAAGTTGGGAGATTGATAGTAAAGCAATTGGAAAGTCAAATCGGAGCACCAGGAGGGTGAGAATTCGTTGAGTTTTAGAGACCTTTCGTATTCACAGTGTGCCCATTCTCTAGGTTTCCCGTACATGTTATAGCTGTAGTAAAATTCCCTTCAACCAGGAGACATGGGACCCATGGAATGGGTGTCATGCACTATTGTTTTAAATGGTCTGCATTTGCTCACCAAATCTCACCAATCCTCTCAGTCCCATGTGTCCAGCCTTATGCCACATCCAGCTGTCATTGTAGATAGGGTCATTCCAGGTTTCATCAGAGACCCTGAAGGAATTGTAAAGAATTTCCCTTTTTTTGTTTTTCAAATTCCTTTTTATAGTGGGTTTTAGCTGATTCTCGCTGCCATGTTTATGCCAGTCTAGACACTCTTGATTCCCTTATGGAGACATATCAATACATAGGTTTTAAGATTCTTACAAGTCAGATATATTCCTCTGCGGGATATGGGGTTTTGAGTCCCTTTCACTGAGGAAGGTGTAGGTCTTGTCTATTCCATAGTTGATTTTCGGAAGAGTACCTGTGCTTATATCACACTCTGGTTTTATGCATCACCCCACCTCTCCTTCCCCATTAAGCAGGCATAAGAGTGTTTTCTAAATGTGAGACTCTGTTCTCTTTCCTAACTCAGTTCATGTGTAACCATGTTTACAGGATCTTCATAAGTGATATCTTATGATAAGCTTCTTTTTCTGTGTGACTTATTTCACTTAGAATCAACGTACCTGATTCCAGTCATTTTGCTGCTACTGGTCTTATGACATTGATTTCATGGCTGAGGGATATTCCATCGTATGTAAGTACCAACATTTTTTGAACCATTTTTATATTTCCTGGGATATTTTAGTTGTACCCAAGTTTCAGTTCTTGTAAGCAGTGCAGCCCTAAATTTGGGGGTGGCTCTCTCTTACTGTTTTTCAGTTTTCCCAAGGTATATTCCCTAGACTGCAAGTGCCCTTGGCTCTGTAGCTCTGTTGTTTACTTGTTTTAGGGAACACAATGCACTCCTCCAGTGAGGCAGTTGGCAATTTACATTCCGCCCATCAGCATAACAAGGCTCCCTGTTCTCCAGAGCCTGTCTTACCTTTCTGGTTTTTACATATTTTGTGGATGTCCCTTTTGACCTGTGGGAAGTGACACTTCTTTGTAGTGCAGATTTGCATTGACCGCTTGCTTGCTTGGCCAAAAAGTGCGTATGCGTTTTATCCTGCATATATTCAGGGGAAAATGCACATGCCCTTCTTGGCCAAGTGCATCATTGTCGAAGTTGTGCCCCTCTTCCTGTGCTTTACAGGTGATTCCATTGTATCTCTTGCAATCTGTTTCCTGCTGTTCTGCCTCGCATTCAAATCCACTTCGTTGCCTTCCCTCAACAGATTTTTGGATGATAGTTGTCCTTTATTACTTTGCCAGTTTGTGAATTGCTGTGTCCTTGAACTCCATTTTTCAACTCGTTTTTTTGTGAGCTGAACGCATGTGCAAAATTTTGGTTCAGGACCTATACTGGTTCCCGGTGGGTGGTTGCAACTTTTGTTAATTCTTCTTCCTGCTGGGAAATTAGAGTGACATATGCCCTTCCAAATGCCTAACACCTACTCTCTCATTGGTTCTCCCTCTTCCCTTTCATCCTCTGCCAAATTGGCAACCTGTGAGAACCAGGGGGTTAAAGGGGCTGTCTCTCCAAGTTGGGTGATTGATAGTGAAGCAGTTGGAAAGTCAAACCAGAGCACCAGGAGAGGGACTATTCATTGAGTTTTTGAAACCTTTCGTATTCACAGTGTGTCCATTCTCTAGGTTTCCCATACATGTTATAGCTGTAGTAATATTCCCTTCAACCTGGAGATTTGGGACCCATGGAATGGGTGCCATGCATTTTTGCTTTAAAGGTTCTGCATTTGCTCACCCAATCTCACCAATCCTCTCAGTCCCAAGTGTCCAGCCTTATGGCACATCTAGCTGTCATTGTAGAGAGTGTCATTCCAGGTTTCATCAGAGTCCCTGAAGGAATTTTAAAGAATGTCCCTGATTTACTGTTTTGTTTTTGAAATTCCTATTTATAGTGGGTTTGAGCTGATTCTCACTGCCATGTTTATGCCAGTCTACACTCACTTGATTCCCTTACGGAGACATATCAATACATAGGTTTTTTGATTCTTACTAGTCAGATATATTCCTCTGCGGGAAATATGGGGTTTTGAGTCCCTTTCACTGAGGAAGGTATAGGTAGGTCTCGTCTATTCCATAGTTGGTTTTTGGAACGGTTCCTGTGCTTATATCAAACTCTGGTTTTATGCATCACCCCATCTCTCCTTCCCCCTTAAGCAGGCATAAGAGTGTTTTCTAAATGTGAGACTCTGTTCTCTTTCCTAACTCAGTTCATGTGTAGCCATATTTACAGGACCTTCATAAGTGATATCTTATGATGAGTTTCTTTTTCTATGTGACTTATTTCACTTAGAGTCATCATACCTGAATCCACTCATTTTGCTGCTACTGGTCTTATGACAAAATGACATTGATTTCATGGCTGAGGGATATTCCATCATACGTAAGTACCACAATTTTTTGAACCATTTTTATCTTTCCTGGGATACTTAAGGTGTACCCAAGTTGACGTTCTTGTAAGCAGTGCAGCCCTAAATTTTGGGGTGGCTCTGTCTTATTGATTTTCAGTTTTCCCAAGGTATATTCCCTATACTGGATGTGCCCTTAGCTCTGTAGCTCTGTTGACTACTTGTTTTATGGAACACAATGCACTCCTCCAGAGAGGCAGTTGGAAATTTACATCCCGCCCATCAGCATAACAAGACTCGCTGTTCTCCAGGGCCTGTCTTGCCTTTCTGGTTTTTACCCATTTTGTGGATGTCCCTTTTGACCGGTGGGAAGTGATACTTCTTTGTAGTGAAGATTTTCATTGTCCGCTTGCTTGCTTGTTGAAAAAGGGTGTATGTGATTTCTCCTGATTATATGCAGGAGAAAATGCATACACCCTATTTGGCCAAGTTCATAATTGACAAAGTTGTGCCCTCTACCTGTTCTTTCAAGGCAATTCCAACGTACCTCTTGAAATCTGTTTCCTGCTATTCTTCCTCGCTTTCAAGTCCGCCTCGTTGCCTTCACTCAACAGATTTTTGGATGATAGTTGTCCTTTATTACTCTGCCTGTTTGTGAATTGCTGTGCCCCTGAGCTCCTTTTTTGAACTCGTTTTTGTGAGCTGAACGCAAGTCCAAAAGACTGCTTCACGACCTATACTGGTTTACTGTGCTTGGCTGAGTCGTTGGTTAATTCTCCTTCCTGACATGAAATTAGAGTTACATGTGGCCGTCCAAACGCCTAACAGCTAATCTCTCTGTGATTCTCCCTCTTCCCTTTCATCCTCTGCCAAATTGGCAACCTGGGCAAAGTAGGAGGTTAAAGGGGCTGTTTCTCCAAGTTGGGAGATTGATAGTAAAGCAGTTGGAAAGTCAAACCAGGGCACCAGCAGAGGGACTATTAGTTGAGTTTTAGAAACCTTTCGTATTCACAGAGTGTACTTTCTCTAGGTTTCCCATACATGTTATATCTGTAGTAATATTCCCTTCAACCTGGAGAGTTGGGACCCATGGAATGGGTGCCACACATTATTGTTTTAAGGGGTCTGCATTTGCTCACCCAATCTCACCAATCCTCTCAGTCCGAAGTGTCCAGCCTTATGCCACATCCAGCTGTCGATGTAGATAGGGTCATTCCAGGTTTCGTCAAAGACCCTGAAGAAATTGTAAAGAATTTCCTCTTTTCTTGTGTGTGATTGAAATTCCTTTATATAGTTGGTGTGAGCTGATTCTCAGTGTCATGTTTATGCCAGTCTAGAAACACTTGATTGCCTCATGGAGACATATCAATAAATAGGTTATAAGATTCTTACTAGTCAGATATATTCCTCTGCATGTAATATGGGGTTTTGAGTGCCTTTCACTGAGGTAGGTGTAGGTATTGTCTATTCCATATCTGATTTTTGGAATGGTACATGTACTAATATCAAACTCTGGGTTTATGCATCACCCCACCTCTCCTTCCCCCTTAAGCAGGCATAAGAGTGTTTCCTAAATGTGAGACTCTGTTCTCTTTCTTAACTCAGTTCATGTGTAGCCATGTTTACAGGACCTTCATACGTGATATCTTATGATAAGTTTCTTTTTCTCTGTGACTTATTTCACTTAGAATCATCGTACTTGAATCCACTCATTTTGCTGCTACTGTTCTTATGACATTGATTTCATGGCTGAGGGATATTCCATCGTACATATGTACCCCAATTTCTTGAACCATTTTTATCTTTCCTGGGATATTTAAGATGTACACAAGTTGAGGTTCTTGTAAGCAGTGCAGCCCTAAATTTGAGGGTGGCTCTGTCTTATTGATTTTCAGTTTTCCCAAGGTATATTCACTAGGCTGGAAGTGCGCTTGGCTCTGTAGCTCTGTTGTTTACTTGTTTTGGGGAACACAATGCACTCCTCCAGAGAGGCAGGTGTCAATTTACGTCCCGCCCATCAGCATAACAAGGCTCCCAGTTCTCCAGGGCCTGTCTTGCCTTTCTGCTTTTTACACATTTTGCAGATATCCCTTTTGACTGGTTGGAGGTGATAATTCTTTGTAGTGCAAATTTGCATTGCCCGCTTGCTGGGTGGCCAAATAGGGCGTATTCGTTTTCTCCTGAATATATACAGGAGAAAAGGAATAGGCCCTTTTTGGCTAAGTGCATCATTGTCGAAGTTGTGCCCCTCTTCCTGTGATTTAAAGGTGATTCCAACATACCTCTTGAAATCTGTTTCCTTCTATTCAGCCTCGCTTTCAAGTCCGCCTCGTTGCCTTCCATTAAACAGATGTTTGGACGATAGTTGTCCTATATTTCTCTGCCAGTTTGTGAATTGCTGTTCCCCTGAGCTCCATTTTACAACTCGTTTTTTGTGAGTTGAATACAAGTCCAAACTTTTGTTCAGGACCTATACTGGTGTCCGGTGGGTGGCTGAGACTTTGGTTAATTCTTCTTCCAGCCGGGAAATTAGAGGGACATGTTCCCTTCCAAATGCCTAACAGCTAGTCTCTCATTGGTTCTCCCTCTTCCCTTTCATCCTCTGCCAAATTGGCAACGTGTGAGAACCAGGAGGTTAAAGGGGCTGTCTCTCCAAGTTGGGAGATTGATAGTAAAGCAGTTGGAAAGTCAAACCGGAGCACCAGGAGAGGGACTATTTGTTGAATTTTAGAGACCTTTCGTATTCACAGTGTGTCCATTCTCTAGGTTTCCTGTACATGTTATAGCTGTAGTAATATTCCCTTCAACCTGGAGAGTTGGGACCCATGGAATGGGTGCCACTCATTATTGCTTTAAAGGGTCTGCATTTGCTCACCCAATCTCACCAATCCTCTCAGTCCCAAGTATCCAGCCTTATGCCACATCCAGCTGTCATTGTACATAGGGTCATTTCAGGTTTCATTAGAGACCCTGAAGGAATTGTAAGAAATTTCGCTGTTTTTTTTTGTTTTGTATTTGAAATTCCTTTTTGTAGTGGGTTTGAGCTGATTCTCACTCTCATGTTTATGCCAGTCTAGACACACTTGATTCCCTTACGGAGACATATCAATACATACGTTTTAAGATTCATACTAGTAAGATATATTACTCTGTGGTGAATATGGGGTGTTGAGTCCCTTTCACTGAGGAAGGTGTAGGTCTTGTCTATTCCATGGTTGGTTTTTGGAAAGGTACCTGTACTAATATCAAACTCTGATTTTATGCATCACCCCACCTCTCCTTCCCCCTTAAGCAGGCATAAGCGTGTTTTTAAATGTGAGTCTCTCTTCTCTTTCCTAACTCAGTTCATGTGTAGCCATGTTTACAGGATCTTCATAAGTGATATATTATGATAAGCTTCTTTTTCTGTGTGACTTATTTCACTTAGAATTATCGTACCTAAATCCACTCATTTTGCTGCTACTGGCCTTATGACATTGATTTCATGGCTGAGGGATATTCCATCGTACGTAAGTACCACAATTTCTTGAACCATTTTTGTCTTTCCTGGGATATTTAAGGTGTACGCAAGTTGAGGTTTTTGTAAGCAGTGCAGCCCTGAATTTTGGTGTCCATCTGTCTTATTTATTTTCAGTTTTCCCAAGGTATATTCCCTAGACTGGAAGTGCCCTTGGCTCTGTAGCTCTGTTGTTAACTAGGTTTAAGGAACACAATGCACTCCTCCAGAGAGGCAGTTGGCAATTTACATCCCACCCATCAGCATAACAAGGCTCCCTGTTCTCCAGGGCCTGTCTTGCCTTTCTGGTTTTTACACTTTTTGCGGATGTCCCTTTTGACCGGTGGGAAGTGATACTTCTTTGTAGTGCCAATTTGCATTGCCCGCTTGCTTGCTTGTCCAAAAAGGGCATATGTGTTTTCTCCTGAATATATTCACGTGAAAACCCATATGCCCTTTATGGCCATTTCCATAATTTTCGAAGTTGTAATGCTTTTCCTGTGTTTAAAGGCGATTCCAATGTACCTCTTGAAATCTGTTTCATGCCATTCCTCCTCATTTTCCCTTCCGCCTCGTGACTTTCCCTCAACAGATTTTTGGCAGCGAGTAGTCCTTTATAACTCTGCAGGTTAGTGAATTGCTGTGGCCCTGAGCTCCATTTTTCAACTCGCGTTTTTGTGAGCTGACCGCAAATCAACAATTTTGCTTCTAGACTTATACTGGTTCTGGGGGGGAGGCTGAGACTTTGGTTAATTCCTCTTTGTGACGGGAAATTAGAGAGATATGTGGCCGTCCAATTGCCTACAGCTACTCTCTCATTGGTTCTCTCTCTTCCCTTATATCCTGTGCACAATTTGCCAACTGTGCGAACCAGGAGGTTATAGTGGCTGACTTTCCAAGTTGGGAGATTGATAGTAAAGCAGTTGGAATGTCAAACTGGAGTACAAGTAGAGTTTTAGAAACCTTTCACCATCATTTGGTTTCCATTCTCTAGGTTCCCATACACGTTATAACTGTAGTGATATTCCCTTCTACCTGGAGAGTTGGGAACCATGGAATGGGGGGCAGGCATTATTGCTTTAAAGGGTCTGCATTTTTTCACCCAATCTCACCAATCCTCTCAGTCCCAAGTGACCAGCCTTATGCCACATCCAGCTGTCATTGTAGATACGGTCATTCCAGGTTTCATCAGAACCCCTGAAGGTATTGTGTAAGAATTTTACTGTTTTTATGTTTTGTTTTGAAATTCATTTTTATAGTGGGTTTGAGCTGATTCTCACTGCCATGTTTATGTCGTTCTAGACACACTTGGTTCCCTTACGGAGACATATCAATACATAGCTTTTAAAATTCTTACTAGTCAGATATATTTCTCTGCGGGGAATAGGTATGTTGAGTTCCATTCACTGAGGAAGGAGTAGGGATTGTCTCTTCTGTTTTTGGATTATGGAACGGTACATGTGCTAATATCAATCTTATGTTTTGTGCATCTCCCCACCTCTCTTTCCTCTTAAGCAAGCGTTAGATTGTTTTCTAAATCTGAGACTCTGTTCTCTTCCCTAAATCAGTTCATATGTAGACATGTTTACATTCCTTTCATAAGTGATATCTTATGTCAGAATGCACCATGGCCGTTCTCATAATAATGCTCCATGTCCCCAGTCATCACAATGCACCATGTCCTGGTTATCACAAAGCTCCATGTCCCTTGTCATCACAATTCTCCACGTACTTGTCATCACAATGCTACATGACACTTCTCATCAAAATGTTACATACTCTTGTCATCACAATTATCCATCCACTTGACATTGCAATGCTCCATGCACTTGTCATCACAATGCTCCATGCACATGTCATCACAAAGCTCCATGCCCTTGTCATCACAGTGCGCCATGACCCCTGTCATCACAATGCTCCCTGACACATGTCATCACAATGATTCCGGACACTTGTCATCACAATGTTCCATTCCCTTGTCATCACAATGCTCCATGACACCTGTCATCACAATACTCCATGAACATTTTCAGCCCAATGTTCCATGACCCTTGTCATCAGAATACTCCAAGCCATTTTCATCACAATGCTCCATTACCTTTGTCATCAGAATCCTCCATGACACTTGGCATCACAATTCTTCATGCCATTGTCATCACAATGGGCCATTACATATGTCATCACAATTCTCCCTGACACCTGTCTTCACAATACTGCATGACCTGGTCATCACAATGCTCCATGCCCTTGTCATCACAATGTGCCATTCCAACTGTCATCGCAAGAATCCTTGAAACTTATTAGACCAATGTTCCATGCCCTTGTCATCACAATGCTCCATGCCCTTGTTATCACAATGCTCCATGACCCCTGTCATCACAATGCTCCGTGACTCCAGTCATCACAATGCTTCATGAACTTTGTCATCACAATTGTCCATGTCCTCGTCATCAACAGTATCGGTGACCTTTTTAACGACAATGCTCCATGAAGTTTTCATCACAATGCTCTTTGACCCTTGACATAACAATGCTCTATGCCTTTCTCAGCACAATGCTCCATGACCCTTGTCATCATAATGCTCCATGCGCTTGTTAGCACAATGCTTCATGACACATGTCATCTCAATGCACCATGCGCTTGTCATCACAGTGCTCCACAAACTTCTCATCACCATGCTGCATAAAACTTCTCATCACAATGCTCCATGCACTTCACAACAAAATGCTCTCTCACCACTGATATCCCAATGCTACATAACTATTGGTCACAATACCCCCTCACCCCTGTCATCACAATGTTCCATGACTCCTGTCATCACAATGATACATGCACTCATAATCACAATGTTCGATGACCACTGCCATCACAATGTTCCATAAAACCTGTCATCAAAATGTTCCATGACATTATTCATCAAATTGCTCCATGACCCTGTCATCAAAAAGCTCCCAGACCTTCTCATCACAATGCACAATGCCCGTGCCATCAGAATGCTCCATGACCACTGTCATCACAAAGATCCATGACCCTTGGCATCACAATGCTAAATTTCTTTGTCATCACAATGCTCCATGAACTTTTCATTACAGTGCTCTTTGACCCTTGTCATCACAGTGCTCTATGCCTTTCTCAGCAAAATGCTCCATGACCCTTGTCATCACAATGCTCAATACACTTGTCATCAAAATGCTCCCTGACACTTGTTGTCTGTATGCTCCTTGAACCCTGTCATGACAAGGCTCCATGCCTTTTTCATCACAATGATCCATGCCCTTTTCATCACAATGCTCCAAGACCCATATAATCAAAATTCTCCATGCCCTTGTCATCACAAACTCAAGGATGCATGCCATCAAAATGCTCCTTGGTCTTCTCCTCACAATGCTCCATGCCCTTGTCATCACAATGTTCCAAGACAACTGTAATCACAATGCTCCATGCCCCTTTTCATCAGTATGCTCCATGAGATTTTTCATCACAAGGCTCCATGGATTTGTCATCACAATGCTCCAGGACCTTGTCATCACCATGCTCCATTCCCTTATCATCACAATGCTCCATGACTGCTTTCATCACAATGCTACATGCACATATCATCACAATGTTCGATGACCCCTGACATCACAATGTTCCATAACACCTGTCATCAAAATGTTCCATGACACTTTTCATTAAATTGCTCCATGACCGTGTCATCAGAATGCTCCTTGCCCTTCTCATCACAATGCACAACGCCCTTGCCATCAAAATGCTCCATGACCTTTGTCATCACAAATATCCATGACCCTTGGCATCACAATGTGCCATGTCATTGTTATCACAATGCTCCATGAACGCTCTCATCACATTGCTCCATGCCCTTGTCTTCACAAAGCTCCATGACACATGTCTTCAGAATGCTCCATGGCCTTCTCATCACAATGCTCCATGCCCTTGCCATCACAATGCTCCATTTCGCCTGTGAGAACAATGCTCCATGACCCCTGCCATAACAATGTTCCGTGGCCTTGTCATCACAAAGCTCCATGACCCTTCTCAACACAATGCTCCAAGAACCCTGTAATCACAATGCTCTATGCCCCTTTTCATCTCAATGATCTATGAACCCTGTCATCACAATGCACCATGCCCATCATCATAATGCTTCATGCTATTGTCATCACAATGAAATCAAAATGCTCCATGACCTCCGTCATAACAATGATCAAAACCCTTGTGATCACAATATTCCATAACACTTGTCATCACAATGCCCCATGACGCTCGTCATCACAATTATCCATGGTCTTCTCATCACAGTGCTCCATGATCTTTGTCATCACAGTGCTCAAAACACTTGTCATCACAATGCTCCCTGACACTTGTAGTCAGTTTGCTCCTTGAACCCTGTCAAGACAAGGCTCCATGCCTTTTTCATCACAATGATACATGCCCTTTTTATCACAATGCTCCAATACCCATGTAATCACAATGCTCTATGCCCTTGTCATCACAAAACTCAATGACGCATGCCATCAGAATGCTCCTTGGTCTTCTCCACACAATGCTCCATGCCCTTGTCATCACAATGTTCCAAGACCCCTGTAATCACAATGCTCCATGCCCTTTATCTTCAGTAGGTTTCATGAGACTAGTCATCACAAGCCTCCATGATTTTGTCATCACAATGATCCAGGATCTTTTCATCACAATGCTTCTCGACCTTGTCATGAAAATTTTCAACGGCCCTTGTCATCATAAGGCTCCAAGCCCTAATCATCACAATGTTCCATTATATTTGTCATCACAATTTTCCATTACATTTGGCATCACAGTGATCCATGCCATTGTCATCGCAATGGACCTTGACATATGTCATCACAATGCTCCCTGACACCTGTCTTCACAATACGCCCTGACCTCCTCATCACAATGCTCCATGCCCTTGTCATCACAAAGCTCGATGATGCATGCCATCAGAATGCTCCTTGGTCTTCTCCTCACAATGCTCCATGCCCTTGTCATCACAATGTTCCAAGACCCTTTTCAGCAGTATGCTCCATGAGAATTGTCATCACAAGGCTCCATGGTTTTGTCATCACAGTGCTCAAGGAACATGTCATCACAATACTTCACGACCTTGTCATGAAAATTCTCAATGGCCATTTTCATCATAATGCTCCAAGCCCTAGTCATCACAATGCTCCATTATATTTGTCATCACAATCCTCCATTTCATTTGGCATCACAGTACTCCCTACCTTTGTCATCGCAATGGACCATGACATATGTCATCACAATGCTCCCTGACACCTGTCTTCACAATACACCATGACCTTCTCTGCACAATGATCCATGCCCTTGTTATCACAATGCACCATGTCCACTGTCATCACAATAATCTATGAATCTTGTCAGACAAATGCTCCATGCTCCTGTCATCACAATGCTCCATGCCCTTGTCATCACAATGCTCCATGACTTGTCATCACAATCCTCCATGACCCATGACACATGTATCACAGTGTTCCATGCCCTAGTCATCACAATGCTCCAAGACCCCTGTAATGACAATGCTCCATGCCCCTTTTCATCAGAATGCTCCATGAGACTTGTCATCACAAGTCTCCATGGTCTTCTCATCAAAATGCTCCAGGACCTTGTCATCACCATGCTCCATTCCCTTCTCATCACAATGCTCCATGACCACTGTCATCACAATAATCCATGAATAATTTCAGCCCAATGCTCCAAGACCTATTCATCACAATTCTCCATGTCCACTGTCATCACAACACACCATGACACCAGACAACACAATGATCCGCGACTCTTGTCATCACAATGCTCCATTCCATAGTCATCACAGTGCTCCATGACACCTGTCATCACAACACTCCATGAACATTTTCAGCCCAGTGCTCCATGACCCTTGTCATCACAATGATCCATGCCCTTGTCATCCCAATGCTCCATGACCCCTGTATTCACAATGTTCCGTGACGCTAGTTATCACAGTGCTCCATGACACATGTCATCACAATGCTCCATGCCTTTGTCAGCAAAATGCTACATGACCTTGTCATTAAAATGCTCTATGCACTTGTCATCACAATACTCCATTTCCATTGTCATCACAATCCTCCATGAAACTTGGGATCACATTGCTTCATGCCCTTGTCCTCACAATGCTCCATGCTCCTTGAAATCAAAATGATCCATGACCTCCTTGCCCTGGTCATCACAATGCTCCATGCCCTTGTTATCACAATGCTCCATGACCCCTGCCAACACAATGCTCTGTGACTCCAGTCATCACAATGCTTCATGACCTTGTCACCACAATGGTCCATGCCCTCGTCATCATCACTCTCTGTGAGCATTTTAACCAAAATGATCCATGAATTTTTCATCACAATGATCTTTGAACCTTGACATCACATTGCTCTATGCCATTCTCAGCACAATGCTCCATGACCCTTGTCATCACAATGCTCCATGCGCTTGTCAGCACAATGCTCCATGACACGTCATCACAATGCTCCAGGACCCCTGTCATCACAATGCTCTGTGACTCCAGTCATCACAATGCTCCATGTCTTTGTCATAACAATGCTCCATGACCATTGTCTTCACAATGTGCCACACGCATTTCATCACAACGGTCCACAACCTTGTCATTGCAATGCTCCATAAACCTTGTAATCACAATGGTCCATGCACTTCTCATCAAAAAGCTCTCTCACGAGAGATATCACAGTGTTCCATCACTAGTCATCACAATACTCCCTCACCCCTATAATCACAATATTCCATGACCCTGTCATCACACTGCTACATCCCCTTATCATCACAATGTTCCATGACCCCTGACATCACAATGTTCCATAACCACTGTCATCAAAATACTTCCTGATCCTTTTCATCCCAAAGCTCCAAGACCCCTGACATCACAATGTTCTATAACACCTGCCATTAAAATATTCCATTACAATTTTCATCAAATTGCTGCATGGCCCGGTCATCAAAATGCTCCCTGCACTTCTCATCACAATGCACCATGCCCTTGTCATCAAAATGCCTCATGACTTGTCATCACAAAGCTCCATGACCCTGGGCATCACAATGCTCCATGTCATTGTCATCCCAATGCTCCATGAACACTCTCATCACATTGCTCAATGCCCTTGTCATCACAAAGCTCCATGACACTTGTCATCACAATGCTCGATGCCCTTCTCATCACAATGCTCCATGCCCTTGTCATTACAATCCTGAATGACCCATGTATCATAGTGTTCCATACCCTTGTCATCACAATGCTCCATGCCCACTCTCATCACAATAATCCATGAAACATTTCAGACAAATGTTCCATGACCTTCTCATCACAATGCTCCATTACCTCTGTCATAACAATGCACCATGACCCCTGCCATCAAAATGTTCCACGGCCTAGTCATCACAAGGTTCCATGACACTTGTCATCACAATGCTGAAGGCCCCTGTAATCACAATGCTCCAAGCCCTTGTCATCACAAAGCTCCATGACGCATGTCATCAGAAGGTTCCATGGCCTTCTCATCACAATGCTCCATGCCCTTGTCATCACAATGCTCCATGCCCATTTTTCATCTCAATGCTCCATGAAACCTGCCATCACAATGCACCATGCCCATCATCATAATGCTTCAGGCTATTGTCATCACAATGAAATCAATATTCTCCATGACCTCTGTCATCATAATGCTCCAAACACTTGTGATCACAATGATCCATAACACTTATCATCACAACACCCAATGACGCTCATCATCACAATTATCCATGGTCTTCTCTTCACAATGCTCCATGATCTTTGTCATCACAATGCTCAATACACTTCTCATCACAATGCTCCCTGACACTTGTCATCAGTATGCTCCTTGAACCCTGTCATGACAAGGCTCCATGCCTTTGTCATCACAATAATCCATGCCCTTTTCATCACAATGCTCCAAGATCCCTGTAATCACAGTGATCCATGCCATTGTCATCAAAAAGCTCCATGACGCATCTCATCAGAATGCTTCATGTTCTTCTCATCATAATGCTCCATGCCCTTGTCATCACAATGCTCCAAGACCTCTGTAATCACAATGCTCCATGCCCCTTTTCATCAGAATGCTCCATGAGACTTGTCATCACATGTCTCCATGGTCTTCTCCTCACAATGCTCCAGGAACTTTTCATCACCATGCTCCATTCCCTTGTCATCACAATGCTCCATGACCCCTGTCATCACAATAGTCCATGAACATTTTCAGCCCAATGCTCCACGACCTACTCATCACAATGCTCCATGGCCAATATCATCACAATGCTCCATGAACATTTTCAGCCCAGTGATCCATGACCCTTGTCATCAGAATGATCCATGCCCTTGTCATCCCACTGCTCCATGACCCGTGTATTCACAATACTCCGTGACGCTTGTCATCACAGTGCTCCATGACACATGTCATCACAATGCTCCATGCCTTTGTTAGCAAAATGCTACATAACCTCTCCATTACAATGCTCTATGCGCTTGTCATCACAATACTCCATTTCCATTGTCATCACAATCCTCCATGAACCTTGGGATCCCATTGCTTCATGCCCTTGTCATCACAATGCTCCATGCTCCTTGAAATCAAAATGATCCATGACCTCTGTCATCACAATGCTCCAAACCCTTGTGATCACAATGTTCCATAACACTTGTCATCACAACGCTCCATGATGCCTGTCATCACAATACTCCATGCCCTTTTCATCACAATGCTCCAAGACCTTTGTCATCACAATTTTCAATACACTTGTCATCACAATGCTCCCTGACACTTGTCATCAGAATGCTCCTTGAAACTTGTCACGAAAAGGCTCCATGCCTTTTTCATCACAATGCCCCATGCCATTTTCATCACAATGCTCCGTGCCATTGTCATCAAAATACTCCACAAGCTTGTCATCAGAATGCTCCATGACCCTTGTCATCACATTTCTCCATGCACTTGTCAGCACAATGCTCCCTGAACCTTGTCATCACAATTCTCCAAGCCATTGTCATCACAATGCTCCATTACCTTTGTCATCAGAATCCTCCATGACACTTGGCATCCCAATGTTCCATGCCATTGTTATCACAATGGGCCATTACATATGTCATCACAATGCTCCCTGACATCTGTCTTCACAATACTGCATGTCCTTGCCATCACAATGCTCCATGCCCTTGTCATCACAATGTGCCATTCCAACTGTCATCGCAGTAATCCCTGAAACTTATTAGACAAATGCTCCATGCCTTGGTCATCACAATGCTCCATGCCCTTGTTATCACAATGCTCCATGACCCCTGTCATCACAATGCTCTGTGACTCCAGTCCTCACAATGCTTCATGACCTTTGTCACCACAATGGTCCATGCAATCGTCATCATCAGTCTATGTGAGCTTTTTAACCAAAATGATCCATGAACTTTTCATCACAATGCTCTTTGACCCTTGTCATCACAATGCTCTATGCCTTTCTCAACACAATGCTCCATGACAATTGTCATCACAATGCTCCATGCGCTTGTCAGCACAATGCTCCATGACACATGTCATCACAAGCTCCATGACCCTTGTCATCACAATGCTCCATGCGCTTGTCAGCACAGTGCTCATTGACACATGCCATCACAATGCTCCATGACCCTTGTCATCACAATGCTCCGTGACTCCAGTCATCACAATGCTTCATAACGTCTCTCATCACAATGGTCCATGCCCGTGTCATCACAAGTCTCTGTGACCTTTTTATCCACAATCATCCATGAACTTTTCATCACAATTCTCTGTGACCCTTGTCATCACAATGCTCCATGTCTTTGTCAGAACAATGCTCCATGACCATTGTCTTCACAATGTGCCACACGCATTTCATCACAACGGCCCCCAACCTTGTCATTGCAATGCTCCATAAACCTTGTAATCACAATGCTCCATGCACTTCTCATCAAAATGCTCTCTCACATGAGATATCACAGTGTTCCATCACTAGTCATCACAATACTCCCTCACCTCTGTAATCAAAATATTCCATGACCCAGTGATCACACTGCTACATCCCCTTATCATCACAATGTTCCATTACCCCTGACATCACAATGTTCCATATCCCCTGTAATCAAAATGCTCCATGACCCTTTTCATCCCAAAGCTCCAAGACCCCTGATATCACAATGTTCTATAACCCCTGCCTTCAAAATATTCTATTACACTTTTCATCAAATTGCTGCATGACCCGGTCATCAAAATGCTCCCTGCCCTTCTCATCACGATGCCCCATGCGCTAGTCATCAAAATGGTCCATGACTTGTCATCACAAAGCTCCATGACCCTTGTCATCACAATGCTCCATGTCCTTGTCATCACAATGCGCCATTCCAACTGTCATCACAATAATCCATGAAACATGTTAGACCAATGTTCCATGCCCTAGTCATCACAATGCTCCATGCCCTTGTTTTCACAATGCTCCATGCGCTTGTCAGCACAATGCTCCATGACACATGTCATCACAATGCTCCTTGACCCCTGTCATCACAATGCTCCATGACTCCAGTCATCTCAATGCTTCAAAACGTTTGTCATCACAATGGTCCATTCCCGCGTCATGACAAGACTCTGTGACATTTGTAACCACAATGCTCCATGAATATTTCAACACAATTCACTGTGACCCTTGTCATCACAATGCTCCATGTCTTTGTCAGAACAATGACTCATGACCATTGTCTTCACAATGTTCCACGCGCCTTTCATCACAATGGTCCTCAACTTTGTCATTGCAATGCTCCATAAAACTTGTAATCACAATGATCCATGCACTTCTCATCAAAATGCTCTCTCACCAGAGATATCAAAGTGTTCCATCTCTAGTCATCACAATACTCCCTCACCACTGTAATCACAATGCTCCATTACACTGTCATCACACTGCTACCTCCCCTTATCATCACAATGTTCCATGACCCATGTCATCAAAATGCTCCATGACCCTTTTCATCCCAAAGCTCCAAGAAACCTGACATCATAATGATCTATAACCCCTGCTATCAAAATATTCCATTACACTTTTAATCAAATTGCTGCATGAACCTGTCATCAGAATGCTCCCTGCCCTTCTCATCAGAATGCACCATGCCCTTGTCATCAAAATGCTCCATGTCTTGTCATCACAAAGCTCCATGACCCTTTGAATCACAATGCTCCATATCATTGTCATCACAAAGCTCCATGAAATCTCTCATCACATTGCTCCATGCCCTTGTCATCACAAAGCTCCATGACACTTGTCATCACAATGCTCGATGACCGTCTCATCACAATGCTCCATGTCCTTGTCATTACAATCCTGCTTGACCCATGTATCATAGTGTTCCGTACCCTTGTCATTACAATGCTCCATGCCCACTCTCATCACAATAGTCCATGAAACATTTCAGACAAATGTTCCATGCCCTTCTCATCACAATGCTCCATTACCCCTGTCATTACAATGCACCATGATACCTGCCATCACAAAATTCCATGGCCTGGTCATCACAAGGTTCGATGACACTTGTCATTACAATGCTGGAGACCCCTGTAATCACAATGCTCCATGCCCTTGTCATTACAAAGCTCCTTGACGCATGTCATCAGAATGTTCCATGGCCTTCTCATCACAATGCTCCATGCCCTTGTCATCACAATGCTCCATGACCCTTGTAATCACAATGCTACATGCCCCTTTTCATCTCAATGCTCCATGAACCCTGTCATCACAATGCACCATGCCCATCATCATAATGCTTCAGGCAATTGTCATCACAATGAAATCAATATTCTCCATGACCTGTGTCATCATAATGCTCAAAACTCTTGTGATCACAATGTTCCTTAACACTTATCATCACAACACGCCATGACGCTCATCATCACAATTATCCATGGTCTTCTCATCACAATTCTCCATTATCTTTGTCATCACATTGCTCAATACACTTGTCGTCACAATGCTCCCTGAAACTTGTCTTCAGTATGCTCCTTGAAACCTGTCATGACAAGGCTCCATGCCTTTTCATCACAATGCTTCAAGACCCCTGTAATCACAATGCTCCATGCGCTAGTCATCACAAAGCTCCATGACACATGTCATCAGAATGCTCCATGGCTTTCTCCTCATAATGCTCAATGCCCTTGTCATCACAATGCTCCAAGACCCCTGTAATCACAAGGCTCCATGCCCCTTTTCATCAGAATGCTCCATGAGACTTGTCATCAAAAGTCTCCATGGTCTTCTCATCACAGTGCTCCAGGACCTTGTCATCACCATGCTCCATTCCCTTGTCATCACAATGCTCCATGACCCCTGTCATCACAATAATCCATGAATATTTTCAGCCAAATCCTCCACGACCTACTCACCACAATGCTCCATGGCCAATATCATCACAATGCTCCATGACCACTGTCATCACAACACCCCATGACACCTGACAACACAATGATCCGGGACTCTTGTAATCACATTGCTCCATTCCCTAGTCATCACAATGTTCCATGACCCCTGTCATCACAACACTCCATGAACATTTTCAGCCCAATGCTCCATGACTCTTGTCATCACAAAGACCAATGCCGTTGTCATCCCAATGCTCCATGACCTCTGTATTCACAATGCTCCGTGATGCTTGTCATCACAGTGCTCCATGACACGTGTCATCACAATGCTCCATGCCTTTGTCAGCAAAATGCTACATGACCTTGTCATTACAATGCTGTATGCGCTTGTCATCACAATACTCCATTTGCATTGTCATCACAATCCTCCATGAACAGTGGGATCACATTGTTTCATGCCCTTGTTATCACAATGCTCCAAGCTGCTTGAAATCAAAATGATCCATGAGCTCTTTCATCACAATGCTCCAATCCGTTGTGATCACTATGTTCCATAACACTTGTCATCACAACGCTCCAAGATGCCTGTCATCAAAATACTCTATGCCATTTTCATCACCATGCTCCATGACCCTTGTCATCACAATTCTCAATAGACTTATCATCACAATGCTCCCTGACACTTTTCATCAGAATGCTCCTTGAACCCTGTCACGAAAAGGCTCCATGCCTTTTTCATCACAATTCCCCATGCCGTTTTCATAACAATGCTCCATGCCATTGTCATCAAAATACTCCACAGGCTTGTCATCAGAATGCTCCATGACCCTTGGCATCACAATTCTCCATGCACTTGTCAGCACAATGCTCCCTGACCCTTGTCATCTCAATGCTCCAAGCCATTGTCATCTCAATGCTCCATTACATTTGTCATCAGATTCCTCCATGACACTTGGCATCAGATGCTCCATGCCATTGTCATCACAATGGGCCATTACATATGTCATTACAATGCTCCCTGACACCTATCTTCACAATACTGCATGACCTGGTCTTCACAATTATCCATTCCAAATGTCATCGCAATAATCCGTGAAACTTATTAGACAAATTTCCATGCCCTTGTCATCACAATGCTCCATGGCCTTGTTATCACAATGCTCCATGACACCTGTCATCACAATGCTCCGTGACTCCAGTCATCACAATGCTTCATGACCTTTGTCATCACAATGGTCCATGCCCTCGCCATCAACAGTCTCTGTGACCTTTTTAACCACAATGCTCCATGAACTTTTCATCACAATGCTCTTTGACCCTTGTCAGCACAATGGTCCATGCACTTCTCAGCACACTGCTCCATGACACATCTCATCACAATGCACCATGCGCTTGTCATCACAGTGCTCCACAATCTTGTTATCACAATGCTCCATAAAATTTGTCATCACAATGCTCCATGCACTTCTCATCAAAATGCTCTCTCACCACTGATATCACAATGCTGCATCACTATTTCTCACAATACCCCCTCACCCCTGTCAACACATTGTTCCATGACTCCTGTCATCACAATGCTACATGCACTTATCATCACAATGTTCGATGACCCCTGACATCACAATGTTCCATAACACCTGCCATCAAAATGTTCCATGACACTTTTCATCAAATTGCTCCATAACCCTGTCATCACAATGCTCCCTGCCCTTCTCATCTCAATGCCCAACGCCCTTGCCATCAAAATGCTCCATGACTTTTGACATCACAAAGATCCATGACCCTTGGCATCACAATGCTCCATGTCATTGTCATCACAATGCTCCATGAACGCTCTCATCACATTGCTCCATGCCCTTGTCTTCACAAAGCTCCATGACACATATCATCAGAATGCTCCATGGCCTTCTCATCAAAATTCTCCATAAACTTGCCATCACAAATTTCCATTACCGCTGTCATAACAATGCTCCATGACCCCTGCCATCACGATGTTCCTTGGCTTCCTCATCACAAAGCTCCATAACCCTTCTCATCACAATGCTCCCAGAACCCTGTATTCACAATGCTGTATGCCACTTTTCATCTCAATGATCCATGAACCCTGTCATCACAATGCACCATGCCTATCATCATAATGCTTCATGCTATTGTCATCAAAATGAAATCAAAATGCTCCATGACTTCTGTCATAACAATTGTCCAAACCCTTGTGATCATAATATTCCATAACACTTGTCATCACAATGCCCCATGATGCTCGACATCACAATTATCAATTGTCTTCTCATCACAATGCTCCATGACCTTTGTCATCACAATGCTCTATACACTTGTCATCAAAATGCTCCCTGACACATGTGGTCTGTATGCTCCTTGAGCCCTGTCATGACAAGGCTCCATGCCATTTTCATCACAATGATCCATGCTCTTTTCATTACAATGCTCCAAGACCCATGTGATCACAATTCTCCATGCCCTTTTCATCACAAACCTCAATGATGCATGCTAGCAGAATGCTCCTTGGACTTTTCATCACAATGTTCCATGCCCTTGTCATCACAATGTTCCAAGACCCCTGTAATCACAATGCTCCATGCCCCTTTTCATCAGTATGCTCCATGAGACTTGTCATCAAAAGGATCCATGGTTTTGTCATCACAATGATCCAGGACCTTGTCATCACAATGCTTCTCGACCTTGTCATGAAAATTTTCAATGGCCATTGTCATCATACTGCTCCACGCCCTAATCATCACAATGCTCCATTATATTTGTCATCACAATTCTCCATTACATTTGGCATCACAATGTTCCATGCCATTGTCATCGCAATGGACCATGACATATGTCATCACAATGATCCCTGACACCTGTCTTCACAATATTCCATGACCTTCTCATCACAATGCTCCATGCCCTTCTCATCACAATGCACCATGCCCAGTGACATCACAATAATCTATGAAACTTGTCAGACCAATGCTCCCTGCCCCTGTCATCACAATGCTCCATGCCCTTGTCATCACAATGCTCCAAGACCCCCGTAAACACAATGCTTCATGCCCATTTTCATCTCAATGCCCATGAACCCTGTCATCACAATGCACCATGCCCATCATCATAATGCTTCAGGCTATTGTCATCACAATGAAATCAATATTCTCCATGACCTCTGTCCTCATAATGCTCCAAAACCTTGTGATCACAATGTTCCATAACACTTATCATCACAACACCCCATGACACTCATCATCACATTTATCCATTGCCTTCTCATCACAATGCTCCATGATCTTTGTCATCACAATGCGCAATACACTTGTCATCACAATGCTCCCTGACACTTGTCGTCATTATGCTCCTTGAACCCTGTCATGACAAGGCTCCATGCCTTTTTCATCACAATGATCATTGCCCTCTTCATCACAATGCTCCATGACCTTTGTCATCACAATTCTCAATACACTTGCCATCACAATGCTCCCTGCCACTTTTCATCAGAATGCTCCTTGAACCCTGTCACGAAAAGGCTCCATGCCATTTTCAACACAATGCCCCATGCCGTTTTCATCACAATGCTCCATGCCATTGTCATCAAAATACTCCACAAGCTTGTCATCAGAATGCTCCATGACCCTTGTCATCACAATTCTCCATGCACTTGTTAGCACAATGCTCCCTGACCCTTGTCATCACAATGCTCCAAGCCATTGTCATCACAATGCTCCATTACCTTTGTCATCAGAATCCTCCATGACACTTGGCATCACAATGCTCCATGCCATTGTCATCACAATGGGCCATTACATATGTCATCACAATGCTCCCTTACAACTCTCTTCACAATAATGCATGACCTGGTCATCACAATGCTCCATGCCCTTGTCATCACAAAGCACCATTCCAAATGTCATCGCAATAATCCATGAAACATATTAGACCAATGTTCCCTGCCCTTGTCATCACAATGCTCCATGCCATTGTCATCACAATGCTCCATGCCCTTGTTATCACAGTGCTCCATGACCCCTGTCATCACAATGCTCCGTGACTCCAGTCATCACAATGCTTCATAACATTTGTCATCACTATGCTCCATTCCCGCATCATCACAATGCTCTGTGACCTTTGTAACCAAAATCCTCCATGAACTTTTCATCACAATTCTCTGTGACCCTTGTCATCACAATGCACCACGTTTTTTTCAGAACAATGCTCCATGACCATTGTCTTCAAAATGTGCCACACGCATTTCATCACACTGGTCCGCAACCTTGTCATTGCAATGCTCCATAAACCTTTTAATCACAATGGTCCATGCACTTCTCATCAAAATGCTCTCTCACCAGAGATATCACAGTGTTCCAACACTAGTCATCACAGTACTCCCTCAGCCCTGTAATCACAATGTTCCATGACCCTCTCATCAAACTGCTACATCCCCTTATCATCACAATGTTCCATGACCACTGTCATCACAATGCTCCATGAACTTTGACATCACAATTCTCAATACACTTGTCTTCACAATGCTCCCTGACACTTGTCGTCAGTATGCTCCTTGAAGCCTGTCATGGCAAGGCTCCATGCCTTTTTCATCACAATAATCCATGCCCTTTTTATCCCAATGCTCCAAGTTCCCTGTAATCACAATGCTCCATGCCCTTGTCATCACAAAACTCCATGACGCATGTCATCAGAATGCTCCATGGCCTTCTCATCAAAATGCTCCATGCCCTTGTCATCACAATGCTCCATGACACATGTCATCACAATTCACCATGCGCTTGTCATCACAGTGCCCCACAATCTTGTCATCACAATGCTCCTTAAAATTTGTCATCACAATGCTCCATGCACTTCCCATCAAAATGCTCTCTCACCACTGATATCACAATGCTACATCACTCTGTGTCACAATACTCCCTCACACCAGTCATCACAATGTTCCATGACTCCTGTCATCACAATGCTACATGCACATATCATCACAATGTTCGATGACCCCTGACATCACAATGTTCCATAACACCTGTCATCAAAAGGTTCCATGACACTTTTCATCAAATTGCTCCATGACCCTTACATCAGAATGCTCCCTGCCCTTCTCATCACAGTGCACAACACACTTGCCTTCAAAATGCTCCATGACCTTTGTCATCACAAAGGACCATGACCCTTGGCATCACAATGCTCCATGTCATTGTCATCACAATGCTCCATGACACATGTCATCACAATGCACCATGCGCTTGTCATCACAGAGCTCCACAATTTTGTCATCACAATGCTCCTTAAAATTTGTCATCACAATGCTCCATGCACTTCTCATCAAAATGCTCTCTCACCACTGATATCACAATGCTACATCACTATTTGTCACAATACTCCCTCACCCCAGTCATCACAATGTTCCATGACTCCTGTCATCACAATGTTACATGCACATATCATCACAATGCTCGATGACCCCTGACATCACAATGTTCCATAACAACTGTCATCAAAATGTTCCATTACACTTTTCATCAAATTGCTCCATGACCCTGACATCAGAATGCTCCCTGCCCTTCTCATCACAATGCACAAAGCAATTGCCATCAAAATGCTCCATGACCTTTGTCATCACAAAGATCCATGACCCTTGACATCAGAATGCTCCATGTCATTGTCATCACAATGCTCCATGAATGCTCTCATCACATTGCCCAATGCCCTGGTCAGCACAAAGCTCCATGACACTTGTCATCACAATGCTTGATGACCTTCTTATCACAATGCTCCATGCCCTTGTCATTACAATCCTGCTTGACCCATGTATCATAGTGTTCCGTACCCTTGTCATCACAATGCTCCATGCACACTCTCATCACAATAATCCATGAAACATTTCGGACCAATGTTCCATGCCCTTTTCATCACAATGCTCCATTACCCCTGTCATAACAATGCACCATGACACCTGCCATCACAATGTTCCACGGCCTTGTCATCACAAGGTTCCATGACACTTTTCATCACAATGCTGAAGACCCCTGTAATCACAATGCTCCATGCCCTTGTCATCACAAAGCTCCATGACACATGTCATCAAAATGTTCCACGGCCTTCTCATCACAATGCTCCATGCCCTTGTCATCAAAATGCTCCAATACCCCTGTAAACACAATGCTCCATGCCCATTTTCATCTCAATGCTCCATGAACCCTGTCATCACAATGCACCATGCCCATCATCATAATGCTTCAGGCTATTGTCATCACAATGAAATCAATATTCTCCATGACCTCTGTCATCATAATGCTCCAAACACTTGTGATCACAATGTTCCATAACATTTATCATCAAAACACCCCATGACGCTCATCATCACAATTATCCATGGTCTTCTCATCACAATGCTCCATGATATTTGTCATCACAATGCTCAATACACTTGTCATCAAAATGCTCCCTGACACTTGTCGTCAGTATGCTCCTTGAAACCTGTCATGACAAGGCTCCATGCATTTTTAATCACAATAATCCATGACCTTTTCATCACAATGCTCCAAGATCCCTGTAATCACAATGCTCCATGACCTTGTCATCAAAAAGCTCCATGACGCTTATCATCAGAATGCTTCATGACTTCTCCTCACAATGCTCCATGCCCTTTTCATCACAATGTTCCAAGACCCCTGTAATCACAATGCTCCATGCCCCTTTTCATCAGTATGCTCCATGAGACTTGTCATCACAAGGCTCCATGGTTTTCTCATCACAATGCTCCAGGACCTTGTCATCACAATGCTTCTCGACCTTGTCATGAAAATTTTCAATGGCCCTTGTCATCATAATGCTCCACGCCCTAATCATCACAATGCTCTATTATATTTTTCATTACAATTCTCCATTACATTTGGCATCACAATGCTCCATGCCATTGTCATAGCAATGGACCATGACATATGTCATCACAATGCTCCCTGACACCTCTCTTCACAATATTCCATGACCTTCTCATCACAATGCACCATGCCCACTGTCATCACAGTAATCTGTGAAACTTGTCAGACCAATGTTCCATGCCCCTGTCATCACAATGCTCCATGCCCTTGTCACCAAAATGCTCCATGACCCCTGTCATCACAATGCTCCGTGACTCCAGTAATCACAATGTTTCATAACGTTTGTCATGACAATGGTCCATGCCCGCATAATCACATGGCTCTGTGACCTTAGTTACCACAATGCTCCATGAAATTTTCATCACAATTCTCTGTGACCCTTGTCATCACAATGCTCCATGTCTTTGCCTGAACAATGCTGTATGACCATTATCATCACAATGTGCCACGTGCATTTCATCACAACGGTCCACAACCTTGTCATTGCAAAGCTCCATAAACCTTGTAATCACAATGCTCCATGCACTTCTCATCAAAATGCTCTCTCACCAGAGATATCACAATATTCCAACAATAGTCATAACAATACTCACTCACAACTGGAATCACAATGTTCCATGAATCTGTCATCACAATGCTACATCCACTTATCATCACAATGTTCCATGACCCCTGATATCACAATCTTCCATAACCCCTGTGAAGAAAATGCTCCATGACCCGTTTCATCCCAAAGCTCCAAGACCCCTGACATCACAATGTTCTATAACCCCTGCCATCAAAATGTTCCATTACACTTTTTATCAAATTGCTGCATGACCCGGTCCTCAAAATGCTCCCTGCCCTTCTCATCACAATGCACCATGCCCTTGTCATCAAAATGCTCAATGACTTGTCATCACAAAGCTCCATGACCCTTGGCATCACAATGCTCCATGTCATTGTCATCACAATGCTCCATGAAACCTCTCATCACATTGCTCCATGCCCTTGTCATCACAAAGTTCCATGACACTTGTCATCACAATGCTCGATGCCTTTCTCATCACAATGCTACATGCCCTTGTCATTACAGTCCTGCATGACCCATGTATCATAGTGTTCCGTAGCCTTGTCATCACAATGCTCCATGCCCACTCTCATCACAATAATCCATGAAACATTTCAGACCAAGGTTCCATGCCCTTCGCATCACAATGCTCCATTACCTCTGTCATAACATTGCACCATGACTCCTGACATCACAATGTTCCAAGGCCTAGTCATCACAAGGTTCCATGACACTTGTCATCACAATGCTGAAGGCCCCTGTAATCAAAATGCTCCTTGCCCTTGTCATCACAAAGCTCCATGACGCATGTCATCAGAAAGTTCCATGGCCTTCTCATCACAATGCTCCATGCCCTTGTCATCACAATGCTCCAAGACCATTGTAAACACAATGCTCCATGCCCCTTTTCATCTCAATGCTCCATGAACCCTGCCATCACAATGCACCATGCCTATCATCATAATGCTTCAGGCTATTGTCATCACAATGAAATCAATATTCTCCATGACCTCTGTCATCATAATGCTCCAAACACTTGTGATCACAATGTTCCATAACACTTATCATCACAACACCCCATGACGCTCATCATCACAATTATCCATGGCCTTCTCATCACAATGCTCTATGACCTATGTCATCACAATTCTCAATACACATGTCATCACAATGCTCACTGACACTTGTCGTCAATATGCTCCTTGAACCCTGTCATGACAAGGCTCCATGCCTTTTTCATCACAATGATCCATGCCCTTTTCATCAAAATGCTCCAAGACCCTTGAATGCTCCATGCCCTTGTCATCACAATGCTCCAAGACGCTTGTAATCACAATGATCTATGACCGTTTTCATCTCAATGCTCCATGAACCCTGTCATCACAATGCACCATGCCCATCATCATAATGTTTCAGGCTATTGTCATCACAATGAAATCAATATTCTCCATGACCTCTATCATCATAATTTTCCAAACCCTTGTGATCACAATGTTCCATAACACTTATCATCACAACACGCCATGACGCTCATTATCACAATTATCCATGGCCTTCTCATCACAATGCTCAATGAACTTTGTCATCACAATGCTCAATACACTTGTCATCACAATGCTCCCTCACTTGTCACCAGTACGCTCCTTGAACCCTGTCATGACCAGGCTCCATGACTTTTTCATCACAATAATCCATGCACATTTCATCACAATGTTCCAAGATCCATGTGATCACAATGCTCCATGCCCTTGTCATCAAAAACTCCATGACGCAGGTCATGAGAATGCTTCATGGCCTTCTCATCACAATACTCCATGCCCTGGTCATCACAATGCTCCAAGACCCCTGTAATCACAATGCTGCATGCCCCTTTTCATCAGAATGCTTCATGAGACTTGTCATCACAAGTCTCCATTGTCTTCTCATCACAATGCCCCAAGACCTGTCATCACCATGCTCCATTTCCTAGTCA
Source organism: Mesoplodon mirus (assembly GCF_964341445.2). Taxonomy (NCBI): domain Eukaryota; kingdom Metazoa; phylum Chordata; class Mammalia; order Artiodactyla; family Ziphiidae; genus Mesoplodon; species Mesoplodon mirus. The sequence continues at coordinate 222,569 of NW_028295626.1, read as the reverse complement.
TCACAATGCTCCATGACCCCTGTCATCACAATAATCCATGAACATTTTCAGCACAATGATCCAGGACCTACTCATCACAATGCTCGATGGCCAATATCATCGCAATGCTCCATGACCACTGTCATGACAACACTCCATGACACCTGACAACACAATGATCCGGGACTCTTTTCATCACATTGCTGCATCCCCTAGTCATCACAATGCTCTATGTCACCTGTCATCACAACACTCCATGAACATTTTCAGCCCAGTGTTCCATGACCCTTGTCATCACAATGATCCATGCGCTTGTCATCACAGTGCTCCATGACACATGTCATCACAATGCTCCATGCCTTTGTCAGCAAAATGCTACATGACCTTGTCATTACAATGCTCTATGCGCTTGTCATCACAATACTCCATTTCCATTGTCATCACAATCCTCCATGAACCTTGGGATCACATTGCTTCATGCCCTTGTCATCACAATGCTCCATGCTCCTTGAAATCAAAATGATCCATGACCTCTGTCATCACAATGCTCCAAACTCTTGTGATCACTATGTTCCATAGCACTTGACATCACAACGCTCCATGATGCCTGTCATCACAACACCCCATGCCCTTTTCATCACAGTGCTCCCTGACATTTGTCATCACAATTCTCAATACACTTGTCATCACAGTGCTCCCTGACACTTGTCATCAGAATGCTCCTTGAAACCTGTCACGAAAAGGCTCCATGACTTTTTCATCACAAAGCCCCATACCGTTTTCATCACAGTGATCCATGCCATTGTCATCAAAAAACTCCACAAGCTGGTCATCAGAATGCTCCATGACCCTTGTCATCACAATTCTCCATGCACTTGTTAGCACAATCCTCCCTGACCCTTGTCATCACAATGCTCCAAGCCATTGTCATCAGAATGCTCCATTACCTTTGTCATCAGAATCCTCCATGACACTTGGCATCACAATGCTCCATGCCATTGTCATCACAATGGGCCTTTACATATGTCATCACAATGCTCCCTGACACCTCTCTTCACAATATTGCATGACCTGGTCATCACAATGCTCCATGCCCTTGTCATCACAATGGGCCATTCCAACTGTCATTGCAATAATCCATGAAACTTATTAGACCAATATTCCATGCCCTTGTCATCACAATGCTCCATGACGCCTAAAATCACAATGCTCCGTGACTCCAGTCATCACAATGCTTCATGACCTTTGTCATCACAATGGTCCATGCCCTCGTCATCAACAGTCTCTGTGCCCTTTTTTACCACAATGCTCCATGAACTTTTCCTCACAATGCTCTTTGACCCTTGTCATCACTATGCTCCATGTGCTTGTCAGCAAAATGCTCCAAGACACATGTCATCAAAATGCACCATGCGCTTGTCAACACAGTGCTCCACAATCTTCTCATCACAATGCTCCTTAACATTTGTCATCACAAAGATCCATGCACTTCTCATCAAAATGCTCTCTCACCACAGATATCACAATGCTACATCATTATTTGTCACAATACTCCCTCACCCCTGTCATCACAATGTTCCATGACTCCTGTCATCACAGTGCTACATGCACTTATCATCACAATGTTCGATGACCCCTGACATCACAATGTTCCATAACACCTGTCATCAAAATATTCCATGACACTTTTCATCAAATTGCTCCATGACCCTGTCATCAGAATGCTCTCTGCCTTTCTCATCTCAATGCACAACGCCCTTGCCATCAAAATGCTCCATGACCTTTGTCATCACAAAGATCCATGACCCTTGGCATCACAATGCTCCATGTCATTGGCATCACAGTGCTCCATGACACATGTCATCAGAATGCTCCGCGGCCTTCTCATCACAATGCTCCATGCCCTTGCCATCAAAATGTTCCACTACACTTGTCATAACTATTCTCCATGACCCCTGCCATCACGATGTTCCATGGCGTTGTCATCACAAAACTCCATGACGCTTCTCATCACAATGCTCCAAGAACCCTGTAATCACAATGCTTTATGACCCTTTTCATCTCAATGATCCATGAATCCAGTCATCACAATGCATCATGCCCATCATCATAATGCTTCATGCTATTGTCATCACAATGAAATCAAAATGCTCCAAGACCTCTGTCATAACAATGCTCCAAACCCTTGTGATCACAATATTCCATAACCCTTGTCACCACAATGCCCCATGACGCTCGTCATCACAATTATCCATGGTCTTCTTATCACAACGCTCCATGACCTTTGTCATCACAATGCTCAATACACTTGTCATCAAAATGCTCCCTGACACTTGTTGTCTGTATACTCCTTGAACCCTGTCATGACAAGGCTCCATGCATTCTTCATCACAATGATCCATCCCCTTTTCATCACAATTCTCCAAGATCCCTGTAATCACAAAGCTCCATGCCCTTTTCATCAAATGCTCCATGATGCATGACCTCAGAATTCTTCATGGCCTTCTCCTCACAATGCTCCATGCCCCTTTTCATCAGAATGCTCCATGAGTCTTGTCATCACAAGTCTCCATGGTCTTCTCATCACAATGCTCCAGGACCTTGTCATCACCATGTTCCATTCCCTTGTCTTCATAATGCTCCATGACCCGAGTAATCACAACACTCCATGAACATTTTCAGCCCAGTGCTCCATGACCATTGTCTTCACAATGATCCATGCCCTTGTCATCCCAGAGCTCCATGACCCCTGTATTCACAGTGCTCCATGACACTTGTCATCACAGTGCTCCATGACACATGTCATCACAATGCTTCATGCCTTTGTCAGCAAAATGCTACATGACCTTGTCATTACAATGTTCTATGCAATTGTCATCACAATACTCCATTTCCATTGTCATCACAATCCTCAATGAAACTTGGGATCACATTGCTTCATGCCTTTGGCATCACAGTGCTCCATGACACTTGTCATCACATTGCTCGATGCCATTCTCATCACAATGCTCCATGCCCTTGTCATTACAATCCTCCATGACCCATGTATCACAGTGTACCGTGCCCTTATCATCACAATGCTCCATGCCCACTCTCATCACAATAATCCATGAAACATTTCAGACCAATGCTCAATGCCCTTCTCATCACAATGCTCCATTACCTCTGTCATAACAATGCTCTATGACCCCTGCCATCACAATGTTCCAGGGCCTTGTCATCAAAAGGCTCCATGACCCTTGTCATCACAATGCTCCAAGACCCCTGTAATCACAATGCTCCATGCCCTTGTCATCACAAATCTCCATGACGCATGTCATCAGAAAGTTCTATGGCTTTCTCCTCACAATGCTCCATGCCCTTGTCATCACAATGCTCCAAGACCCCTGTAATCACAATGTTCCATGCCCCTTTTCATCAGAAGGCTCCATGAGACTTGTCATCACAAGTCTCCATCGTCATCTCATGACAATACTCCAGGACCTTGTCATCACAATGCTCCATGACACATGTCATCGCAATACTCCATGAATATTTTGAACCCAATGCTCCATTACCTTCTCATCACAATGCTCCATGACCAGTATCATCACAATGCTCCATGACCACTGTCTTCACAATGCGCCATTCCAACTGTCATCACAATAATCCATGAAACTTATTATACCAATGCTCCATGCCCTTGTCATCACAATGCTCCATGCCCTTGCTATCACAGTGTTCCAAGACCCCTGTAATCAGAATGCTCCATGCCCCTTTTCATCAGTATGCTCCATGAGACCTGTCATCACAAGGCTCCATGGTTTTCTCATCACAATGCTCAAGGACATTGTCATCACAATGCTTCACGACATTGTCATGAAAATTCTCAAAGGCCATTGTCATCATAATGCTCCAAGCCCTAGTCATCACAATGCTCCATCATATTTGTCATCACAATCCTCCATTACATTTGGCATCACAATGCACCATGCCATTGTCATCGAAATGAACCATGACATATGTCATCAAAATGCTCCCTGACACCTGTCTTCACAATACTCCATGACATTGTCATCACAATGCTCCATGCCCTTGTCATCACAATGCTCCATGAACCCTGTCAACACAATGCTCCGTTACTCCAGTCATCAAAATGCTTCATAACGTTTGTCATTACAATGGTCCATGCCTGCGTCATCACAAGTCTCTGTGACCTTTGTAACCACAATGCTCCATGAACATTTCAACACAGTGCTCCGTGACACTTGTCATCACAATGCTCCATGCCTTTGTCAGAAAAATGCTCCATGACCCTTGTCATCAAAACGTGCCACGTGATTTCCATCAAAATGATCCACAACCTTGTAATCGCTATGCTCCATAAAACTTGTAATCACAATGCTCCATGCTCTTCTCATCCAAATGCTCTCTCACCTGAGATATAAACATGTTCCCTCACTAGTCATCACAATCCTCCCTCAGGCCTGTAATCAAAATGTTCCATGACCACTGTCATCACCATGTTCCACTCCCTTGTCATCACAATGTTCCATGACCACTGTCATCACAATACTCCATGAACATTTTCAGCCAAATACTCTATGACCTCCTCATCACAATGCTCCATGACAAATATCATCACAATGCTCCATGACCACTGTCATCACAACACTCCATGACACCCGACAACACAATGATCAGGGACTCTTGTCATTACAATGCTCCATTCCCTAGTCATCACAATGCTCCATGACCCCTGTCATCACAATATTCCATGAACATTTTCAGCCCAATGCTCCATGCTCCTTGAAATCAAAATGATCCATGACCTCTCTCATCACAATGCTCCAAATCGTTGTGATCACAATGTTCAATAACACTTGTCATCACAACGCTCCATGATGCCTGTCATCACAATACTCCATGCCCTTTTCATCACAATGCTCCATGACCTTTGTCATCACAATTCTCAATACACTTGTCATCACAATGCTCCCTGACACTTGTCGTCAGAATGCTCCTTGAACCCTGTCACGAAAAGGCTCCATGCCTTTTTCATCACAATGCCCCATGCCGTTTTCATCACAATGCCCCATGCCATTGTCATCAATATACTCCATAAGCTTCTCATCAGAATGTTCCGTGACCCTTGTCATCACAATTTTCCATGCACTTGTCAGCACAATGCTCCCAGACCCTTGTCATCACAATGCTCCATTACCTTTGTCATCAGAATCCTACATGACACTTTGCATCACAATGCTCCATGCCATTGTCATCACAATGCCCCATTCCAAATGTCATCACAATAATCCATGAAACTAAATAGACTACTGTTCCATCCCCTTGTCATCACAATGATCCATGCCCTTGTTATCACAATGCTCCATGACCCCTGTCATCACAATGCTCCGTGACTCCAGTCATCAAAATGCTTCATGAACTTTGTCATCACAGTTTTCAATGTCCTCGTCATCAACAGTCTCTGTGACCTTTTTAACCACAATGCTCCATGAAATTTTCATCACAATGCTCTTTGACCCTTGCCATCAAAATTCTCTATGCCTTTCTCAGCACAATGCTCCATGACACATGTCATCACAATGCACCATGCACTTGTCATCACAATGCTCCACCAAATTGTCTTCACAATGCTCCATAAAACTTGTCATCACAATGGTCCATGCACTTCTCATCAAAATGCTCTCTCACCACTGATATCACAATGCTGCATCACTATTTGTCACAATACTCACCTCTGTCATCACAATGTTTCATGGCACCTGTCATCACAATGCTACATGCACTTATCATCACAATGTTCGATGACCCCTGATATCAAAATGTTCCATAACACCTGTCATCCAACTGCTCCATGATCCTTTTCATCAAAAGGCTCCATGACCCCTGACATCACAATGTTTCATAACACGTCATCAAAATGTTCCATGACACTTTTCATCAAATTGTTCCATGAACCTGTCATCAAAATGCTCCCTTCCCTTCTCATCAAAATGCACCTCACCCTTGTCATCAAAATACTCCATGACTTGTCATCACAATGCTCCATGCCCTTGCCATCACAATGCTCCATTATCCCAGTCATAACAATGCTCCATGACCCCTGCTATCACGATGTTCCATGGCCTTGTCATCACAAAGCTCCTTGACCCTTCTCATCACAATGCTCCAAGAACCCTCTAATGACAATGCTCTATGCCCCTTTTCATCTCAATGATCCACGAACCCTCTCATCACAATGCACCATGCCCATCATCATAATGCTTCATGCTATTGTCATCACAATGAAATCAAAATGCTCCATGACCTCTGTCATAACAATGCTCCAAACCCTTGTGATCACAATATTCCATATCACTTGTCATCACAATGCCCCATGACGCTCGTCATCACAGTTATCCATGGTCTTCTCATCAAAATGCTCCATGACCTTTGTCATCACAATGCTCAGTACACTTGTCATCAAAATATTCCCTGACACTTGTTGTCTGTATGCTCCTTGAATCCTGTCATGACAAGGCTCCATGCATTTTTCATCACAATGATCCATGCCATTTTCATCACAATGCTCCAAGACCCCTGTAATCACAGTGCTCAATGCCCTTGTCATCACAAAGCTCAATGACCCATGTCATCAGAATGCTCCTTGGCCTTCTCGCCACAATGCTCCATGCCCTTGTCATCACAATGTGCCAAGACGCCTCTAATCACAATGTTCCATGCCCATTTTCATCAGTATGCTCCAGGAGACTTGTCATCACAAGGCTCCATGGTTTTCTCATCACAATGCTCCAGGACCTTGTCATCACAATGCTTCACGACATTGTCATGAAAATTCTCAATGACCATTGTCATCATAATGCTCCAATCCCTAGTCATCACAATGCTCCATTATATTTGTCATCACAATCCTCCATTACATTTGGCATCACAATACACCCAGCCATTGTCATCGCAATGGACCATGACATATGTCATCACAATGCTCCCTGACACCTGTCTTCACAATAATCCATGAACTTCTCTTCACAATGATCCATGCCCTTGTCATCACAATGCACCATGTCCACTGTCATCACAATAATCTGTGAATCTTCTCAGACCAATGCTCCATGCACCGGTCATCACAATGCTCCAAGCCATTGTCATCACAATGCCCCATTACCTTTGTCATCAGAATCCTCCATGACACGTGGCATCCCAATGCTCCATACCATTGTCATCACAATGGGCCATTACATATGTCATCACAATGCTCCCTGACACCTGTCTGCACAATACTGCATGACTTGGTCATCACAATGCTCCATTCCCTTGTCATCACAGTGCACCATTCCAACTGTCTTCGCAATAATCCATGAAACTTATTAGACCAATGATCCATGCCCTTGTCATCACAATGATCCATGCCCTTGTTATCACAATACTCCATGACCCCTGCCATCACAATGCTCCGTGACTCCAGTCATCACAATGCTTCATGACCTTTGTCACCACAATGTTCCATGCCCTCGTCATCAACAGTCTCTGTGAACTTTTTAACCACAATGCTCCATGAAATTTTCATCACAATGCTCTTTGACACTTGTCATCACAATGCTCTATGCCTTTCTCAGCACAATGCTCCATGACCCTTGTCAGCACAATGCTCCATGCACTTTTCAGTACAATGCTCCATGACACATGTCATCACAATGCTCCATGACCCCTGACATCAACATGCTCCGTGACTCCAGTCATCACAATGCTTCATAACGTTTGTCATCACAGTGGTCCATGCCCGTGTCATCACAAGGCTCTGTGACCTTTGTAAACACAGTGCTCCATGAACATTTCATCACAATTCTCTGTGACCCTTGTCATCACAATGCTCCATTTCTTTGTGAGAACAATGCTCCATGACCATTGTCTTCAAAATGTGCCACGTGCATTTCATCAAATTGGTCCACATATTTGTCATTGCCATGCTCCATAAACCTTGTAATCACAATGCTCCATGCACTTCTCATCAAAATGTTCTCTCACCAGAGATATCACAGTGTTCCATCACTAGTCATCACAATACTCCCTCACCCCTGTAATCACAATGTTCCATGAACCTGTCATCACACTGCTACATCCCCTTATCTTCACAATGTTCCATGACCCCTGACATCACAATGTTCCATAACACCTGTCATCAAAATGCTTCATGATACTTTTCATCCCAAAGCTCCAAGACCCCTGACATCACAATGTTCTATAACCCCTGCCATCAAAATGTTCCATTACACTTTTCATCAAATTGCTGCATGACCGGGTCATCAAAATGCTCCGTGACCTTCTCATCACAATGCACCATGCCCTTGTCATCAAAATGCTCCATGACTTGTCATCACAAAGCTCCATGACCCTTGGAATCACAATGCTCCATGTCATTGTCATCACAATGCTCCATGAACCCTCCCATCATATTGCTCAATGCCCTTGTCATCACAGAGCTCCATGACACTTGTCATCACAATGCTCGATGCCCTTCTCATCACAATGCTCCATGCCCTTGTCATTACAATCCTGCATGACCCATGTATCATAGTGTTCCGTACCCTTGTCATCACAATGCTCCATGCCCACTCTCATCACAATAATCCCTGAAACATTTCAGACCAATGTTCCATAACCTTCTCATCACAATGCTCCATTACCTCTGTCATAACAATGCACCATGACCCATGCCATCACAATGTTCCACGGCCTAGTCATCACAAGGTTCCATGACAACTGTCATCACAATGCTGAAGGCCCATTAAATCACAATGCTCCATGCCCTTGTCATCACAAAGCTCCATGACACATGTCATCAGAATATTCCATGGCCTTCACATCACAATGCTCCATGCCGTTGTCATCACAATGCTCCAAGACCCCTGTAAACAAAATGCTCCATGCCCATTTTCATCTCAATGCTCCGTGAACCCTGTCATCACAATGCACCATGCCCATCATCATAATGCATCAGGCTATTGTCATCACAATGAAATCAATATTCTCCATGATCTCGGTCATCATAATGCTCCAAACCCTTGTGATCACTATGTTCCATTACACTTATCACCACAACACCCCATGACGCTCATCATCACAATTATCCATGGTCTTCTCATCACAATGCTCCATGATCATTGTCATCACAATGCTCAATACACATGTCATCACAATGCTCCCTGACACTTGTCGTCAGTATGCTCCTTGTACACTCTCATGAAAGGGCTCCATGCTTTGTCATCAAAATAATCCATCCCCTTGTCATCACAAAGCTGCAAGACCCCTGTTATCAAAATGCTACATGACCCTTTTCATCAGAATGCTCCATGAGACTTGTCATCATAAGTCTCCATGGTCTTCTCATAACAATGCTCCAGGAACTTGTCATCACCATGCTCCATTACCTTGTCATCACAATGCTCCATGACCCCTGTCATCACAATACTCCATGAACATATTCAGCCCAATGCTCCATGAACCTAGCCATCACAGTGATGCATGCCCTTGTCATCCCAATGCTCCATGACCACTGTATTCACAATGCTCCGTGACGCTTTCAATCACAGTGCTCCATGATCCCTGTCATCACAATGCTCCATGCCTTTGTCAGCAAAATGCTACATGGCCTTGTCATTACAATGCTCTATGCGTTTGTCATCACAATACTCCATTACCATTGTCATCACAATCCTCCATGAACCTTGGGATCACATTGCTTCATGCCCTTGTCATCACAATGCTCCATGTTCCTTGAAATCAAAATGATCCATGACCTCTGTCATCAAAATGCTCAAATCCCTTGTGATCACAGTGTTCCATAACACTTGTCATCACAACGCTCCATGATGCCTGTCATCACAAAAATCCATGCCCTTTTCATCACAATGCTACATGACCTTTGTCATCACAATTCTCAATTCATTTGTCATCACAATGCTCCCTGACACTTGTCGTCAGAATGCTCCTTGAACCCTGTCACGAAAAGGCTCCATGCCTTTTTCATCACAGTGCCCCATGCCGTTTTCATCACAATGCTCCATGCCATTGTCATCAAAATACTCCACAAGCTTGTCATCAGAATGTTCCATGACCCTTGTCATCACAAATCTCCTTGCACTTGTCAGCACAATGCTCCCTTATCCTTGTCATCACAATACTCCAAGCCATTGTCATCACAATGCTCCATTATCTTTGACAGCAGAATCCTACATGACAATTGGCATCACAATTCTCCATGCCATTGTCATCACAATGCCCCATTCCAAATGTCATCACAATAATCCATGAAACTATATAGACCACTCTTCCATCCCCTTGTCCTCACAATGCTCCATGCCCTTGTTATCACAATTCTCCATGACCTCATTCATCACAATGCTCCGTGACTCCAGTCATCACAATGCTTCATGAACTTTGTCATCACAATTGTCCATGTCCTCGTCATCAACAGTCTCTGTGACCTTTTTAATCACAATGCTCCATGAAATTTTCATCACAATGCTCTTTGACCCTTGTCATCACAATGCTCTATGCCTTTCTCAGCACAATGCTCCATGACACATGTCATCACAATGCACCATGCACTTGTCATCACAATGCTCCACAAATTTGTCATTACAATGCTCCATAAAACTTGTCACCACAATGCTCCATGCACTTCTCATCAAAATGCTCTCTCACCACTGATATCACAATGCTACATCACTATTTGTCACAATACTCCCTCACCACTGTCATCACAATGTTTCATGGCATCTGTCATCACAATGCTATATGCACTTATCATCACAATGTTCGATGACCCCTGACATCAAAATGTTCCATAACACCTGTCATCAAACTGCTCCATGATCCTTTTCATCAAAATGCTCCATGACCCCTGACATCACAATGTTCCATAATACCTGTCATCAAATATTTCCATGATCCTGTCATCAAAATGCTCCCGGCCATTCTCATCAAAATGCACCACACCCTTGTCATCAAATTGCTCCATGACTTGGCATCACAATGCTCCATGCCCTTGCCATCACAATGCTCCATTACCACAGTCATAACAATGCTCCATGACCCCTGCTACCACGATGTTGCATGGCCTTGTCATCACAAAGCTCCATGACCCTTCTCATCACAATGCTCCAAGAACCCTCTAACCACAATGCTCTATGCCCCTTTTCATCTCAATGATCCATGAACCCTGTCATCACAATGCACCATGCCCATGATCATAATGCTTCAGGCTATTGTCATCACAATGAAATCAATATTCTCCATGACCTCTGTCATCATAATGCTCCAAACCCTTGTGATCACAATGTTCCATAACACTTATCATCACAACACCCCATGACGCTCATCATCACAATTATCCATGGTCTTCTCATCACAAAGCTCCATGATCTTGTCATCACAATGCTCAATACACTTGTCACCACAATGCTCCCTGACACTTGTCGTCAGTATGCTCCTTGAACCCTGTCATGTCAAGGCCCCATGCCTTTTTCATAACAATGATCCATGCACTTTTCATCACAATGTTCCAAGATCCCTGTAATCACAAATGCTCCATGCCCTTGTCATCACAAAACTCCATGACACATGTGATCAGAATGCACCATGGCTTTCTCATCACAATGCTCCATGCACTAGTCATCACAATGCTCCAAGAACAATGTAAACACAATGCTCCATGCCCCTTTTCATCAGAATGCTCCATGAGACTTGTCATCACAAGTTTCCATGGTCTTCTCATCACAATGCTCCAGGACATTTTCATCACCATGCTCCAATCCATTGTCATCACAATGCTCCATTACACATGTCATCACAATGCTCCATGCCTTTGTCAGCAAAATGCTACATGACCTTGTCATTACAATGCTCTGTGCGCTTGTAATCACAATACTCCATTTCCATTGTCATCACAATCCTCCATGAACCTTGGGATCACATTGCTTCATGCCCTTGTCATCACAATGCTCCATGCTCCTTGAAATCAAAATGATCCATGACCTCTGTCATCACAATGCTCCAAAACCGTGTGATCACAGTGTTCCATAACACATGTCATCACAATGCTCCATGATGCCTGTCATCACAATACTCCATGCCCTTTTCATCACAATGCTCCATGACCTTTGTCATCACAATTCTCAATACACTTGTCATCAGAATGCTCCTTGAACCCTGTCATGAAATGGCTCCATGCCTTTTCCATCACAATGCCCCATGCCGTTTTCATCACAATGCTCCATGCCATTGTCATCAAAATACTCCACAAGCTTTTCCTCAGAATGCTCCATGACGCTTGTCATCACAATTCTCCATGCACTTGTCAGCACAATGCTCCCTGACCCTTGTCATGACAATGCTCCAAGCCATTGTCATCACAGTGCTCCATTACCTTTGTCATCAGAATCCTCCATGACACTTGGCAACACAATGCTCCATGCCATTGTCATCACAATGGGCCATTACATATGTCATCACATTCCTCCCTGACACCTGTCTTCACAATACTGCATGACCTGGTCATCACAATTCTCCATGCCCTTGTCATCACATTGTGCCATTCCAACTGTCATCGCAATAATCCATGAAACTTATTAGACCAATGTTCCATGCACTTGTCATCACAATGCTCCATGCCGTTGTAATCACAATGCTCCATGACCCCTGTCATCACAGTGCTCCGTTACTCCAGTCATCACAATGCTTCATGAATTTGTCATCACAGTGGTCCATGCCCTCGTCATCAACAGTCTCTGTGACATTTTTAACCACAATGCTCCATGAACTTTTCATCACAATGCTCTTTGACCCTTGTCATCACAATGCTCCATGCGCTTGTCAGCACAATGCTCCATGACACCTGTCATCAAAATGCACCATGCGCTTTTCATCACAGTGCTCCACAATCTTGTTATCACAATGCTCCATAAAATTTGTCATCACATTGCTCCATGTACTTCTCATCAAAATGCTCTCTCACCACTGATATCACAATGCTACATCACTATTTGTCACAATACTCCCTCACCCCTGTCATCACAATGTTCCATGACTGCTGTCATCACAATGCTACATGCTCTTATCATCACAATGTTCGATGACCCCTGACATCACAATGTTCCAGAACACCTGTCATCAAAATGTTCCATGACACTTGTCATCAAATTGCTCCATGACCCTGTCATCAGAATGATCCCTGCCCTTCTCATCACAATGCACAACACCCTTGCCATCAAAATGCTCCATGACTTTTGTCATCACAAAGGTCCATGACCCTTGGCATCACAGTGCTCCATGTGATTGTCATCACAGTGCTCCATGAACGCTCTCATCCCATTGCTCCATGCCCTTGTCTTCACAAAGCTCCATGACACATGTCATCAGAATGCTCCATGGCCTTCTCATCACAATGCTCCATGCCCTTGCCATCACAATGCTCCATTACCCCTGTCATAACAATGCTCCATGACCCCTGCCATCACTGTGTTCCATGGCCTTTTCATCACAAAGCTCCATGACCCATCTCATTACAATGCTCCAAGAACCCTGTAATCACAATGCTCTCTGCCACTTTTCATCTCAAAGATCCATGAACCCTGTCATCACAATGCACCATGCCCATCATCATAATGCTTCATGCTATTGTCATCAGAATGAAATCAAAATGCTCCATGACCTCTGTCATAACAATGCTCCAAACCCTTGTGATCACCATATTCCAAAACCCTTGTCATCACAATGCCCCATGACGCTCGTCATCACAGTTATACATGGTCTTCTCATCACAATGCTCCATGATTTTGTCATAAAAATTCTCAAATACACTTGTCATCACAATGCTCCCTGACACTTGTCGTCAATATGCTCCTTGAACCCTGTCATGACAAGGCTCCATGCCATTTTCATCACAATGATCCATGCCATTTTCATCACAATGCTCCAAGACCCATGTAATCACAATGCTCCATGCCCTTGTCATCACAATGCTCCAAGACCCCTGTAATCACAATACTCCATGCCCCTTTTCATCAGAATGCTCCATGAGAATGGTTATTACAAGGCTCCATGGTCTTCTCATCACAATGCTCCAGGAAGTTTTCATCACAGTGCTCCGTTCCCTTGTCATCACAATGCTCCATGACCCCTGTCCTCACAATACTTCCTGAACATTGTCAGTCCAATTCTCCAGGAACTTCTCATCACAATGATTCATGATTCCTATCATCACAACGCTCCATGACCCCTGACAACACAGTGATCTGGGACACTTGTCATCACAATGCTCCATTCCCTAGTCATCAGAGTGCTACATGAACATTTTCAGCCCAATGCTCCATGACACTTGTCATCACAATTATCCATGCCCTTGCCATCCCTATGCTCCATGACCCCTGTAATCACAATGATCCGTGATGCTTCTCATCACAGTGCTCCATGACCCTTATCATCATAATGCTCCATGCCTGTGTCAGCAAAATGCTACATGACCTTGTCATCACAATGCTCCATTTGCTTGTCATCACAATACTCCCTTACCATTGTCATCACAATCCTCCAAGAAACTTGGGATCACATTGCTTCATGCCCTTGTCATCACAATGCTCCATGCACCTTGAAAAAAAAATGAGCCATGACTTCTACCATCACAATGCTCCAAACCATTGTGATCACAATGTTCCATAACACTTGTCATCACAATGCTCCATGATGCCTGTCATCACAATACTCCATGTCCTTTTCGTCAAAATGCTCCATGATCTTTTTCATCACCATTCTCAATATACATGTCATCACAATGTTCCCTGACACTTGTCGTCAGAATGCTCCTTGAAACCTGTCATGAAATGGCTTCATGCCTTTTTATCACAATGCTCCATGCCCTTTTCATCTCAATGTTCCTTGCCATTGTCGTCACAGTACTCCACAAGCTTCTCATCAGAATGCTCCATGACACTTGTCATCACAATGCTCCATGGCCACTGTCATCACAATGCTCCATACCCCTTGTCATTACTGTGCTCCATGACGCTCGTCATCACAATTGTCCATGGTCTTCTCATCAAAAAGCTCCACGGTCTTGCCATCACAATGCTCCATGACCTGGTCATCACAATGCTCCATGTCCCCTGTCATCACATTTCTCCTCGTTCTTGGCATCACTGTGCTCCATGACAATTCTCATCACCGTGTTACATGATTTGTCATCACAATTCTGTATGCACTTTTCATCACAATGCTCCATGACCCCTGTCATAGGAAGCTCCATGTGCTTCTCATCACAATGCTTCATGAACTTGTCATCAAAATTCTCAATGGCCCTTGTCATCACAATGCTCCATGCCCTTGTCATCACAATGCTCCATGTCCATTGTCATCACAATGCTCCAAGCCCTTGTCATCACAATGCTCCATTACATTTGTCATCACAATCCTCCATGACACTTGGCATCACAATATTCCATTCCATTGTCATCGCAATGGACCATGACATATGTCATCACAATGCTCCCTGAGACCTGTCTTCAAAATACTCCATGACCTTCTCATCACAATGCTCCATGCCTTTGTCATCACATTGCACGATGCCCACTGTCATCACAATAATCCATGAAACATGTCAGGCCAATGCTCCATGCCCCTGTCATCACAATTCTCATTGCCTTTTCATCACAAAGCTCTATGACCCCTGTCATCACAATGCTCCGTGACTCCAGTCATCACAATGCTTCATGACCTTTGTCATCACAATTGTCCATGCCCTCATCATCACAAGGCTCTGTGACCTTTGTCACCAAAATGCTCCATGAAATTTTCATCGCAATGCTCGGTAACCCTTGTCATCACTTTGCTCCATGCCTTTGTCAGCACAAAGCTCCATGATGCATGTCATCAGAACGCTCTATGACATTCTCATCTCAATGTTCCATGCCCGTGTCATCACAATGCTCCAAGACCCCTGTAATCACAATGCTGCATGACCCTTTTCATCAGAATGCTCCATGAGACGTCATCACATGGCTCCATGGTCTTCTCATCACAATGCTCCAGTACCTTGTCATCACAATGCTCCTTGACCGCTGTCATCACAATACTCCATGAACATTTTCAGCCCAATGCTCCATGACGTTCTCATCACAATGCTCCATGACCTCTGTCATCACAATTCGCCATGACCACTGTCATCACAACGCTCCATGAACCCTGACAACACAATGATCCGGGAATCTTGTCATCAAAATGCTCCATGCCCTTGTCATCCCAATGCTCCATGAATCCTGTAATCACAATGCTCCATGACACTTGTCATCACAGTGCTCCATGAACCTTGTCATCACAATGCCTTTGACAGCAAAATGATACATAATCTTGTCATCACAATGCTCCATACACTTGTCATCACAATCCTCCATGACCCTTGGGATCATATTGATTTATGCCCTTGTCATCTCTATCTTGCCTTTCTGGTTTTTCCAGATTTTCGGATGTCCTTTTGGACCTGTGGGAAGTGAAAATTCTGTGTAGTGTGGATTTGCATTGCACGCTTGCTTGATTGGCCAAAAAGGGCCTATGCCTTTTCTCTTGAATATATTCAGGAGAAAAGTAATACGCTGGTTTTGGCCAAGTGCATCATTCTCGAAGTTGTGATGCCTTTCCTCTGCTTTAAAGGCGATTCCAATTTACCTCTTGAAATATGTTTTGTGCAATTCTGCCTCATTTTCAAGTCCGCTTTGTTGCCTTCCCTCAACAGATTTTTGGAAGAGAGTAGTCCTTTATAACTCTGCAGGTTTTTGACTTGCTTTGCCCCTGAGCTCCAATTTTCTAATCCCATTATTGGGAGCTGACCGCAAATCCACAATTTTGCTTCAGGACCTATACTGGTTCCAGGGGTGGCTATACTGGTTCCCTGTGGGTGGCTGAGGCTTTGGTTAATTCTTCTTCCTGACAGGAATTTAGAGTGACATGTGTCCGTCCAAAGGCCTACATCTACTCTCTGATTGGTTCTCCCTCTTCCCTTTCATCCTCTGCACAATTAGCAAACTGTGCGAACCAGGAGGTTATAGGGGATGACTCTCCTAAGTTGGGAGATTGATAGTAAAGTTGTTGGAATGCCAAACTGTAGCACAAGGAGAGGAAAAAGTAAGAGACTTTCAGAAACCTTTCGCCATCACAGGGTGTCCATTCTCTAGGTTTCCCATACATGTTATAACTGTAGTGATATTCCCTTCTACCTGGAAATTTGGGACCCATGGAATGGTGGCATGCATTACTACTTTAAAGGGTCTGCATTTTCTCTCCCAATCTCACCAGTACTCTCAGTCCCAAGTGTCCAGCCTTATGTCTCATCCAGCTGTCTTTGCAGATAGGGTCATTCTAGGTTTCATCAGAACCCCTGAAGGAATTGTGTAAGAATTTCGCTGTTTTTTTGTTTTGTTTTTGAAATTCATTTTTATAATGGGGTTGAGCTGATTTTCCCTGACGTGTTTATGCCAGTCTAGACACACTTGATTCCCTTACAGAGGCATATCAGTACATAGGTTTTAAGATTCTTACTAATCAGATATATTCCTCTGTGGGGAATAGGGGTTTTGAGTCCCGTTCACTGAGGAAGGTGTAGGTCTTGTCTATTCTGTATTTGGTTTATGGAATGGTACCTGTGCTAATATCAATCTCTGGTTTTATGCATCACCCCACCTCTCCTTTCCCCTTAAGGAGGCATAAGAGTGTTTTCTAAATGTGAGACGCTGCTCTCTTTCCTAATTCAGTTCATGTGTTGTGATGTTGACATTCCCTCTGTAAGTGATATCTTATGATAAGATTCTTTTTCTGTGTGACTAATTTCCCTTAAAATCATCATACCTAAATCCTCTCATTATGCTGCTACTGGCCTTATGACATTGATTTCACGTCTGAGTGATATTCCGTTGTACAAAATTACCACAAGTTCTTTATGCATTTCTCTTTTTCCTGGGATACTTTAGGTGTACCGAAGTTGAGGTTCTTGTATGCAGAGCAGCCCTAAACTTTGGGGTGCCTGTGTCTTGTTGATATTTAGTCTTCCCAAGTTATATGTCCATGAGTTGAAGTCCCCTTTGCTCGGGGGCTTTGTATTTTAGATGTTTTAGGAAACAGCATACACTTCTTCAGAGTAGCTCTTGGATATTTATACCCCACCCATCAGCGTGACTAGTCTCCCTGTTTTCCATGGCCTCTCCTGCATTTTTGATTTGTACACATTTTTTGGATGGACTTTCTGAGCAGTGGAAATTGAGACTTCTTTATTGTGCGGATTTGCATTTCCCTCTTGCTTGGTTGGCCAAAAACTCTGTATGTGTTTTTTTCCTGAAGATATTCACGAAACAAACACATACACCCTTTTGCTCAACTGCATCATTTTAGAAATTCTGCTGCTTTTCATATGCTTTAAATGTGAGTACAATCTACCTTTTGAAAAATGTTTCCTGCAATTCTGCCTCTCATTCAGAACCTCTTCGTTGTCTTACCTGAATATATTTTTGGACGTTGGTTATCATTTATATCTTTGCAGGTCTTTGAATTGTCTGCTCCTGAGCTCCATTTTGCAACTCGCATTTTTTGTGAGCTGACCGCCACACCATTGGATTGATTCCGGCCATATTCTGGTTCTGGGAAGGCAGGCTGAGCCTTTGGTTAATTCTTCTTCCTAATGGGAAATTAGAGTGACATGTGCCTGTCAAAACTCCTACAGCTAATCTCTCATTGGTTCCTCCTCTTCCCATTTATCCTCTGCAAAAATTGCAAACTGTGTGAAACAGGAGGTTAAAGGTGCTGATTCTCCAAGTCGGGAGATTGTTAGTAATGTGGCTGGAATGGCGAACCCCAGCACCAGGAGATCAAAAATGAGGTGCATTTTAGACACCTCTCCTGAGCACACGGTGTACATTCATCTCGGTTTCCCAGGCATGTTTTCCCTGTCAGAAGATTCCCTTGAAACTTCAGATTTGGGACCCATGGAATGGGTATCAGGCAGTATTACTTTAAAGGGTCTGCATTTCCTCACCCAGCCTCTCTAACATCTCTTAGCGTGCATAGCTTCCAGCCTTATATATCATCCTGCTGTGGGTCTACATGTGTTCAATCCATGTTACATCGTAGCCCTTCAACAAAAGTTGTAAGAATTTTTGTCTGTCTCACTGTTTTTATAAATATATTTAAATTTATTTTTATATTGGTTACAGCTGATTTTCAAAGCTCTGTTTTTTGCTGCTGTACATCCACTTGATTCATGTACTGTGAGACAACAATAAATTCTTTCTCAGATTCTTACGAGTCATATGTATTATTTTCCAGTGACTTGAGTGGACTGAGTGCAGTTCTTTAAGGTACCATGTAGGACTTGCCAGTTATTCAATTTGGTACTTGGAATGGTATCTTTGCTAATTTCAACCTCCTGGATAATACCTCACCATTCCCCACCTTTCCCATTTAGCAGCCTTATGACTATTTTCTACATATTTGACTATGCTTCTGTTTTGTAGTTTATTTCATGTGTAGCCATTTTTGATTCCACCTTTAAGTGACATCTTATGATATGTGTCTTTTTCTTTCTGACATGTGTCACTTAGAATGATCGTATGTAACTCCTCCAGAGTTGTTACAACTGGCCTTATTTCATTGATTTCTGGATGAGTAATATTCCACTCTACATAAGTACCCCATCTCTTTTATCCATTTTATCCTTCCAGGGACATTATGTTATATCCAAGTGGAGGCCCTTTTTAACAGAGAGGTGGTAAACGTTGGGGTGCCTGTTTTCTGTCATTTTTTGTTTTTCCCAAGGTATACGCCCATGAGTGCAAGTGCACTATGCTCTGTAGCTCAGTTTTCAGATGTTTTAGCAAACACAATACACTTCTCCAGAGTGGCCGTTGGCAAATTACATTTCCACTATCAGCCTCACAGGACTCCCTTTTCTCCTCACCCTGACGTGCATTTCTGGTGTTTACACTTTATGTGGATGGCCCTTCTGACTGATGTGAAGTGATACATTTTGTAGTATTGATTTCCAGTGCCCACCTGTTTGGTTGGATAAAAAGTGTGTATGGCCTTTACTTTAATATATTCAGAAAAAAATGGATACGCCCTTTTGGGCCAAGTGCATCATTGGCGATGTTCAGCCCCTTTTCTTGTGCTTTAATGGGGAGTCCTTTCTACCTCTTCAAATCTGTTTCCTGCCACTCCCCCTTGCTTACAAGTCCTTTTCTGTGACTTACCTCAAGACATTTTTCAACAATAGATATTTTCAACTCTGCAGTTTCATGAATTTTAGTGCCCCTGAGTTCCATTTTTCAACTTGTGTTTTTGGAAACTGGACACAAAACAGCGGGATTTCCTCTAGCCCTATTCTCTTTCCGTGGGCATTTCTAGCCTTTGATGAATTTGTCTTCCGGATTGGAAATTAGAGTGGCATGTGCCTGTCCGAACACTTAAGACTTGTCTCTAAATTTTTCTCATCCTTCCGCTTCATCCTCTGGACAAATTCCAAACTGTGTGCAACAGGATGTTGACGGTGCTGATATCCCCAAGTGAGGAGATTGTTAGGAAAGATGCTGGAGGGGAGAACCCGAGCACCATGCGATGAGGAGATGAGGTGCCTTTTCCAAACTCTTTCCGATCAAACGGTGTACCATCCTCTAGGTGTGACAGGCATGTTTTAGCTCTAGGAAGGGTCCCGTGCATGGAAGGAGAACACCAGGGATTTTTCCAAATCAGTTCCTCCCCGAACCCCAAACTGGGGAATTTTTAAGCTACGGCTACACTTATGTCCATTAAGGGCCTTGGGAAATAGGCAGAGCCCAAACTTTAGATGATTGAAATCTTCAGGTTCAGAAGCGCTCACCATCGGCCTTGCTTAGGTTACATTTTATCTGTCATTGATAGATGATGTTAATAAAAAATATCGATTCTTTTTCAGATTATTTCCCCTTATAGGTTATTGCAAAATATTCAGTGTAGTTCCCTGTGCTATACAGTAATTCCTTGTTGATGATCTATTTTATACATAGCAGTGTGTATGTGTTAATCCCAAACTGTTAATTTATCCCTTTTCCTACCTTTCCCCTTTGGTAATAATAAATTATAAGATTTTATACTTCTCAGAAATGGGGGAGCTGAAAGAGAGGTATCCTTTTCAATGGAAAAGCATTCTAAACAAGATTGAAGCTTCAGCCAAGAGTATTCGATGTACAACCATGGAAATAAATCACTTCATTTCTCTAATGTTGACCTGACAAATAAGACAGACGTCTTCACTGAACTTGCTTATAGTAAAGTGATGGAAGTATCAAATGTAAGTCTTAGAAAAATCTTATTTTACCCGAGCATTATACACTGCTCTATGTTAACTACAGTTTGGCTCACACATCTGTTCATTGAAGTTACAATGTTCTCAATTTCTGTTACTGATCCTCCAGAGTGGACCCCAACAGGAGTCCCCGTGCCCAGTGTCATTGGAGCCAACAGATCAAGACTGAGTTTGGTTCAGAAGCAAAGGAAACATTATTTTGAAAACCGAATGGAGAGGTGAGAGTGTGCACTCCCCCACGGGCTGTGGGCTGGGATGCTGAGTAGGAATCCCGGCAGCGTCAGTGGGAGTTAGGGGATGGAGCTCTGGAGGGCTGGGTTGGCTGCAGCTCAGGCTCTATGCCATGCAGTCTGCATGGGACTCCGCTAGCTGAGGTGTCGACCCAGCCATTCTGAACTAGGAAGTTGTGTCTGAAGTTCCGGGTGTGGGACCTCTGCATGCGGAACCCTAGGAGCATGTGAAATTAGACAAAGCACAGAGGAAAAACAGGTTAGACTTTATTTTATTGCCCAGATTCTCTTTTTATCTCCCAGGAATTTTTAATGAACGTTGCCAGAGACGAACACCTCCTCTGTTTTTGTTCCGTTCCCCATTCTTGGTGTGTTGAGGGTGAAGACCCCTCTTTTGTAACTGCTTCATGCTGTGGTGGGAGCCCTGATACGTAGGGGGAGGGGCAAAACGTCTCCCCACCAGCCTCCAGGTGAGGTTGATTGTCCCAAAGCCTCCTGCCTCACTTCTGGTCCGCCTGAGCACCAGCATTGGAAGTGTTATAGATTCTAATGACCTTTAAGGGTCCAGGAAAGAGATGTGCAGAGGTGCTGTGGTGGAAGGTTTGACCCCACCCAACATTTGTTCAGTGACAATAGGCTGACTTTTTTGCCAGCCTAGATGCTCTGACCAGTAGTCTGTGCTTTCTTTAATTAGGTCCCTGAATTAATGTACAAACAGCACCATGTGTCAGAGCCCTGCCCGTGCAACTCCCAGACAGTCCAGGGTCAGTGGTGATCCAGGACCATGACGTCCACTGAGTCAACGGCCTTTAGAAGTAGCCAGCAGTCCAGCCGGACATATTGGCCACCATCACCGCGGTGTCTGTAGGGTTTTCTATGGTGAAAGCGTGATATACGTTTCCCCCACCAAGCTTATTAGCTCCCCTCTGGGTGCAGTAAGATCTGCAAGCAGTAGTCTGCTCTTTCGGGGCACAGTCTTGTTGTTTTCTGAGAGAAACTCCAGGTCAAGTGATGGTCACACGAGTCATCTTGGGGGCCCGTTGCCCCCATTTGTCTCTATGGAGGTTGGAGTTGGAGGGCCTCCTCACTCGAGGTCAGTGTGTCCACAGAGCGAGCCCTGCAACTTCAGGGCATGATGGGTGGTTAGGTTCACGACGTGGGGTCCTTTTCCCTTAGGAGGGAGCTGGCCTTGTGGGCTGCTGATTTCCAGCTTTTTAGATACCCCAGTATCCTGGCCTGATGAGTCGGAGGGCAAAGCCCTTGGTGACCATAGTTTATCATACTTGAGGGGCATTCTTGTGTTGCTCCATTTCAAGTGGTCCCAGTTTTTGCACTAAGGCTCCAAGGGCGATTAACCTTTGACCTGGTATGTATTGGTCTAAGGGTTTAGCTAAATTAGCGAGTTCCTGGGCAAGGATCTGAATTGACTGCTCTTTCCATTCTTGAAAGGCTGCTTCTGGATTCTATTCAAAAGGATCATCATCTTTTCGTGTCAGTGTTTCAGGTAGAGGCCCAGCTATTAGACTGTAGTTAGGGATCCAGATGCAGAAAACCTTGGCCTCCCCAGGAACCCCTAAGCTGTCTTCTAGTTTTAGAAGAGGTAAGGCTGCAAATGGCTTCTTCCCTATCCTGGGATGCGTTTCTCCGAATATCTGTGAGAATGAAGCCCAGGCAAGTCACCTGAGCCTGGGATATTTGAGCCTTTTTCTTGGACACCTTCTAACCTTTCTTGGCTAGGTTGTTCAGAGGCGTCTTTAGTAGGCCTGGCGATCAGAATGTCATCTGCATATTGAAGGAGGGTTCCCTTTTACAGAGGTAGAACTTTTAGGTCTTTAGAGGACATTTCCCCAATGATGGTGTGG
The DNA here is from genome assembly GCF_964341445.2 of Mesoplodon mirus. Classification (NCBI taxonomy): domain Eukaryota; kingdom Metazoa; phylum Chordata; class Mammalia; order Artiodactyla; family Ziphiidae; genus Mesoplodon; species Mesoplodon mirus. Next base: position 199,119 of record NW_028295626.1, on the reverse strand, counting down.
GGATTTTTGAACCATTGGGGCAGGACCGCCCAGCATTATTCATTGTGTTGCATGTTGTGTCCTGCCACTCACAAGCCAAAAATTCTTGTGACTCTGAGATGAATGGAATACAGAAGAAGGCATCATTGAAGTGTAATACAGAATGCCATGGCCTGGTGGATGGTAGAATGAGCAGCAGGGTGTAGGAAATAGGAGCTACTGGATGTATATCCTCGGTGGCTTCACTGACTGTCCTGATATCCTTTACCAGGTCTCCAGCAGCCCATGGGGCTCTCGTGGTCAGGCCAATCCCAGGATATGGAGCTCACCTGGGCTGCATCCCGCACCCCACAGCCCAAGGGGCTATCATGGTCAAGTCCCTCCCAGGGTATGGAGCTCACCTATGCAGCTACCCAGCAGCCCATGGGGCTCTCATAGTCAGGCCCTTCCCAGGATACGGAACTCCCCTGGGCAGGTACCCCAGCAGGGCTGGACACACAGGAACTGTGCACATAGCCCACCTTGCAGAGAACCCCCAGCTCACCTGTCGCTCACAGCTGACACAGAACACCTCAGAGCAGGACTTGAACTAACAAAGAGCAGCTCTGACAGGTCTGTGACCCTGGCTATCACTCTGTGCAGTCTCTCTCTGCCTGGTCTTCCAGACACTTCCACTGCAGCCAGGGCACCAGGCCTCTGTCTCCACCCACCATCACTCCTCTCCCTGACTCCCGGGTTCCTCTCATTAGGATAGGGTCTTCTTGAAGTTGTTTTCCACTCATGGACCAGATAAAATGATAAGAAAACAAGCCGCAGCTGCAGCCCCTTGTCTAGCCTGACTCTCAAGAGCCCACACCTGTTCCTTGGGACTGACCCGTTTAGCAAGGTTCATTTTCTGCAACTGTGAGCCCCTGAGGGGTGAGGATTGGCTGATTTGGGCAGCCTGACACTGCCTGCCAGCCCCCCCCCACAGTTGTGCCTGGGTTGAGGTCAATATAAACACTTCTCCAGTCAGCAAGAGCCCCTGTAGCTGTGACTGACGCCATATTCTCTGCCCCGTCAGCAGTGTCGGGGCTGGGGTGGTGGGAGGGAGTGAGGGGCCATGGCTTTGTGGGTGGCCCAGTGTGAGTGGGGCTCTGCTGGACTTTCTGCAGGAGTTGCCAGGCTGCCACCTGCTAAAGAAGAGGATGTGTCACCCATACCTGCCACTGGAATTTCTCCCCAGGCAGAGGTGAGGAAGTAAAAAAGCAGTGGGTGCCGTGGCAGGAAGGGTATCTCAGGCAGGGAAATGGAAAGATTCCAGAAGAGCATCTGTGTCCAGGACCATTCTGGCTGGCCTGCAGGCACCAAGTCGGCCTGCGTGCTCTCACTAGTGTGGCTCCACAGCTCTTCCTCTAGGCTTGCAAGTGCTTGTACATATTCAGGTGTTTTACCTGGAAAGGTTGGGAAGAGTTCAGCTGCAGCAGGACTGGGGCTCAGCTCACATTTACTCACAGACGCCTCGACACAGTCCCCCAGCTTTGCAATGAGGATGCTCCTTGTGGGGGGGAGTGCTGCTGACTGCATGGGAGACGATTTCCCACCTCTGACCAACTTAAGAATTTTTTACCACTGGAGCAAGTGCCCTGATACGATTTTCCTCTGTATAACTGGTGAGTTCTGTTTTTTTTTTTTCTTTTTTTCTTTTTGGTTCAAGTTAGATTTTATTTATTCATCTTTTTTTTAAATTGGAGATATAAACATGGAAATAATGCATTAATATAAAGACGTCTATGTGAAGGGAAAAACTTTTTTTCTGTGTTATTTTATTAAATGTTATTTATTTATTTTTAATTTTTTTAAATTTATTTCTTTTATACAGCAGGTTCTTATTGGATATGTATTTTATACATATAAGTGTGCACATGTGAATCCCAGTCTCCCAATTCATCCCACCACCACCCTCACATGGCGTTCCCTCCTTGGTGTCCATATGTTTGTTCTCTACATCTGTCTCTATCTCTGCCCTGCAAACTGGTTCATCTGTACCATTTATCTAGGTTCCACATATATGCATTAATATACAATATTTGTTTTTCTCTTTCTGACTTACTTCACTCTGTATGACAGTCTCTAGATCCATCAAGGTCTCTACAAATGACCCAATTTCATTCCTATGTATGGCTGAGTAATATTCCGTTGTATATATGTACCACGTCTTTATCCATTCGTCTGTCTGTGGGCACTTAGGTTGCTTTCATTACCTGTCTATTGTAAATAGTGCTGCAATGAATATTGTGGTGAATGTGTCTTTTTGATTTATGGCTTTCTCTGGGTATATGCCCAGTAGTGGGATAGCTGGATTATATGGTAATTCTAGTTTTAGTTTTTTAAGGAACCTCCATACTGTTCTCCATAGAGACTGTATCGATTTACATTCCCAACAATAGTGGAAGAAGGTTCCTTTTCTCCACACCCTCTGCAGCCTTTGTTGTTTGTAGATTTTCTGATGATGCCCATTCTAACAGGTGTGACGTGATACCTCATTGTAGTTTCGATTTCCATTTCTCTAATAATTAGTGATGTTCAGCAGATTTTCATGTACGTACTGACCATCTCTATGTCTTCTTGGAAGAAATGTCTATTTAGATCTTCCATTTTTGTATTGGGTTGTTTGTTTTATTAATATTGAGCTGCATGAGCTGTTTATATATATTGGAGATTAATCATTTGTCCATTGATTCGTTTGCAAATATTTTCTGCCATTCTGAGGGTTGTCTTTTCGTCTTGTTTGTAGTTTCCTTTGTTTTGCAAAAGCTTTCACGTTTCATTAGGTCCCATCTGTTTAGATTTCTTTTTAATTTCATTGCTATAGGAGGTGGATCAAAAACGATCTTGCTGTGATTTACGTCAGAGTATCCTTCGTAAGTTTTCCTGTCAGAGTTGTATACTGTCCGGTCTTACATTAAGGTCTCTAATCCATCTTGAATATATTTTTATGTATGGTGTTGGGAAGTGTTCTAATTTCATTCTTTTACATGTAGCTGTCCATATTTCCCAGCACCAATGATTGAAGAGACTGTCTTATCTCCATTGTATAGTCTTGCCTCCTTTGCCATAGATTAGTTGACCCTAGGTGTGTAGGTTTATCCTTGGACTTTCTTTTTTTGTTGTTTTTTTCCTTTTACACGTTTATTCGAGTATAATTGCTTTACAATGGAGTGTTCGATTCTGCTGTATAACAAAGTGTATCAGCTATACATATACAAATATCACCAGATCCCCTCCCTCTTGCATATCCCTCCCACACTCCATATCCCACCCCTTTATGTGGTCACAAAGCACCGAGCTGATCTCCCTGTTCTATGTGGCTGCTTACCAGTAGCTATCAGTGTTACATTTGGTAATGTATTTATGTCCATGCCACTCTCTCACTTCGTCCCAGCTTACCCATCCCCCTTCCGGTGTCCTCAAGTCCTTTCTCTATGTCTGTGTCCTTAATCCTCTCCTGCCACTAGGTTCTTCAAAATCTTTTTTTTTTTCTTCATTAGATTCCATATATCTCTGTTAACATACAGTATTTGTTTTTCCCTTTCAGACTTACTTCACTGTGTAGGACAGATTCTAAGTCCATCCACCTCAGTACAAATAACTCAGTTTTGCTTCTTTTTATGGTTGAGTAATATATGATTGTATATATGTGCCAGATCTTCTTTATCCATTCATCTGTCGATGGACACTTAGGTTGCTTCCATTTCCTGGCTAATGAAAATAGAGCTGCAATGAACATTTTTGTACATAACTCTTTTTGAATTATGGTTTTCGCAAGGCAAATGCCCAGTAGTTGGATTGTTGTGTCGTATGGTACTTCTATTGTTAGTTATTTAAAGGACCCTCCGTACTGTTCTCCCTAGTGCCCATATCAATTTACATTCCCACCCACAGTGCAAGTGTGTTCCCTTTCCTCCAATAAAGGCCTCTCCAGCATTTATTGTTTTGTAGATTTTTTTGATGATTGCCACTCTGATTGCTGTGAGGTGATACCTCACGGTAGTTTTGATTTGCATTTCTCTAATGATTAGTGATGTTCAGCATCCTTTCATGTGTTTCTTGGTAATCTGTATATCTTCTTTGGAGAAATGTCTATTAGGTCTTCTGCCCGTTTTTAGATTGGGTTGTTTGTTTTTGTGATATTGAGCTACATGCGGTGATTGTAAAGTTTGGAGATTAATCCTTTGTCAATTGCTTCATTTGAAAATATTTTCTCCCATTCTGAGGGTTGTTTTTGCATCTTGTTTATGTTTTCCTGTACTGTGTAAAAGCTTTTAAGTTTCATTAGGTCCCATTTGTTGATTTCTGTTTTTATTTCCATTTCTCTAGGAGGTGGGTCAAAAAGGATCTTGCTGTGATTTATGTCATAGAGTGTTCTGCCTAGGGTTTCCTCTAAGTGTTTTATAGTGTCTGGTCTTATATTTAGATCTCTAATCAATTTAGAGTTTATTTTTGTGTATGGTGTTATGGAGTGTTCTAATTTCATTCCTTTATGTGTAGGGGTCCAGTTTTCCCAGCACCAATTACTGAAGAGACTGTCTTTTCTCCATTGTATATCCTTAGATCCTTTGTCATAGATGAGATAGCCATAGGTATGTAGGTTTATCTCTGGGCTTTCTGTCCTGTTCCATTGATCTGTGTTTATGCCAATCTACATACACTTGATTCCATTATGCAGACATATAAATACATAGGTTTCAAGGTTATTACCAGTCAGATATATTCCTCTTCAGTGAATAGGGTGTTTTGTGTCCAGTTCATTGAGAAAGGAGTAGGTCTTGTCTATTACATATTTGGTAGATGGAATGGGATCTGTGCTAATTTCAAACTCTGCTTTTACACATAACCCCATGTCACCTTTCCCCTTAGGGAGGCATAAGTGTGTTCTCTAAATGTGTAACTCTGTTCTCTTTTGAAATTCAGTTCATGTGTAGCCATGTTTACATTTCCTCTATAAGTGATATATTACAATAAGTTTCTTTTTATTTGTGGCTCATTTCACTTAGCATCATCATACCTAAAGCCACTCATTATGCTGCTATTGGCCTTATGACATTGATTTTATGTCTGAGTGACATTCCATTGTATATAAGTACCACAACATCTATATCCATTTTTTTTTTCCTTTCCTGGGATATATAAAGTGTACCGAAGTCGAGGTTCTTGTAAACAGAGCAGCCCTAAACTTTGGGCTGGCTGTGTGTTGTGGATTTTTAGTTTTCTCAAAATACACGCCCATTAGTGGAAGTGTGCTATGCTCTGTAGCTCTGTTTTAGAAAACAACATACAGTTCTCCATAGACGCTGTTGGCAATTTACATCCTGTCCATCGGCGTAACCAGGCTCCCTTTTCTCCATGGCCTGTCCTGCATTTGTGGTTTTTACACTATTTGTGGATGGCCCTTTTGACTGGATGTAAGGGACACTTCTATGTAGTGTGGATTTTCAATGCCTGAGGGCTTGCTTGGCCAAAAAGGGCATATGCATTTTTTCCCGAATATATTCAAGAAAATACACATAATCCCTTTTCAGCCAAGGGCAACATTGTCGAAATTCTGTCGCTTTTCATGTGCTTTAAAGAGGACTCCAGTCTACCTCTTGTAATCTGTTTCCTTCAATTCTGCCTTGCATTCAAATCCTCTTCACTGCCTTTCCTCAATATATTTCTGGATGATAGTTGTCCTTTATAACTCTGCAAGTTTGTGAATTGCTGTGCCCCTGACTTCCATTTTTCAACTCGCCTCTTTGTGAGCTGGCTGCAATACCGCAGGATGGCTTTAGGCCCTAGTCTGGTTCCGGGGCTTCAGGCTGAGCCTTTGGTTAATTCTTCTTCCTGATGGGAAACTAGAGTGACATGTGCCCATCCAAACACCTACAGCTAATCTCTCATTTATTTCCCCTCTTCCTGTTCATCCTCTGCACAATTTTCAAACTGTGCATAACGGGAGGGTAAAGGCGCTGACACTCCAAGTGGGGAGATTTTGAGTAATGCAGATGGAATGGCGAAGACGAGCACGACAAAAGAAAAATGAGGTACCTTTTAGAAAACTTTCCCAATTACACAGTGTACCATCCACTGGGTTTCCCATGCATGTTTTAACTGTAGGAAGATTCCCTTAAACCTGGAGAGTTGGGACCACTAGAATGGATAGCACACAGTATTGCTCTAAGTGGTGTTCTTTTGTTCACACAACCTCAGCAATCTTGTCAGCCCCAAGTGTCCAGTCTTATGTCTCATCCAGCTGTGGGTGTAAAGGTGGTCAATCTAGCTTGCATCACAGGCCCTGAACGTAGTTTTTAAAACTTTCTATCTGTTTTTGCATTTTGCTTTTGAAATTTATTTTTATAAGTGGGTTTAACTGAATTTCAGTGCTGTGTTCATGCCGTCATACACACACATGATTCCTTTAAGGGGACATGAGAATACATATGTTTTAAAATACTTAGAGTCAGACATATTCCTCTGCAATGAATAGGGGGTGTTGAGTCCAGTTCATTGTGCCGGGAGTAGGTGTTGTCTATTACATACATGGTTTATATAACGGTATCTGTGCTAATTTAAAACTGTGGTTTTATGCATCACCGCACCTCGGCTTTCACATTAAGCAGGCAGAAGATGTTTTCTAAATGTGTGACTCTGTTGTGTTTGTCATTCAGTTCATGTGTAGTCATGTGTACATTCCCGCTATGAGTGATACCTTATGATAAGATTAGTTACTCTGTAATCTTTCCAAACTCCGTTCATGTGTAGCCATGTTTACAGGACCTTCATAAGTGATATCTTATGATAAGTTTCTTTTTCTGTGTGACTAATTTCACTTAGAATCATCGTACCTGTATCCACTCATTTTGCTGCTAATGGTCTTATGACATTGATTTCATGGCTGAGGGATATTTGATCGTACAAAAGTACCAAAAATTTTTGAACCATATTTATCTTTAGTGGGATACTTAAGGTGTACCCAAGTTGAGGTTCTTGTAAGCAGTGCAGCCCTAAATATGGGGTGGCTCTGTCGTACTGATTTTCAGTTTTCCAAATGTATATTCCCTAGACTGGAAGTGCCCTTGGCTCTGTAGCTCTGTAGTTTACTTGTTTTAGGGAACACAATGCACTCCTCCAGAGAGGCAGTTGGCAATTTACTTCCCGCCAATCAGCAAAACAAGGCTCCCTGTTCTCCAGGGCCTGTCTTGCCTTTCTGATTTTTAGACATTTTGTGGATGTCCCTTTTGTCCGGTGGGAAGTGAAACTACTTTGTAGTGCAGATTTGCAATGCCCGCTTGCTTGCTTGGCCAAAAAGGGCGTTGCGTTTTCTCCTGAACACATACACTCTTTTTGGCTAAGTGCATCATAGTCGAAATTGTGCCCCTCTTCATGTGCTTTAAAGGCAATTCCAACGTACCGCTTGAAATCTGTTTCCTGCTATTCTGCCTCGCTTTGAAGTCCGCATCATTTCCATCCCTCAACTGATTTTTCGACGATAGTTGCCCTTTGTTACTCTGCCAGTTTGTGAATTGCTGTGCCCCTGAGCTCCATTTTTTAACTCGTTTTTTGTGAGCTGAACGCAAGTCCAATATTTTGGTTCAGAACCTATACTGGTTTTCGGTGGGTGGCTGAGACTTTGGTTAATTCTTCTTCCTCCCGGGAAATAAGAGTGACATGTGCCCATCCAAATGTGTAACAGCTACTCTCTCATTGGTTCTCCCACTTCCCTTTCATCCTTTGCCAAATTGGCAACCTGTGCGAACCAGGAGGTTAAAGGGGCACTCTCCCCAAGTTGGGAGCTTAATAGTAAAGCAGTTGGAAAGTCAAACTGTAGCACATGGAGAGGGACAATTTGTTGATTTTTAGAAACCTTTCATATTCACAGTGTGTCCATTCTCTAGGTTTCCCATAAATATTATAGCTATAGTAATATCCCCTTCAACCTGGAGAGTTGGGAACCATGGAATGGGTGCCATGCATTATTGCTTTAAAGGGTCTGCAATTGCTCACCCAATCTCACCAATCCTCTCAGTCCCATGTGTCCAGCCTTATGCCACATCCAGCTGTCATTGTAGATAGGGTCACTCCAGGTTTCATCAGAGACCGTGAAGGAATTGTAAAGAATTTCCCTGTTTTTATGTTTTGTTTTTGAAATTCCTTTTTATAGTGGGTATGAGCTGATTCTCGCTGCCATGTTTATGCCAGTCTAGAAACACTTGATTCCCTTAAGAAGACATATCAATACATAGATTTTAAGATTCTTACTGGTCACATATATTCCTCTATTGGAAATATGGGGTTATGAGTCCCTTTCAGTGAGGAAGGTGTAGGTCTTCTCTATTCCATAGTTGGTTTTTGGAACAGTACCTGTGCTTATATCAAACTCTGGTTTTATGCATCACCCCACCTCTCCTTCCCCCTTAAGCAGGCATAAGAGGGTTTTCTAAATGTGAGACTCTGTTCTTTTTCCTAACTCAGTTCATGTGTACCCATGTTTACAGGATCTTCATAAGTGATATCTTATGATAAGTTTCTTTATCTGTGTGACTTATTTCACTTAGAATCATCATACCTGAATCCACTCATTTTGCTACTACTGGTCTTATGAAATTGATTTCATGGCTGAGGGATATTCCATCGTATGTAAGTAGCACAATTTTTTGAACCATTTTTATATTCCCTGGGATATTTAAGGTGTACCAAAGTTGAGGTTCTTGTAAGCAGTGCAGCCCTAAATTTTGCGGTGGCTCTGTCTTATTGATTTTCAATTTTACCAAGGTATATTCCCTAGACTGGAAGTGTCATTGGCTCTGTAGCTCTGTTGTTTACTTGTTTTAGGGAACACAATGCACTCCTCCAGAGAGGCAGTTGGCAGTTTACATCCCGCCCATCAGCATAACAGGGCTCCCTGTTCCCCAGGGCCTGTCTTGCCTTTCTGGTTTTACCCTTTTTGTGAATGTCCCTTTGGACCGGTGGGAAGTGATACTTCTTTGTAGTGCATACTTGCATTGCCCACTTGCTTGCTTGACCAAAAAGGGCGTATGTGTTTTCTCCTGAATATACTAAGGAGAAAACCCATACGCACTTTTTGGCCAAGTGCATCATTGTCGAGATTGTGCCCCTCTTCCTGTGCTTTAAAGGCGATTCCAACATATCTCTTGAAATCTGTTTCATGCTATTCTGCCTCACTTTCAAGTCCGCGTGTTTGCCTTCCCTCAACAGATTTTTGGATGATAGTTGTCCTTTATTACTATGCCAGGTTGTGAATTGTTCTGCCCTATAGCTCCATTTTTTAACTCGTTTTTTGTGAGCTGAACGTAAGTCCCATATTTTCGATTAGGACCTATACCTGTTGCCGGTGGGTGGATGAGACTATGGTCAATTCTTCTTCCTCCCGGGAAATAAGAGTGACATATGCCCGTCCAAATGCGTAACAGCTACTCTCTCATTGGTTCTCCCTCCTCCCATTCATCGTCTGTGAAATGGGTAACCTGTGCCAAACAGGAGGTTAAAGTGCTGTCTGTCCAGGTTGGGAGATTGATAGTAAAGCAGTTGGAAAGTCAAAGCGGAACACCAGGAGAGGGACTATTCGTTGAGTTTTAGAGACCTTTCGTATTCACAGTGTGTCCATTCTCTAGGTTTCCCGTACATGTTATAGCTGTAGTAATATTCCCTTCAACCTGGAGAGTTGGGACCCATGGAATGGGTGCCTTGCATTATTGCTTTAAAGGGTCTGCATTTGATCACCCAATCTCACCAATCCTCTCAGTCTCATGTGTCCAGCCTTATTCCACATCCAGCTGTCGTTGTAGATAGGGTCATTCCAGGTTTCATCAGAGGCCCTGAAGGAATTGTACAGAATTTCCCTGTTTTTTTGTTTTGTTTTTGAAATTCCTTTTTATAGTGGGTTTGAGCTGATTTTCGCTGCCATGATTATGCCTGTCTAGAAACACTTGATTCTCTTATGGAGACATATCAATACATAGGTTTTAAGATTCTTACTACTCAGATATATTCCTCTGCGGGAAATATGGGGTTTTGAGTCCCTTTCACTGCGGATGGTGTAGGTCTTCTCTATTCCATAGTTGGTTTTTGGAACGGTACCTGTGCTTATATCAAACTCTGGTTTTATGCATCATACCACCTCTCCTTCCCCCTTAAGCAGGCATAAGAGTGTTTTCTAAATGTGAGACTCTGTTCTCTTTCCTAACTCAGTTCATGTGTAGCCCTGTTTACAGGATCTTCATAAGTGATATCTTATGATACGTTTCTTTTTCTGTTTGACTTATTTTACTTAGAATCATCGTACCTGAATCCACTCATTTTGCTGCTACTGGTCTTATGACATTGATTTCATGGCTGATGGATATTCCATCATACGTAAGTACCACAATGTTTTGAAACATTTTTATATTTCCTGGAATATTTAACGTGTACCGAAGTTGAGGTTCTTGTAAGCAGTGCAGCCCTCAATTTTGGGGTGGCTCTGTCATATTGATTTTCAGTTTTCCCAAGGTATATTCCCTAGACTGGAAGTGTCCTTGGCTCTGTAGCTCTGTTGTTTACTTGTTTTAGGGAACACCATGCAAACCTCCAGAGAGGCAGATGGCAATTTACATTCCGGCCATCAGCATAACAAGGCTCCCTGTTCTCCAGGGCCTGTCTTGCCTTTCTGGTTTTTACCCATTTTGTGGATGTCCCTTTTGACCAGTGGGAAGTGATACATCTTTGTAGTGCAGACTTGCATTGCCCACTTGCTTGCTTGGCCAAAAGTGCCGTATGCGTTTTCTCTTGAATATATTCAGGACAAAACGCATATGCCTTTTTTGGCCAAGTTCATCATTGTCGAAGATGTGCCCCTCTTCCTGTGCTTTAAAGGCGATTCCAACGTACCTCTTGAAATCTGTTTCCTGCTATTCTTCCTCGCTTTCAAGTCCGCCTCGTTGGCTTCCCTCAACAGATTTTTGCACGATAGTTGTCCTTTATTACTCTGCCAGTTTGTGAATTGCTGTGCCCCTGAGCTCCATTTTTTAACTCGTTTTTTGTTAGCTGAACGCAAGTCCAATATTTTTGTTCAGGACCTATACTGGTTTTGGGTGGCTGGCTGAGACTATGGTTAATTCTTCTTCGTCCCTGGAAATAAGAGGGACATGTGCCCGTCCAAATGCCTAACAGCTACTCTCTCATTGTTTCTCCCTCTTCCCTTGCATCCTTTGCCAATTTGTCAACCTGTGCGAACCAGGAGGTTAAACATGCTGTCTCTCCAAGTTGGGAGATTGATAGTAAAGCAGTTGAAAAGTCAAACTGGAGCACAAGGATAGGGACTATTCGATGAGATTTAGAAACATTTCGTATTCACAGTGTGTCCATTCTCTAGGTTTCCCGTACATGTTATAGCTATAGTAATATTCCCTTCAACCTGGAGAGTTGGGATCCATGGGATGGGTGCCATGCATTATTGCTTTAAAGGGTCTGTGTTTGCTCACCCAATCTCACCAATCCTCTCAGTCTCATGTGTCCAGCCTTATGCCACATCCAGCTGTCGTTGTAGATAGGGTCATTCCAGGTTTCATCAGAGACCCTGAAGGAATTTTAAAGAATTTCCCTGTTTTTTTGTTTGTTTTTGAAATTCTTTTTATAGTTGGTTTGAGCTGATTCTCACTGCCATGTTTATGCCAGTCTAGCCACACTTGATTCCCTTATGGAAACATATCAATACATAGGTTTTAAGATTCTTACTAGTCAGATATATTCCTCTGCGGGAAATATGGGGTTTTGAGTCCCTTTCACTGAGGAAGGTGTAGGTCTTGTCTATTCCATAGTTGGTTTTTGGAACAGTACCTGTGCTTATATCAAACTCTGGTTTTATGCATTACCCCACCTCTCCTTCCCCCTTAAGCAGACATAAGAGTGTTTTCTAAATGTGAGTCTCTGTTCTCTTTCCTAACTCAGTTCATGTGTAGCCATGTTTACAGGATCTTCATAAGTGATATCTTATGATAAGTTTCTTTTTCAGTGCGACTAATTTCAGTTAGAATCATCGTACCTGAATCCACTCATTTTGCTGCTACTGGTCTTATGACATTGATTTCATGGCTGAGGGATATTCCATCGTACATAAGTACCACAATTTTTTGAACCATTTTTATATTTCCTGGGATATTTAAGGTGTACCCAAGTTGAGATTCTTGTAAGCAGTGCAGCCCTCAATTTTTGGGTGGCTCTGTCTAATTGATTTTCAGTTTTCCCAAGGTATATTCCCTAGACTGGAAGTGCCCTTGGCTCTGTAGCTCTGTTGTTTACTTCTTTTATGGAACACAATGCACTCTTCCACAGAGGCAGTTGGCAATTTACATCCCGCCCATCAGCATAACAAGGCACCCTTTTCTCCGGGGCCTGTCTTGAATTTCTTGTTTTTACCCTTTTTGTGGATGTTCCTGTGGACCGGTGGGAAGTGATACTTCTTTGTAGTGCAGACTTGCATGCCCGCTTGCTTGCTTGGCCAAAAAAGGTGTATGCGTTTTCTCCTGAATATACTCAGGAGAAAATGCATAAGCCCTTTTTGGCCAAGTGCATCATTGTCGAAGTTGTGCCCCCCTTCCTGTGCTTTAAATGTGATTCCAACGGACCTCTTGAAATCTGTTTCCGGCTATTCTGCCTCGATGTAAAGTCCACCTCGTTGACTTCCCTCAATAGATTTTTGGACGATAGTTGCCCTTTATTACTCTGCCACTTTGTGTATTGCTGTGCCCCTGAGCGCCGTTTTTTAACTCGTTTTTTCTGAGCTGTACGCAATCCAATAATTTGGTTCAGGACCTATACTGGTTCCCGGGGGGTGGCTGAGACTTTGGTCAATTCTTCTTCCTCCAGGGAAATAAGTGTGACATATGCCCATCCAAATGCCTTACAGCTACTCTCTCATTGGTTGTCCCACTTCCCATTCATCCTCTGCTAAATTGGCAACCTGTGCGAAACAGGAGGTTAAAGGTGCTGTCTGTCCAGGTTGGGAGATTGATAGTAAAGCAGTTGGAAAGTCATACCGGAGCACCAGGAGAGGGACTATTTGTTGAGTTTTAGAGACCTTTCGTATTCACAGTGTGTCCATTCTCTAGGTTTCCCGTACATGTTATAGCTGTAGTAATATTCCCTTCAACCTGCAGAGTTGGGACCCATGGAATGTGCGCCATTCATTATTGCTTTAAAGGGTCTGCATTTGCTCACCCAATCTCACCAATCCTCTCAGTCCCATGTGTGCAGCCTTATGCCACATCCAGCTGTCGTTGTAGATAGGGTCATTCCAGGTTTCATCAGAGACCCTGAAGGAATTTTAAAGAATTTCCCTTTTTTTATTTTTGAAATTCCTTTTTATAGTTGGTTTGAGCTGATTCTCGCTGCCATGTTTATGCCAGTCTAGACACACTTGATTCCTTAAAGAGACATATCAATCCATAGGTTTTAAGATTCTTACTAGTCAGATATATTCCTCTGTGGGAAATATGGGTTTTTGAGTCCCTTTCATTGAGGAAGGTGTAGGTCTTGTCTATTCCATAGTTGGTTTTTGGAACGGTACCTGTGCTTATATCAACCTCTGGTTTTATGCATCACCCCACCTCTCCTTCCCCCTTAAGCAGGCATAAGAGTGTTTTCTAAATGTGAGACTCTCTTCTCTTTCCTAACTCAGTTCATGTGTAGCCATGTTTACAGGATCTTCATAAGTGATATCTTATGATAAGTTTCTTTTTCTGTGTGACTTATTTTACTTAGAATCATCGTACCTGAATCCACTCATTTTGCTGCTACTGGTCTTATGACATTGATTTCATGGCTGAGGGATATTGCATCGTACGTAAGTTCCACAATTTCTTAAAGCCTTTTTGTCTTTCCTGGGATATTTAAGGTGGACACAAGTTGAGGCTCTTTTAAGCAGTGCAAACCTAAATTTTGGGGTGGTTCTGGCTTATTGATTTTCAATTTTCCCAAGGTATATTCCTTAGCCTGAAAGTGCCCTTGGCTCTGTAGCTCTGTTGTTTATTTTTTTAGGGAACACAATGCACTCCTCCAGAGAGGCAGTTGGCAACTTACGTCCCGAACATCATCATAAAAAGACTCCCAGTTTTCCAGCGCCTGTCTTGCCTTTCTGGTTTTTACACATTTTGCGGACGTCCCTTTTGACCGGTGGGAAGTGATGCTTCTTTGTAGTGCAGATTCGCATTGCCCGTTTGATTGCCTGGCCAAAAAGTTTCTATGTGTTTTCTCCTGAATATATTCAGGAGAAAACTCATACCTCCTTTTTGGCCAAGTGTATCATTGTCAAAGTTGTGCCCCTATTCCTGTGCTTTAAAGGCACTTCCAACATACCTCTTGAAATCTGTTTCCGCCTATTCTGCCTCGCTTTCAAATCCGCCTCGTTGCCTTCCCTCAACAGATTTTTACATGATAGCGGTCCTTTACTCCTCTGCCAGTTTGTGAATTGCTGTGCCCCTGAGCTCCATTATTCAACTCGTTTTTTGTGAGCTGAATGCAAGTCCAAAATTTTGGTTCAGGAACTATACTGCTTCCCGGCGGGTGGCTGAGACTTTGGTTAATTCTTCTTCCTGCCGTGAAATTAGTGTCACATGTGCCCCTCCAAATACCTAACAGCTACTCTCTCATTGGTTCTTCCTCTTCCCTTTCATCCTCTGCCGAATTGTCAACCTGTGCAAACCAGGAGGTTAAAGGGGCTGTCTCTCCAAGTTGGGAGATTGATATTAATGGCATTGGAAAGTGAAACTGGAGCACCAGGATAGGGAATATTCGTTGAGTTTTAGAAACCTTTCGTATTCACAGTGGGTCCATTCTCTTGGTTACCCGTACATGTTATAGCTCTAGTAATATTCCCCTCAACCTGGAGAGATGGGACCCATCGAATGGCTGCCACACATTATTGCTTTAAGGTTCTGCATTTGCTCACCCAATCTCACCAATCCTCTCTGTCCCATGTGTCCAGCCATAGGCCACATCCTGCTGTCATTGTAGATAGAGTCATACCAGGTTTTATCAGAGACCCTGAAGGAATTGTAAAGAATTTCCCTGTTTTTTTGGTTTGAATTTGAAATTCCTTTCTATAGTGGGTTTGAGCTGATTCTCACTTCCATGTTTATGCCAGTCTAGACATACTTGATTCCCTTACGGAGATATATCAATACATAGGTTTTAAGATTCTTATTAGTAAGATATATTCCTCTGCAAGGAATATGGGTTGTTGTGTCCCTTTCCCTGAGGAAGGTGTAGGTCTTGTCTATTCCTTATTAGGTTTTTGGAAAGGTACCTGTACTAATTCAAACTCTGGTTTTATGCATCACCCCACCTCTCAATCCCCCTTAAGCAGGCATAAGAATGTTTTCTAAATGTGAGTCTCTCTTATCTTTCCTAACACAGTTCATGTGTAGCCATGTTTACAGGATCTTCATAAGTGATATCTTATGGTAATTTTCTTTTTCTGTGTGACTTATTTCACTTAGAATCATCGTACCTGAATCCACTCATTTTGCTGCTACTGGCCTTATGACATTGATTACATGGCTGAGGGTTATTCCTTGTACATAAGTCCCACAATTTCTTGAACCATTTTTGTCTTTCCTGGGATATTTAAGGTGTACCCAAGTTGAGGTTCTTGAAAGAAGTGAAACCCTAAATTTTGGGGTGGCTCTGTCTTATTGATTTTCAGTTTTCCCAATGTATATTTCCTAGACTGGACGTGCCCTTGGCTCTGTAGCTCTGTTGTTTATTTGTTTTACGGCACACAGTGCACTCCTCCAGAGAGGCAGTTGGCAACTTAATCCCGCCAATCAGCATAACAAGGCTCCCAGTTCTCCAGGGGCTGTCTTGCCTTTCTGGTTTTTACACATTTTGCGGATATCCCTTTTGACTGGTTTGAGGTGATAATTCTTTGTAGTGCAGATTTGCATTGTCTGCTTGCTGGATGGCCAAAAAGGGCGTATTCGTTTTCTCCTGAATATATTCAGGAGAAAAGGCATACGCCCTTTTTGGCCAAGTGCATCATTGTCGAAGTTGTGCCCCTCTTCCTGTGCTTTAAAGGCGATTCCAACATAACTCTCGAAATCTGTTTCCTGCTATTCTGCCTCGCTTTCAAGTCCGCCTCGTTGCCTTCCATTAAACAAATATTTGGACGATAGTTGTCCTGTATTTCTCTGCCAGTTTGTGAATTGCTGTGCCCATGAGCTCCATTTTCAACTCGTTTTCTTGTGAGCTGAATGCAAGTCCAAACTTTGGATAAGGACTTATACTGGTGTGTGGTGGGTGGCTGAGACTTTGCTTAATTTTTCTTCCGGCTGGGAAATTAGAGGGACATGTTCCCATACAAATGCCTAACAGCTACTCTCTTATTGGTTCTCCCTCTTCCCTTTCATCCTCTGCCGAATTGTCAACCTGTGCAAACCAGGAGGTTAAAGGGGCTGTCTCTCCAAGTTGGGAGATTGACAGTAAAGCAAATGGAAAGTCAAACCGGAGCACCAGGAGAGGGACTATTAGTTGAGTTTTAGAGACCTTTCGTATTCACAGTGTGTCCATTCTCTAGGTTTCCCGTACATGTTATAGCTGTAGTAACATTCCCTTCAAGCTGGAGAGTTGGGACCCATGGAATGGGTGCCACTCATTATTGCTTTAAAGGGTCTGCATTTGCTCACCCAATCTCCCCAATCCTCTCAGTCCCAAGTGTCCAGCCTTATGCCACATCCAGCTGTCATTGTAGATAGGGTCATTCCAGGTTTCATCAGAGACCTTGAAGGAATTGTAAGAAATTTCCCTGTTTTTTTGTTTTGTTTTTGAAATTCCTTTTTATAGTGGGTTTGAGCTGATTCTCACTGTCACATTTATGCCAGTCTAGACACACTTGATTCCCTTATGGAGACATATCAATACATAGGTTTTAAGATTCATACTAGTAAGTTATATTACTCTGTCTTGAATATGAGGTGTTGAGTCCCTTTCACTGAGGAATGTGTAGGTCTTGTCTATTTCGTATTTGGTTTTTGGAACGGTACCTGTACTAATATCAAAATCTGATTTTATGCATCACCCCACCTCTCCTTCCCCCTTAAGCAGGCATAAGCGTTTTTTTTAAATGTGAGTCTCTCTTCGCTTTCCTAACTCAGTTCATATGTAGCCAGGTTTACAGGATCTTCATAAGTGATATCTTATGATACGTTTCTTTTTCTGTGTGACTTATTTCACTTACAATTATCGTACCTGAATCCACTCATTTTGCTGCTACTGGCCTTATGACATTGATTTCATGGCTGAGCGATATTCCATCATACGTAAGTACCACAATTTCTTGAACCATTTTTGTCTTTCCTGGGATATTTAAGGTGTACACAAGTTGAGGTTTTTGTAAGCAGTGCAGCCCTGAATTTTGGTGTGGATCTGTCTTATTTATTTTCAGTTTTCCCAAGGTATATTCCCTAGACTGGAAGTGCCCTTGGCTCTGTAGCTCTGTTGTTTACTTGTTTTAGGGAACACAATGCACTCCTCCAGAGAGGCAGTGGGCAGTTTACATCCCGCCCATCAGCATAACAAGGCTCACTGTTCTCCAGGGCCTGTCTTGCCTTTCTGGTTTTTACCCATTTTGTGGATGTCCCTTTTGACCGGTGGGAAGTGATACTTCTTTGTAGTGCAGATTTGCATTGCCCGCTTGCTTGCTTTTACAAAATGGGCATATGCGTTTTCTCCTGAATATATTCACGTGAAAACCCATATGCCCTTTATGGCCATTTCCATAATTTTCGAAGTTGTAATGCTTTTCCTGTGTTTAAAGGTGATTCCAATGTACCTCTTGAAATCTGTTTCATGCCATTCTGCCTCATTTTCCATTCCGCCTCGTGGTTTTCCCTCAACAGATTTTTCGAAGAGAGTAGTCCTTTATAACTCTGCAGGTTAGTGAATTGCTGTGGCCCTGAGCTCCATTTTTCAACTCGCGTTTTTGTGAGCTGACCGCAAATCAACAGTTTTGCTTCTGGACTTATACTGGTTCTGGGGGGCAGCCTGAGACTTTGGTTAATTCCTCTTTGTGATGGGAAATTAGAGAGTCATGTGGCCGTCCAAATGCCTACAGCTACTCTCTCATTGGTTCTCTCTCTTCCCTTATATCCTCTGCACAATTTGGCAACTGTGCGAACCAGGAGGTTATAGGGGCTGACTTTCCATGTTGGGAGATTGATAGTCAAGCAGTTGGAATGTCAAACTGGAGCACAAGGAGAGAAAAAAGTAGTAGAGTTTTAGAAACCTTTCACCATCAGATGGTTTCCATTCTCTAGGTTCCCATACACGTTATAACTGTAGTGATATTCCCTTCTACCTGGAGAGATGGGAACCATGGAATGGGTGGCACGCATTATTGCTTTAAACGGTCTGCATTTTTTCACCCAATCTCACCAATCCTCTCAGTCCCAAGTGACCAGCCTTATGCCACATCCAGCTGTCATTGTAGATACGGTCATTCCAGGTTTCATCAGAACCCCTGAAGGTATTGTGTAAGAATTTTACTGTTTTTATGTTTTGTTTTGAAATTCATTTTTATAGTGGGTTTGAGCTGATTCTCACTGCCATGTTTATGTCGTTCTAGACACACTTGGTTCCCTTACGGAGACATATCAATACATAGGTTTTAAAATTCTTACTAGTCAGATATATTTCTCTGCGGGGAATAGGGTTGGTGAGTTCCGTTCACTGAGGAAGGAGTAGGGCTTGTCTCTTCTGTTTTTGGATTATGGAACGGTACCTGTGCTAATATCAATCATATGTTTTGTGCATCTCGCCACCTCTCTTTCCCCTTAATCAAGCGTTAGAAAGTTTTCTAAATCTGATACTCTGTTCTCTTCCATAAATCAGTTCATATGTAGCCATGTTTACATTCCCTTCATAAGTGATATCTTATGTCAGAATGCACCATGGCCGTTCTCATAATAATGCTCCATGACCCCTGTCATCACAATGCACCATGGCCTGGTTATCAAAATGCTCCATGATCCTTGTCATCAAAATTCTGCACGTCCTTGTCATCACAATGCTACATGACATTACTCATCAAAATGTTACATGCTCTTGTCATCAAAATTCACCATCCACTTGACATTTCAATGCTCCATGCACTTGTCATCACAATGCTCCATGCTCATCTCATCACAAAGCTCCATGCACTTGTCATCACAATGCTCCATGACCCCTGTCATCACAATGCTCACTGACACCTGTCATCACAATGCTTCATGCCCCTTGTCATTACAGTGCTCCATGATGCTCGACATCACAATTACCCAAGGTCTGCTCATCACAATGCTCCATAGCCAATATCATCACAATTCTCCATAACCACTGTCATCACAACACTCCATGACACCTGACAACAAAATGATTCGGGACTCTTGTCATCACAATGTTCCATTCCCTAGTCATCACAATGCTCCATGACAACTGTCATCACGATACTCCATGAATATTTTCAGCCCAATGTTCCATGCCCCTTGTCATCACAGTGATCCATGTCGTTGTCATCCATATGCTCCATGACCACTGTTTTCACAATGCTCCGTGACGCTTGCCATCACAGTGCTCCATGACACCTGTCATCACAATGCTCCATGCCTTTGTCAGCAAAATGCTACATGACTTTGTCATTACAATGCTCTATTTGCTTGGCATCACAATCCTCCATGAAACATGGGATCACATTGCTACATGCCCTTGTCATCACAATGCTCCATGCTCCTTGAAATCAAAATGATCCATGACCTCTGTCATCACAATACTCCAAACACTTGTGATCACAATCTTCTATAACATTTGTCATCACAACGCTCCATGATGCCTGTCATCACAATACTCCATGCTCTTTTCATCACAATGCTCCATGACCTTCTCATCACAATTCTCAATACACTTGTCATCACAATGCTCCCTGACACTTGTCGTCAGAATGCTCCTTGAACAACGTCACGAAAAGGCTCCATGCCATTTTCATCACAATGCCCCATGCCGTTTTCATCACAATGCTCCATGCCATTGTCATCAAAATACTCCACAAGCTAGTCATCAGAATGCTCCATGACCCTTGTCATCACAATTCTCCATGCACTTGTCAGCACAATGCTCCCTGAACCTTGTCATCACAATGCTCCAAGCCATTGTCATCACAATGCTCCATTACCTTTGTCATCAGAATCCTCCATGACACTTGGCATCACAATGCTCCATGCCATTGTCATCAGAATGGGCCATTACATATGTCATCACAATGCTCCCTGACACCTGTCTTCACAATACTTCATGACCTACCTTGTCATCACAATGCTCCATGCCCTTGTTATCACAATGCTCCATGCCCACTCTCATCACAATTATCCCAGAAACATTTCAGAGCAATGTTCCATACCCTTCTCATCACAATGCTCCGGTACGTCTCTCATAACAATGAACCATGAACCCTGCCATCACAATGTAACACGGCCTATTCATCACAAGGTTCCATGACACCTGTCATCACAATGCTGAAGGCCGCTTAAATCACAATGCTCCATGCCCTTGTCATCAGAAAGCTCCATGACACATGTCATCAGAATGTTCCATGCACTTCACATCACAATGCTCCATGCCCTTGTCATCACACTGCTCCAAGACCCCTGTAAACACAAAGCTCCATGCCCCTTTTCATCTCAATGCTCCATGAACCCTGTCATCACAGTGCACCATGCCCATCATCATAATGCTTCAGGCTATTGTCATCACAATGAAATCAATATTCTCCATGATCTCTGTCATCATAATGCTCCAAACCCTTGTGATCACAATGTTCCATAACACTTATCACGACAACACGCCATGATGCTCATCATCACAATTATCCATGGTCTTCTCATCACAATGCTCCATGATCTTTGTCATCACAATGCTCAATACACTTGTAATCACAATGCTCCCTGACACTTGTCGTCAGTATGCTCCTTGTACCCAGTCATGAAAAGGCTCCATGCCTTTGTCATCACAATAATCCATGCCCTTGTCATCACCATGCTCCAAGACCCCTGTAATCAAAATGCTCCATGACACTTTTCATCAGAATGCTCCATGAGATTTGTCATCACAAGTCTCCATGGTCTTCTAATAACAATGCTCCAGGACCTGGTCATCATCATGCTCCTTTCCCTTGTCATCACAATGCTCCATGCTCCTTGAAATCAAAATGATTCATGACCTCTGTCATCAAAATGCTCAAATCCCATGTGATCAGCTTGTTCCATAACACTTTTCATCACAACGCTCCATGATGCCTGTCATCACAATACTCCATGCCCTTTTCATCACAATGCTCCATGACCTTTGTCATCACAATTCTCAATACACTTGTCATCACAACGCTCCCTGATACTTGTCGTCAGAATGCTCCTTGAAACCTGTCACGAAAAGGCTCCTTGCCTTTTTCATCACAATGCCCCATGCCGTTTTCATCACAATGCTCCATGCCATTGTCATCAAAATACTCCACAAGCTTGTCATCAGAATGTTCCATGACCCTTGTCATCACAATTCTCCATGCACTTGTCAGCAAAATGCTCCCTGACCCTTGTCATCACAATGCTCCAAGCCATTGTCATCACAATGCTCAAGTATCTTTGACAGCAGAATCCAACATGACAATTGGCATCACAATTCTCCATGCCCTTGTCATAACAATGCCCCATTCCAAATGTCATCACAATAATCCATGAAACTAAAGAGACCACTGTTCCATCCCCTTGTCATCACAATGCTCCATGTCCTTGTTATCACAATGCTCCATAACCCCTGTCATCACAATGCTCCATGACTCCAGTCATCACAATGCTTCATGAACTTTGTCATCAAAATTGTCCATGTCCTCGTCATCAACAGTCTCTGTGACCTTTTTAATCACAATGCTCCATGAAATTTTCATCACAATGCTCTTTGACCCTTGTCATCAAACTGCTCTATGCCTTTCTCAGCACAATGCTCCATGACACATGTCATCACAATGCACCATGCGCTTGTCATCACAATGCTCCACAAATTTGTCATCACAATACTCCATAAAACTTGTCATCACAATGCTCCATGCACTTCTCATCAAAATGCTCTCTCACCACTGATATCACAATGCTACATCACTATTTGTCACAATAATCCCTCACCAATGTCATCACAATGATTCATGACATCTGTCATCACAATGCTCCATGCACTTCTCATCAAAATGCTCTCTCACCACTGATATCACAATGCTACATCACTATTTGTCACAATAATCCCTCACCAATGTCATCACAATGATTCATGACATCTGTCATCACAATGCTACATGCACTTATCATCACAATGTTGGATGACCCCTGACATCAAAATGTTCCATAACACCTGTCATCAAACTGCTCCATGATCCTTTTCATCAAAATGCTCCATGACCCCTGACATCACAATGATCCATAACACCTGTTATCAAAATGTTCCATGACCGTTTTCATCAAATAGTTCCATGAACCTGTCATCAAAATGCTCCCCGCCCTTCTCATCAAAATGCACCACACCTTTGTCATCAAAATGCTCCATGATTTGTCATCACAATGCTCCATGCCCTTGTCATCACAGTGCTCCATTACACCAGTCATAACAATGCACCATGACCCCTGCTATCACGATGTTGAATGGCCTTGTCATCACAAAGCTCCATGACCCTTCTCATCACAATGCTCCAAGAACCCTCTTATCACAATGCTCTATGCCCCTTTTCATCTCAATGATCCATGAACCCTGTCATCACAATGCACCATGCCCATCATCATAATGCTTCATGCTATTGTCATCACAATGAAATCAAAATGCTCCATGAACTCTGTCATAACAATGCTCCAAACCCTTGTGATCACAATATTCCATATCACTTATCATCACAATGCCCCATGATGCTCGTCATCACAGTTATCCATGGTCTTCTCCTCAGAAAGCTCCATGACATTTGTCATCACAATGCTCAGTACACTTGTCATCAAAATGTTCCCTGACACTTGTTGTCTGCATGCTCCTTGAATCCAGTCATGACAAGGCTCCATGCATTTTTCATCACAATGATACATGCCCTTTTCATCACAATGCTCCAAGACCCTTGTAATCACAATGCTCCATGCCCTTGTCATCACAAAGCTCAATGACGCATGCCATCAGAATGCTCCTTGGCCTTCTCCACACAATGCTCCATGCCATAGTCATCACAATGTGCCAAGACCCCTCTAATCACAATGCTCCATGCCCATTTTCACCTGTATGCTCCAGTAGACTTGTCATCACAAGGCTCCATGTTTTTCTCATCACAATGCTCAAGGAACTTGTCATCACAATGTTTCCTGACCTTGTCATGAAAATTCTCAATGGGCATTGTCATCATAATGCTCCTAGCCCTAGTCATCACAATACTCCATTATATTTGTCATCACAATCCTCCACTACATTTGGCATCACAATACTCCCAGCCATTGTCATCGCAATGGACCATGACATATGTCATCACAATGCTCCCTGACACCTGTCTTCACAATACTCCATGACCTTCTCTTCACAATGATCCATGCCCTTGTCATCACAATGCACCATGTCCACTGTCATAACAATAATCTATGAATCTTGTTATCACAATGCTCCATGCCACTGTCATCACCATGCTCCATGCGCTTGTCATCACAATGCTCCATGACTTGTCATCACAATGCTCCAAGACCCCTCTAATCACAATGCTCCATGCCCCTTTTCATCAGAATGCTCCATGAGAATTGTCATCATAAGAATCCATGGTCTTCTCATCACAATGCTGCAGGACCTTGTCATCACCATGCACCATTACCTTGTCATCACAATGCTCCATGACCCCTGTCATCACAATAATCCATGAATATTTTCAGCCCAATGCTCCACGACCTATTCATCACAATGCTCCATGGCCAATATCATCTCAATGCTCCATGACCAGTGTCATCACAACACTCGATGACACATGACGATACAATGATCCGGGACTCTTGTCATCAAAATGCTCCATTCCCTACTCATCACTATGCTCCATGACCCCTGTCATCACAACACTCCATGAAAATTTTCAACCATGTGCTCCATGACATTTGTCATCACAATGATCCATGCACTTGTCATGCCAATGCTCCATGACCCCTGTATTCACAATGATCTGTGACGCTAGTCATCACAGTGCTCCATGACACATGTCATTACAATGCTCCATGCGTTTGTCAGCAAAATGCTACATGACCTTGTCATTACAATGCTCTATGCGCTTGTCATCACAATACTCCATTTCCATTGTCATCACAATCCTCCATGAAACTTGAAATCAAAATGATCCATGACCTCTGTCATCACAATGCTCCAAACTCTTGTGATCACCATGATCCATAACACTTGTCATCACAACGCTCCATGATGCCTGTCATCACAATACTCCATGCCCTTTTCATCAAAATGCTCCATGACCTTTCTCATCACAATTCTCAATACACTTGTCACCACAATGCTCCCTGACACTTGTCTTTAGAATGCTCCTTGTACCCTGTCACGAAAAGTCTCCATGATGTTTTCATCACAACGCCCCATGCCTTTTTCATCACAATGAGCCATGCCATTGTCATCAAAATACTCCACAAGCTTGTCATCAGAATTCTCCATGACCCTTGTCATCACAATTCTCCATGCACTTGTCAGCACAATGCTCCCTGACTCTTGTCATCACTTTGCTCCAAGCCATTGTCATCACAATGCTCCATTACATTTGTCATCAGAATTCTCCATGACACTTGGCATCACAATGCTCCATGCCATTGTCATCACAATGGGCCATTACATATGTCATCACAATGCTCCCTGACACCTGTCTTCACAATACTGCATGACCTGGTCATCACAATGCTCCATGCCCTTGTCATCACAATGCACCATTCCAACTGTCATCACAATAATCCATGAAACTTATTAGACCAATGTTCCATGCCCTTGTCATCACAATGTTCCATGCCCTTGTTATCACAATGCTCCATGACTCCTGTCATCATAATGCTCCATGACTCCAGTCATCACAATGCTCCATGAACTTTTTCATCACAATGATCAGTACACTTGTCATCAAAATGTTCCCTGAAACTTGTTGTCTACATGCTCCTTGAATCCTGTCATAACAAGGCTGCATGCATTTTTCATCACAATGATCCATGCCTTTTTCATCACAATGCTCCAAGACCCCTGTAATCAAAGTGCTCCATGCCCTTGTCATCACAAAGCTCAATGACACATGCCATCAGAATGCTCCTTGGCCTTCTCCTCACAATTCTCCATGCCCTTGTTATCACAATGTGCCAAGACCCCTCTAATCACAATGCTCCATGCCCATTTTCATCAGTATGCTCCAGAAGACTTGTCATCACAAAACTCCATGGTTTTCTCATCACAGTGCTCCAGGACCTTGTCATCACAATGCTTCACGACATTGTCATGAAAATTCACAATGGCCATTGTCATCATAGTGTTCCAAGCCCTAGTCATCACAATGCTCCATTATATTTGTCATCACAATCCTCCATTACATTTGGCATCACAGTACTCCCAGCCATTGTCATCGCAATGGACCATGACATATGTCATCACAGTGCTCCCTGACACCTGTCTTCACAATACTCCATGACCTTCTCTTCACAATGATCCATGCCCTTGTCGTCACAATGCACCATGTCCACTGTCATCACAATAATCTATTAATCTTGTCAGACCAATGCTCCATGCCCCTGTCATCACAATGCTCCATGCCCTTGTCATCACAATGCTCCATGATTTGTCATCACAAAGCTCCATGACCCATGTATCACAGTGTTCCATGCCCCAGTCATCACAATACTCCAAGACCCCTGTAATCACCATGCTCCATGCCCCTTTTCATCAGAATGCTCCATGAGAATTGTCATCATAAGTATCCATGGTCTTCTCATCACAGTGCTCCAGGACATTGTCATCACCATGCTCGATTACCTTGTCATCACAATGCTCCATGACCCCTGTCATCACAATAATCCATGAATATTTTTAGCCCAATGCTCCACGACCTAATCATCACAATGCTCCATGGCCAATATCATCTCAATGCTCCCTGACCACTGTCATCACAACACTCCATGACACCTGACAATACAATGATCCAGGACTCTTGTCATCACAATGCTCCATTCCCTAGACATCACAATGCTCCAAGACCCCTGTCATCACTACACTCCAAGAAAATTTTCAGCCCAGTGCTCCATGACACTTGTCATCACAATTATCCATGCACTTGTCATCCCAATGCTCCATGACCCCTGTATTCACAATGATCCGTGATGCTTGTCATCACAGTGCTCCATGACACATGTCATTACAATGCTCCATGCCTTTGTCACCAAAATGTTACATGACCTTGTCATTACAATGCTCTATTCGCTTGTCATCACAATACTCCATTTCCATTGTCATCACAATCCTCCATGAATGTTGGGATCACATTGCTTCATGCCCTTGTCATCACAATGCTCCATGCTCCTTGAAATCAAAATGATCCATGACCTCTGTCATCACAGTGCTCCAAAGTCTTGTGATCACAATGTTCCATAACACTTGTCATCACAGCGCTCCATTAAGCCTGTCATCACAGTACTCCATGCCCTTTTCATCACAATGCTCCATGACCTTTCTCATCACAATTCTCAATACACTTGTCATCACAATGCTCCCTGACACTTGTCCTCAGAATTCTCCTTGAAACCTGTCACAAAAAGGCTCCATGCTTTTTCATCGCAATGCCCCATGCCGTTTTCATCACAATGCTCCATGCCATTGTCATCAAAATACTCCACAAGCTTGTCATCAGAATACTCCATTACATTTGTCATCACAGTTCTCCATGAACTTGTCAGCACAATGCTCCCTGACCCTTGTCATCACAATGCTCCAAGCCATTGTCATCACAATGCTCCATTACCGTTGTCATCAGAATCCTCCATGACAGTTGGCATCACAATGCTCCATGCCATTGTCATCACAATGGGCCATTACATATGTCATCACAATGCTCCCTGACACCTGTCTTCACAATACTGCATGACCTGGTCATCACAATGCTCCATGCCCTTTTCATCACAATGCACCATTCCAACTGTCATCGCAATAATCCTTGAAACTTATTAGATCAATGCTCCATGCCCTTGTCATCACAATGCTCCATTCCCTTGTTATCACAATGCTCCTTGAACCCTGTCTTCACAGTGCTCCGTGACTCCAGTCATCACAATGCTTCATGACCTTTGTCACCACAATGGTCCATGCCCTCGTCATCAACAGTCTCTGTGACCTTTTTAACCACAATGCTCCATGAAATTTTCATCACAATCCTCTTTGACCCTTGTCATCACAATGCTCTATGCCTTTCTCAGCACAATGCTCCATGACCCTTGACATCACAATGCTCCATGCACTTGTCAGCACAATGCTCCGTGGCCCCTGTCATCACAATGCTCCATGACCCCTGTCATCACAATGCTCCGTGAATCCAGTCATCACAATGCTTCATAACGTTTGTCATCACAATGGTCCATGCCCGTGTCATCACAAGGCTCTGTGACCTTTGTAACCACAATGCTCCATGAACATTTCATCACAATTCTCTGTGACCCTTGTCATCACAATGCTCCATTTCTTTGTGAGAACAATGCTCCATGACCATTGTCTTCAAAATGTGCCACGCGCATTTCATCACAAAGGTCCACATACTTGTCATTGCCATGCTCCATAAACCTTGTAATCACAATGCTCCATGCACTTCTCATCAAAATGCTCTCTCACCACTGATATCACTATGCTACATCACTATTTGTCACAATACTCCCTCACCCCTGTCATCACAATGTTCGATGACCCCTGACATCACAATGTTCCATAACACCTGTCATCAAAATGTTCCATGACACTTTTCATCAAATTGCTCCATGACCCTGTTATCAGAATGCTCCCTGCCTTTCTCATCACAATGCACAACGCCCTTGCCATCAAAATGCTCCATGTCGAGAGACTTCCGGTTAAGATGGCGGAAGAGTAAGACATGGAGGTCACTGTCCTCCCCACGGATACACCAGAAATACAGCTGCACGTGGAGCAACTTCTACAGAACACCTGCTGGATGCTGGCAGAGGACCCCGGACCTCCCAAAAGGCAAGAAAATCCCCACATTCCTTGGTAGGGCAATGCGGAGAGATTCCCGCACAGAGGATCGGTGCCGAGCGGCACTCACCAGCCCGAGAGGCTTGTCCGCTCGCCCCGGCGTCGCTGGAAGCTGAGGCTCGGGCTTCGGTCAGAGCGCAGTGAGAGGACTGGGGCTGGCAGTGAGAACTCAGCCGGAAGGGGGCTAATGAGCCACAGCTAGCCAGCAGGTAGTCCGGGAAAACTCTGGAGCTGCCGAAGAGGCAAGAGACTTTTTCTTTCCTCTTGGTTTCCTGGTGCGCGAGGAGAGGGGATTAAGAGCGCTGCTTAAAGGGGCTCCACAGACGGGCGCGAGACGCGACTGAAGGCGTGGAGCCCGGTGACGGGCGTGGGACGCTGGGGCTGCTGCTGCCACCGGCAAGATGCCTGTGTGCGAGCGTGGGTCACTGTCCACACCGCCCTTCCTGGAGCCTGTGCAGCCCGCCACTGCCGGGGTCCCGGGATCCAGGGGCGGCTTCTCTGGGAGAATGCACGGTGCGCCTCGGGATGGTGCAACATCACGCCGACCTCTGCCGCTGCAGGCTCGCCCCGCACTCTGTGCCCCTCCCTCCCGCCCGGCCTGAGTGAGCCAGAGTCCCCGAAGAGGCTGCTCCTTTAACCCTGTCCTGTCTAAGTGAAGAACAGACGCCCTCCGGCGACCTACATGCAGAGGCGGGGCCAAATCCAAAGCTGAGACCCAGGAGCTGTGAGAACCAAGAGAAAGGGAAACCTCTCCCAGCAGCCTCAGAAGCAGCGGATTAAAGCTCCACAATCAACTTGATGTACCCTGCATCTGTGGAATACATGAATGGACAACAAATCATCCCAAATTGAGGAGCCAGGAGTCAGTGCTGTGCCTCTGAGGTGGGAGAGCCAACTTCAGGACACTGGTCCACAAGAGACCTCCCAGCTCCACATAATATCAAACGGCGAAAATCTTCCAGAGATCTCCATCTCAACACCAGCACCCAGCTTCACTCAACGACCAGCAAGCTACAGTGCTGGACACCCTGAGCCAAACAACTAGCAAGACAGGAACACAACGCCACCCATTAGCAGAGAGGCTGCCTAAAATCATAAAAAGTCCACAGACACCCCAAAACACACCACCAGACGTGGACCTGCCCACCAGAAAGACAAGATCCAGCCTCACCCACCAGAACACAGGCACTAGTCCCCTCCACCAGGAAGCCTACACAACCCACTAAACCAAACTTAGCCACTGGGGACAGACAACAAAAACAACGGAAACTACGAACCTGCAGCCTGAAAAAAGGAGACCCCAAACACAGTAAGATAAGCAAAATGAGAAGACAGAAAAACACACAGCAGGAGAAGGAGCAAGATAAAAACCCACCATACCTAACAAATGAAGAGGTAATAGGCAGTCTACCTGAAAAAGAATTCAGAATAATGATGGTAAAGATGATCCAAGATTCTATTTTCCAGATCCAAAATCTTGGAAATAGAATAGACAAAATGCAAGAAACAGTTAACAAGGACCTAGAAGAACTAAAGATGAATCAAGCATCGATTAAAAACACAATAAATGAAATAAAAAGTACTCTAGATGGGATCAATAGCAGAATAACTGAGGCAGAAGAACGGATAAGTGAGGTGGAAGATAAAATAGTGGAAATAACTGCTGCACAGCAAAATAAAGAAAAAAGAATGAAAGGAACAGAGGACAGTCTCAGAGACCTCTGGGACAACATTAAATGCACCAACATTCGAATTATAGGGGTTCCAGAAGAAGAAGAGAAAAAGAAAGGGACTGAGAAAATATTTGAAGAGATTATAGTGGAAAACTTCCCTAATATGGGAAAGGAAATAGTTAATCAAGTCCAGGAGGCACAGAGAGTCCCATACAGAATAAATCCAAGGAGAAATACGCCAAGACACATATTAATCAAACTGTCAAAAATTAAACACAAAGAAATCATATTAAAAGCAGCAAGGCAAAAACAACAAATAACACACAAGGGAATCCCCATCAGGATAACAGCTGATCTCTCAGCAGAAACTCTACAAGCCAGAAGGGAGTGGCAGGACATAATTAAAGTGATGAAAGAGAAAAACCTGCAACCAAGATTGCTCTACCCAGCAAGGATCTCATTCAGATTTGATGGAGAAATTAAAACGTTTACAGACAAGCAAAAGCTGAAAGCGTTCAGCACCACCAAACCAGCTTTACAACAAATGCTAAAGGAACTTCTCTAGGCAAGAAACACAACAGAAGGAAAAGACCTACAATAACGAACCCGAAACAATTAAGAAAATGGGAATAGGAACATATATAACAATAATTACCTTAAATGTAAATGGACTAAATGCTCCCACCAAAAGACACAGATTGGCTGAATGGATACAAAAACAAGACACATATATATGCTGTCTACAAGAGACCCACTTCAGACCTAGAGACACATACAGACTGAAAGTAAGGGGATGGAAAAAGATATCCCATGCAAATGGAAACCAAAAGAAAGCTGGAGTAGCAATTCTCATATCAGACAAAATAGACTTTAAAATAAAGACAACTAGAAGAGACAGAGAAGGACACTACCTAATGATCAAGGGATCGATCCAAGAAGAAGATATAACAATTGTAAATATTTATGCACCCAACATAGGAGCACCTCAATACATAAGGCAAATACTAACAGCCATAAAAGGAGAAATCGACAGTAACACAATCATAGTAGGGGACTTTAACACCCCACTTTCACCAATGGACAGATCATCCAAAATGAAAATAAATAAGGAAACACAAGCTTTAAATGATACATTAAACAAGTTGGACTTAATTGATATTTATAGGACATCCCATCCAAAAACAACAGAATACACATTTTTCTCAAGTGCTCATGGAACATTCTCCAGGATAGATCATATCTTGGGTCACAAATCAAGCCTTGGTAAATGTAAGAAAATTGAAATTGTATCAAGTATCTTTTCTGACCGCAATGCTATGAGACTAGATATCAATTACAGGAAAAGAGCTATAAAAAATACAAACACATGGAGGCTAAACAATACACTACTTAATAACAAAGTGATCACTGAAGAAATCAAAGGGGAAATTAAAAAAATACCTAGAAACAAATGACAATGGAGACACGACGACCCAAAACCTATGGGACACAGCAAAAGCAGTTCTAAGGGGGAAGTTTATAGCAATACAATCCCACCTTAAGAAACAGGAAACATCTCGAATAAACAACCTAATCTTGCACCTAATGCAATTAGAGAAAGAAGAACAAAAACATCCCAAAGTTAGCAGAAGGAAAGAAATCATAAAAATCAGATCAGAAATAAATGAAAAAGAAATGAAGGAAACGATAGCAAAGATCAATAAAACTAAAAGCTGGTTCTTTGAGAAGATAAACAAAATTGATAAACCATTAGCCAGACTCATCAAGAAAAAAAAGGGGAAGACAGAAATCAATAGAATTAGAAATGAAAAAGGAGAAGTAACAACTGACACTGCAGAAATACAAAAGATCATGAGAGATTACTACAAGCAACTCTATGCCAATAAAATGGACAACCTGGAAGAAATGGACAAATTCTTAGAAATGCACAGCCTGCCAAGACTGAATCAGGAAGAAATAGAAAATATGAACAGACCAATCACAAGCACTGAAATTGAAACTGTGATAAAAAATCTTCCAACAAATAAAAGCCCAGGGCCAGATGGCTTCACAGGTGAATTCTATCAAGCATTTAGAGAAGAGCTAACACCTATCCTTCTCAAACTCTTCCAAAATATAGCAGAGGGAGGAACACTTCCAAACTCATTCTATGAGACCACCATCACCCTGATATCAAAACCAGACAAGGATGTCACAAAGAAAGAAAACTATAGGCCAATATCACTGATGAACATAGATGCAAAACTCCTCAACAAAATACTAGCAAACAGAATCCAACAGCACATTAAAAGGATCATACACCATGATCAAGTCGGGTTTATTCCAGGAATGCAAGGATTCTTCAATATACGCAAATCAATCAACGTGATACACCATATTACCAAATTGAAGGAGAAAAACCATATGATCATCTCAATAGATGCAGAGAAAGCTTTCGACAAAATTCAACACCCATTTATGATAAAAACCCTCCAGAAAGTAAGCATAGAGGGAACTTTCCTCAACATATTAAAGGCCATATATGACAAACCCACAGCCAGCATCGTCCTCAATGGTGAAAAACTGAAACCATTTCCACTAAGATCAGGAACAAGACAAGGTTGCCCACTCTCACCACTCTTAATCAACCTAGTTTTGGAAGTTTTAGCCACAGCAATCAGAGAAGAAAAGGAAATAAAAGGAATCCAAATCGGAAAAGAAGAAGTAAAGCTGTCACTGTTTGCAGATGACATGATACTATACATAGAGAATCCTAAAGATGCTACCAGAAAACTACTAGAGCTAATCAATGAATTTGGTAAAGTTGCAGGATACAAAATTAATGCACAGAAATCTCTGGCATTCCTATATACTAATGATGAAAAATCTGAAAGTGAAATTAAGAAAACACTCCCATTTACCATTGCAACAAAAAGAATAAAATATCTAGGAATAAACCTACCTAAGGAGACAAAAGACCTGTATGCAGAAAATTATAAGACACTGATGAAAGAAATTAAAGATGATACAAATAGATGGAGAGATGTACCATGTTCTTGGATTGGAAGAATCAACATTGTGAAAATGACTCTACTACCCAAAGCAATCTACAGATTCAATGCAATACCTATCAAACTACCACTGACATTTTTCACAGAACTAGAGCAAAAAATTTCACAATTTGTATGGAAACACAAAAGACCCCGAATAGCCAAAGCAATCTTGAGAACGAAAAATGGAGCTGGAGGAATCAGGCTCCCTGACTTCAGACTATACTACAAAGCTACAGTAATCAAGACAGTATGGTACTGGCACAAAAACAGAAAGATAGATCAGTGGAACAGGATAGAAAGCCCAGAGATAAACCCACGGACATATGGTCAACTTATCTTTGATAAAGGAGGCAGGAATGTACAGTGGAGAAAGGACAGTCTCTTCAATAAGTGGTGCTGGGAAAACTGGATAGGGACATGTAAAAATATGAGATTAGATCACTCCCTAACACCATACACAAAAATAAGCTCAAAATGGATTAAAGACCTAAATGTAAGGCCAGACACTATCAAACTCTTAGAGGAAAACATAGGCAGAACACTCTATGACATAAATCACAGCAAGATCCTTTTTGACCCACCTACTAGAGAAATGGAAATAAAGACAAAAATAAACACATGGGACCTAATGAAACTTCAAAGCTTTTGCACAGCAAAGGAAACCATAAACAAGACCAAAAGACAACCCTCAGAATGGGAGAAAATATTTGTAAATGAAGCAACTGACAAAGGATTAATCTCCAAAATTTATAAGCAGCTCATGCAGCTCAATAACAAAAAAACAAACAACCCAATCCAAAAATGGGCAGAAGACCTAAATAGACATTTCTCCAAAGAAGATATACAGACTGCCAACAAACACATGAAAGGATGCTCAACATCTTTGCTCATTAGAGAAATGCAAATCAAAACTACAATGAGATATCATCTCACACCTGTCAGAATGGCCATCATCAAAAAATCTAGAAACAATAAATGCTGTAGAGGGTGTGAAAAAAAAGAACACTCTTGCACTGCTGGTGGGAATGTGAATTGGTACAGCCACTATGGAGAACGGTATGGAGGTTCCTTAAAAAACTACAAATAGAACTACCATATGACCCAGCAATCCCACTACTGGGCATATACCCTGACAAAACCATAATTCAAAAAGAGACATGTACCAAAATGTTCATAGCAGCCCTATTTACAATAGCCCGGAGATGGAAACAACCTAAGTGTCCATCATCAGATGAATGGATAAAGAAGATGTGGCACATATATACAATGGAATATTACTCAGCCATAAAAAGAAATGAAATTGAGCTATTTGTAATGAGGTGGATGGACCTAGAGTCTGTCATACAGAGTGAAGTAAGTCAGAAAGAGAAAGACAAATACTGTATGCTGACACATATATATGGAACTTAAGAAAAAAATGTGAGGAAGAACATAGGGGTAAGACAGGAATAAAGACACAGACCTACTAGAGAATGGACTTGAGGATATGGGGAGGGGGACAGGTAAGCTGTGACAAAGTGAAAGAGCGGCATGGACATATATACACTACCAAACGTAAGGTAGATAGCTAGTGGGAAGCAGCCGCATAGCACAGGGAGATCAGCTCGGTGCTTTCTGACCGCCTGGAGGGGTGGGATAGGGAGGGTGGGAGGGAGACGCAAAAGGGAGGGGAAATGGGAATATAGGTATATGTATAAATGATTAAATTTGTTATAAAGCAAAAAAATTTTTTTTCAGGAGAAAAAAAATAGAAACAAAGTCCCAACACAGCAAAAATAAATAAATTAAATAATAAAAACTCCTACACCCAACATTTAAAAAAAACTGCTCCATGTCCTTTGTCATCACAAAGATCCATGACCCTTGGCATCACAATGCTCAATGTCATTGTCATCACAATGCTCCATGAACACTCTCATCACATTGCTCCATGCCCTTGTCTTCACAAAGCTCCATGACACATATCATCAGAATGCTCCATGGCCTTCTCATCACAATGCTTCATGCCCTTGCCATCACAGTGCTCCATTACCCCAGTCATAACAATGCTCCATGACCCCTGCTATCATGATGATCCATGGCCTTGTCATCACAAAGCTCCATGACCCTTCTCATCACATTGCTCCAAGAACCCTGTAATCACAATGCTCTATGCCCATTTTCATCTCAATGATCCATGAATCCTGTCATCACAATGCACCATGCCCATCATCATAATGCTTCATGCTATTGTCATCACAATGAAATCAAAATGCTCCATGAGTTCTGTCATAACAATGCTCCAAACAGTTGTGATCACAATATTCAATATCACTTGTCATCACAATGCCCCATGACGGTTGTCATCACAACTATCAATGGTCTTCTCATCACAATGCTCCATGACCCTTGTCATCACAATGCTCAATACACTTGTCATCAAAATGCTCCCTGAAACTTGTTGTCTGTATGCTCCTTGAATCCTGTCATGACAAGGCTCCATGACTTTTTCATCACAATGATCCATGTCCTTTTCATCACAGTGCTCCAAGACCCATGTAATCTCAATGCTCCATGCCCTTGTCATCACAAAGCTGAATGACGCATGCCATCAGGATTCTCCTTGGTGTTCTCCTCACAGTGCTCCATGCCCTTGTCATCACAATGTTCCAAGACCCGTGTAATCACAATGCTCTTTGCCCGTGTCATCAAAAAACTCCATGACGCATGTCATCAGAAGGCTCCATGGCCGTCTCATCACAATGCTCCGTGCCCTAGTCATCACAATGCTCCAAGACCCCTGTAATCACAATGCTCCATGCCCCTTTTAATCAGAATGCTCCATGAGACTTTTCATCACAAGTCTCCATGGTCTTCTCATCACAGTGCTCCAAACCTTGTCATCACCATGCTCCATTCCCTTGTCATCACAATGCTCCATGAACCCTGTCATCACAATAATCCATGAACATTTTCAGCCCAATGCTCCACGACCTACTCATCACAATGCTCCATGGCCAATATCATAACAATGCTCCATGACCACTGTCATCACAGCACTCCATGACACCCGACAACACAATGATCCGGGACTCTTGTCATCACAGTGCTCCATTCCCTAGTCATCACAATGCTACATGACCCCTGTCATCACAGCACTCCATGAACATTTTCAGCCCAATGTTCCATGCCCCTTGTCATCACAGTGATCCATGCCCTTGTCATCCCAATGCTCCATGACCACTGTATTCACAATGCTCCGTGACGCTGGTCATCACAGTGCTCCATGACACATGTCATCACAATGCTCCATGCCTTTGTCAGCAAAATGCTACATGACCTTGTCATTACAATGCTCTATGCACTTGTCATCACAATACTCCATTTCCATTGGCATCACAATCCTCCATGAACCTTGGGATCACATTGTTTCATGCCCTTGTCATCACAATGCTCCATGCTCCTTGAAATTAAAATGATCCATGAACTCTGTCATCACAATGCTCCAAACCGTTGTGATCACAGTGTTCAAAAACACTTGTCATCACAACGCTCCATGATTCCTGTCATCACAATAATCCATGCCCTTTTCATCGCAATGCTCCATGACCTTTGTCATCACAATTCTCAATACACTTGTCATCAAAATGCTCCATGCGCTTGTCAGCACAATGCTCCATAACACATGTCATCAAAATGCACCATGCTCTTCTCATCACAATGCTCCTTAAAATATGTCATCACAATGCTCCATGCACTTCTCATCAAAATGCTCTCTCACAACTGATATCACAATGCTACATCACTATTTGTCACAATACTCTCTAACCCCTGTCATCACAATGTTCCATGACTCCTGTCATCACAATGCTACATGCACTTATCATCAAAATGTTGGATGACCCCTGATATCAAAATGTTCCATAACACCTGTCATCAAAATGTTCCATGACACTTTTCATCAAATTGCTCCATGACCCTGTCATCAGAATGCTCCCTGCCTTTCTCATCACAATGCACAACGCCCTTGCCATCAAAATGCTCCATGACCTCTGTCATCACAAAGATCAATGACCCTTGGCATCACAATGCTCCATTTCATTGTCATCACAGTGCTCCATGAACGCTCTCATCACATTGCTCCATGCTCTTGTCTTCACAAAGCTCCATGACACATGTCATCAGAATGCTCCATGGACTTCTCATCACAATGCTCCATGCCCTTACCATTACAATGCTCCATTACCCTGTGATAACAATGCTCCTTGACCCCTGCCATCACGATGTTCCATGGCCTTGTCATCACAAACCTCCATGACCCTTCTCATCACAATGCTCCAAGAACCCTGTAATCACAATGCTCTATACCCCTTTCCATCTCAATGATCCATGAACCCTGTCATCACAATGCACCATGCCTTTCATCATAATGCTTCATGCTAATGTCATCACAATGAAATCAAAATGCTCCATGACCTCTGCCATAACAATGCCACACACCCTTGTGATCACAGTATTCCAAAACACTTGTCATCACAATGCCCCATGACTCTCGTCATCACAATTATCCATGGTCTTCTCATCAAAATGCTCCATGATCTTTGTCATCACAATTCTCAAATACACTTGTCATCACAATGCTCCCTGACACTTGTCGTCAATATGCTCCTTGAAACCTGTCATGACAAGGCTCCATGCCATTTTCATCACAATGATCCATGCCCTTTTCATCACAATGCTCCAAGACCCATGTAATCAAAATTCTCCATGCCCTTGTCATAACAAAGCTCCATGTCTTTGTCAGAACAATGCTCAATGAGCATAGTCATCAAAATTTGCAACGCACATTTCATCACAACGGTCCACTACCTTGTAACTGCTATGCTTCATAAACCTTGTAATCACAATGGTCCATGCAGTTCTCATCAAAATGCTCTCTCACCAGAGATATCACAATGTTCCATCTCTAGTCATCACAATACGCCCTCACCCCTATAATCACAAAGTTCCAGGACCCTGTCATCACAATGCTTCATCCCCTTATCATCACAATGTTCCATGACCACTGACATCACAATGTTCCATAACCCCTGTCACCAAAATGCTCCATGACCCTTTTCATCGCAAAGCTCCAAGACCCCTGACATCACAATGTTCTATAACCCCTGCCATCAAAATAACCCTTTACAGTTTTTATCAAATTGCTGCATGACCTGGTCATCAGAATACTCCCTGCACTTCTCAGCACAATGCACCATGCCCTTGTCATCAAAATGCTCCATGACTTGTCATCACAAAGCTCCGTGACCCTTGGCATCACAATGCTCAATGTCATTGTCATCACTGTACTCCATGAAAACTCTCATCACATTGCTCCACGCCCTTGTCATCACAAAGCTCCATGACACTTGTCATCACAATGCTCGATGCCCTTCTCATCACAATGCTCCATGCCCTTGTCATTACAATCCTGCATGACCCATGTATCACAGTGTTCCGTGCCCTTGTCATCACAATGCTCCATGCCCACTCTCATCACAATAATCCATGAAATATTTCAGACCAATGTTCCATGCCCTTCTCATCAAAATGCTCCATTACACCTGTCATAACAATGCACCATGACACCTGCCATCACAATGTTCCACGGCCTAGTCATCACAAGGTTCCATGACACTTGTCATCACAGTGCTCCATGCCCTTGTCATCACAATGCTCCAAGACCCTTGTAATCACAATGCTCCATGCCCCTTTTCATCTCAATGCTCCAGGACCCCTGTCATCACAATGCACCATGGCCATCATCATAATACTTCAGGCTATTGTCATCACAAAGAAATCAGTATTCTCCATGACATCTGTCATCATAATGCTCCAAACCCTTGTGATCACAATGTTCCATAACACTTATCATCACAACACCCCATGACGCTCATCATCACAATTATCCATGGTCTTCTCAATACAATGCTCCATGATCTTTTTCATCACAATGCTCAATAAACTTGTCATCAAAATGCTCCCTGACACTTGTTGTCTGTATGCTCCTTGAACCCTGTCATGACAAGGCTCCATGCCTTTTTCATAACAATGATCCATGCACTTTGCATCACAATGCTCCAAGATCCCTGTAATCACAAATGCTCCATGCCCTTGTCATCACAAAACTCCATGACGCATGTCATCAGAATGCTACATGGCCTTCTCATCACAATGATCCATGCCCTAGTCATCACAATGCTCCAAGACCCCTGTAATCACAATGCTCCATGCACCTTTTCATAAAAATGTTCCATGAGACTTGTCATCACAAGTCTTCATGGCCTTCTCATCACAATGCTCCAGGACCTTGTAATCCCCATGCTCCATTTCCTGGTCTTCAAAATGCTCCATGACCACTGTCATCACAACACTCCATTACACCTGACAACACAATGATCCGGGAGTCTTGTCATCACAATGCTCCATGACCCGTGTCATCACTATACTCCATGAAAATTTTCAGCCAAGTGCTCCATGACGCTTCTCATCCCAATGATCCATGCCCTTGTCATCCCAATGCTCCATGACCGGTGTATTCACAATGCTCCATGACGCTTGTCATCACAGTGCTCCATGACACATGGCATCACAATGGTCCATGCCTTTGTCAGCAAAATGCTCCACGACCTTGTCATTATAATGCTCTATGCGCTTGTCATCTCAATACTCCATCTCCATTGTCATCACAATCCTCCATGAACCCTGTAATCACATTGCTTCATGCCCTTGTCATCACAATGCTCCATGCTCCTTGAAATCAAAATGATCCATGACCTCTGTCATCACAATGCTCCAAACCCTTGTGATCACATTGTTCCATAACACTTGTCATCACAACGCTCCATGATGCCTGTCATCACAATACTTCATGCCCTTTTCATCACAATGCTCCATGACGTTTGTCATCACAATGCTCAATACACTTGTCATCACAATGCTCCCTGACACTTGTCGTCAGAATGCTCCTTGAACCCTGTCATGACAAGGCTCCATGCCTTTTTCATCACAATGCCCCATGCCGTTTTCATCACAATGCTCCATGTCATTGTCATCAAAATAATCCACAAGCTTGTCATCAGAATGCTCTATGACCCTTGTCATCACAATTCTCCATGCACTTGTCAGCACAATGCTCCCTGACCATTTTCATCACAATGCTCCAAGCCATTGTCATCACGATGCTCCATTACCTTTGTCATCACAATCCTCCATGACACTTGGCGTCACAAAGCTCCATGCCATTGTCATCACAATGGGCCATGACATAAGTCATCACAATGCTCCCTGACACCTCTCTTCACAATACTGCATGACATGGTCATCACAATGCTCCATGCCCTTGTCATCACAATGTGCCATTCCAAATGTCTTCGCAATAATCCATGCAACTTATTAGACCAATGTTCCATGCCCTTGTCATCACAATGCTCCATGCCCTTGTTACCACAATGCTCCATGACCCCTGTCATCACAATGCTCCGTGACTCCAGTCATCACAATGCTTCATGACCTGTGTCATCACAATGGTCCATGCCCTCGTCATCAACAGTCTCTGTGACCTTTTTAACCACAATGGTCCATGAACTTTTCTTCACAATGCTCTTTAACACTTGTCATCAGAATACTCCATGTGCTTGTCAGCACAATGCTCCATGACACATGTCATTACAATGCACCATACGCTTGTCATCACAGTGCTTCACAATCTTGTCATCACAATGCTCCTTAAAATATGTCATCACAATGCACCATGCACTTCTCATCAAAATGCTCTCTCACCACTGATATCACAATGCTATATCACTATTTGTCACAATTCTCGCTCAACCCTTTCATCACAATGTTCCATGACTACTGTCATCAAAATGTTCCATGACACTTTTCATCAGATTGCTCCATGACCCTGTCCTCAGAATGCTCCCTGCACTTCTCATCACAATGCACAATGCCCTTGCCATCAAAATGCTCCATGACCTTTGTCATCACAAATATCCATGACCCTTGGCATCACAGTGCTCCATGTCATTGTCATCACAATGCACCATGCCCATCATCATAATGCTTCATGCTATTGTCATCACAATGAAATCAAAATGCTCCATGACCTCTGTCATCACAATGCTCCAAACCCTTGTGATCACAATATTCCATAACACTTGTCATCACAATGCCCCATGACGCTCGTCATCACAATTATCAATGGTCTTCTCATCACAATGCTCCAAGATCTTTGTCCTCACAATGCTCAATACACTTGTCATCAAAATGCTCTCTGACACTTGTTGTCTGTATGCTCCTTGAATCCTGTCATGACAAGGCTCCATGCCTTTTTCATCACAATAATCCATGTCCTTTTCATCACAATGCTCCAAGACACATATAATCTCAATGCTCCATGTCCTTGTCATCACAAAGCTCAATGTTGCAGGCCATCAGAATGCTCCTTGGTCTTCTGCTCTCATTGCTCCATGCCCTTGTCATCAAAATGTTCCAAGATGCCTGTAATCACAATGCTCCATGCCCTTGTCACCAGAAAACTCCATGACGCATGTCATCAGAATGCTCCATGGCCTTCTCATCACAATGCTCCATGCCCTTGTCATCACAATGCTCCAAGACCCCTGTATTCACAATGCTCCATGCCCCTTTTCATCAGAATGCTCCATGAGACTTGTCATCACAAGTCTCCATGGTCTTCTCATCACAATGCTCCAGGACCTTGTCATCAACATGCTCCATTCCCTTGTCATCACCATGCTCCATTCCCTTGTCATCACAATGTTCCATGACCCCTGTCATCACAATAAACCATGAACATTTTCAGCCCAATGCTTCACGACCTACTCATCACAATGCTCCATGGCCAATATCACAAAGCTCCATGACCACTGTCATCAAAACACTCCATGACTCCTGACAATACAATGATCTGGGACACTTATCATCACAATGCTCCATTCCCTAGTCATCACAATGCTCCATGACCCCTGTCATCACAATACTCCATGAACATTTTCAGCCCAATGCTCCATGACCCTTGTCATCACATTGAACCATGTCCTTGTTATCCCAGTGCTCCATGACACCTGTATTCACAATGCTCCGTGACTCCAGTCATCACAATGCTTCATAAGGTTTGTCTACACAACGGTCCATGCCCGCATCATCACAAGGCTCTGTGACCTTTGAAAGCACAATGCTCCATGAACATTTCATCACAATTCTCCATGACCCTTGTCATCACAATGCTCCATGCGTTTTTCAGAACAATGATCCATGACCCTTGTCATCACAATGTGCCATGCACTTTTCATCACAATGATCCACAACCTTGTCATCGCTATGCTCCATAAACCTTGTAATCACAATGCTCCATGCACTTCTCATCCAAATGCTCTCTCACATGAGATATCACAATGTTCCATCACTAGTCATCACAATCCTCCCTCACCCCTGTTATCACAATGTTCCATGACCCCTGACATCACAATGTTCCATAACCCCTGTCATCAAAATGCTCCATGACCCATTTCATCCCAAATCCCCAAGACCCCTGGCATCACAATGTTCTATAACCCCTGCCATCAAAATGTTCCATTACACTTTTCTTCAAATTGCTGCATGACCCGGTCATCAAAATGCTCCCTGCCCTTCTCATCACAATGCACCACACCCTTGTCATCAAAATGCTCCATGACCTTTGTCATCACAAAGCTCCATGACCCTTGGCATCACAATGCTCCATGTCATTGTCATCACAATGCTCCATGAACCCTCTCATCACATGTCTCCAAGCCCTTGTCATCACAAAGCTCCATGACACTTGTCATCACAATGCTCGATGCCCGTCTCATCACAATGCTCCATGCCCTTGTCATTATAATCCTCCATGACCCATGTATAACAGTGTTCCGTGCCCTTGTCATCACAATGCTCCATGCCCACTCTCATCACAATAATCCATGAAACTTTTCAGACCAATGCTCAATGCCCTACTCATCACAAAGCTCCATTACCTCTGTCATAACAATGCTCCATGACCCCTGCCATCACAATGTTCCATGGCCTTGTCATCACAAGGCTCCATGACTCTTGTCATCACAATGCTCCAAGACCACTGTAATCACAATGCTCCATGCCCTTGTCATCACAAAGCTCTATGACACATGCCATCAGAATATCCCATGGCCTTCTCATCACATGCTCCATGCCCTTGTCATGACAATGCTGCAAGACCCCTGTAATCACAATGCTCCATGCCCCTTTTCATCTCAATGCTCCATGAACACTGTAATCAAAATGCACCATGCCCATCATCATAATGCTTCAGGCTCTTGTCATCACAATGAAATCAAATTTCTCCATGACCACTGTCATCATAATGCTCCAAACCCTTGTGATCACAATGTTCCTTAACACTTATCATCACAACACCCTATGACGCTCATCATCACAATTATCCATGGTCCTCTCATCACAATGCTCCATGATCTTTGTCATCACAATTCTCAATACACTTGTCATCAAAATGCTCCCTGACACTTGTCGTCAGTATGCTCCTTGAACCCTGTAACGACATGGCTCCATGCCTTTTCATCACAATGATCCATGCCCTTTTCATCACAATGCTCCAAGTCCCCTGTAATCACAATGCTCCATGCCCTTGTCATCACAAAGCTCCATGACGCATGTCATCAGAATGCTCCATGGCCTCCTCCTCACAATTCTCCATGCACTTGTGATCACAAGGCTCCAAGTCCCGTGTAATCACAATGCTCCATGCCCCTTTTCATCACAATGCTCCATGAGACTTGTCATCACAAGTCTCCATGGTCTTCCCATCACAATGCTCCAGGACCTTGTCATCACCATGCTCCATTCCCTTGTCATCACAATGCTCCATGACCCCTCTCATCACAATACTCCATGAACATTTTCAGCCCAGTGCTCCATGAACTTTTCATCACAATGCTCAATGACAAATATCATCAAAATACTCCATGACCACTGTCATCACAACACTCCATGACACATGACAACA
Organism: Mesoplodon mirus; assembly: GCF_964341445.2. Lineage (NCBI taxonomy): Eukaryota > Metazoa > Chordata > Mammalia > Artiodactyla > Ziphiidae > Mesoplodon > Mesoplodon mirus. The sequence continues at coordinate 155,059 of NW_028295626.1, read as the reverse complement.
CAATGACCCGGGACTCTTGTCATCACAATGCTCCATTCCCTACTCATCACAATGCTCCATGACCCCTGTCATCAGAGTACTCCATGAACATTTTCAGCCCAATGCTCCATGACCCTTGTCATCACAATCATCCATGCCCTTGTCATCCCAATTCTCCATGACCATTGTAATCACAATGCTCCAAGAACCCTTAATCAAAATGCTCCATGCCCCTGTCATCACAAAGCTCCATGATGCATGTCATCAGAATGTTCCATGGGATTCTCCTCACAATGTTCCATGCCCTTGTCATCACAATGCTCCATGACCCCTGTAATCACAAACTCCATGACACATGTCATCAGAATGTTCCATGGCCTTCTCATCAATATGTTCCATGCCCTTGTCATCACAATGCTCCCAGACCCCTGTAGTCACAATGCTCCATGCCCCTTTTCATCTCAATGCTCCATGAACCCTGTCATCACAATGCATCATGCCCATCATCATAATGCTTCCGGCTATTGTAAGCACAATGAAATCAAAATTCTCCATGACCTCTCTCATCACAATGCTCCATGACCCCTGTCATCCCAATACTCCATGAACATTTTCAGCCCAATGCTCCATGACACTTGTCTGCACAATGATCCATGCTCTTGTCATCCCAATTCCCCATGACCCATGTATTCACAATGCTCCATGACGCTTCTCATCACAGTTCTCCATGACACCTGTCATCACAATGCTCCATGACCCTTGTCATCACTATGCTCCATGGCCACTTTCATCACAATGCTCCATTCCCCTTGTCATTACAGTGCTCCATAACGCTCGTCATCACAATACTCCACGGTCTTGCCATCACAATGCTCCATTCCCTGGTCATCACAATGCTCCATGCCCTGGTCATCACAATGCTCCATGTCCCCTGTCATCACAATTCTCCTCGTTCTTGGCACCACTATGCTCCATGACAGTTCTCATCACCGTGTTACATGATTTGTCATCACAATTCTCTATGCACTTGTCATTGCAATGCTCCATGAACCCTGTCATAGGAAGCTCCATGTTCTTCTCATCACAATGCTTCATGAACTTGTCATCAAAATTCTCAATGGCCCTTGTCATCACAGTGCTCCATCCCTTGTCATCACAATGCTCCATGTCCCTTGTCATCACAATGCTCCAAGCCCTTGTCATCAAAATGCTCCATTACATTTGTCATCACAATCCTCCATGACACTTGGCATCACAATGTTCCATTCCATTGTCATCGCAATGGACCATGACATATGTCATCACAATGCTCCCTGAGACCTGTCTTCAAAATACTTCATGACCTTCTCATCACAATGCTCCATGACCCTTGTAATCACAATGCTCCATGAACTTTTCATCACAATGCTCTTTGTTCCTTGTCATCACAATGCTCTATGCCTTTCTCAGCGCAATGCTCCGTGACCCTTGTCATCACAATGCTCCATGCGCTTGTCAGCACGATGCTCCATGACACATGTCATCATAATGCACCATGTGCTTGTCATCACAGTGCTCCACAAGCTTGTCATCACAATGCTCCATAAACCTTGTCATCACAATGCTCCATGCACTTCTCATCAAAATGATCCCTCACCACAGATATCACAATGTTACATCATTATTCGTCACAATACTCACTCACCCCTTTTATCCCAATGTTCCATGGCCCCTGTCATCACAATGCTACATGCACTTATCATCACAATGTTCGATGACCCCTGACATCACAATGCTCCATAACCCCTGTCATCAAAATGCTCCATGACCCTTTTCATCATAATGCTCCATGACCTCTGACATCACAATGTTCCATAACCCCTGTCATCAAAATGTTCCATGACCCTTTTCATCAAGTTGCTCCATGACCCTGTCATCACAATGCTCCCTGCCCTTCTCATCACAATGCACAACGCCCTTGTCATCAAAATCCTCCATGACCTTTGTCATCACAAAGATCCATGACCCTTGGCATCACAATGCTCCATGTCATTGTCATCACAATCCTCCATGAACACTCTCATCACATTGCTCCATGCCCTTGTCATCACAAAGCTCCATTACAGATGTCATGAGAATGCTCCATGGCCTTCTCATCACAATGCTCCATGCCCTTGCCATCACAATGCTCCATTACCCCTGTCATAACAATGCTCCATGACCCCTGCCATCACGATGTTCCGTGGCCTTGTCATCACAGTGCTCCATGACACCTGTCATCACAATGCTCCATGACTTTGTCAGCAAAATGCTACATGACCTTGTCATTACAATGCTCTATGCGCTTGTCATCACAATACTCCATTTCCATTGTCATCACAATCCTCCATGAACCTTGAGAGCACATTGCTTCATGCCCTTGTCATCACAATGCTCCATGCTCCTTGAAATCAAAATGATCCATGTCTTCTGTCATCACAATGCTCCAAACCCTTGTGATCCCAGTGTTCCATAACACTTGTCATCACAATGCTCCATGATGCCTGTCATCACAAAATTCCATGCCCTTTTCATCACAGTGCTCCATGACATTTGGCATCAAAATGCTCAGTACACTTGTCATCACAATGCTCCCTGACACTTGTCATCAGAATGCTCTTTGAACCCTGTCACGAAAAGGCTCCATGCCTTTTTCATCACAATGCCCCATTCCGTTTTCATCACAATGCTCCGTGACCATTGTCATCAAAATGCTCCATGACTTTGTCTGAAAAATGTTCCATGACCCTTGTCATCACAATGTGCCATTCGCTTTTCATCACAACGGTCCAGAAAATTTTCATTGCAATGCTCCATAAACCTTGTAATCACAATGCTCCATACACTTCTCATCAAAATGCTCTCTCACCAGAGATATCACAGTGTTCCAACACTAGTTGTCACAATACTCCCTCACTACTGTAATCACAATGTCCCATGACCCCTGTCATCACAGTGCTACATCCCTTTATCATCAAAATGTTCCATGACCCCTGACACCACAATATTCTATAACCCCTGTCATCAAAATGTTCCAATACACTTTCCATCATATTGCTGAATGACCCTGTCATCAAAATACTCCCTGCCCTTATCATCACAATGCACCATGCACTTGTCATCAAAATGCTCCATGACATTTGTCATCACAAAGCGCCATGACACTTGGCATCACAATGCTCCATGAACCCTCTCATCACATTGCTCCATGCCCTTGTCATCAAAAGCTCCATGACACTTGTCATCAAAATGCTCGATGCCCTTCTCATCACAATGCCCCATGACCTTGTCATTACAATCCTTCATGACCCATGTATCACAGTGTTCCATGCCCTTATCATCACAATGCTCTATGCCCACTCTCATCACAATAATCCATGAAAATTATTAGACCAATGCTCCATTCCCTTGTCATCACAAGGCTCCATGCCCTTGTTATCACAATGTTCCATGACCCCTGTCATCACAATGCTCCATGCCTCCATTCATCACGATGCTTCATGACCTTTGTCATCACAATGGTCCATGCCCTCGTCATCAGCAGTCTCTGTGACCATTTTAACCACAAGGCTCCATGAACTTTTCATCACAATGCTCTTTGACCCTTGTCATCACAATGCTCTATGCCCCTCTCAGCACAATGCTCCATGACCCTCGTCATCACAATGCTCCATGACCCATGTCATCACAATGCACCCTGCACTTTTCATCACAGTGCTCCACAATCTTGTCACCACAATGCTCCATAAAACTTGTCATCACAATTCTCCATGCACTTCTCATCAAAATGCTCTCTCAACACTGATATCACAATGTTACATCACTATTCATCACAATACTCCCTCACCCCTGTCATCACAATATCCCATGACTTCTGTCTTTGCAATGCTACATGCACATATCATCACAAAGTTCGATGACCCCTGATATCACAATGTTCCATAACCCCTGTCATCAAAATGCTCCATAACACTTTTCCTCAAAATGCTCAATGACCCCTGACATCACAATGTTCCATAACAACTGTCATCAAAATATTCCATGACCCTTTTCATCAAATTGCTCTATAACCCTGTCATCACAATACTCCCTGCCCTTCTCATCACAATGTACCACGCCCTTGTCATCAAAATGCTCCATGACCTTTGTCATCACAAGGATCCATGACCCTTGGCATCTCAATGCTCCATGCCATTGTCATCACAAAACTCCATGAACCCTCTAATCACAATGCTCCATGCACATTTGCATCTCAATGCTCCATGAACCCTGTCATCAAAATGCACCATGCCCATCATCATAATGCTTCAGGCTATTGTCATCACAATGAAATCAAAATATTTGATGAGCTATCTCATCACAATGCTCCAAATCCTTTTGATCACAATGTTCCATAACACTTATCATCAAAATGTCCCATGACGCTCATCATCACAATTATCCATGGTCTTCTCATCACAGTGCTCCATGACCTTTGTCATCACAGTGCTCTATACACTTGTCATCACAATGCTCCCTGAAACTTGTCATCAGTATGCTCCTGGAACCCTGTCATGACAAGGCTCCATACCATTTTCATAACAATGATCCATGCCAATTTCATCACAATGCTCCAAGACACCAGTAATCACAATGCTCCATGCCCTTTTCATCACAATGCCCCAAGACCCCTGTAATCACAATACTCCATGCCCCTTTTCATCAGAATGCTCCATGAGACATGTTATTACAAGGCTCCATGGTCTTCTCATCACAATTCTCCAGGAACTTTTCATCACAGTGCTCCATTCCCTTGTCATCACAATGCTCCATGACCCCTGTCCTCACAATACTTCCTGAACATTTTCAGTCCAATTCTCCAGGAACTTCTCATCACAATGCTTCATGATCCCTATCATCACAATGCTCCATGACCACTGTCATCACAACGCTCCATGACCCCTGACAACACAGTGATCCGGGACTCTTGTCATCACAGTGCTCCATTCCCTAGTCATCACAATGCTCCATGAACATTTTCAGCCCAATGCTCCATAACCGTTGTCATCACAATGATCCATGACCTTGTCATCCCAATGCTCCATGACCCCTGTAATCACAATGATCCGTGATGCTTCTCATCACAGTGCTCTATGACCCTTATCATCACAATGCTCCATGCCTGTGTCAGCAAAATGCTACATGACCTTGTCATCAAAATGCTGCATTTGCTTGTCATCACAATACTCCCTTACCATTGTCATCGCAATCCTCCATGAATCTTGGGATCACATTGCTTCATGCCCTTGTCATCCCAATGCTCCATGCTCCTTGAAAACAAAATGATCCATGACTTCTATCATCACAATGCTCCAAACCCTTGTTATCACAAAGTTCCATAACACTTGTCATCACAACGCTCCATGATGCCTGTCATCACAATACTCCATGTCCTTTTCGTCAAAATGCTCCATGATCTTTTTCATCACAATTCACAAAACACTTGTCATCACAATGTTCCCTGACACTTGTCGTCAGAATGCTCCTTGAAACCTGTCATGAAATGGCTTCATGCCTTTTTCATCACAATGCTCCATGCCCTTTTCATCACAATGCTCCATGCCATTGTCGTCACAATACTCCACAAGCTTGTCATCAGAATGCTCCATGACACTTGTCATCCCAATGCTCCATGTCCCTTGTCATCACAATGCTCCAAGCCCTTGTCATCAAAATGCTCCATTACATTTGTCATCACAGTCCTCCATGACACTTGGCATCACAATGTTCCATTCCATTGTCATCCAAATGGACCATGACATATGTCATCACAGTGCTCCCTGAGACCTGTCTTCAAAATACTCCATGACCTTCTCATCACAGTGCTCCATGCCTTGTCATCACATTGCACCATGCCCACTGTCATCACAATAATCCATGAAACATGTCAGGCCAATGCTCCATGCCCCTGTCATCACAATGATCATTGCCTTTTCATCACAATGCTCTATGAACCCTGTCATCACAATGCTCCATGACTCCAGTCATCACAGTGCTTCATGACCTTTGTCATCACAATGGTCCATGCCCTCGTCATCACAAGGCTCTGTGACCTTTGTCACCAAAATGCTCCATGAAATTTTCATCACAATGCTCGTTGACCCTTCTCATCACAATGCTCCATGCCTTTGTCAGCACAGGGCTCCATGACCCATGTCATCACAATGCGCCATGTGCTTCTCATAAAAATGCTCCGCAACCTTGTCATCACAGTGCTCCATAAAACTTGTCATCACAATGCTCCATGCACTTCTTATCAAAATGCTCTCTCACGAATGATATCAAAATGCTCCCTCACTAGTCATCACAATACACCCACTCCCCTGTCATCACAATGGTCCACAACACCGTCATGAAAATGTTCCATGACTCCTGACATCACAATGTTCCATAACCCGTCATCAAAATGTTCCATGACACTTTTCATCAAATTGCTCCATGACCCTGTCATCACAATGCTCCCTGCCCTTCACAAGAGAATTCACCACACCCTTGTCATCAAAATGCTCCATGACCTTTGTCATCACAAAACTCCATGACCCTTGGCATCACAATGCTTCATGCCATTTTCATCACAATGCTCCAAAAACCTCTCATCACATCGTTCCAAGCCCTTGTCTTCACGGTATCCATGATGCTTTTCATCACAATGCTCGATGCCATTCTTCTCACAATGCTCCATGCGCTTGTCATTACAGTCCTCCATGAACCATGTATCACAGTGTTCCGTGCCATTGTTATCACAATGCTCCTTGCCCCCTCTCATCACAATAATCCATGAAACATCTCAGACCAATATTCCATGCCCTTTTCATCACAGTGATCCAAGACTCTTCTAATTATAATGTTCCATGCCCCTTTTCATCTCAATGCTCCATGAATGCTGTCATCACAATGCACCAATGCACATCATCATAATGCTTCATGCTATTGTCATCACAATGAAATCAAAATGCTCTATGACCTCTGTCATCACAATGCTCCAAATCCTTGTGATGACAGTATTCCCTAACACTTATCATCACAGCTCCCCATAACGCTCGTCATCACAATTATCCATGGTCTTCTAATCACAATGCCCCATGATATTTGCCATCACAATGCTCAATACCCTTGTCATCACAATGGTCCCCGACACTTGACATCAGTATGCTCCTTGAACCCTGTCATGACAAGGCTACATGCCTTTTTCATCACAATGTTACATGCCATTTTCCTCACAGTGCTCCAAGACCCCTGTAATCACAATGCTCCATGCCCTTGTCATCACAAAGCTCCATGATGCATGTCATCAGAACGCTCCATGACATTCTCATCCAAATGTTCAATGCCATTGTCATCACAATGCTCCAAGACCCCTGTAATCACAATGCTCCATGAGCCTTTTCATCAGAATGCTCCATGAGACTTGTCATCACATGGCTCCATGGTCTTCTCATCACAGTGCTCCAGTACCTTGTCATCACAATGCTCCTTGACCCCTGTCATCACAATACTCCATGAACATTTTCAGCCCAATGCTCCATGACGTTCTCATCACAATGCTCCATGACCTCTGTCATAACAATGCTCCATGACCACTGTCATGACAATGCTCCATGAACCCTGACAACACAATGATCCGGGACGCTTGTTATCAAAATGCTCCATGCCCTTGTCATCCCAATGCTCCATGAACCCTTTAATCACAATGCTCCATGACGCTTGTCATCACAGTGCTCCATGAACCTTGTCATCACAATGCCTTTGTCAGGAAAATGATACATAATCTTGTCATCACAATGCTCCAAGACCCCTGTAATCACAAAGCTCCATGACCCTTTTCATCAGAATGCTCCATGAGACTTGTCATCACATGGCTCCATTGTCTTCTCATCACAGTGCTCCAGTACCTTGTCATCACAATGCTCCTTGACCCCTGTCATCACAATACTCCATGAACATTTTCAGCCCAATGTTCCATGACGTTCTCATCACAATGCTCCATGACCTCTGTCATGACAACGCTCCATGAACCCTGCCAACACAATGATCCGGGACGCTTGTCACCAAAATGCTCCATGCCCTTGTCATCCCAATTCTCCATGAACCCTTTAATCACAATGTTCCATGACGCTTGTCATCACAGTGCTCCATGAACCTTGTCATCACAATGCCTTTGTCAGCAAAATGATACATAATCTTGTCATCACAATGCTCCATGTGCTTGTCATCACAATCCTCCATGACCCTTGGGATCATATTGCTTTATGCCCTTGTCATCTCTATCTTGCCTTTCTGGGTTTTACAGATTTTTGGATACCCTTTTTGAGCGGTGGGAAGCGACAATTCTTTGTAGTGTGGATTTGCGTTGTGTGCTTGCTTGATGGGCCAAAAAGGGCCTATGCCTTTTCTCCTGAATATATTCAGGAGAAAAGTCATACATTGTTTTTGGCCAAGTGCATCATTCTCGAACTTGTGATGCCTTTCCTGTGCTTTAAAGGCGATTCCAATTTACCTCTTGAAATATGTTTTGTGCAATTCTGCCTCATTTTCAAGTCCGCTTTGTTGCCTTCTCTCAACAGATTTTTGGAAGAGAGTAGTCCTTTATAACTCTTCAGGTTTTTGATTTGCCTTACCCCTGAGCTCCAATTTTCAAATCCCATTATTGGGAGCTGACCGCAAATCCACAATTTTGCTTCAGGACCTATACTGGTTCCAGGGGTGGCTATACTGGTTCCCTGTGGGTGGCTGAGGCTTTGGTTAATTCTTCCTGACGGGAATTTAGAGTGACATGTGTCCGTCCAAATGCCTACATCTACTCTCTGATTGGTTCTCCCTCTTCCCTTTCATCCTCTGCACAATTAGCAAACTGTGCGAACCAGGAGGTTATAGGGGATGACTCTCCTAAGTTGGGAGATTGATAGTAAAGTTGTTGGAATGCCAAACTGTAGCACAAGGAGAGGAAAAAGTAGGAGACTTTCAGAAACCTTTCGCCATCACAGGGTGTCCATTCTCTAGGTTTCCCATACATGTTATAACTGTAGTGATATTCCCTTCTACCTGGAAATTTGGGACCCATGGAATGGTGGCATGCATTACTACTTTAAAGGGTCTGCATTTTCTCTCCCAATCTCACCAGTCCTCTCAGTCCCAAGTGTCCAGCCTTATGTCTCATCCAGCTGTCTTTGCAGATAGGGTCATTCTAGGTTTCATCAGAACCCCTGAAGGAATTGTGTAAGAATTTCGCTGTTTTTTTGTTTTGTTTTTGAAATTCATTTTTATAATGGGGTTGAGCTGATTTTCCCTGACGTGTTTATGCCGGTCTAGACACACTTGATTCCCTTACAGAGGCATATCAATACATAGGTTTTAAGATTCTTACTAATCAGATATATTCCTCTGTGGCGAATAAGGGTTTTGAGTCCCGTTCACTGAGGAAGGTGTAGGTCTTGTCTATTCTGTATTTGGTTTATGGAATGGTACCTGTGCTAATATCAATCTCTGGTTTTATGCATCACCCCACCTCTCCTTTCCCCTTAAGGAGGCATAAGAGTGTTTTCTAAATGTGAGACGCTGCTCTCTTTCCTAATTCAGTTCATGTGTTGTGATGTTGACATTCCCTCTGTAAGTGATATCTTATGATAAGATTCTTTTTCTGTGTGACTAATTTCCCTTAGAATCATCATACCTAAATCCTCTCATTATGCTGCTACTGGCCTTATGACATTGATTTCACGTCTGAGTGATATTCCGTTGTACAAAATTACCACAAATTCTTTATGCATTTCTCTTTTTCCTGGGATACTTTAGGTGTACCGAAGTTGAGGTTCTTGTATGCAGAGCAGCCCTAAACTTTGTGGTGTCTGTGTCTTGTTGATATTTACTCTTCCCAAGTTATATGTCCATGAGTTGAAGTCCCCTTTGCTCGGGGGCTTTGTATTTTAGATGTTTTAGGAAACAGCATACACTTCTTCAGAGTAGCTCTTGGATATTTATACCCCACCCATCAGCGTGACTAGTCTCCCTGTTTTCCATGGCCTCTCCTGCATTTTTGATTTGTACACATTTTTTGGATGGACTTTCTGAGCAGTGGAAATTGAGACTTCTTTATTGTGCGGATTTGCATTTCCCTCTTGCTTGGTTGGCCAAAAACTCTGTATGTGTTTTTTTCCTGAAGATATTCACGAAAAAAACGCATACACCCTTTTGCCCAACTGCATCATTTTAGAAATTCTGCTGCTTTTCATATGCTTTAAATGTGAGTACAATCTACCTTTTGAAATCTGTTTCCTGCAATTCTGCCTCTCATTCAGAACCTCTTCGTTGCCTTACCTGAATATATTTTTTGGAAGTTGGTTATCATGTATATCATTGCAGGTCTTTGAATTGTCTGCTCCTGAGCTCCATTTTGCAACTCATATTTTTGTGAGCTGGCCGCCAAACCATTGGATTGCTTCCGGCCCTATTCTGGTTCTGGGGAGGCAGGCTGAGCCTTTGGTTAATTCTTCTTCCTAATGGGAAATGAGAGTGACATGTGCCTGTCAAAACTACTACAGCTAATCTCTCACTGGTTCCCCCGCTTACCATTTATCCTCTGCAAAAATTGCAAACTGTGTGAAACAGGAGGTTAAAGGTGCTGATTCTCCAAGTGGGGAGATTGTTAGTAATGTGGCTGGAATGGCGAACCCCAGCACCAGGAGATCAAAAATGAGGTGCATTTTAGACACCTCTCCTGAGCACACGGTGTACATTCATCTCGGTTTCCCAGGCATGTTTTCACTGTCAGAAGATTCCCTTGAAAGTGCAGATTTGGGACCCATGGAATGGGTACCAGGCAGTATTACTTTAAAAGGTCTGCATTTCCTCACCCAGCCTCTCTAACATCTCTTAGCGTGCATAGCTTCCAGCCTTATATATCATCCTGCTGTGGGTCTACATGTGTTCAATCCATGTTACATCGTAGCCCTTCAACAAAAGTTGTAAGAATTTTTGTCTGTCTCACCGTTCTTATAAATATTTTTAAATTTATTTTTATATTGGTTACAGCTGATTTTCAAAGCTCTGTTTTTTGCTGCTGTACATCCACTTGATTCATGTACTGTGAGACAACAAGAAATTCTTTTTCAGATGCTTATGATTCATATGTATTATTTTCCAGTGACTTGAGTGGACTGAGTGCCGTTCTTTGAGGTACCGTGTAGGCCTTGCCAGTTATTCAATTCGGTACTTGGAATGGTATCTTTGCTAATTTCAACCTCCTGGATAATACCTCACCATTCCCCACCTTTCCCATTTAGCAGCCTTATGTCGATTTTCTACATATTTGACTATGTTTCTGTTTTGTAGATTATTTCATGTGTAGCCATTTTTGATTCCACCTTTAAGTGACATCTTATGATATGTGTCTTTTTCTTTCTGACATGTGTCACTTAGAATGATCGTATGTAACTCCTCCAGAGTTGTTACAACTGGCCTTATTTCATTGATTTCTGGATGAGTAATATTCCACTCTACATAAGTACCCCATTTCTTTTATCCATTTTATCCTTCCAGGGACATTTAGGTTATATCCAAGTGGAGGCCCTTTTTAACAGAGAGGTGGTAAACGTTGGGGTGCCAGTTTTCTGTCATTTTTTTGTTTTTCCCAAGGTATACGCCCATGAGTGCAAGTGCCCTATGCTCTGTAGCTCAGTTTTCAGATGTTTTAGCAAACCCAATACACTTCTCCAGAGTGGCCATTGGCAAATTACATTTCCACTATCAGCCTCACAGGGCTCCCTTTTCTCCTCACCCTGTCCTGCATTTCTGGTGTTTACACTTTATGTGGATGGCCCTTCTGACTGATGTGAAGTGATACATTTTGTAGTATTGATTTCCAGTGCCCACCTGTTTGTTTGGATAAAAAGTGTGAATGGCCTTTACTTGAATATATTCAGAAAAAAATGCATACGCCCTTTTGGGCCAAGTGCATCATTGGTGATGTTCAGCCCCTTTTCTTGTGCTTTAATGGGGAGACCTTTCTACCTCTTCAAATCTGATTCCTGCCACTCTCCCTTGCTTATAAGTCCTTTTCTGTGACTTACCTCAAGACATTTTTCAACAATAGATATTTTCAACTCTGCAGTTTCATGAATTTTAGTGCCCCTGAGTTCCATTTTTCAACTTGTGTTTTTGGAAACTCGACACAAAACAGGAGGATTTCCTCTAGCCCTATTCTCTTTCTGTGGGTAATTCTAGCCTTTGATGAATTTGTCTTGCAGAATGGAAATTAGAGTGGCATGTGCCTGTCCGAACACCTAAGACTTGTCTCTATATTTTTCTCATCCTTCCGCTTCATCCTCTGGACAGATTCCAAACTGTGTGCAACAGGATGTTGACGGTGCTGATATCCCCAAGTGAGGAGATTGTTAGGAAAGATGCTGGAGGGGTGAACCCGAGCACCAGGCGATGAGGAGATGAGGTGCCTTTTCCAAACTCTTTCCGATCAAACGGTGTACCTCCTCTAGGTGTGACAGGCATGTTTTAGCTCTAGGAAGGGTCCCGTACATGGAAGGAGAACACCAGGATTTTTCCAAATCAGTGCCTCCCCGAACCCCAAACTGGGGAATTTTTAAGCTACGGCTACACGTATGTCCATTAAGGGCCTTGGGAAATAGGCAGAGCCCAAACTTTAGATGATTGAAATCTTCAGGTTCAGAAGCGCTCACCATCGGCCTTCCTTAGGTTACATTTTATCTGTCATTGATAGATGATGTCAATAAAAATATCGATTCTTTTTCAGATTATTTCCCCTTATAGGTTATTGCAAAATATTCAGTGTAGTTCCCTGTGCTATACAGTAGTACCTTGTTGATGATCTATTTTATACATAGCAGTGTGTATGTGTTAATCCCAAACTGTTAATTTATCCCTTCTCCTACCTTTCCCCTTTGGTAATAATAAATTATAAGATTTTATACTTCTCAGGAATGGGGGAGCTGAAAGAGAGGTATCCTTTTCAATGGAAAAGCATTCAAAACAAGATTGAAGCTTCAGCCAAGAGTGTTCGATGTACATCCATGGAAATAAATCACTTCATTTCTCTAATGTTGACCTGACAAATAAGACAGACGTCTTCACTGAACTTGCTTATAGTAAAGTGATGGAAATATCAAATGTAAGTCTTAGAAAAATCTTATTTTACCCGAGCATTATACACTGCTCTATGTTAACTACAGTTTGGCTCACACATCTGTTCAATGAAGTTACAAAGTTCTCAATTTCTGTTTCTGATCATCCAGAGGGGACCCCAACAAGAGTCCCCGTGCCCAGTGTCATTGGAGCCAACATATCAAGACTGAGTTTGGTTCAGAAGCAAAGGAAACATTATTTTGAAAACCGAATGGAGAGGTGAGAGTGTGCACTCCCCCACGGGCTGTGGGCTGGGATGCTGAGTAGGGATCCCGGCAGCGTCAGTGGGAGTTAGGGGATGGAGCTCTCGAGGGCTGGGTTGGCTGCAGCTCAGGCTCTATGCCGTGCAGTCTGCAATGGACTCCGCTAGCTGAGGTGTCGACCCAGCCATTCTGCACTAGGTAGTCGGGTCTGAAGTGCCGGGTGTGGGACCTCTGCATGCGGAACCCTAGGAGCATGTGAAATTAGACAAAGCACAAAGGAAAAACAGGTTAGACTTTATTTTATTGCCCAGATTCTCTTTTTATCTCCCAGGAATTTTTAATGAACGTTGCCAGAGACGAACACCTCCTCTGCTTTTTGTTCCGTTCCTCATTCTTGGGGTATTGAGGGTGAAGACCCCTCTTTTGTAACTGCTTCATGCTGTGGTGGGAGCCCTGATACCTAGGGGGAGGGGCAAAACGTCTCCCCACCAGCCTCCAGGTGAGGTTGATTGTCCCAAAGCCTCCTGCCTCACTTCTCGTCCGCCTGAGCACCAGCATTGGAAGTGTTATAGATTCTAATGACCTTTAAGGGTCCAGGAAAGAGATGCGCAGAGATGCTGTGGTGGCAGGTTTCACCCCACCCAACATTTGTTCAGTGACATTAGGCTGACTTTTTTGCCAGCCTAGATGCTCTGACCAGTAGTCTGTGCTTTCTTTAATTAGGTCCCTGAATTAATGTACAAACAGCACCATGTGTCAGAGCCCTGCCCGTGCAACTCCCAGACAGTCCAGGGTCAGTGGTGATCCAGGACCATGACGTCCACTGAGTCAACGGCCTTTAGAAGTAGCCAGCAGTCCAGCCGGTCATATTGGCCACCATCACCGTGGTGTCTGTAGGGTTTTCTATGGTGAAAGCGTGATATACGTTTCCCCCGCCAAGCTTATTAGCTCCCCTCTGGGTGCAGTTAAGTCCTGCAAGCAGTAGTCTGCTCTTTCGGGGCACAGTCTTCTTGTTTTCTGAGAGAAACTCCAGGTCAAGTGATGGTCACACGAGTCATCTTGGGGGCCTGTTGCCCCCATTTGTCTCTCTGGAGGTTGGAGTTGGAGGGCCTCCTCACTCGAGGTCAGTGTGTCCACAGAGCGACCCCTGCAACTTCAGGACATGATGGGTGGTTAGGATCACCACGTGGGGTCCTATTCCCTTAGGAGGGAGCTGGCCTTGTGGGCTGCTGATTTCCAGCTTTTTAGATACCCCAGTATCCTGGCCTGATGAGTCGGTGGGCAAAGCCCTTGGTGACCATAGTTTATCATACCTGAAGGGCATTCTTGTGTTGCTCCATTTCAATTGGTCCCTGTTTTTGCACTAAGTCTCCAAGGGCGATGAACCTTTGACCGGGTATGTAAAGGTCAAAGGGTTTATCTAAATTAGTGAGTTCCTGGGCAAGGATCTGAATTGACTGCTCTTTCCATTCTTAAAAGGCTGCTTCTGGATTCTATTCAAAAGGATCATCATCTTTTCGTGTCAGTGTTTCAGGTAGAGGCCCAGCTATTAGACTGTAGTTAGGGATCCAGATGCAGAAAACCTTGGCCTCCCCAGGAACCCCTAAGCTGTCTTCTAGTTTTAGAAGAGGTAAGGCTGCAAATGGCTTCTTCCCTATCCTGGGATGCGTTTCTCCAAATATCTGTGAGAATGAAGCCCAGGCAAGTCACCTGAGCCTGGGATATTTGAGCCTTTTTCTTGGACACCTTCTATCCTTTCTTGGCTAGGTAGTTCAGAGGCGTCTTTAGTAGGCCTGGCAATCAGAATGTCATCTGCATATTGAAGGAGGGTTCCCTTTTACAGAGGTAGAACGTTTCGGTGTTTAGAGGACATTTCCCCAATGATGGTGTGGGGATTTTTGAACCATTGGGGCAGGACAGCCCAGCATTATTGGTTTTGTTGCATGTTGTGTCCTGCCACTCACAAGCCAAAAATTCTTGTGACTCTGAGATGAATGGAATACAGAAGAAGGCATCATTGAAGTCTAATACAGAATGCCATGGCCTGGTGGATGGTAGAATGAGCAGCAGGGTGTAGGAAATAGGATCTACTAGATGTAGATCCTCGGTGGCTTCACTAACTGTCCTGATATCCTTTACCATGTCTCCAGCAGCCCATGGCGCTCTCGTGGTCAGGCCAATCCCAGGATATGGAGCTCACCTGGGCTGCATCCCGCACCCCACAGCCCACGGGGCTCTCATGTTCAAGTCCCTCCCAGGGTATGGAGCTCACCTGTGCAGCTACCCAGCAGCCCATGGGGCTCTCATAGTCAGGCCCTTCCCAGGATACTGAACTCCCCTGGGCAGGTACCCCAGCAGGGCTGGACACACAGGAACTGTGCACATAGCCCACCTTGCAGAGAACCCCCAGCTCACCTGTCGCTCACAGCTGACAGAGAACACCTCAGAGCAGGACTTGAACTAACAAACAGCAGCTCTGACAGGTCTGTGACCCTGGCTATCACTCTGTGCAGCCTCTCTCTACCTGGTCTTCCAGACACTTCCACTGCAGCCAGTGCACCAGGCCTCTGTCTCCACCCACCATCACTCCTCTCCCTGACTCCTGGGTTCCTCTCATTAGGATAGGGTCTTCTTGAAGTTGTTTTCCACTCATGGACCAGATAAAATGATAAGAAAACAAGCCACAGCTGCAGCCCCTTGTCTATCCTGACTCTCAAGAGCGCACACCTCTTCCTTGGGACAGACCCGTTTAGCAAGGTTCATTTTCTGCAACTGTGAGCCCCTGAGGGGTGAGGATTGGCTGATTTGGGCAGCCTGACACTGCCTGCCAGCCCCCCCCACAGGTGTGCCTGGGTTGAGGTCAATATAAACACCTCTCCAGTCAGCAAGAGCCCCTGTAGCTGTGACTGACGCCATATTCTCTGCCCCGTCAGCAGTTTCGGGGCTGGGGTGGTGGGAGGGAGTTATGGGCCGTGGCTTTGTGGGTGGCCCAGTGTGAGTGGGGCTCTGCTGGACTTTCTGCAGGAGTTGTCAGGCTGCCACCTGCTAAAGAAGAGGATGTGTCACCCATACCTGCCACTAGAATTTCTCCCCAGGCAGAGGTGAGGAAGTAAAAAAGCAGTGGGGTCCATGGCAGGAGGGGTATCTCAGGCAGGGAAATGGAAAGATTCCAGAAGAGCATCTGGGGTCAGGACCATCCTGGCTGGCCTGCAGGCACCAAGTCGGCCTGCGTGCTCTCGCTAGTGTGGCTCTACAGCCCTTCCTGTAGGCTTGCAAGTGCTTGTACATATTCAGGTGTTTTACCTGGAAAGGGTGGGAAGAGTTCAGCTGCAGCAGGACTGGGGCTCAGCTAACATTTACTCACAGACGCCTCGACACAGTCCCCCAGCTTTGCAATGAGGATGCTCCTTGTGGGGCGGAGTGCTGCTGACTGCATGGGAGACGATTTCCCACCTCTGACCAACTTAAGAATTTTTTACCACTGGAGCAAGTGCCCTGATACGATTTTCCTCTGTATAACTGGTGAGTTCTGTTTTTTTTTTTCTTTTTTTCTTTTTGGTTCAAGTTAGATTTTATTTATTCATCTTTTTTTTTAAATTGGAGATATAAACATGGAAATAATGCATTAATATAAAGACGTCTATGTGAACGGAAATTTTTTTTTCTGTGTTATTTTATTAAATGTTATTTATTTATTTTTAATTTTTTTAAATTTATTTCTTTTATACAGCAGGTTCTTATTGGATATGTATTTTATACATATAAGTGTGCACATGTGAATCCCAGTCTCCCAATTCATCCCACCACCACCCTCATATGGCGTTCCCTCCTTGGTGTCCATATGTTTGTTCTCTACATCTGTCTCTATCTCTGCCCTGCAAACTGGTTCATCTGTACCATTTATCTAGGTTCCACATATATGCATTAATATACAATATTTGTTTTTCTCTTTCTAACTTACTTCACTCTGTATGACAGTCTCTAGATCCATCAAGGTCTCTACAAATGACCCAATTTCATTCCTATGTATGGCTGAGTAATATTCCGTTGTATATATGTACCACATCTTTATCCATTCGTCTGTCTGTGGGCACTTAGGTTGCTTTCATTACCTGTCTATTGTAAATAGTGCTGCAGTGAACATTGTGGTGAATGTGTCTTTTTGATTTATGGTTTTCTCTGGGTATATGCCCAGTAGTGGGATTGCTGGATTATATGGTAATTCTATTTTTGTTTTTTAAGGAACATCCATACTGTTCTCCATAGAGACTGTATCGATTTACTTTCCCACCAATAGTGGAAGAAGGTTCCTTTTCTCCACACCCTCTCCAGCATTTGTTGTTTGTAGATTTTCTGATGATGCCCATTCTAACAGGTGTGACGTGATACCTCATTGTAGTTTCGATTTCCATTTCTGTAATAATTAGTGATGTTCAGCAGATTTTCATGTGCGTACTGGCCATCTCTATGTCTTCTTGGAAGAAATGTCTATTTAGATCTTCCATTTTGTATTGGGTTGTTTGTTTTATTAATATTGAGCTGCATGAGCTGTTTATATATATTGGAGATTAATCATTTGTCCATTGATTCGTTTGCAAATATTTTCTGCCATTCTGAGGGTTGTCTTTTCGTCTTGTTTGTAGTTTCCCTTCCTTTGCAAAAGCTTTTACATTTCATTAGTCCCATCTGTTTAGTTTTCTTTTTTATTTCATTACTATAGGAGGTGGATCAAAAAAGATCTTGCTGTGATTTATGTCAGAGTATCCTTCGTAAGTTTTCCTCTCAGAGTTTTATACTGTCTGGTCTTACATTAAGGTCTCTAATCCATTTTGAATATATATTTTATGTATGGTGTTGGGGAGTGTTCTAATTTCATTCTTTTACATGTAGCTGTCCATATTTCCCAGCACCAATGATTGAAGAGACTGTCTTATCTCCATTGTATAGTCTTGCCTCCTTTGTCATAGATTAGTTGACCATAAGTGTGTAGGTTTATCCTTGGGCTTTGTTTTTTTTTTCCTTTTACACGTTTATTCGAGTATAATTGCTTTACAATTGAGTGTTCATTTCTGCTGTATAACAAAGTGAATCAGCTATACATATACAAATATCACCAGATCACCTCCCTCTTGCATCTCCCTCCCACACTCCATATTCCACCCCTTTATGTGGTCACAAAGCACCGAGCTGATCTCCCTGTTCTATGTGGCTGATTCTCAGTAGCTATCGGTGTTACATTTGGTAATGTATTTATGTCCATGCCACTCTCTCACTTCGTCCCAGCTTACCCATCCCCCTTCCGGTGTCCTCAAGTCCTTTCTCTATGTCTGTGTCCTTAATCCTGTCCTGCCACTAGGTTCTTCAAAATCTTTTTTTTTTCTTCATTAGATTCCATATATCTCTGTTAACATACAGTATTTGTTTTTCCCTTTCTGACTTACTTCACTGTGTAGGACAGATTCTAAGTCCATCCACCTCAGTACAAATAACTCAGTTTTGCTTCTTTTTATGGTTGAGTAATATTTGATTGTATATATGTGCCAGATGTTCTTTATCCATTTATCTGTCGATGGACACTTAGGTTGATTCCATGTCCTGGCTAATGCAAATAGAGCTGCAATGAATATTTTTGTACATAACTCTTTTTGAATTATGGATTGTGCAGGGCAAATGCCCAGTACTTGGATTGTTGTGTCATATGGTACTTCTATTGTTAGTTATTTAAAGGAACCTCCGTACTGTTCTCCCTAGTGCCCATATCAATTTACATTCCCACCCACAGTGCAAGTGTGTTCCATTTTCTCCAATAAAGGCCTCTCCAGCATTTATTGTTTTGTAGATTTTTTTGATGATTGCCACTCTGACTGCTGTGAGGTGATACCTCAGGGTAGTTTTGATTTGCATTTCTCTAATGATTAGTGATGTTCAGCATCCTTTCATGTGTTTCTTGGTAATCTGTATATCTTCTTTGGAGAAATGTCTATTTAGGTCTTCTGCCCGTTTTTGGATTGGGTTGTTTGTTTTTGTGATATTGAGCTACATGCGGTGCTTGTAAAGTTAGGAGATTAATCCTTTGTCAATTGCTTCATTTGAAAATATTTTCTCCCATTCTGAGGGTTGTTTTTGCATCTTGTTTATGTTTTCCTGTACTGTGTAAAGGCTTTTAAGTTTCATTAGGTCCCATTTGTTGATTTCTGTTTTTATTTCCATTTCTCTAGGAGGTGGGTCAAAAAGGATCTTGCTGTGATTTATGTCATAGAGTGTTCTGCCTATGGTTTCCTCTAAGTGTTTTATAGTGTCTGGTCTTATATTTAGATCTCTAATCAATTTAGAGTTTATTTTTGTGTATGGTGTTATGGAGTGTTCTAATTTCATTCTTTTATGTGTAGGGGTCCAGTTTTCCCAGCACCAATTACTGAAGAGACTGTCTTTTCTCCATTGTATATCCTTAGCTCCTTTGTCATAGATGAGATAGCCATAGGTATGTAGGTTTATCTCTGGGCTTTCTGTCCTGTTCCATTGATCTGTGTTTATGCCAATCTACATAAACTTGATTCCATTATGGAGACATATAAATACATAGGTTTCAAGGTTATTACCAGTCAGATATATTCCTCTTCAGTGAATAGGGTGTTTTGTGTCCAGTTCATTGAGAAAGGAGTAGGTCTTGTCTATTACATATTTGGTATATGGAATGGAATCTGTGCTAATTTCGAACTCTGCTTTTACACATCACCCCACGTCACCTTTCCCCTTAAGGAGGCATAAGTGTGTTTTCTAAATGTGTAACTCTGTTCTCTTTTGAAATTCAGTTCATGTGTAGCCATGTTTACATTTCCTCTATAAGTGATATATTACAGTAAGTTTCTTTTTCTTTGTGGTTCATTTCACTTAGCATCATCGTACCTAAAGCCACTCATTATGCTGCTATTGGCCTTATGACATTGATTTTATGTCTGAGTGACATTCCATTGTATATAAGTACCACAACATCTATATCCATTTTTTTTTCCTTTCCTGGGATATATAAAGTGTACCGAAGTCGAGGTTCTTGTAAACAGAGCAGCCCTAAAGTTTGGGCTGGCTGTGTGTTGTGGATTATTAGTTTTCCCAAAATACACGCCCATGAGTGGAAGTGTGCTATGCTCTGTAGCTCTGTTTTAGAAAACAACATACAGTTCTCCAGAGAGGCTGTTGGCAATTTACATCCTGTCCATCGGCGTAACCAAGCTCCCATTTCTCCATGGCCTGTCCTGCATTTGTGGTTTTCACACTATTTGTGGATGGCCCTTTTGACTGGATGTAAGGGACACTTCTCTGTAGTGTGGATTTGCAATGCCTGATGGCTTGCTTAGCCAAAAAGGGCATATGCATTTTTTCCCGAATATATTCAAGAAAATACACTTAATCCCTTTTCAGCCAAGGGCAACATTGTCGAAATTCTGTCGCTTTTCATGTGCTTTATAGACGACTCCATTCTACCTCTTGAAATCTGTTTCCTTCAATTCTGCCTTGCATTCAAATCCTCTTCACTGCCTTTCCTCAATATATTTCTGGATGATAGTTGTCCTTTATAACTCTGCAAGTTTGTGAATTGCTGTCTCCCTGATTTCCATTTTTCAACTCGCCTCTTTGTGAGCTGGCTGCAATACCGCAGGATGGCTTTAGGCCCTAGTCTGGTTCCGGGGCTTCAGGCTGAGCCTTTGGTTAATTCTTCTTCCTGATGGGAAACTAGAGTGACATGTGCTCATCCAAACGCCTACAGCTAATCTCTCATTTATTTCCCCTCTTCCTGTTCATCCTCTGCACAGTTTGAAAACTGTGCATAACGGGAGGGTAAAGGCGCTGACACTCCAAGTGGGGAGATTTTGAGTAATGCAGAATGAATGGCGAAGCCGAGCACGACAAAAGGAAAAATGAGGTACCTTTTAGAAAACTTTCCCAATTACACAGTGTACCATCCACTGGGTTTCCCATGCATGTTTTAACTGTAGGAAGATTCCCTTAAACCTGGAGAGTTGGGACCACTAGAATGGGTAGCACACAGTATTGCTCTAAGTGGTGTTCTTTTGCTCACACAACCTCAGCAATCTTGTCAGCCCCAAGTGTCCAGTCTTATGTCTCATCCAGCTGTGGATGTAAAGGTGGTCAATCTAGCTTGCATCACAGGCCCTGAACATAATTTTTAAGAATTTCTCTCTGTTTTTGCATTTTGCTTTTGAAATTTATTTTTATAAGTGGGTTTAACTGAATTTCAGTGCTGTGTTCATGCCGTTATACACACACATGATTCCTTTATGGAGACATGAGAATACATATGTTTTAAAATACTTAGAGTCAGACATATTCCTCTGCAATGAATAGGGGGTGTTGAGTCCAGTTCATTGTGCCGGGAGTAGGTGTTGTCTATTACATACATGGTTTATATAACGGTATATGTGCTAATTTAAAACTGTGGTTTTATGCATCACCCCACCTCGGCTTTCCCATTAAGCAGGCAGAAGATGTTTTCTAAATGTGTGACTCTGTTGTGTTTGTAATTCAGTTCATGTGTAGTCATGTGTACATTCCCACTATGAGTGATAACTTATGATAAGATTAGTTACTCTGTAATCTTTCCTAACTCAGTTCATGTGTAGCCATGTTTACAGGACCTTCATAAGTGATATCTTATGATAAGTTTCTTTTTCTGTGTGACTTATTTCACTTAGAATCATCGTACCCGAATCCACTCTTTTTGCTGCTACTGGCCTTATGACATTGATTTCATGGCTGATTGATATTCCATCGTACATAAGTACCACAATATCTTGAACCATTTTTGTCTTTCCTGGGATACTTAAGGTGTACCCAAGTTGAGGTTCTTGTAAGCAGTGCAGCGCTAAATTTTAGGGTGGCACTGTCTTATTGATTTTCAGTTTTCCCAAGGTATATTCCCTAGACTGGAACTGCCCTTGGCTGTGTAGCTCTGTTGTTTACATGTTTTAGGGAACACAATGCACTCCTCCAGAGAGGCAGTTGGCAACTTACATCCCGCCCATCAGCATAACAAGGCTCCCTGATCTCCAGGTCCTGTCTTGCCTTTCTGGTTTTTACACATTTTGTGGATGTCCCTTTTGACCGATGGAAAGGGATATTTCTTTGTAGTGCAGATTTGCATTGCTGCTTGCTTGCTTGGCCAAAAATGGCGTATGCATTTTCTCCTGAATATACTCAGGAGAAAACGCATACGCCCTTTTTGGCCAAGTGCATCATTGTCGAAGTTGTGCCCCTCGTCCTGTGCTTGAAAGGTGATTCCAACGTACCTCTTGAAATCTGTTTCCTGCTATTCTGCCTCGTTTTAAAGTCTGCCTCTCTGCCTTCCCTCAAAAGATTTTTGGACGATAGTTTTCCTCTATTACTCTGCCAGTTTGTAAATTGCTGTGCCCTTGAGCTCCATTTTCTAACTCGTTTTTTGTGAGCTAACAGCAAGTCCAAAATTTTGGTTCAGGACCTATAATTGTTCACGGCGGGTGGCTGAGACTTTGGTTAATTCTTCTTCCTGCCGGGCATTTAGAGTGACATGTGCCCGTCAAAATGCCTAACAGCTACTCTTTCATTGGTTCCCCCTTTTACCTTTCATCCTCTTCCAAATTGGCAACCTGAGTAAACCAGGAGGTTAAAGGGGCTGTCTCTCCAAGTTGGGAGATTGATAGTTAAGCAGTTGGAAATTCAAACCGGAGCACCAGGAGAGGGACAGTTAGTTGGGTTTTAGAAACCTTTCGTATTCACTGTGTGTCCATTCTCTTGGTTTCCTGTACATGTTATAGCTGTAGTAATATTCCCTTCAACATGGAGAGTTGGGAACCATGGAATGGGTGCCACACATTATTGCTTTGAATGGTCTGCATTTGCTAACCCAAATTCACCAATCCTCTCAGTCCCAAGTGTCCAGCCTTATGCCACATCCAGCTGTCGTTGTACACAGGGTCATTCAAGGTTTCATCAGAGACCCTGAAGGAATTGTAAAGATTTTCCCTGTTTTGTTGTTTTGTTTTTGAAATTCCTTTTTATAGTGGGTTTGAGCTGATTCTCACTGCCGTGTTTATGCCAGTCTAGACACACTTGTTTCCCTTATGGAGATATATCAATACATAGGTTTTAAGATCCTTACTAGTCAGATATATTCCTCTGTGTGAAGTATGGGGTCTTGATAACCTTTCAGTGAGGAAGGTGTAGATCTTGTGTATTTTGTATTTGGTTTCTGGAATGGTGCCTGTACTTATATCAAACTCTGATTTATGCAACACCCCACCTCTCCTTCCCCCTTAAGCAGGCGTAAGAGTGTTTTCTAAATGTGAGACTCTGTTCTCTTTCCTAACTCAGTTCATGTGTAGCCATGTTTACAGGATTTTCATAAGTGATATCTTATGATAAGATTCTTTTTCTGTGTGACTTATTTCACTTAGAATCATCATACCTGAATCCATTCATTTTGCTGCTACTGGTTTTTTGACATTGATATCATGGCTGAGGGATATACCATCATAACGTAAGTAACACAAATTTTTGAACCATTTTTATCTTTCACGGAATATTTAAGGTGTACCCAAGTTGAGGTTCTTGTCAGCAGTGCAGCCCTAAATTTTGGGGTGGATTTGTCTTATTGATTTTCAGTTTTCCCAAGGTATATTCCCTAGACTTGAAGTGCCCTTGGCTCTGTAGCTCTGTTGTTTACTTGTTTTAGGGAACACAATGCACTCCTCCAGAGAGGCAGTTGGCAATTTACATGCCTTCCTTCAGCATAACAAGGCTCCCTGTTCTCCAGGGCCTGTGTTGCCTTTCTGGTTTTTAAACATTTATCCGATGTCCCTTTTGACCGGTGGGAAGTTATACTACTTTGTAGTGCAGATTAGCATTGCCCGCTTGCTTGCTTGGCCAAAAAGGGCGTATACGTTTTCTCCTGAATATATTCAGGAGAAATCACATACGCACTTTTTGGCCAAGTGCCTCATTGTCGAAGTTGTGAGACTCTTCCTGTGCTTTAAATGCGATTCGAACGTACCTCTTGAAATCTGTTTCCTGCTATTCTGCCTCCCTTTCAAGGCCACCTCGTTGCCTTCCCTCAACAGATTTTTGGACGATAGTTGCCCTCTGTTACTCTGCCAGTTTGTGAATTGCTGTGCCCCTGATCTCCATATTTTAACTCGTTTTTTCTGAGCTGAACACAAGTCCAATATTTTGGTTCAGGAACTATACTGGTTACCGGTGGGTGGCTGAGACTTTGGTCAATTCTTCTTCCTCCCGGGAAATAAGAGTGACATATGCCCGTCCAAATACCTAACAGCTACTCTCTCATTGGTTCTCCCTCTTCCCATTCATCCTCTGCAAAATTGGCAACCTGTGCGAAACAGGAGGTTAAAGGTGCTGTCTCTCCAGGTTCAGAGATTGATAGTAAAACAGTTGGAAAGTCAAACCGGAGCGCCAGGAGAGGGAATATTCGTTGAGTTTTAGAGACCTTTCATATTCACAGTGTGTCAATTATCTAGGTTTCCCATATATGTTATAGCTGTAGTAATATTCCCTTCAACCTGGAGAGTTGGGACCCATGGAATGGTTGCCATGCATTATTGCTTTAAAGGGTCTGCCTTTGCTCACCCAATCTCACCAATCCTCTCAGTCCCATGTGTCCAGCCCTATGCCACATCCAGCTGTCGTTGTACATAGGGTCATTCCAGGTTTCATCAGAGAGCCTGAAGGAATTGTAAAGTATTTTGCTGTTTTTTTGTTTTGTTTTTGAAATTCCTTTTAATAGTGGGTTTGAGCTGATTCTCGCTCCCATCTTTATGCCAGTCTACACACACTTGATTCCCTTACGGAGACATATCAATACATAGCTTTTAATATTCTTACTAGTCAGATATATTCCTCTGCGGGAAATATGGGGTTTTGAGTCACTTTCACTGAAGAAGGTGTAGGTCTTGTCTATTCCATAGTTGGTTTATGAAACGGTCCATGTGCTTATATCAAACTCTGGTTTTATGCATCACCCCACCTCTCCTTCCCCCTTAAGAAGGCATAAGAGTGTTTCCTAAATGTGAGACTCTCTTCTCTTTCCTAACTCAGTTCATGTGTAGCCATGTTTACAGGACCTTCATAAGTGATATCTTGTGATACGTTTCTTTTTCTGTGTGACTTATTTCACTTAGAATCATCTTACCTGAATCCACTCATTTTGCTGCTACTGGTCTTATGACATTGATTTCATGGCTGAGGGATATTCCATCGTACGTAAGTACCACAATTTTTTGAACCATTTTTATCTTTCCTTCGATATTTAAGGTGTACCCAAGTTGAGGTTCTTGTAAGCAGTGCAGCCCTAAATTTGGGGGTGGCTCTGTCATATTGATTTTCAATTTTCCCAAGGTATATTCCCTAGACTGGAAGTGCCCTTGGCTCAGTAGCTCTGTTGTTTACTTGTTTTGGGGAACACAATGCACTCCTCCAGTAAGGCAGATCGCAATTTACATCCCTCCCATCAGTATAACAAGGCTCCCTGTTCTCCAGGGCCTGTCTTGCCTTTCTGGTATTTACACATTTTGTGGATGTCCCTTTTGACCTGTGGGGAGTGATACATCTTTGTAGTGAAGATTTGCATTGCTCGCGTGCTTGCTTGGCCAAAAAGGGCATATGCGTTTTCTCCTGCATATATTCAGGAGAAAATGCATACGCCAATTTTGGCCAAGTGCTTCATTTTCGAAGTTGGGCCCCTCTTCCTGTGCTTTACAGGTGATTCCAACGTACCTCTTGAAATCTGTTTCCTACTATTCTGCCTCGCATTCAAGTCCGCCTCGTTGCCTTCCCTCAACAGACTTTTGGATGATAGTTGTCCTTTATTACTCTGCCAGTTTGTGAATTGCTGTGCCCTTGAGCTCCATTTTTCAACTCGTATTTTGTGAGCTGAACGCATGTCTACAATTTTGGTTCAGGGCCTATACTGGTTCCCGGTGGGTGGCTACAACTTTGGGTAATTCTTCTCCCTGCCGGGAAATTAGAGTGACATATGACCGTCCAAATGCGTAACAGCTACTCTCTCATTGGTTCTCCCTCTTCCCTTTCATCCTCTGCCAAATGGGCAAACTGTGAGCACCAGGAGGTTAAAGGGGCTGTCTCTCAAAGTTGGGAGAATGATAGTAAATGAGTTGGAAAGTCAAACGGGAGCACCAGTACAGGACTATTTGTTGAGTTTTAGAAACCTTTCGTATTCACAGTGTGTCCATTCTCTAAGTTTCCCGTACATGTTATAGCTGTAGTCATATTCCCTTCAACCTGGAGAGTTCTGACCCATGGAATGGGTGCCATGCATTATTGCTTTAAAGGGTCTGCATTTGCTCACCCAATCTCACCAATCCTGTCAGTCCCAAGTTTCCAGCCTTATGCCACATCGAGCTGTCATTGTAGACATGGATATTCCAGGTTTCATCAGAGAACCTGAAGGAATTGTAAAGAATGTCCCTGCTTTTTTGCTTTGTATTTGAAATTCCTTTTTATAGTGTGTTTGAGCTGATTCTTGCTGCCATGTTTATGCAAGTCTAGACACACTTGATTCCCTTATGGAGACATATCAATACATAGGTTTTAAGAAACTTACTAGTCAGATATATTCCCCTGCGGGAAATATGGGGTTTTGAGTCCCTTTCACTGAGGAAAGTATAGGTAGGTCTTGTCTATTCCATAGTTGGTTTTAGGAACGGTACCTGTGCTTATATCAAACTCTGGTTTTATGCATCACCCCACTTCTCCTTCTCCCTTAAGCAGGCATAAGAGTGTTTTCTAAATGTGAGACTCTCTTCTCTTTCCTAACTCAGTTCATGTCTAGCCATGTTTAAAGGATCTTCATAAGTGATATCTTATGATAAGTTTCTTTTTCTGTGTGACTTATTTCACTTAGAATCATCGAACCTGAATCCACTCATTTTGCTGCTACTGGTCTTATGACATTGATTTCATGGCTGAGGGATATTCCATCATATGTAAGTACCACAATTTTTTGAACCATT
This sequence comes from Mesoplodon mirus, assembly GCF_964341445.2. Lineage (NCBI taxonomy): Eukaryota > Metazoa > Chordata > Mammalia > Artiodactyla > Ziphiidae > Mesoplodon > Mesoplodon mirus. The sequence continues at coordinate 127,629 of NW_028295626.1, read as the reverse complement.
TTTATCTTTCCTTCGATATTTAAGGTGTACCCAAGTTGAGGTTCTTGTAAGCAGTGCAGCCCTAAATTTGGGGGTGGCTCTGTCTTATTGATTTTTTGTTTTCCAATGGTATATTCCCTAGAGTGGAAGTGCCCTTGGCTCTGTAGCTCTGTTGTTTACTTGTTTTAGCGAACACAGTGCACTCCTCCAGAGAGGAACTTGGCAATTTACATCCCAGCCATCAGCATAACAAGGCTCCCTGTTCTCCAGGGCCTGTCTTGAATTTCTGGTTATTACCCTTTATGTGGATATCCCTTAGGACTGGTGGGAATTGATACTTCTTTGTAGTGCAGATTTGCATTGCCCGCTTGTTTTCTTGGCCAAAATGGGTGTATGCGTTTTCTCCTGAATATACTGAGGAGAAAACGCTTACGCCCTCTTTGGCCAAGTGCATCAATGGCGAAGTTGTGCCCCTCTTCCTGTGCTTTAAAGGCGATTCCAACGTACCTCTTGAAATCTGTTTCCTGCTATTCTGCCTCACATTCAACTCCGCCTCACTGCGTTCCCTCAACAGATTTTTGGATGATAGTTGTCGTTTATTACTCTGCCAGTTTGTGAATTGCTTTGCCTCTGAGCTCCATTTTTTAACTCGTTTTTTGTGAGCTGAATGCAAGTCCCATATTTTGGTTCAGGACTTATACTGGTTCGCGGTGGGTGGCTGAGACTTTGGTTAATTCTTCTTCCTCCCGGGAAATAAGAGTGACATGTGCCCGTCCAAATGCCTAGCAGCTACTCTCTCTTTGGTTCTCCCTCTTCCCTTTCATACTTTGCCACACTGGCAACCTGTGCGAACCAGGAGGGTAAAGGTTCAGTCTCTCCTAGTTGGGAGATTGATATTTAATCAGTTGGAATGTCAAACTGGAGCACCAGGAGAGCGATTATTCGTTGAGTTTTAGAAAGCTTTCGTATTCACAGTGTGTCCATTCTCTAGGTATCCCATACCTTTTATAGCTGTAGTAATATTACCTTCAACCTGGAGAGTTGGGACCCATGGAATGGGTTTCATGCAGTATTGCTTTACAGGGTCTGCATTTGCTCACCCAATCTCACCAATCCTCTCAGTCCCATGTGTCCAGCCTTATGCCACCTCCAGCTGTCGTTGTAGATAGGGTCATTCCAAGGTTCATCAGAGAGCCTGAAGGAATTGTAAAGTATTTTGCTGTTTTTTTGTTTTGTTTTTGAAATTCCGTTTTATAGTGGGTTTGATCTGATTCTCGCTGCCTTCTTTATGCCAGTCTACACACACTTGATTCCCTTACGGAGACATATCAATACATAGGTTTTAAGATTCTTACTAGTCAGATATATTCCTCTGCGTGAAATGTGGGGTTTTGAATCCCTTTCACTGAGGTAGGTGTAGGTGTTGTTTATTCCATAGTTGGTTTTTGGAAGGGTACCTGTGCTTATATCAAACTCTGGTTTTATGCATCACCCCACCTCTCCTTCCCCCTTAAGCAGGCATAAGAGTGTTTTCTAAATATGAGACTCTGTTCTCTTTCCTAACTCAGTTCATGTGTAGCCATGTTTACAGGATCTTCATAAGTGATATCTTATGATATGTTTCTTTTTCTGTGTGACTTAATTCACTTAGAATCATCGTACCTGAATCCACTCATTTTGCTGCTACTGGTCTTATGACATTGATTTCATAGCTGAGGGATATTCCATCATACGTAAGTACCACAATTTTTTCAACATTATTTACCTTTCCTGGGATACTTAAAGTGTACCCAAGTTGAGGTTCTTGAAAGCAGTGCAGCCCTAAATTTTGTGGTGGCTCTGTCTTATTCATTTTCAGTTTTCCCAAGGTTTATTCCCTAGACTGGAAGTGTACTTGGCTCTGTAGCTCTGTTGTTTAATTATTTTAGGGAACACAATGCACTCCTCCAGAGAGGCAGTTGGCAATTTACATCCCACCCATCAGCATAACATGGCTCCCTGTTCTCCAGGGCCTGTCTTGCCTTTCTGATTTTTACCCATTTTGTGGATGTCCCTTTTGACCGGTGGGAAGTGATACTTCATTGTAGTGCAGATTTGCATTGCCTACTTGCTTGCTTGGCCAAAAAGGGCGTATGCGTTTTCTGCTGAATATATTCAGGAGAAAACGCATACGCCCTTTTTGGCCAAGTGCATCATTTTCGAAGTTGTGCCCCTCTTCCTGTGCTTTAAAGGCGATTCCAAACTACCTGCTGTAAACTGTTTCCTGCTATTCTCCCTCGCTTTCAAGTCCGCCTCGATGCCTTCCCTCAACAGATTTTCCGACGATAGTTGTCCTTTATTACTCTGCCAGTTTGTGAATTGCTCTGCCCCATAGCTCCATTTTTTAACTCGTTTTTTGTGAGCTGAACGCAAGTCCAATATTTTGGTTCAGGAACAATACTGGTGCCCAGTGGGTGGCTGAGACTTTGGATAATTCTTCTTCCTCCTGAGAAATAAGAGTGACATGTGCCCGTCCAAATGCCTAACAGCTACTCTCTCTTCGGTTTTCCCTCTTACCTTTCATCCTTTGCCAAATTGGCCACATGTGCGAACCAGGAGGTTAAAGGTGCTGTCTCTCCAAGTTGGGAGATTGATAGTAAAGCAGTTGGAATGTCAAACTGGAGCACCAGGAGAGCGATTATTCGTTGAGTTTTAGAAAGCATTCGTATTCACAGTGTGTCCATTCTGTAGGTTTCCCATACCTGTTATAGCTGTAGTAATATTCCATTCAACCTGGAGAGTTGGGACCCATGGAATGGGTGACATGCATTATTGCTTTACAGGGTCTGCATTTGCTCACCCAATCTCACCAATCCTCTCACTCCCATGTGTCCAGCCTTATGCCACCTCCAGCTGTGGTTGTAGATAGGGTCATTCCAAGGTTCATCAGAGAGCCTGAAGGAATTGTAAAGAAATTCGCTGTTTATTGTTTTGTTTTTGAAATTCCGTTTTATAGTGGATTTGATCTGATTCTCGCTGCCATCTTTATGCCAGTCTAGACACACTTGATTCCCTTACGGAGACATATCAATACAGAGGTTTTAAGATTCTTACTAGTCAGATATATTCCTCTGCGGGAAATGTGGGGTTTGAGTCCCTTTCACTGAGGAAGGTGTAGTTGTTGTTTATTCCATAGTTGGTTTTTGGAAGGGTACTTGTGCTTATATCAAACTCTGCTTTTATGCATCACCCCACCTCTCCTTCCCCCTTAAGCAGGCATAAGAGTGTTTTCTAAATGTGAGACTCTGTTCTCTTTCCTCACTCAGTTCATGTGTAGCCATGTTTACAGTATCTTCATAAGTGATATCTTATGATAAGTTTCTTTTTCTGTGTGACATAATTCACTTAGAATCATCGTACCTGAATCCACTCATTTTGCTGCTACTGGTCTTATGACATTGATTTCATGGCTGAGGGATATTCCATCATAAATAACACCACAATTTTTTGAACAATTTTACCTTTCCTGGGATACTTAAGGTGTACCCAAGTTGAGGTTCTTGTAAGCAGTGCAGCCCTAAATTTTGGGGTGGCTCTGTCTTATTCATTTTCAGTTTCCCCAAGGTATATTCCCTAGACTGGGAGTGTACTTGGCTCTGTAGCTCTGTTGTTTACTTGTTTTAGGGAACACAATGCACTCCGCCAGAGAGGCAGATGGCAATTTACTTCCCGGCCATCAGCATAACAAGGCTCCCTGTTCTCCAGGGCCTGTCTTGCCTTTCTGGTTTTTACCCATTTTGTGGATGTCCCTTTTGACTGGTGAGAAGTGATACTTCTTTGTAGTGCAGACTTGCATTGCCCACTTGCTTGCTTGGCCAAAAGTGCGTATGCATTTTCCCCTGAATATATTCAGGAGAAAATGCATACGGCCTTTTTGGCCATGTGCATCATTGTCGAAGTTGTGATCCTCTTCCTGTGCTTTAAAGGCAATTCCAATGTACCTCTTGAAATCTGTTTCCTGCTATTCTGCCTCGATTTCAATTCCGCCTAGTTGCCTTCCCTCAACAGATAGTTGGAAGATAGTTGCCCTTTATTACTCTGCCAGTTTGTGAATTGCTTTGCCCCTGAGCTCCATTTTTTAACTCGTTTTTTGTGAGCTGAACGCAAGTCCAATATTTTGGTTCAGGACCTATACTGGTTTTCAGTGGGTGGCTGAGACTTCAGTTAATTCTTCTTCCTCCCGGGAAATAAGAGTGATATGTGCCCGTCCAAATGCCTAAGAGCTACTCTCTCATTGGTTCTCCCTATTCCTTTTCATCCTTTGCCAATTGGCAACCTGTGCGAACCAGGAGGTTAAAGGTGCTGTCCCTCCAAGTTGGGAGATAGACAGTAAGCCAGTTGGAAAGTCAAACTAGAGCACAAGGAGAGGGACTATTCGTTGAGTTTTAGAGACATTTCGTATTCACAATGTATCCATTCTCTAGGTTTCCCGTACATGTTATAGCTGTAGTAATATTCCCTTCAACCTGGAGACATCAGACCCTTGGAATGGGTGACATGCATTATTGCTTTAAATGGTCTGCATTTGCTCACCCAATCTTTCTAATCCTCTCAGTCCCAAGTATCCAGCCTTATGCCACCTCCAGCTGTCGTTGTAGATAGGGTCATTCCAAGGTTCATCAGAGAGCCTGAAGGAATTGTAAAGTATTTTGCTGTTTTTTTGTTTTGTTTTTGAAATTCCGTTTTATAGTGGGTTTGATCTGATTCTCGCTGCCATCTTTATGCCAGTCTACACACACTTGATTCCCTAACGGAGACATATCAATACATAGGTTTTAAGATTCTTACTTGTCAGATATATTCCTCTGTGGGAAATATGGGGTTTTGAGTCCCTTTCACTGAGGAAGGTATAGGTCTTGTCTATTCCATAGTTGGTTTTTGGAACGGTACCTCTGCTTATATCAAACTATGGTTTTATGCATCACGCCACCTCTCAATCCCCCTTAAGCAGCCATAAGTGTGTTTTCTAAATGTGAGACTCTGTTCTCTTTCCTAACTCAGTTCATGTGTAGCCATGTTTACAGGATCTTCATAAGTGATAGCTTATGATAAGCTTCTTTTTCTGTGTGACTTATTTCACTTAGAATCATCGTACCTGAATCCACTCATTTTGCTGCTACTGGTCTTATGACATTGATTTCATGGCTGAGGTATATTCCATCGTACATATATACCACAGTTTTTTGAACCATATTTATCTTTCCTGGGATATTTAAGGTGTACCCAAGTTGAGGTTCTTTTAAGCAGTGCAGCCCTAAATTTTGGGGTGGCTCTGTCTTATTGATTTTCAGTTTTCCCAAGGTATATTCCCTAGACTGGAAGTGCTCTTGGCTCTCTAGCCCTGTTGTTTACTTGTTTTAGGGAACACAGTGCACTCCTCCAGAGAGGCAGTTGGCAATTTACATCCCGCCAATCAGCATAACAAGGCTCCCTGTTCTCCAGGGCCTGTCTTGCCTATCTGATTTTTGCCCATTTTGTGGATGTCCCTTTTGACCTGTGGGAAGTGATACTTCTTTGTAGTGCAGATTTGCATTGCCTACTTGCTTGCTTGGCCAAAAAGGGCGTATGCGTTTTCTCCTGAATATATTCAGGTGAAAACGCATACGCCCTTTTTGGCCAAGTGCATCATTTTCGACGTTGTGCCCCTCTTCCTTTGCTTTAAAGGCGATTCCAACGTACCTCTTAAAATCTGTTTCCTGCTATTCTGCCTTGCTTTCAAGTCTTCCTCATTACCTTCCCTCAAGAGATTTGTGGATGATAGTTGCCCTTTATTACTCTGACAATTTGTGAATTGCTGTGCCAATGGGCTCCAATTTTTAACTCATTTTTTGTGAGCTGAACGCAAGTAGAATATTTTGATTCAGAACCTATACTGGTTTTCAGTGGTTGGCTGAGACTTTGTTTAATTCTTCTTCCTCACGGGAAATAAGAGTGACATGAGCCCGTCCAAATGCCTAACAGCTACTCTCTCATTGGTTCTCCCTCTTCGCTTTCATCCTCTGCCAAATTGGCAACCTGTGCAAACCAGGAGGTTAAAGGTGCTGTCTCTCCAAGTTGGGAGATTGATATTAAAGCAGTTGGAAAGTCAAACCGGAACACCAGGAGTGGGACTATTCGTTGAGTTTTAGAAACCTTTCGTATTCACTGTGTGTCCATTCTCTAGGTTTCCCATACATGTTATAGCTATAGTAATATTCCCTTCAACCTGGCGAGCTGGGACCCATGGAATGGGTACCATGAATTATTGCTTTAAAAGGTCTCTATTTGCTCACGCAATCTCACCAATACTCTCAGTCCCATGTGTCCAACCTTATGCCACATACAGCGGTCGTTGTAGATAGGGTCATTCCAGGTTTCATCAGAGACCCTGAAGGAATTGTAAAGAATTTCCTTGTTTTTTTGTTTTGTTTTTGAAATTCCTTTTTATAGGGGGTTTGAGCTGATTCTCGCTGCCATGTTTATGCCAGTGTAGACACACTTGATTCCCTTATGGAGACATATCAATACATAGATTTTAAGATTCTTACTAGACAGATATATTCCTCTGCGGGAAATATTGGGTTTTGAGTCCCTTTCACTGAGGAAGGTGTAGGTCTTGTCTATTCCATAGTTTGTTTTTGGAACGGTTCCTGTGCTTATATCAAACTCTGGTTTTATGCATCACCTCACCTCTCCTTCCCCCTTAAGCAGGCATAAGAGTGTTTTCTAAATGTGAGACTCTGTTCTCTTTCCTAACTCAGTTCATGTGTAGCCATGTTTACAGGATCTTCATAAGTGATATCTTATGATAAGTTTCTTTTTCTGTGTGACTTATTTCACTTAGAATCATCGTACCTGAATCCACTCATTTTGCTGCTACTGGTTTTATGACATTGATTTCATGGCCTAGGGGTATTCCATCATACGTAAGTACCACAATATTTTGAACAATTTTTACCTTTCCTAGGATACTTAAGGTGTACCCAAGTTGAGGTTCTTGTAAGCAGTGCAGCCCTAAATTTTGGGGTAGCTCTGCTTATTGATTTTCAGTTTTCCCAAGGTATATTCCCTAGACTGGAAGTGCCCTTGGCTCTGTAGCTCTGTTGTTTACTTGTTTCAGGGAACACAATGCACTCATCCAGAGAGGCAGTTGTTAATTTACATGCCGCCCATCAGCATAACAAGGCTCCCTGTTCTCCAGGGCCTGTCTTGCCTTTCTGGTTTTTACCCATTTTGTGGATGTCCCTTTTGACCCGTGGGAAGTCATACTTCTTTGTAGTGCAGATTTGCATTGCCCGCTTGCTTGCTTGGCCAAAAAGGGCGTATGCGATTTCTCCTGTATATATTCAAGAGAAAATGCATACGCCCTTTTTGGCCAAGTGCATCATTGTCGAAATGGTGCCCCTCTTCCTGTGCTTTACATGTTATTCCAACGTACCTCTTGAAATCTGTTTCCTGCTATTCTGCCTCGCTTTCAAATTCGCCTCGTTGCCTTCCCTCAACAGATTTTTGGACGATAGTTGTCCTTTATTATTCTGCCAGTTTGTGAATTGCTGTGCCCCTGAGCTCCATTTTTTAACTCGTTTTTTGTGAGCTGAACGCAAGTCCAATATTTTGGTTCAGAACCTATACTGGTTTTCGGTTGGTGGCTGGGGCTTTGGTCAATTATTCTTCCTCCCGGGAAATAAGAGTGACATGTGCCCGTCCAAATGCGTAACAGCTACTGTCTCATTGGTTCTCCCTCTTCCCTTTCATCCTTTGCCAAATTGGCAACCTGGGAGAACCAGGAGGTTAAAGGTGCTGTCTCTCCAAGTTGGGAGAGTGATAGTAAAGCAGTTGGAATGTCAAGCTGTAGCAGAAGAAGAGGGACTATTCGTTGACTTTTAGAAACCATTCGTATTCACAGTGTGTCCATTCTCTAGGTTTCCCATACATGTTATAGCTATAGTAATATTCCCCTCATCCTGGAGAGTTGGTACCCATGGAATGGCTGCCATGCATTATTGCTTTAAAGGGTCTGCATTTGCTCACCCAATCTCACCAATCCTTTCCGTCCCATGTGTCCAGCCTTATGCCACATCCAGCTGTCGTTGTAGATAGGGTCGTTCCAGGTTTCATCAGAGACCCTAAAGGAATTGTAAAGAATTTCCCTGTTTTTTTGTTCTGTTTTTGAAATTCCTTTTTATAGTGGGTTTGAGCTGATTCCCTCTGCCATGTTTATGCCAGTCTAGACACACTTGATTCCCTTAAGAAGTCATATCAATACATAGATTTTAAGATTCTTACTTGTCAGATATATTCCTCTGCGGGAAATATGTGGTTTTGAGTCCCTTTCACTGAGTAAGGTGTAGGTCTTGTCTATTCCATAGTTGGTTTATGGAACGGTACCTGTACGTATATCAAACTCTGGTTTTATGCATCACCCCACCTCTCCTTCCTCCTTAAGCAGGCATAAGAGTGTTTTCTAAATATGAGACTCTGTTCTCTTTCCTAACTCTGTTCATGTGTAGCCATGTTTACAGGATGCTCATAAGTGATATCTTATGATACGTTTCTTTTTCTGTGTGACTTATTTCACTTAGAATCATCGTACCTGAATCCACTCATTTTGCTGCTACTGGTCGTATGACATTGATTTCATGGCTGAGGGATATTCCATCTTACGTAAGTACCACAATTTTTTGAACCATTTTTATATTTCCTGGGATATTTAAGTTGTACACAATTTGAGGTTCTTGTAAGCAGTGCAGCCCTAAATTTTGGCATTCGTCTGTCTTATTGATTTTCAGTTTTCCAAGGTATATTCCCTAGACTGGAAGTGTCCTTGGCTCTGTCGCTCTGTTTTTTACTTGTTTTAGGGAACACAATGCACTCCTCCAGAGAGGCAGTTGGCAATTTACATCCCGCCCATCAGCATAACAAGGCTCCCTGTTCTCCAGGGCCTGTCTTGTATTTCTTGTTTTTACCCTTTATGTGGATGTCCCTTAGGACTGGTGGGAAGTGATACTTCTTTGTACTGCAGGTTTGCATTGCCCACTTGCTTGCTTGGCCAAAAAGGGCGTATGAGTTTTCTCCTGAGTATATTCAGGAGAAAACACATAAGCACTTTTTGGCCAAGTGCATCATAGTCGAAGTTTGTCTCTCTTCCTGTGCTTTAAAGGCGATTCCAACGTACCTCTTGAAATCCGTTTCCTGCTATTCTGCCTTGCTTTCAAGTCCGCCTAGTTGCCTTCCTTCAACAGATTATTGGACGATAGTTGCCCTTTATTACTCTGCCAGTTTGTGAATTGCTGTGCCCCTGAGCTCCATTTTTTAACTCGTTTTTTGTGAGCTGAACTCAAGACGAATATTTTGGTTCTGGACCTATAGAGGTTTTTGGTGGGTCGCTGAGACTTTGGTTAATTCTTCTTCCTCCCGGGAAATAAGAGTGACATGTGCCCGTCCATATTCTTAACAGCTACTCTCTCATTGGTTCTCCCTCTTCCCTTTCATCCTTTGCCAAATTGGTAACCTGGGAGAAACAGGAGGTTAAAGGTGCTGTCTTTCCAAGTTGGGAGATTGATAGTAAAGCAGTTGGAAAGACAAACTGGCGCAGAAGGAAAGGGAATATTCGTTGAGTTTTAGAAACCTTTCGTATTTACACTGTGTCCATTCTCTAGGATTCTCATACATGTTATAACTATAGTAATATTCCCTTCAACCTGGAGAGTTGGGACCCATGGAATGGGTGCCATGCATTATTGCTTTAAAGGGTCTGCATTTGCTCACCCAATCTCACCAATACTCTCAGTCCCATGTGTCCAGCCTTATGCCACATCCAGCTGTCATTGTAGATTGGGTCATTCCAGGTTTCATCAGAGACCCTGAAGGAATTGTAAAGAATTTCCCAGTTTTTTTGTTTTGTTTTAGAAATTCCTCTTTATACTGGGTTTGAGCTGATTCTCACTGCCATGTTTATGCCAGTCTAGACACACTTGATTCCCTTATGGAGATATATCAATACATAGGTTTTAAGAATCTTACTAGTCAGATATATTCCTCTGGAGGAAATATGGGGTTTTGAGTCCCTTTCACTGAGGAAGGTGTAGGTCTTGTCTATTCCATAGTGGGTTTTTGGAACACTACCTGTGCTTATATCAAACTCCGGTTTTATGAATACCCCCACCTCTCCTTCCCCTTAAGCTGGCATAAGAGTGTTTTCTAAATGTGAGACTCTGTTCTCTTTCCTAACTCAGTTCATGTGTAGCCATGTTTACAGGATCTTCATAAGTGATATCTTATGATAAGTTTCTTTTTCTGTGTGACTTATTTCACTTAGAATCATCGTACCTGAATCCACTCCTTTTGCTGCTACTGGTCTCATGACATTGATTTCATGGCTGAGGGATATTCCATCGTACGTAAGTACCACAATTTTTTTAAACATTTTTATATTTCCTGGGATATTTATGGTGTACCCCAGTTGAGGTTCTTGTAAGCAGTGCAGCCCTAAATTTTGGGGTGGCTCTGTCTTATTGATTTTCAGTTTTCCCAAGGTATATTCCCTAGACTGTAAGTGCCCTTGGCTTTGTAGCTCTGTTGTTTACTTGTTTTAGGGAACACAATGCACTCCTACAGAGGGGCAGTTGGCAATTTACATCCCGACCATCAGCATAACAAGGCTCCCTGTTCTCCAGGGCCTGTCTTGCCTTTCTGGTTTTTACACATATTTCCTGTGTCCCTTTTGACTTGTGGGAAGTGATACTTCTTTGTAGTGCAGATTTGCATTGCCCCCTTGGTTGCTTGGCCAAAAAGGGCGTATGCGTTTTCTCCTGAATATATTCAGGAGAAAATGCATACGCCCTTTTTGGCCAAGTGCATCATTGTCGAAATTGTGCCCCTCTTTCTGTGCTTTAAAGGTGATTCCAACGTACCTCTTGAAATGTGTTTCCTGCTACTCTGCCTCCCTATCAAGTCCGCCTTGTTGCCTTCCCTCAACAGATTTTTGGATGATAGTTTCCCTTAATTACTCTGCCAGTTTGTGAATTGCTCTGCCCCTGAGCTCCATTTTTCAACTCGTTTTTTTTGAGCTGAATGCAAGTCCAAAATTGTGGTTTAGGACCTATACTTTTTCCCGGTGAGGGGCTGAGACTTTGGATAATTCTTCTTCCTGCCGGGCAGTTAGAGTGACATGTGCCCGTCCAAATGCCTAACAGCTACTCTCTCATTGGTTCTCCCTCTTCCCTTTCATCCTCTGACAAATTGGCAACCTGTGCGAACCAGGATGTTAAAGAGGCAGTCTCTCTAAGTTGGGAGGTTGATAGTAAAGTAGTTGGAAAGTCAAACTGGAGCACCAGGAGAGGGTTTATTCGTTGAGTTTTAGAAACCTTTTGTATTCACAGTGTGTCCATTCTCTAGGTTTCCCATACATGTTATAGCTGTAGTAACATTCCCTTCAACCTGGAGAGTTGGGACCCATGGAAAGAGTGCCATGCATTATTGCTTTAAAGGGTCTGCATTTGCTCACCCAATATCACCAATCCTCTCAGTCCCATGTGTCCAGCCTTATGTCATATCCTGCTGTCATTGTAGACAGGGTTATTCCACGTTTCATCAGAGACCATGAAGGAATTGTAAAGAATTTCCCTGTTTTTTTGTTTTGTTTTTGAAATTCCTTTTTATAGTGGGTTTGAGCTGATTCTCACTGCCATGTTTATGCCAGTGTAGACACACTTGATTCCATTATGGGGACATATCAATACATAGGTTTTAAGATTCTTACGAGTAAGTTATATCTCTCTGCATGGAATATGGGGAGTTGAGTCCCTTTCACTGAGGAACGTGTAGTTCTTTTCTATTCCGTATTTGGTTTTTGGAACGGTACCTGAACTAATATCAAAATCTGGTTTAATGCATCACCCCACCTCTCCTTCCCCCTTAAGCAGGCATAAGGATGTTTTCTAAAGGTCAAACTCTCTTCACTTTCCTAACTCAGTTCATATGTAGGCATGTTTCCAGGGTCTTCGTAAGTGATACCTTATGATTAGCTTCTTTTTCTGTGTGACTTATTTCACTTAGAATCATCGTACCTGAATCCACTCATTTTGCTACTACTGGTCTTATCACATTGATTTCATGGCTGAGGGATATTCGATCGTACGTAAGTACCACAATTTTTTGAACCATTTTAATATTTCCTGGGATATTTGAGGTGTACCCAAGTTGAGGTTGCTGTAAGCAGTGGAGCCCTAAATTTGGGGGTGGCTCTGTCTTATTGATTTTCCGTTTCCCAAGGTATATTCCCTAGACTGGAAGTGCCCTTGGCTCTGTAGCTCTGTTGTTTACTTGTTTTAGGGAACACAATGCACTCCTCCAGAGAGGCAGTTGGCAATTTACATCCCGCCCATCAGCATAACAATGCTCCCTGTTCTCCAGGGCCTGTCTTGCCTTTTTGGGTTTTACCCATTTGGTGGATGTCCCTTTTGACCTGTGGGAAGGGATACTTCTTTGTAGTGCAGATTTGCATTGCCCGCTTGCTTGTTTGGCCACAAAGGGTGTATGCGTTTTCTGCTGAATATATTCAGGAGAAAACGTTTACGCCCCTTTTGTAAAAGTGCATCATTGTCGAAGTTGTGCCCCTCTTTCTGTGCTTTAAAGGCGATTCCAATATACCTCTTGAAATCTGTTCCCTGCTATTCTGCCTCGCTTTCAAGTCCGCCTCATTGCCTTCCTTCAACAGATTTTTGGACGATAGTTGTCCTTTATTACTCTGCCTGTTTGTGAATTGCTGTTCCCCATATCTCCATTATTTAACTCGTTTTTTGTGAGCTGAACGCAAGTCCAATATTTTGGTTCAGGACCTATACTGGTACCCGGTGGGTGGCTGAGACTTTGGTTAATTCTTCTTCCTCCTGGGAAACAAGAGTGACATGTGCCTGTCCAAATGCCTAACAGCTACTCTCTCATTGGTTCTCATTCTTCCGTTTCATCCTCTGCCAAATTGGCAACCTGTGTGAAACAGGAGGTTAAACGGGCTGTCTCTCCATGTTGGGAGATTGATAGTAAAGCAGTTGGAATGTCAAACCGGAGGACCAGGAGAGGGACTATTTGTTGAGTTTTAGTGACCTTTCATATTCTCAGTGTGTCCATTTTCTAGGTTTCCCGTACATGTTATAGCTGTAGTAATATTCCCTTCACCCTGTAGAGATGGGACCCATGGAATGGGTGCCATGCATTATTGCTTTAAAGGGTCTGCATTTGCTCACCCAATCTCACCAATCCTCTCAGTCCCATGTGTCCAGCCTTATGCCACATCCAGCTGTCGTTGCAGACAGGGTCATTCTAGGTTTCATCAGAGACCCTGAAGGAATTGAAAAGAATTTCCCTGTTTTTTTGTTTTGTTTTTGAAATTCCATTTTATAGTGGGTTTGAGCTGATTCTCACTGCCATGTGTATGCCAATCTAGACACACTTGATTCCATTACGGGGACATATGAATACATAGGGTTTAAGATTCTTACTACTAAGATATATCCCTCTGCATGGAATATGGGGAGTTGAGTCCCTTTCACTGAGGAAGGTGTAGTTCTTGTCTATTCCGTATTTGGTTTTTGGAACGGTACCTGAACTAATATCAAAATCTGGTTTAATTCATCACCCCACCTCTCCTTCCCCCTTAAGCAGGCATAAGAATGTTTTCTAAATGTCAAACTCTCTTCTCTTTCCTAACTCAGTTCATGTGTAGCCATGTTTACAGGACCTTCATAAGTAATATCTTATGATAAGTTTCTTTTTCTGTGTGACTTATTTCACTTAGAATCATCGTACCTGAATCCACTCATTTTGCTGCTACTGATCTTATGACATTGATTTCATGGCTGAGGGATATTCCATCGTACGTAAGTACCAAAATGTTTTGAACCATTTTTATGTTTCCAGGGATATTTAAGGTGTAGACAATTGGAGGTTCTTGTAATCAGTGCAGCCCTAAATTTTGGGCTGGCTCTTTCTTATTGATTTTCAGTTTGCCCAAGGTATAATCCCTAGACTGGAAGTGCTCTTGGCTATGTAGCTCTGTTGTTTACTTGTTTTTGGGAACAAAATGCACTCCTCCAGAAAGGCAGTTGAAAACTTACATCCCGCCCATCAGCATAACAAGGCTCACTATTCTCCAAGGCCTGTCTTGCCTTTCTGGGTTTACCCATTTTGTGGTTTTCCCTTTTGACCGGTGGGAAGTGATACTTCTTTGTAGTGCAGATTTGCATTGCCCGCTTGCTTGCTTGGCCAAAAAGGGCGTATGCGTTTTCTCCTGCATATATTCAGGAGAAAATGCATACGCCCTTTTTGGCCAAGTACATCATTGTTGAAGTTGTGCCTCTCTTCCTGTGCTTTACAGACGATTCCAACGTACCTCTTGAAATTTGTTTCCTGCTATTCGGCCTGAATTTCAAGTCTGCTTCGTTGCCTTCCCTCAACAGATTTCTGGACGATAGTTGGCCTTTATTAGTCTGCCAGTTTGTGAATTGCTCTGCCCCTGAACTCCATTTTTCAACTCGTTTTTTGTGAGCTGAATGCAAGTCCAAAGTTTTGGTTCAGGACCTCTACTGTTTCCCGGTGAGTGGCGGAGACTTTGGTTAATTCTTCTTCCTGCCGGGCATTTAGAGTTACATGTGCACGTCCAAAGGCCTAACAGCTACTCTCTCATTGGTTTTCCCTCTTCCCTTTCATCCTCTGCCAAATTGGCAACCTGTGCGAACCAGGAGGTTAAAGGTGCAGTCTCTCCAAGTAGGGAGATTGATAGTAAAGCAGTTGGAAAGTCAAACCGGAGCACCAGGAGAGTGACTATTTGTTGAGTTTTAGAAAACTTTCGTACTCACAGTGTGTCCATTCTCTAGGTTTCCCATTCATGTATAGCTGTAGTAATATTCCCTTCAACCTGGAGAGTTGGGACCCATGGAATGGGTGCCATGCATTATTGCTTTAAATGGTCTGCATTTGCTCACCCAATCTCACCAATCCTCTCAGTCCATAGTGTCCAGCCGTTTGCCACATCCAGCTGTCATTGTAGACAGGGTCATTCCACGTTTCATCAGAGACCCTGAAGGAATTGTACAGAATTTCCCTGTTTTTTTGTTTTGTTTTTGAAATTCATTTTTATAGTGGGTTTGAGCTAAATCTCGCTGCCATGTTTATGCCAGTCTAGACACACTTGATTCCATTACGGGGACATATCAATACATAGGTTTTAAGATACTTACGAGTAAGTTATATCTCTCTGCATGGAATATGGGGTTTTGAGTCCCTTTCACTGAGGAAGGTATAGGTTGGTCTTGTCTATTCCATAGTTGGCTTTGGGAATGGTACCTGTGCTTATATCAAACTCTGGTTTTATGCATCACCCCACCTCTCCTTCCCCCTTAAGCAGGCATAAGAGTGTTTTCTAAATGTGAGACTCTGTTCTATTTCCTAACTCAGTTCATGTGTAGCCATGTTTACAGGATCTTCATAAGTGATATATTATGATAAGCTTCTGTTTCTATGTGACTTATTTCACTTAGAATCATCGTACCTGAATACACTCATTTTGCTGCTACTGGTCTTACGACATGGATTTCATGGCTGAGGGATATTCCATTGTACGTAAGTACCACAATTTTTTGAACCAATTTTATATTTCCTGGGATGTATAAGGTGTACCCAAATTGAGGTTCTTGTAAGCAGTGCAGCCCTAAATTTCGGGGTGGCTCTGTCTTATTGATTTTCAGTTTTCCCAAGGTATATTCCCTAGTCTGGAAGTGCCCTTGGCTCTGTAGCTCTGTTGTTTACTTGTTTTAGGGAACACAATGCACTCCTCCAGAGAGGCAGTTGGCAATTTACATCCCGCCCATCAGCATAACAAGGCTCCCTGTTCTCCAGGGCCTGTCTTGCCTTTCTGGGTTTTACCCATTTTGTGGATGTCCCTTTTGACCAGTGGGAAGTGACACTTCATTGTAGAGCAGATTTGCATTGTCCGCTTGCTTGTTTGGCCAAAAAGCTCGTATGCGTTTTCTGATGAATATATTCAGGAGAAAACGCATACGCCCTATTTGGCCAAGTGCATCATTGTCGAAGTTGTGCCCCTCTTTCTGTGCTTTAAAGGCGATTCCAACCTACCTCTTGAAATCTGTTTCCTGCTATTCTGCCTCACTTTCAAGTCTGACTCGTTGCCTTCCCTCAACAGATTTTTGGACGATAGTTGTCCTTTATTTCTCTGCCTGTTTGTGAATTGCTGTGCCCCAGAGCTCCATTATTTAACTCGTTTTTTGTGAGCTGAATGCAAGTCCAATATTTTGGTTCAGGACCTATACTGGTACCCGGTGTGTGGCTGAGACTTTGGTTAATTCTTCTTCCTCCCGGGAAACAAGGGTGACATGTGCCCGTCCAAATGCCTAACAGATATTCTCTCATTGGTTCTCCCTCTTCCGTTTCATCCTCTGCCAAATTGGCAACCTGTGTGAAACAGGAGGTTAAAGGGGCTGTCTCTCCAAGTTGGGAGATTGATAGTAAAGCAGTTGGAAAGTCAAAGCGGAGCACCAGGAGAGGGACTATTTGTTGAGTTTTAGAGACCTTTCGTATTCACAGTGTGTCCATTCTCTAGGTTTCCTGTACATGTTATAGCTGTAGTAATATTCCCTTCACCCTGGAGAGTTGGGACCCATGGAATGGGTGCCATGCATTATTGCTTTAAAGGGTCTGCATTTGCTCACCCAAGCTCACCAATCCTCTCAGTCCCATGTGTCCAGCCTTATGCCACATCCAGCTGTCGTTGTAGATAGGGTCATTCCAGGTTTCATCAGAGACCCTGAAGGAATTATAAAGAATGTCCCTGTTTTTTTGTTTCGTTTTTGAAATTCTTTTTATAGTGGGTTTGAGCTGATTCTCACTGTCATGTTTATGCCTGCCTAGACACATTTGATTCCATTAAGGGTACATATCAATACATAGGTTTTAAGATTCTTACTAGTAAGATATATCCCTCTGCATGGAATATGGGGGGTTGATTTCCTTTCACTGAAGAAGGTGTAGTTCTTGTCTATTCCGTAATTGGTTTTTGGAATGGTACCAGAACTAATATCAAAATCTGGTTTAATTCATCACCCCACCTCTCTTCCCCCTTAAGCAGGCATAAGAGTGTTTTCTAAATGTGAGACTCTCTTCTCTTTCCTAACTCAGTTCATGTGTAGCCATGTTTACAGGATCTTCATAAGTGATATCTTATGATAACCTTCTTTTTCTTTGTGACATTACACTTAGAATCATCGTACCTGAATACACTAATTTTGCTGCTAATGGTCTTACGACATGGATTTCATGGCTGAGGGATATTCCATCGTACATAAGTACCACAATTTTTTGAACCATTTTTATGTTTCCAGGGATATTTAAGGTGAACCCATGTTGAGGTTCTTGTAAGCAGTGCAGCCCTAAATTTTTGGGTGGCTCTGTCTTATTGATTTTCAG
Organism: Mesoplodon mirus; assembly: GCF_964341445.2. NCBI lineage: Eukaryota > Metazoa > Chordata > Mammalia > Artiodactyla > Ziphiidae > Mesoplodon > Mesoplodon mirus. The sequence continues at coordinate 110,154 of NW_028295626.1, read as the reverse complement.
TTTTCCCAAGGTATATTCCCTAGACTGGAAGTGCCCTTGGCTCTGTAGCTCTGTTGTTTACTTGTTTTAGGGAACACAACGCACTCCTCCAGAGAGGCAGTTGGCAATTTACATCCCGCCCATCAGCATAACAATGCTCCCTGTTCTCCAGGGCCTGTCTTGCCTTTCTGGTTTTTACCCATTTTGTGGATGTCCCTTTTGACAGGTGGGAAGTGATACTTCTTTGTAGTGCAGATTTGCATTGCTAGCTTGCTTGTTTGGCCAAAAAGGCCTTATGCGTTTTCTGCTGAATATATTCAGGAGAAAACGCATACGCCCTTTTTGGCCAAGTGCATCATTGTCAAAGTTGTGCCCCTCTTCCTGTGCTTTACAGACAATTCCAACGTACCTCTTGAAATCTGTTTCCTGCTATTCGGCCTGACATTCAAGTCTGCTTCGTTGCCTTCCCTCAACAGATTTCTGGACGATAGTTGGCCTTTATTACTCTGCCAGTTTGTGAATTGCTCTGCCACTGAGCTCCATTTTTCAACTCGTTTTTAGTGAGATGAAGGCATGTCCAAAATTTTGGTTCAGGACCTATATTGGTTCCGGGTGGGTGGCTGCGAATTTGATTAATTATTTTTCCTGCCGTGAAATTAGAGTGACATATGCCCGTCCAAATGCCTAACAGCTACTCCCTCATTGGTTCTCCCTCTTCCCTTTCATCCTCTGCCAAATTGGCAACATGTGAGAACAAGGAGATTAAAGGCGCTGTCTCTCCAAGTTGGGAGATTGATAGTAAAGCAGTTGGAAAGTCAAACTGGAGCACCAGGAGAGGGACTATTCGTTGAGTTTTAGAAACCTTTCGTATTCACAGTGTGTCCATTCTCTAGGTTTCCCGTACATGTTATAGCTGTAGTAATATTCCCTTCAACCTGGAGAGTTGGGACCCATGGAATGGGTGCCATGCATTATTGCTTTAAAGGGTCTGCATTTGCTCACCCAATCTCACTAATCCTCTAAGTCCCAATTGTCCAGCCTTATTCCACATGCAGCTGTCATTGTAGACAGTGTTATTCCACGTTTCATCAGAGACCCTGAAGGAATTGTAAAGAATGTCCCTGTTTTTTTGTTTTGTTTTTGAAATTCCTTTTTATAGTGAGTTTGAGCTGATTCTCACTTCCATGTTTATGCCAGTCTAGACACACTTCATTTCCTTATGGTGACATATCAATACATAGGTCTGAAGATTCTTACTAGTCAGATATATTCGTCTGAGGGAAGTATGGAGTGTTGCTTCTTTTTCAGTGAGGAAGGTGTAGATCTTTTCTATTCTGTATTTGGTTTCTGGAATGGAGCCTTTACTAATATCAAACTCTGGTTTTATGCAACACCCCACCTCTCCTTACCCCTTAAGCAGGTGTAAGAGTGTTTTCTAAATGTGAGACTCTCTTCTCTTTACTAACTCAGTTCATGTGTAGCCATGTAAACATGACCTTTATAAGTGATATCTTATGATAAGTTTATTTTACTCTGTGACTAATTTCACTTAGAATCCTCGTAACTGAATCCTCTAAATTTGCTGCTACTGGCCTGATGACATTGATTTCATGGCAGAGAAATATTCCATCGTATGTAATTACCACAATCTCTTGAAAAATTTTTGTCTTTCCTGGGTTATTTAAGATGTAGCCTAGTTGAGGTTCTTGTAAGCAGTGCAGCCCTAAATATTGGGGTGGCTCTGTATTACTGATTTTCAGTTTTCCCAAGGTATATACACTAGACTGGAAGTGCCCTTGGCTCTGTAGCTCTGTTGTTTACTTGTTTTAGGGAACAAAATGCACTCATCCAGAGAGGCAGTTGTCAATTTACATCCCACCCATCAGCATAACAAGGCTCCCTGTTCTCCAGGCCCTGTCTTGCCTTTCTGCTTTTTACCCATTTTGTGGATATCCCTTTTGACCTGTGGGATGTGATACTTCTTTGTAGTTCAGATTTGCATTGCCCGCTTGCTTGCTTGGCCAAAAAGGGCGTATGCGTTTTCTCCTGAATATACTCAGGAGAAAACGCATACGCCCTTTTTGGCCAAGTGCATCATTTTCGAAGTTGTTCCCCTCTTCCTGTGCTTTAAAAGCGATTCCAACGTATCTGTTGAAATCTGTTTCCTTCTGTTCTGCCTCGCTTTCAATTCCGCCTCGTTGCCTTCCCTCAACAGATTTTTGGACGATAGTTGTCCTTTATTACTCTACCAGTTTGTGAATTGCTGTGCCCCTGAGCTCCATAATTTAACTCGTTTATTGTGAGCTGAACGCAAGTCCAATATTTTGGTACAGGACCTATACTGGTTCGTGGTGGGTGGCTTAGACTTTGGGTAATTCTTCTTCCTTCCGGGAAATAAGAGTGACATGTGCCCGTCCAAATGCCTAACAGCTACTCTCTCATTGGTTCTCCCTCTTCCCTTTCATCCTCTGCCAAATTGGCAACCTGTGCGAAACAGGAGGTTAAAGGTGCAGTCTCTCCAAGCTGAGAGATTGATAGTAAAGCAGTTGGAAAGTCAAACCTGAGCACCAGCAGAGGGACAATTCGTTGAGTTTTAGAGACCTTTCGTATTCACAGAGTGTCCAGTCTCTAGGTTTCCCGTACATTTTATAGCTGTAGTAATTTACTCTTCAACCTGGAGAGTTGGGACCCACGGAATGGTTTCCATGCATTATTGCTTTATAGGGTCTGCATTTGCTCACCCAATCTCACCAATCCTCTCAGTCCCATGTGTCCAGCCTTATGCCACATCCAGCTGTCATTGTAGATAGGGTCATTCCAGGTTTCATCAGAGACCCTGAAGGAATTGTAAAGAATTTCCCTTTTTTTTGTTTTGTTTTTGCAATTCCCTTTTATAGTGGGTTTGAGATGATTCTCGCTGCCATGTTTATGAAAGTCTAGACACACTTGATTCCCTTACGGAAACATATCAATACATAGGTTTTAAGATTCTAACTAATCCAATATATTCCTCTGTGGGAAATATGGGGTTTTGAATCCCTTTCACTGAGGAAGGTGTAAGTCTTGTCTATTCCATAGTTGGTTTTTGAATGGTACCTGTGCTTATATCAAACTCTGGTTTTATGCATCACCCCACTTCTCCTTCCCCCTTAAGCAGGCATAAGAGTGTTTTCTAAATGTGAGACTCTGTTCTCTTTCCTAACTCAGTTCATGTGTAGCCATGTTTACAGGATCTTCATAAGTGATATCTTATGATAAGTTTCTTTTTCTGTGTGACTTATTTCAGTTAGAATCATCGTACCTGAATCCACTCATTTACCTGCTACTGGTCTTATGACATTGATTTCATGGCTGAGGGATATTCCATCGTATGTAAGTACCACAATTTTTTGAACCATTTTTATATTTCCTGGGATATTTAATGTGTACCCAAGTTGAGGTTCTTGTCAGCAGTGCAGCCCTAAATTTGAGGGTGGCTCTGTCTTATTGATTTTCAGTTTTCCCAAGGTATATTCCCTAGACTGGAAGTGCCCTTGGCTCTGTAACTTTCTTGTTTGCTTGTTTTAGGGAACACAATGCTCTCCTCCAGTGAGGCAGTTGGCAATTTACATCCCGCCCATCAGCATAACAAGGCTCCCTGTTCTCCAGGGCCTGTCTAGCCTCTCGTTTTTACCCATTTTGTGGATGTCCCTTTTGACTGGTGGGAAGTGATACTTCTTTTTAGTGCAGATTTGCATTGCCCGCTTGCTTGCTTGGCCAGAAATGGCGTATGCATTTTCTCCTGAATATATTTAGGAGAAAACGCATACGCCATTTGTGGCCACGTGCATCTTTGTCGAAGTTCTGCCCATTTTCCCGTGCTTTAAAGGTGATTCCAACGTGGCTCTTGAAATCTGTTTCCTGCTATTCTGCCTCGCTGTCAAGTCCGCCTGGTTGACTTGCCTCAACAGATTTTTGGACGATAGTTGCCCTTAATTACTCTGCCAGTTTGTTAATTGTTGTGTCCCTGAGCTCCATTTTTTAACTCGTTTTTTGTGAGCTGAACGCAAGTCCAATATTTTGGTTCAGGACCTATACTGGTTTTTGGTGTGTGGATGAGACTTTGGTTAATTCTTCTTCCTCCCGGGAAATAAGAAAGACATGAGCCCGTCCAAATGTCTAACATCTACTCTCTCATTGGTTCTCCCTCTTGCCTTTCATCCTTTGCTAAATTGGCAACATGTGTACACCAGGAGGTTAAAGTTTCTGTCTCTACAAGTTGGGAGATTGATAGTAAAGCAGTTGGAAAGTCAAACTGGAGCACAAGGAGAGGGACTATTTGTTGAGTTTAGAAACCTTTCGTATTCACAGTGTGTCCATTCTCTAGTTTTCCCGTACATGTTATAGCTGTAGTAGTATTCCCTTCAACCTGGAGAGTTGTGACCCATGGAGTGGGTGCCATGCATTATTGCTTTATAGGGTCTGCATTTGCTCACCCAATCTCACAAATCCTCTCAGTCCCAAGTGTCCAGACTTATGCCACATCCAGCTGTCATTGTAGACAGGGTCATTCCACGTTTCATCAGAGACCCTGAATGAATTGTAAAGAATTTCCCTGTTTTTTTGTTTTGTTTTTGAAATTCCTTTTTATAGTGGGTTTGAGCTGATTCTCTCTGCCATGTTTATGCCAGTCTAGACACACTTGATTCCCTTAAAGAGCCATATCAATACATAGGTTTTAAGATTCTTACTAGTCAGATATATTCCTCTGCGGGAAATATGGGGTTTTGAGTCCCTTTCACTGAAGAAGGTATAGGTAGGTCTTGTCTACTCCATAGTTGGTTTTCGGAATGGTACCTGTGCTTATATCAAACTCTGGTTTTATGCATCACCCCACCTCTCATTCCCCTTTTAGCAGGCATAAGAGTGTTTTCTATATGTCAGAATCTGTTCTCTTTCCTAACTCTGTTCATGTGTAGCCATGTTTACAGGATCTTCATAAGTGATATCTTATGATAAGATTCTTTTTTCTGTTTGACTTATTTCACTTAGAATCATCGTACCTGAATCCACTGATTTGCTGCTACTGGTCTTATGACATTGATTTCGTGGCTGAGGGATATTCCATCGTACGTAAGGACCACAATTTTTTGAACCATTTTTATATTTCCTGGGATATTTAAGGTGTACTCAAGTTGAGTTTCTTGTAAGCAGTGCAGCCCTAAATTTGAGGGTGACTCTGTCTTATTGATTTTCAGTTTTCCCAAGGTATATTCCCTAGACTGGAAGTGCCCTTGGCTCTGTAGCTCTGTTGTTTACTTGTTTTAGGGAACACAATGCACTCCTCCTGTGAGGCAGTTGGCAATTTACATCCCGCCCATCAGCATAACAAGGCTCCCTGTTCTCCAAGGCCTGTCTTGACTTTCTGGTATTTACACATTTTGTGGATGTCCCTTTTGACAGGTGGGAAGTGATAATTCTTTGTAGTGCAGATTTGCATTGCCCGCTTGCTTGCTTGGCCAAAAAGGGCGTATGCGTTTTCTCCTGCATATATACAGAAGAAAACGCATACACAATTTTTGGCCAAGTGCATCATTGTCGAAGTTGTGCCCCTCTTCCTGTGCGTTACAGACGATTACAACTTACCTCTTGAAATCTGTTTCCTGCTCTTTGGCCTCATTTTCATGTCCGCTTCGTTGCCTTCCCTCAACAGATTTCTGGACTATAGTAGGCCTTTATTACTCTGACAGTTTGTGAATTGCTCTGCCACTGAGCTCCATTTTTCAACTCGTTTTTTGTGAGCTGAATGCAAGTCCAATATTTTGTTTCAGGACCTATACTTGTTCCCTGTGGGTGGTTGCAACTTTGGTTAATTCTACTTCCTGCCGGGAAATTAAAGTGACATATGCCCGTCCAAATGCCTAACAGCTTGTCTCTCATTGGTTCTCCCTCTTCCTTTTCATCCTCTGCCAAATTGGCAACCTGTGAGAACCAGGAGGTTAAAGGGGCTGTCTCTCCAAGTTGGGAGATTGATAATAAAACAGTTGGAAAGTCAAACTGGAGCACCAGGAGAGGGACTATTCGTTGAGTTTTAGAAACCTTTCGTATTCACAGTGTGTCCATTCTCTAGGTTTCCCGTACATGTTATAGCTGTAGTAATATTCCCTTCAACCTGGAGAGTTGGGACCCATGGAATGGGTGCCATGCATTATTGCTTTAAAGGGTCTGCATTTGCTCACCCAATCTCACCAATCCTCTCAGTCCCAAGAGTCCAGACTTATGACAAATCCATCTGTCATTGTAGACAGTGTCATTCCACGTTTCATCAGAGACCCTGAGGGAATTGTAAAGAATTTCCCTGTTTTTTTTCGGTTTGTTTTTGAAATTCCTTTTTATAGTGGGTTTGAGCTGATTCTCGCATCCATGTTTATGCCAGTCTAGACTCACTTGATTCCCTTACGGAGACATATCAATACATAGGTTTTAAGATTCTTACTAGTCAGATATATTCCTCTGCGGGAAATATGGGGTTTTGAGTCCCTTTCACTGAGGAAGGTATAGTTAGGTCTTGTCTATTCCATAGTTGGTTTTTGGAACGGTTCCTGTGCTCATATCAAACTCTGTTTTTATGCATCACCCACCTCTCCTTCCCCCTTAAGCAGGCATAAGAGTGTTTTCTAAATGTGAGACTCTGTTCTCTTTCCTAACTCAGTTCATGTCTAAACATGTTTACAGGATCTTCATAAGTGATATCTTATGATAAGCTTCGTTTTCTGTGTGACATATTTCACTTAGAATCATCGTACCTGAATCCAGTCATTTTGCTGCTACTGGTCTTATGACATTGTTTTCACGGCTGAGGGATATTCCATCGAACGTAAGTACCACTATGTTTTGAACCATTTTTACATTTCCTGGGATATTTCAGGTGTAACCAAGTTGAGGTTCTTGTTAGCAGTGCAGCACTAAATTTGAGGGTGGCCCTGTCTTATTGATTTTCAGTTTTCCCAAGGTATATTCCCTAGACTGGAAGTGCCCTTGGCTCAGTAGCTCTGTTGTTTACTTGTTTTAGGGAACACAATGCACTCCTCCAGTGAGGCAGTTGGCAATTTACATCCCACCCATCAGCATTACAAGGCTCCGTGTTCTCCAGGGCCTGTCTTGCCTTTCTGGTTTTTACACATTTTGTGGTGTCACTTTTGAACGGTGGGAAGTGATACTTCTTTGTAGTGCAGATTTGCATTGCCGCTTGCTTGCTTGGCCAAAAAGGGCATATGCGTTTTCTCCTGCATATATTCAGGAGAAAATGCATACGCCCTTTTTGGCCAAGTGCATCATTGTCGAAGTTGTGCCCCTCTTCCTGTGCTTTACAGGTGATTCCAACGTACCTCTTGAAATCTGTTTCCTGCTATTCTGCCTCGCTTTCAAGTCTGCCTCGTTGCCTTCCCTCAACAGATTTTTGGATGATAGTTGTCCTTTATTACTTTGCCAGTTTGTGAATTGCTGTGCCCTTGAGCTCCATTTTTCAACTCGCTTTTTGTGAGCTGAACGCATGTCCAAATTTTGGTTCAGGACCTATATTGCTTCCCGGTGGGTATTTGCAACTTTGGTTAATTCTTCTTCCTGCCGGGAAATTAGAGCGACATATGCCCGTCCAAATGCCTAACAGCTACTCTCTCATTGTTTCTCCCTCTTCCCTTTCATCCTCTGCCAAATTGGCAAAGTGTGAGAACCAGGAGGTTAAAGGGGTTGTCTCTCCATGTTGGGAGATTGATAGTAAAGCAGTTGGAAAGTCAAACTGGAGCACCAGGAGAGGGACTATTCGTTGAGTTTTAGAAACCTTTCATATTCACAGTGTGTCCATTCTCTCGGTTTTCCATACATGTTTTAGCTGTAGTAGTATTCCCTTCAACCTGGAGAGTTGTGACCCATGGAGTGGGTGCCATGAATTATTGCTTTATAGGGTCTGCATTTGCTCACCCAATATCACAAATCCTCTCAGTCCCAAGTGTCCAGACTTATGCCACATCCAGCTGTCATTGTAGACAGGGTCATTCCACGTTTCATCAGAGACCCTGAAGGAATTGTAAAGAATTTCCCTGACTTTTTGTTTTGTTTTTGAAATTCCTTTTTATAGTGGGTTTGAGGTGATTCTCTCTGCCATGTTTATGCCAGTCTAGACACACTTGTTTCCCTTACAGAAACATATCAATACATAGGTTTTAAGATTCTTACTAGTCAGATATATTCCTCTGCGGGAAATATGGGGTTTTGAGTCCCTTTCACTGAAGAAGGTATAGGTAGGTCTTGTCTATTCCATAGTTGGTTTTCGGAACGGTACCTGTGCTTATATCACACTCTGGTTTTATGGATCACCCCACCTCTCCTTCCCCTTTAAGCAGGAATAAGAGTGTTTTCTAAATGTGAGAATCTGTTCTCTTTCGTAACTCAGTTCATGTGTAGCCATGTTTACAGGATCTTCATAAGTGATATATTATGATAAGCTTCTTTTTCTGTGTGACTTATTTCACTTAGAATCATCGTACCTGAATCCACTCATTTTGCTGCTACTGGTCTTATGACATTGATTTTGTGGCTGAGGGATATTCCATCGTACATAAGTACCACAATTTTTTGAACCATTTATATATTTCCTGGGATATTTAAGGTGTACTCAAGTTGAGGTTCTTGTAAGCAGTGCAGCCTTAAATTTGGGGGTGGCTCTGTCTTATTGATTTTCAGTTTACCTAAAGTATATTCCCTAGACTGGAAGTGCCCTTGGCTCTGTAGCTCTGTTGTTTACTTGTTTTAGGGAACACAATGCACTCCTCCAGTGAGGCAGTTGGCAATTTACATCCCGCCCATCAGCATAACAAGGCTACCTGTTCTCCAAGGCCTGGCTTGCCTTTCTGGTATTTACACATTTTGTGGATGTCCCTTTTGACAGGTGGGAAGTGATAATTCTTTGTAGTGCAGATTTGCATTGCCCGCTTGCTTGCTTGGCCAAAAAGGGCGTATGCGTTTTCTCCTGCATATATTCAGGAGAAAACGCATACGCCCTTTTTGGCCAAGTGCATCATTGTCGAAGTTGTGCCCCTCTTCCTGTGCTTTACAGACGATTCCAACGTACCTCTTGAAAATTGTTTCCTGCTATTCGGCCTCACTTTCATGTCCGCTTTGTTGCCTTCCCTCAACAGATTTTTGGATGAGAGTTGTCCTTTATTACTCTGCCAGTTTGTGAATTGCTGTGCCCCTTAGCTTCATTTTTCAACTCGTTTTTTGTGAGCTCAACGCAAGTCCACAATTTTGATTCAGGACGTAATCTGGATCCCGGGGTGTGGCTGAGACTTTGGTTTATCCTTCTTCTTGCCGGGAAATTAGAGTGACATATGCCCGTCCAAATGCCTAACAGCTACTCTCTCATTTGTTCTCCCTCTTCCCTTTCATCCTCTGCCAAATTGGCAACCTGTGCGAACCAGGAGGTTAAACGGGCTGTCTCTCCAAGTTGGGAGATAGATAGTAAAGCAGTTAGAAAGTAAAACCGGATCACCAGGAGAGGGACTATTAGTGGAGTTTTAGAAGCCTTTCGTATTTACAGTGTGTCCATTCTCTAGGTTTCCCGTACATGTTATAGCTGTAGTAATATTGACTTCAACCTGGAGAGTTGGGACAAATGGAATGGGTGCCACACATTATTGCTTTAAAGGGTGTGCATTTGCTCAACCAATCTCACCAATCCTCTCAGTCCCAAGTGTCCAGCCTTATGCCATATCCAGCTGTCATTGTAGATAGGCTCATTCCAGGTTTCATTAGAGCCCCTAAAGTAATTGTAAAGAATTTCCATGTTTTTTTGTTTTTTTTTTTTTGAAATTCCTTTTTATATTGGGTTTGAGCTGATTCTCACTGCAATGATTATGCCAGTCTAGACACACTTGATTCCATTACGGAAACATATCAATACATAGGTTTTAATATTCTTACTCTTCAGATATATTCCTCTGTGGGAAATATCGTGATTTGAGTTCCTTTCACTGAGGAAGGTGTAGGTCTTTTATATTCCATAGTTGGTTTTTGAAATGGTACGTGTGGTTATATCAAACGCTGGTTTTCTGTAGCACCCCACCTCATCTTCCCCCTTAAGCAGGCATAAGAGTGTTTTCTAAATGTGAGACTCTGTTCGCATTCCTAACTCTGTTCTTGTGTAGCCATGTTTAGAGGACCTTCATAAGTGATATCATATGATAAGTTTCTTTATCTGTGTGACTTATTTCAGTTAGAATCATCGTACCTGAATCCACTCATTTTGCTGCTACTGGTCTTATGACATTGATTTCATGGCTGAGGGATATTCCATCGTACGTAAGTACCAAAATATTTTAAACCATATTTATATTTCCTGGGATATTTAATCTGTACACAATTTGAAGTTCTTGTAAGCAGTGCAGCCCTAAATTTTGGGGTGGCTCGGTCTTATTGATTTTCTGCTTTCCCAAGGTATATTCCCCAGACTGGAAGTGCCCTTGGCTCTGTAGCTCTGTTGTTTCCTTGTTTTAGGGAACACAATGCACTCCTCCAGAGCGGCAGTTCGCAATTTACATCCCGCCCATCAGCATAACAAGGCTCCCTGTTCTACAGGGCCTCTCTTGCCTTTCTGGTTTTTACCCATTTTTTGGATGTACCTTTTGACAAGTGGGAATTGATACTTTGTAGTGCAGATTTGCATTGCCAGCATGCTTGCTTGGCCAAAAAGGGCGTATGCGTTTTCTCCTGAATATATTTAGGAGAAAACGCATACGCCCTTTTTGGCCAAGTGCATCACTGTCGATGTTGTGCCCCTCTTCCTTTGCCTTAAAAGCGATTCCAACGTACCTCTTGAAGTCTGTTTCCTGCTATTCTGCCTCGCTTTCAAGTCCGCCTCGTTGCCTTCCCTCAACAGATTTTTGGACGATAGTTGTCCTTTATTACTCTGCCTGTTTGTGAATTGTTGTGCACTGAGCTACATTATTTAACTCGTTTTTTTGTGAGCTAAACGCAAGTCCAATATTTTGGTTCAGGACCTATACTGGTTCCCGGTGGGTGGCTGAGGTTTTGGTTATTTCTTCTTCTTCCCATGAAGTAATATGACATGTGCCCGTACAAATGTCTAACAGCTACTCTCTCACTGGTTCTCCCTTTTCCCTTTCATCCTCTGCCAAATTGGCAACCTGTGCGAACCAGGAGGTTAAAGGTGCTGTCTCTCCAAGTTGGGAGACTGATAGTAGAGCAGTTGGAAAGTCAAATGGGATCACCAGGAGTGGGACTATTCGTTGAGTTTTAGAAACCTTTCGTATTCACTGTGTCCATTCTCTAGGGTTCCCGTACATATTATAGCTGTAGTAATATGTCCTTAAACCTGGCCTGTTGGGACCCATGGAATGGGTGCCACACATTATTGCTTTAAAGGGTCTACATTTGCTCACCCAATCTCACCAATCCTCTCAGTCCCAAGTGTCCAGCCTTATGCCACATCCAGCTGTCGTTGTAGATAGGGTCATTCCAGGTTTCATCAGCGACCCTGAAGGTATTGTGTAAGAATTTTTCTGTTTTTATGTTTTGTTTTGAAATTCATTTTTATATTGGGTTTGAGCTGATTCTCCCTGCCATGTTTATGTCATTCTAGGCACACTTAGTTACCTTACGGAGACATATCAATACATAGGTTTTAAAATTCTTACTAGTCAGATATATTTCTCTGTGGGGAATAGGGATGTTGAGTTCCGTTCACTGAGGAAGGAGTATTGCTTGTCTCTTTTGTTTTTGGATTATGGAACGGTACCTGTGCTAATATCAATCTTTTGTTTTGTGCATCTCCCCACCTGTCTTTCCCCTTAAGCAAGCGTTAGAGTGTTTTCTAAATCTGAGACTCTGTTCTCTTCCCTAAATCAGTTCATATGTAGCCATGTTTACATTCCCTTCATAAGTGATATCTTATGTCAGAATGCACCATGGCCCTTGTCATAATAATGCTTCATGACCCCTGTCATCACAATGATCCATGACCTGATTATCAAAATGCTCCATGTCCCTTGTCATCAAAATTCTCCACGTACTTGTCATCACAGTGCTACATGACACTTCTCATCAAAATGTTACATGCTCTTGTCATCACTATTCTCCATTCTCTTGACATTGCAATGCTCCATGCCCTTGTCATCACAATGCTCCATGCCTTTGTCATCACATTGCTCCATGACCCCTGTCATCAAATTGCTCCCTGACACCTGTCATCACAATGCTTCATGCCCATTGTCATTACAGTGCTCCATGATGCTCGACATCACAATTACCCAAGGTCTTCTCATCACAATGCTCCACGGTTTTGCCATCACCATGCTCCATGCCTTGTCATCTCAAATCTCAATGTCCCTTGTCCTCACAATTCTCCACGTCCTTGTCATTACAATGCTCCATGGCACTTCACATCACAGTGTTATATGCTCTTGTCATCACAATACTTCATGCACTTGTCATCACAATGCTCCATGACCCCTGTCATAGGAAGCTCCATGCGCTTTTCATCAAAATGTTTCACGACCAGGACACTAAAATTCTCAATGGCCCTTGATATCACAATGCTCCATGCCCTTGTCATCACAATGCTCCTTTACTTTGTCACAACAATCCTCCATAACAATTGGCATCACAATGCTCCATGATATTGTCATCAAACTGGAACATGACATATTTCATCACAATGCTCCCTGACACCTTTCTTCACAATAATCCATGACCTTGTCATCACAGTGCTCCATGACCTTGTCATCACAATGTGCCATGCCCATTCTTATCACAATAATCCAAGAAACTTGTCAGACCAATGCTCCATGCCACTTTTCATCACAATGCTCCATGAAAGCTGTCATCAAAATGCACCATGCCCATCATTATAATGCTTCATGCTGTTGTCATCACAATGAAATCAAAAAGCTCCATGACATCTGTCATCACAATGCAGCAAACCCTTGTGATCACAATGTCCCATAACACTTGTCATCACAATGCCCCATGACGCTGGTCACCACAGTTATCCATGGGCTTCTCATCAAAATGCACCATGACTTTTGTCAACACAATGCTCAATACCCTTGTCAACACAATGCCCTCGGATTATTGACCTCAGTATGCACCGTGCACTCTTTCATGACAAGGATCCATGCCTTTTTCCTCACAATGATCCATGCCCTTCTCATCAAAATGTTCCAAGACACCTGTGATCACAATGCTCCTTGCACTTGTCATCACAAAGCTCCATGACGGATGTCATCAGAATGCTCCATGGCCTTCTCATCATAATGTTCCATGCCCTTGTCATCACAATGCTCCAAGACCCCTGTAATCAAAATGATCGCTGTGCTTTTTCATCAGAATGCTCCATGAGACTTGTCATCACAAGGTTCCATGGTCTTCACATCACAGTGCTCCAGGACCTTGTCATCACAGTGCTCCATTCCCTTGTCATCACAATGCAACATGACCACTGTCATCACAATAATCCATGAAAATTTTCAGCCCAATGCTCCACGAAATTCTCATCACAATCCTCCATAGCCCATATCACCACAATGCTCCATGACCACTGTCATCAAAACACTCCATGACACCTGACAACACAATGATCCGGGACACTTGTCATCACAGTGCTCCATTCCGTAGTCATCACAATGCTCCATGACCCCTGTCATCACAACACTCCATGAACATTTTCAGCCCAGTGCTCCATGACCCTTGTCATCACAATGATCCATGCCCTTGTCATCCCAATGCTCCGTGACGCTTGTCATCACAGTGCTCCATGACACCTGTCATCACAATGCTCCATGCCTTTGTCAGCAAAATGTTACATGACCTTGTCATTACAATACTCTATGCGCTTGTCATCACAATACTCCATTTCCATTGTCATCACAATCTTCCATGAACCTTTGGATCACATTGCTTCATGCCAATTTCTACACAATGCTCCATGCTCCTTGAAATCAAAATGATCCATGACCTCTGTCATCACAATGCTCCAAAACCTTGTGATCACAATGTTCCATAACACTTGTCATCACAACGCTCCATGATGCCTGTCATCACAATAATCCATGCCCTTTTCATCACAATGCTCCATGACCTTTGTCATCACAATTCTCAATACACTTGTCATCAAAATGCTCCCTGACACTTGTCATCAGAATGCTCCTTGAACCCTGTCAAGAAAAGGCTCCATGCCATTTTCATCACAATGCACCATGCCGTTTTCTTCAGAATGCTCCAGGCCATTTTCATAAAAATCCTCCACAAGCTTGTCATCAGAATGCGCCATGACCCTTCTCATCACAATTCTCCATGCACTTTTCAGCACAATGCTCCCTGACCCTTGTCATCACAATGCTCCAAGCCATTGTCATCACAATGCTCCCTTACATTTGTCATCAGAATTCGCCATGACACTTGGCATCACAATGTTCCATGACATTGTCATCACAATGGGCCATTCCAAATGTCATTGCAATAATCCATGAAACATATTAGACCAATGTTCCATGCCCTTGTCATCACAATACTCCATGCCCTTGTTATCACAATGCTCCATGACCCCTGTCATCACAATGCTCCGTGACTCCCGTCATCACAATGCTTCATGACCTTTGTCATCACAATGGTCCATGCCGTCATCAACAACAGTCTCTGACCTTTTTAAACACAATGCTCCATGAACTTTTCATCACAATGCTCTTTGACCCTTGTCATCACAATGCTCCATGCGCTTGTCAGCACAATGCTGCATGACATGTCATCATAGTGCACCATGCGCTTGTCATCACAGTGCTCGACAATCTTGTCATCACAATGCTCCTTAAAATTTGTCATCACAATGCTCCATGCACTTCTCATCAAAATGCTCTCTCACCACTGATATCACAATGCTACATCACTGTTTGTCACAATACTCCCTCACCCCTGTCATCACAATCTTCCATGACTCCTGTCATCCCAATGCTACATGCACTTATCATCACAATGTTCGTTGACCCCTGACATCACAATGTTCCATAACAACTGTCATCAAAATGTTCCATGACAATTTTCATCAAAGTGCTCCATGTCGCTGTCATCAGAATGCTCCAAGCCATTCTCATCACAATGCACAACGACCTTGCCATCAAAATGTTCCTTGACCTTTGTCATCACAAAGATCCATGACCCTTGGCATCACAGTGCTCCATGTCATTGTCATCACAATGCTCCATGAACACTCTCATCACATTGCTCCTTGCCCTTGTCTTCACAAAGCTCCATGACACATGTCATCAGAATGCTCCATGTTCTTCTCATCACAATGCTCCATGCCCTTGCCATCACAATGCTCAATTACCACAGTCATCACAATGCTCCATGACCCCTGCCATCACGATGTTCCATGGACTTGTCATCACAAAGCTCCATGACCCTTCTCATCACAATGCTCCAAGAACCGTGTAATCACAATGCTGTATGCCCCTTTTCATCTCAATGATCCATGAACCCTGTCATCACAATGCACCATGCCCATCATCATAATGCTTCATGCTATTGTCATCACAATGAAATCAAAATGCTCCGTGACCTCTGTCATACAAATGCTCCAAATCCTTGTGACCACAATATTCCATAACACTTGTCATCACAATGCCCCATGACGCATGTCATCAGAATGCTCCATGTCCTTCTCATCACAATGCTCCGTGCCTTAGTCATCACAATGCTCCAAGACCCCTGTAATCACAATGCTCCATACCCCTTTTCATCAGGATGTTCCATGAGACTTGTCATCACAAGTCTCCATTGTCTTCTCATCACAATGCTCCAGGACCTTGTCATCACCATGCTCCATTCCCTTGTCATCACAATGCTCCATGACCCCTGTCATCACAATACTCCATGAATATTTTCAGCCCAGTGCTCCACGACCTACTCATCACAATGCTCCATGGCCAATATCATCACAATGCTCCATGACCACTGTCATCACAACAGTATATGACACCTGACAAAACAATGATCTGGGATTCTTGTCATCACAATGCTCCATTCCATAGTCATCACAATGCTTTATGACCCCTGTCATCACAACACTCCATGAATATTTTCAGCCCACTGCTCCATAACCCTTCTCATCACAATGATCCATGCCATTGTCATCCCAATGCTCCATGACACTGTATTCACAATGCTCCATGACGCTTGTCATCACAGTGCTCCATGACACCTGTCATCACAATGCTCCATGCCTTTGTCAGCAAAATGCTACATGACTTTGTCATTACAATGCTCTATGCGCTTGTCAGCACAATACTCCATTTCCATTCTCATCACAATCCTCCATGAAACTTGGGATCACATTGCTTCATGCCCTGGTCATCACAATGCTCCATGCTCCTTGAAATCCAAATGATCCATGACCTCTGTCATCACAATGCTCCAAACCCTTGTGATCACAGTGTTCCATAACACTTCTCATCACAATGCTCCATGATGCCTGTCATCACAATACTCCATGCCCTTTTCATCACAATGCTCCATGACCATTTTCATCACAATTCTCAATACACTTGTCATCAAAATGCTCCCTGACACTTTTCGTCAGAATGCTCCTTGAACCCTGTCACGAAAAGGCTCCATGCCTTTTTCATCACAATGCCCCATGGCGTTTTCATCACAATGCTCCATGCCATTGCCATCAAAATACTCCACAAGATTGTCATAAGAATGCTCCATGCCATTGCCATCAAAATACTCCACAAGATTGTCATCAGAATGCTCCATGACCCTTGTCATCACAATTCTACATGCACTTGTCAGCACAATGCTCCCTGACCCTTATCATCACAATGATCCAAGCCATTGTCATCACAATGGGCCATTACATATATCATCACAATGCTACCTGACACGTGTCTTCACAATACTGCATGACCTGGTCATCACAATGCTCCATGCCCTTTTCATCACAATGCGCCATTCCAACTGTCATCACAATAATCCATGAAACTTATTAGACCAATGGTCCATGCCCTTGTCATCATAACGCTCCATGCCCTTTTTATCACAATGCTCCATGGCCCCTGTCATCACAATGCTCCGTGACTCCAGTCATCACAGTGCTTCATGACCTTTGTCATCACAATGGTCCATGCCCTCGTCATCAACAGTCTCTGTGACCTTTTTAACCACAATGCTCCATGAACTTGTCATCACAGTGCCTTTGACCCTTGTCATCACAATGCTCCATGTGCTGGTCAGCACAATGCTCCATGACACATGTCATCACAATGCACCATGCGCTTGTCATCGCAGTGCTCCACAATCTTGTCATCACAATGCTCCTTAAAATTTGTCATCACAATCCTCCATGCACTTCTCATCAAAATGCTCTCTCACCACTGATATCACAATGCTACATCACTATTTGTCACAATACTCCCTCACCCCTGTGATCACAATGTTCCATGACTCCTGTCATCACAATGCTACATGCACTTATCACAATGTTTGATGACCACTGACATCACAGTGTTCCATAACACCTGTCATCAAAATGTTCCATAACACTTTTCATCAAATTGCTCCAAGACACTGTCATCAGAATGCTCCCTGCCCTTCTCATCACAATGCACAACGCCCTTGCCATCTAAATGCTCCATGACCTTTGTCATCACAAAGATCCATGACCTTTGGCATCACAATGCTCCATGTCATTGTCATCACCATGCTCCATGAACCCTCTCATCACATTGCTCCATGCCCTTGTCTTCACAAAGCTCCATGACACATGTCATCAGAATGCTCCATGGCCTTCTAATCACAATGCTCCATGCCCTTGCCATCACAATGCTCCATTACCCCTCTCATAACAATGCTCCATGACCCCTGCCATCACGATGTTCCATGGTCTTGTCATCACAAAGCTCCATGACCCTTCTAATCACAATGCTCCAAGAACCCTGTAATCACAATGCTCTATGCCCTTTTTCATCTCAATGATCCATGAACCGTGTCATCACAATGCACCATGCCCATCATCATAATGCTTCATGCTATTGTCATCACAATGAAATCAATATGCTCCATGACCTCTGTCATAACAATGCTCCAAACCCTTGTGATCACAATATTCCCTATCACTTGTCATCACAGTGCCCCATGACACTCGTCATCACAATTATCAATGGTCTTCTCATCACAATGCTCAATACACTTGTCATCAAAATGCTCCCTGACACTTGTTGTCTGTATGCTCCTTGAACCCTGTCATGACAAGGCTCCATGCCTTTTTCATCACAATGATCCATGCCCTTTTCATCACAATGCTCCAAGACCCATGGAATCGCAATGCTCCATGTCCTTGTCATCACAAAGCTCAATGACGCATGCCATCAGAATGCTCCTTGGTCTTCTCCTCACAATGCTCAATGCCCTTGTCATCTCAATGTGCCAAGACGCCTCTAATCACAATGCTCCATGCCCCTTTTCATCAGTATGCTCCATGAGACTTTTCATCACAAGGCTCCATGGTTTTGCTATCACAATGCTCCAGGACCTTGTCATCACAATGCTTCTCGACATTGTCATGAAAATTTTCTATGGCCCTTGTCATCATAATGCTCCAAGCCCTAATCATCAAAATGCTCCATTATATTTGTCATCACAATTCGCCATTACATTTTGCATCACAATGCTCCATGCCATTGTAATCGCAATGGACCATGACATATATCATCACAATGTTCCTTGACACCTGTCTTCACAATACTCCATGACGTTCTCATCAGAATGCTCCAGGCCCTGGTCATCAAAATGCACCATGCCCACTGTCATCACAATAATCTATGAAACTTGTTCGACCAATGCTCAATGCCCCTGTCATCATAATGCTCCATGCCCTTATCATCACAAAGCTACATGACACCTGTCTTCACAATGCTCTGTGACTCCAGTCATCACAATGTTTCATAACGTTTGTCATCACAGTGGTCCATGCCCGCATCATCAAAAGGCTCTGTGACTTTTGTAACCACAATGCTCCATGAACTTTTCATCACAATGCTCTTTGACCCTCGTCATCACAATGCTCCATGTGCTGGTCAGCACAATGCTCGATGACACATGTCATCACAATGCACCATGCGCTTTTCATCACAGTGCTCCACAATCTTGTCATCACAATGCTCCTTAAAATTTGTCATCACAATGCTCCATGCACTTCTCATCAAAATGCTCTCTCACCACTGTTATCACAATGCTACATCACTATTTGTCACAATACTCCTTCACCCCTATCATCACAATGTTCCATGACTCCTGTCATCACAATGCTACATGCACTTATCACAATGTTCGATGACCCCTGACATCACAGTGTTCCATAACACCTGTCATCAAAATGTTCCATGACACTTTTCATCAAATTGCTCCAAGACCCTGTCATCAGAATGCTCCCTGCCCTTCTCATCACAATGCACAAAGCCCTTGCCATCTAAATGCTCCGTGACCTTTGTCATCACAAAGATCCATGACCCCTGTCTTCACAATACTCCGTGACTCCTGTCATCACAATGTTTCATAACGTTTGTCATCACAGTGCTCCATGCCCGTGTCATCACAAGGCTCTGTGACCTTTGTAACCACAATGCTCCCTGAAATTTTCATCACAATTCTCTGTGACCCTTCTCATCATAATGCTCCATGTCTTTTTCAGAACAATGCTCCATGACCATTGTCATCACAAAGTGCCACGTGATTTTCATCACAACGGTCCACAACCTTGTCATTGAAATGCTCCATAAACCTTGTAATCACAATGCTCCATGCACTTCTCATCAAACGGCTCTCTCACACGAGATATCACAATGTTCCATCACTAGTCATCACAATACTCTCTCACCCCTGTAATCACAATGTTCCATGAACCTGTCATCACAATGCTACATCCCCTTATCATCACAATGTTCCATGACCCCTGACATCACAATGTTCCATAACCCCTGTCATCAAAATGCTCCATGACGCTTTTCATCCCAAAGCTCCAAGACCCCTGACATCTCAATGTTCTATAATCCCTGCCATCAAAATGTTCCATTACACTTCTCATCAAATTGCTGCATGACCCGGTCAACAAAATGCTCCCTGCCCTTCTCATCACAATGCACCATGCCCTTGTCATCAAAATGCTCCATGACTTGTCATCACAAAGCTCCATGACCCTTGGCATCACAATGCTCCATGTCATTGTCATCACAGTGCTCCATAAACCCTCTTATCACATTGCTCCATGCCCTTGTCATCACAAAGATCCCTGATACTTGTCATCACAATGCTCGATGACTTCTCATCATAATGCTCCATGCCCTTGTCATTACCATCCTGAATGACCCATGTATCACAGTGCTCCGTGCCCTTGTCATCACAATGCTCCATGCCCACTCTCATCACAATAATCCATGAAATATTTCAGACCAATGTTCCATGCCCTTCTCATCAAAATGCTCCATTATCCCTGTCATAACAATGCACCATGACCCTTGCCATCAAAATGTTCCTCGGCCTAGTCATCACAAGGTTCCATGACACTTGTCATCACAATGCTAAAGACCCCTGAAATCACAATGCTCCATGACCTTGTCATCAGAAAGCTCCATGACGCATGTCATCAGAATGTTTCATGGCCTTTTCATCACAATGCTCCATGCCCTTGTCATCACAATGCTCCATGACACTTGTAATCACAATGATCCATGCCCCTTTTCATCTCAATGCTCCATGAACCCTGTCATCACAATGCACCATGCCCATCATCATAATGCTTCAGGCTATTGTCATCACAATGAAATCAATATTCTCCATGACCTCTGTCATAATAATGCTCCAAACCCTTGTGATCACAATGTTCCATAACACTTATCATCACAACACCCCATGACGCTCATCATCACAATTATCCATGGTCTTCTCATCACAATGCTCCATGATCTTTGTCATCACAATGCTCAATACACTTGTCGTCACAATGCTCCCTGACACTTGTCGTCAGTATGCTCCTTGAACCCTGTCATGACAAGGCTCCATGCCTTTTTCATAACAATGATCCATGCCCTTTTCATCACAATGCTCCAAGATCCCTGTAATCACAATGCTCCATGCACATCTCATCAAAATGCTCTCTCACCAGATATATCACAATGTTCCATCACTAGTCATCACAATACTCCCTCACCCCTGTAATCACAATGTTCCATGACACTGTCATCACAATGCTACATCCCCTTATCATCACAATGTTCCATGACCCCTGACACCACAATGTTCCATAACCTCTGTCATCAAAATGCTCCATGACCCTTTTCTTCCCAAAGTTCCAAGACCCCTGACATCACAATGTTTTATAACCCCTGCATCAAAATGTTCCTTTACACTTTTCATCAAATTACTGCATGAACCGGCCATCAAAATGCTCCCTGACTTTCTCATCACAATGCACCATGCCCATGTCATCAAAATGCTCCATGACTTGTGGTCACAAACTCCATGACCCTTGGCATCACAATGCTCCATGTCATTGTCATCACAATGCTCCATGAACCCTCTTATCACATTGCTCCATGCACTTGTCATCACAAAGCTCCCTGATACTTGTCATCACAATGCTTGATGCCCTTCTCATCACAATGCTCCATGCTCTTGTCATTACAATCCTGCATGACCCATGTATCACAGTGCTCCGTGCCCTTGTCATCACAATGCTCCATGCCCACTCTCATCACAATATTCCATGAAATATTTCAGACCAATGTTCCATGCCCTTCTCATCAAAATCTTGCATTAACCCTGTCATAGCAATGCACCATGACCTTTGCCATCAAAATGTTCCACGTCTAGTCATCACAAGGTTCCATGACACTTGTCATCTCAATGCTTAAGACCACTGAAATCACAATGCTCCATGCCCTTGTCATCACAAAGCTCCATGACGCAGGTCATCAGAATGTTCCATGGCCTTTTCATCACAATGCTCCATGCCCTTGTCATCACAATGTTACAAGACCCTTGTAATCACAATGCTCCATGCCCGTTTTCATCTCAATGCTCCATGAACCCTGTCATCACAATGCACCATGCCCATCATCATAACACTTCAGGCTATTGTCATCACAATGAAATCAATATTCTCCATGACCTCTGTCATCATAATGCTCCAAACCCTTGTGATCACAATGTTCCATAACACTTATCATCACAACACCCCATGATGCTCATCATCACAATTATCCGTGGTCTTCTCATCACAATGCTCCATGATCTTTGTCATCACAATGCTCAATACACTTGTCATCACAATGCTCCCTGACACTTGTCATCAGTATGCTCCTTGAACCCTGTCATGACAAGGCTCCGAGCCTTTTTCATAAAAATGATCCATGCCCTTTTTATCACAATGCTCCAAGATGCCTGTAATCCCAATGCTCCATGCCCTTGTCATCACAAATCTCTATGACGCATGACATCAGAATGCTCCATCGCCTTCTCATCACAATGCTCCATGCCCTACTCATCACAATGCTCCATGGCCAATATCATCACAATGCTCCATGACCACTGTCATGACAACACTCCATGACACCTGACAACACAATGATCTGGGACTCTTGTCATCACAATGCTCCATTCCCTAGTCATCACAATGCTTCATGACCCTTGTCATCACAACACTCCATGAATATTTTCAGCCCAGTGCTCCATGACCCTTGTCATCACAATGCTCCATGACCCCTGTATTCACAATGCTCCGTGACGCTTGTCATCACTGTGCTCCATGACACATATCATCACAATGCTCCATGTCTTTGTCAGCAAAATGCTACATGACCTTGTCATTACAATGCTCTATGTGCTTGTCATCACAATACTCTATGTCCATTGTCATCACAATCCTCCATGAACCTTGGGATCAGATTACTTCATGCAGTTTTCATCACAATGCTCCATGCTCTTTGAAATCAAAATGATCCATGCCCTCTGTCATCGCAATGCTCCAAACCCTTGTGATCACAATGTTCCATAACACTTGTCATCACAATGCTCCATGATGCCTGTCATCACAATACTCCATGCCCTTTTCATCCCAATGCTCCATGACCTTTGTCAGCACAATTCTCAATACACTTGTCATCACAAAGCTCCCTGACACTTGTCATCAGAATGCTCCTTCAAACCTGTTACGAAAAGGCACCATGCATCTTTCATCACAATGCCCCATGCCATATTCATCTCAATGCTCCATGCCATTCTCATTAAAATACTCCACAAGCTTGTCATCAGAATGCTCCATGACCCTTGTCATCACAGTTCTACATGCACTTGTCAGCACAATGTTCCCTGACCCTTGTCATCACAATGCTCCAAGCCATGGTCATCACAATGCTCCATTACCTTTGTCATCAGAATCCTCCATGACACGGCATCACAATGCTTCATGCCTTTTTCATCACATTGGGCCATTACAAATGTCATCACAATGCTTCCTGACACCTGTCTTCACAATACTGCATGACCTGGTCATCACATTGCTCCATGCCCTTGTCATCACAATGCGCCATTCCAACTGTCATCACAATAATCCATGAAACTTTTTAGACCAATGTTCCATACCCTTGTCATCATAATGCTCCATGCCCTTGTCATCACAAAACTCCCTGACGGATGTCATCAGAATGCTCCATGGATTCTCATCACATTGCTCCATGCCCTAGTCATCACAATGCTCCAAGAACCCTGTAATCACAATGCTCCTTGCCCATTTTCATCACAATTCTCCATGAGATTTGTCATCACAATTCTCCATGGTCTTCTCATCACAATGCTCCAGGAACTTGTCATCACCATGCTCCAATCCCTTGTCATCATAATGCTCCATGACCACTATCATCACAACACTCCATGACACCTGACAACACAATGATCCTTGACTCTTGTCATCACAATTCTCCATTCCCTAGTCATCACAATGCTGCATGACCCGTGTCATCACAACACTCCATGAACATTTTCAGCCCTGGGCTCCATGACCTTCTCATCACAATATTCCATGCCCTTGTCATCCCAATGGTCCATGACCCCTATATTCACAAAGCTCCGTGACGCTTGTCATCACAGTGCTCCATGACACATGTCATCACAATGTTCCATGCCATTGTTAGCAAAATGCTACATGAC
This sequence comes from Mesoplodon mirus, assembly GCF_964341445.2. Classification (NCBI taxonomy): domain Eukaryota; kingdom Metazoa; phylum Chordata; class Mammalia; order Artiodactyla; family Ziphiidae; genus Mesoplodon; species Mesoplodon mirus. The sequence goes on along the minus strand of NW_028295626.1, from coordinate 85,923 downwards.
GTTGTCATTACAATGCTCTATGCGCTTGTCATCACAAAACTCCATTTCCATTGTCATCACAATCCTCCATGAACTTTGGGATCACATTGCATCATGCCCTTGTCATTACAATGCTCCATGCTCGTTGAAATCAAAATCATCCTTGACCTCTCTCATCACAATGCTCCAAACCCTTGTGATCACAGTGTTCCATAACACTTGTCATCACAACGCTCCATGATGCCTGTCATCAAAATACACCATACACTTTTCATCACAATGTTCCATGCCATTGTCATCAAAATACTCCACAAGCTTGTGATCAGAATGCTCCATGACCCTTGTCATCACAATTCCCATGCACTTTTCAGCACAATGCTCCCTGTCCCTTGTCATCACAATGCTCCATTACCTTTGTCATCAGAATCCTCCATGACACTTGGCCTCACAATGCTCCATGCCATTGTCATGACAATAGGCCATTACATATGTCATCACAATGCTCCCTGACACCTGTCTTCACAATACTGCATGACCTGGTCCTCACAAGTCTCCATGCCCTTGTCATCACAATGCACCATTCCAACAGTCATCGCAATAATACATGAAACATATTAGACCAATGATCCATGCCCTTGCCATCACAATGCTCCATTACCCCAGTCATAACAATGCTCCATGTCCCCTGCCATCACGATGTTCCATGACCTTGTCATCACAAGGCTCCATGACACTTCTCATCACAATGATCCAAGACCCCTGTAATCACAAGGCTCCACAACCTTCTCATCACAATGCTCCATGGCCAATATCATCAAAATGCTCCATGACCACTGTCATCACAACACTCCATGACACCTGACAACCCAATGATCCGGGACTCTTGTCATCACAGTGCTCCATTCCCTAGTCATCACAATGCTCCGTGACCCCTGTCATCACAACACTCCATGAACATTTTCAGCCCATTGCTCCATGACACTTGTCATCACAATGATCCATGCCCTTGTCTTCCCAATGCTCCATGACCACTGTATTCACAATGATCCGTGACGGTTGTCATCACTGTGCTCCATGACACCTGTCATCACAATGCTCCATGCGTTTGTCAGCAAAATGCTACATGACCTTGTCATTACAATGCTCTATGCGCTTGTCATCACAATACTCCATTTCCATTGTCATCACAATCCTCCATGGAACTTGGGATCACATTGCTTCATGCCCTTTTCATCACAATGCTCCATGCTCCTTGAAATCAAAATGATCCATGACCTCTGTCATCACAATGCTCCAAACCCTTGTGATCACAGTGTTCCATAACACTTCTCATCACAACACTCCATGATGCCTGTCATCACAATACTCCCTGCACTTTTCATCACAATGCTACATGACCTTGGTCATCACAATGCTCAATACACTTGTCATCAAAATGCTCCCTGACACTTGTTGTCTGTATGCTCCTTGAACCCTGTCATGACAAGGCTCCATTCCTTTTTCATCACAATAATCCATGTCCTTTTCATCACAATGCTCCAAGACCAATGTAATCTCAATGCTCCATGCCATTGTCATCACAAAGCTCAATGACGCATGTCATCAGAATGCTCCATGGCCTTCTCATCACAATGATCCATGCCCTAGTCATCACAATGCTCCAAGACCCCTGTAATCACAATGCTCCGTGACTCCAGTCATCACAATGCTTCATGACATTTGTCATCACAATGGTCCATGCCCGCGTCATCAACAGTCTTTGTGACCTTTTTAACCACCATGGTCCATGAACTTTTCTTCACAATGCTCTTTGACACTTGTCATCAAAATGCTCCATGTGCTTGTCAGCACAATGCTCCATCACACATGTCATTACAGTGCACCATACGCTTGTCATCACAGTGCTCCACAATCTTGTCATCACAATGCTCCTTAAAATATGTCATCACAATGCTCCATGCACTTCTCATCAAAATGCTCTCTCAACACTGATATCACAATGCTACATCACTATTTGTCACAATACTCGCTCAACCCTTTCATCACAATGTTCCATGACTCCTGTCATCACAATGCTACATGCACTTATCATCACAATATGTGATGACCCCTGACATCACAATGTTGCATAACACCTGTCATCAAAATGTTCCATGACACTTTTCATCAAATTGCTCCATGACCCTGTCATCAGAATGCTCCCTGCACTTCTCATCACAATGCACAATGCCCTTGCCATCAAAATGCTCCATGACCTTTGTCATCACAAAGATCCATGACCCTTGGCATCACAATGCTCCATGTCATTGTCATCAGAATGATCCATGAACGCTCTCATCACATTGCTCCAGGCCCTTGTCTTCACAAAGCTCCATGACACATGTCATCAGAATGCTCCATGGCCTTCTCATCACAATGCTCCATGCCCTTGCCATCACAATGCTCCATTACCCCTCTCATAACAATGCTCCATGACCCCTGCCATCACGATGTTCCATGGTCTTGTCATCACAAAGCTCCATAACCCTTCTCATCACAATGCTCCAAGAACCCTGTAATCACAATGCTCTATGCCCTTTTTCATCTCAATGATCCATGAACCCTGTCATCACAATGCACCATGCCCATCATCATAATGCTTCATGTTATTGTCATCACAATGAAATCAAAATGCTGCATGACCTCTGTCATAACAATGCTCCAAACCCTTGTGATCACAATATTCCGTAACACTTGTCATCACAAAGCTCAATGACGCATGCCATCAGAATGATCCTTGTTCTTCGCCTCACAATGCTCCATGCCCTTGTTATCACAATGTTCAAAGACCCCTGTAATCACAATGCTCCTTTGCCTTGTCATCAAAATACTCCATGACGCATGTCATCACAAGTCTCCATGGTCTTCTCATCACAATGCTCCAGGACCTTGTCATTACCGTGCTCCATTCCCTTGTCATCACAATGCTCCATGACCCCTGTCATCACAATAATCTATGAATATTTTCAACCAAATGCTCCACGACCTACTCATCACAATGCTCCATGGCCAATATCATCACAATGCTCCATGACCACTGTCATCACAACAGTCCATGACACCTGACAACACAATGATCCGGGACTCTTGTCATCACAATGCTCCATTCCCTAGTCATCACAATGCTCCATGACCCCTGTCATCACAACACTCCATGAACATTTTCAGCCCATTGCTCCATGACACTTGTCATCACAATGATCCATGACCCCTGTATTCACAATGTTCTGTGACGGTTGTCATCACAGTGCTCCATGACACCTGTCATCACAATGCTCCATGCCTTTGTCAGCAAAATGCTACATGACCTTGTCATTATAATGCTCTATGCGCTTGTCATCTCTATACTCCATTACCATTGTCCTCACAATCCTCCATGAACCTTGGGATCAGATTGCTTCATGCAGTTTTCATCACAATGCTCCATGCTCCTTGAAATCAAAATGATCCATGACCTCTCTCATCACAGTGCTCCAAACCCTTGTGATCACAATGTTCCATAACACTTGTCATCACAACGCTCCATGATGCCTGTCATCACAATACTCCATGCTATTTTCATCACATTGCTCCATGACCTTTGTCGTCACAATGCTCAATACACTTGTCATCACAATGCTCCCTGGCACTGGTCATCAGAATGCTCCTTGAACCCTGTCATGACAAGGCTCCATGCCTTTTTCATCACAATGCCCCATACGGTTTTCATCGCAATGCTCCATGTCATTGTCATCAAAATACTCCACAAGCTTGTCATCAGAATGCTCCATGACCCTTGTCATCACAATTATCCATGCACTTGTCAGCACAATGCTCCCTGACCCTTGTCATCACAATGCTCCAAGCCATTGTCATCACAATGCTCCATTACCTTTGTCATCAGAATCCTCCATGACACTTTGCATCACAATGCTCCATGCCATTGTCATCACAATGGTCCATTACATATGTCATCACAATGCTCCCTGATAACTCTCTTCACAATACTGCATGACCTGGTCATCACAATGCTGCAAGCCATTGTCATCACAATGCTCCATTACCTTTGTCATCAGAATCCTCCATGACACTTGGCATCACAATGCTCCATGCCATTGTCATCAGAGTGGGCCCTTACAAATGTCATCACATTGCTCCCTGATACCTCTCTTCACAATACTGCGTGACCTGGTCATCACAATGCTCCATGCCCTTGTCATCACAATGTTCCATTCCTACTGTCATCACAATAATCCATGAAACTTATTAGACCAATGTTTCATGCCTTTGTCATCACAATGCTCCATACCTTTGTTATCACAATGTTCCAACACCCCTGTAATCAGAATGCTCCGTGCCTCTTTTCATCAGTATGCTCCATGAGACTTGTCATCACAAGGCTCCATGGTTTCTCATCACAATGCTCAAGGACCTTGTCATCACAATGCTTCATGACATTGTCATGAAAATTCTCAATGGCCCTTTTCATCATAATGCTCCAAGCCCAAGTAATGACAATGCTCCATTATATTTGTCATCACATCCTCCATTACATTTGACATCACAATGCTCCATGCCATTGTCATCGCAATGGACCATGGCATGTGTCATCAAAATGCTCCCTGACACCTGTCTTCACAATACTCCATTCCCTTGTCTTCACAATGCTCCATACCCTTGTCATCACAATGCACGATGTCCACTGTCATCACAATAATCAATTAAACTTGTCAGAAAAATGCTCCATGCCCCTGTCATCACAATGCTCCATGCCCTTGTCATCACAATGCTCCATGACCCCTGTCATCACAATGTTCCGTGACTCCAGTCATCACAATGCTTCATAACGTTTGCCATCACAACGGTCCATGCCCGCATCATCACAAGGCTCTGTGACCTTTGTAACCACAATGCTCCATGAACTTTTCATCACAATGCTCCGTGATCCTTGTCATCACAATGCTCCATGCCTGTGTCAGTACAATGCTCCATGACCTTTGTCATCACAATGTGCCATGTGATTTTCATCACAATGATCCACAACCTTGTCATCGCTATGCTCCATAAACCTTGTAATCACAATGCTCCATGCACTTCTCATCCATATGCTCTCTCTCATGAGATATCTCAATGTTCCATGACTAGTCATCACAATCCTCCCTCACCCCAGTTATCACAATGTTCCATGACCCCTATCATCACAATGCTATATCCCCTTATCAACACAATGTTCCATGACCCCTGACATCACAATGTTCCATAACCCCTGTCATCAAAGTGCTCCATGACCCATTTCATCCCAAAGCTCCATGAACCCTGGCATCACAATGTTCTATAACCCCTGTCATCAAAATATTCCATTACACTTTTCATCAAATTGCTGCATGACCCTGTCATCAAAATGCTCCCTGCAATTCTCATCACAATGCACCACACACTTGTCATCAAAATGCTCCATGACCTATGTCATCACAAACTCCATGACCGTTGGCATCACAATGCTCCATGTCATTGTCATCACGATGCTCCATGAACCCTCTCATCACATTGCTCCATGCCCTTGTCATCACAAAGCTCTATGACACTTGTCATCACAATGCTCGATGCCCTTCTCATCACAATGCTCCATGCCCTTGACATTACAATCGTCCATGACCCAAGTATCACAGTGTTCCGTGCCCTTCTCATCACAATGCTCCATATCCAATCTCATCACAATAATCCATGAAACATTTTAGACCAATGCTCAATGCCCTTCTCATAACAATGCTCCATTACCTCTGTCATAACAATGCTCCATGACCCCTGCCATCACAATGTTCCACGGCCTTGTCATCACAAGGCTCCATGACCCTTGTCATCACAATGCTCCAAGACCCCTGTAATCACAAAGCTCCATGCCCTTGTCATCACAAAGCTCCATGACACATATCATCAGAAGGTTCCATGGCCTTCTCGTCACAATGCTCCATGCCCTTGTCATCACAATGCTCCAAGACACCTGCAGTCACAGTGATCCATGCACCTTTTCATCAGAATGCTCCATGAGACTTGTCATCACAAGTCTCCATGGTCATCTCATCACAATGCTCCAGGACCTTGTCATCACCATGCTCCATTCCCTTGTCATCACAATGCTCCATGACCCCTGTCATCACAATACTCCATGAATATTTTCAGCCCAATGCTCCATGACCTTCTCATCACAATGCTCCATGACGAATATCATCACAATGCTCCATGACCACTGTCATCATACACTCCATGAGAGATGACAACACAATGATCCGGGACACTTGTCATCACAATGGTCAAACACCCCTGTAATCACAATGCTCCATGACCCCTGTCATCACAATACTCCATGAACATTTTCAGCCCAATGCTCCATGACCCTTGTCATCACAATGGTCCAGGCCCTTGTCATCCCAATGCTCCATGACCCCGGTATTCACAATGATCCGTGACGCTTGTCATCACAGTGCTCCATGACACCTGTCATCACAATGCTCCATGCCTTTGTCAGCAAAATGCTACATGACCTTGCCATTACAATGCTCTATGCGCTTGTCATCACAATACTCCATTACCATTGTCATCACAATCCTCCATGAACCTTGGGATCACATTGCTTCATGTCCTTGTCATCACAATGCTCCATGTTCCTTGAAATCAATATGATCCATGACCTCTGTCATCACAATGCTCCAAACCCTTGTGATCACAATGTTCCATAACACTTGTCATCACAACGCTCCATGATGCCTGTCATCCCAATACTCCATGTACTTTCCAACACAATGATCCATGCCCTTTTCATCACAATGCTCCAAGAACCCTGTAATCACATTGATCTATGCCCTTGTCATCACAAAGCTCCATGACGCATGTCATCAGAATGCTCCATGGACTTCTCCTCATAATGCTCCATGCCCTTGCAATCATAATGCTCCAAGACCACAGTAATCACAATGCTCCATGCCCCTTTTCATCAGAATACTCCATGAGACTTGTCATCACAAGTCTCCATGGTCTTCTCATCACAATGCTCCAGGACCTTGTCATCACCATGCTCCATTCCCTTGTCATCAAAATGCTCCATTACCACTGTCATCTCAACACTCAATGACACCTGACAACACAATGATCCGGGACTCTTGTCATCACAATGTTCTATACCCTACTCATCACAATGCTCTGTGACCCCTGTCATCACAATTCTCCATGAACATTTTGCGCCCAATGCTCCATGCCTTTGTCAGAAAAATTTTCCATAACCCTTGTCATCACAACGTGCCACGCACTTTTCATCACAACGGTCCAAAATTTGTCATGGCAATGCTCCATAAATCTTGTAATCACAATGCTCCATGCCCTTCTCATCACAATGCTCCATTACCCCTGTCATAACAATGCTCCATGACCCCTGCCATCACAATGTTCCAAGGCCTTGTCATCACAAGGCTCCATGACACATGTCATCACAATGCTCCAAGACCCCTGTGATCACAATGCTCCATGCACTTGTCATCACAAAGCTCCATGACACATGTCATCAGAATGTTCCATGTTCTCCTCAATAAAATCCTCCATGCCCTTGTCATCACAGTGCTCCAAGACCCCTGTAATCACAATTCTCCATGTCCCTTTTCATCTCAATGCTCCATGAACCCTGTCATCACAATGCATCATGCCCATCATCATAATGCTTCCGGCTATTGTCAGCACAATGAAATAAAAATTCTCCAAGACCTCTGTCATCACAATGCTCCATGACCCCAGTCATCACAATACTCCATGAACATTTTCAGCCCAATGCTCCATGACCCTTGTCATCACAATGGTCCATGCCCTTGTCATCCCAATGCTCCATGACCCCTGTATTCACAATGCTCCGTGACGCTTGTCATCACAGTGCTCCATGACACGTGTCATCACAATGCTCCATGCCTTTGTCAGCAAAATGCTACATGACCTTGTCATTACAATGCTCTACGCCCTTGTCATCACAATAATGCATTACCATTGTCATCACAATCCTCCATGAACATTGGGATCACATTGCTTCATGCCATTGTCATCACAATGCTCCATGCTCCTTGAAATCAAAATGTTCCATGACCTCTGTCATCACAATGCTCCAAACACTTGTGATCACAATGTTCCAAAACACTTGTCATCACAACACTCCATGATGACTGTCATCACAATACCCCATGCCCTTTTCATCACAATGCTCCATGACCTTTGTCATCACAATTCTCAATACACTTGTCATCAAAATGCTCCCTGACACTTGTCATGAGAATGCTCCTTGAACCCTGTCACGAAAAGGCTCCATGGATTTTTCATCACAATGCCCGATGCCGATTTCATCACAATGCTCCATGCCACTGTCATCAATATACTCCAAAAGCTTGTCATCAGAATGCTCCATGACCATTGTCATCACAATTCTCCATGCACTTGTCAGCACAATGCTCCCTGACCCTTGTCTTCCGAATGTTCCAAGCCATTGTCATCACAATGCTCCATTACATTTGTCATCAGAATCCTCCATGACACTTGGCATCACAATGCTCCATGCCATTGTCATCACAATGGGCCATTACATATGTCATCACAATGCTCCCTGACACCTGTCTTCACAATACTGCATGACCTGGTCATCACAATGCTCCATGCCCTTGTCATCACAATGCGCCATTCAAACTGTCATTGCAATAATCCATGAAACTTATTAGGCCAATGCTCCATGCCCTAGTCATCACAGTGCTCCATGCCCTAGTTATCACAATGCTCCATGACCCCTGTCATCACAATGTTCCGTGACTCCAATCATCACAATGCTTCATGACCTTTGTCATCACAATGGTCCATGCCCTCGTCATCAACAGTCTCTGTGACCTTTTTAACCACAATGTTCCATGAACTTTTCATCACAATGCTCTTTGACCGTTGTCATCACAATCCTCTGTGCCTTTCTCAGCACAATGATCCATGACCCTTGTCATCACAATGCTCCATGCCCTTGTCATCAAAATGCGCCATTCCAACTGTCATCACAATAATCCATGAAACTTATTAGTCCAATGATCCATGCCCTTGTCATCACAATGCTCCATGCCCTTGTTATCACAATGCTCCGTGACCCCTGTCATCACAATGCTCCGTGACTCCAGTCATCACAATGCTTCATGACCTTTGTCATCACAATCGTCCATGCCCCCGGCATCAACAGTCTCTGTGACCTTTTTAAGCACAATGCTCTATGAAGTTTTCATCACAATGCTCTTTGACCTTTGTCATCACAATGCTCTATGCCTTTCTCAGCACAATGCTCCATGACCCTTGTCATCACAATGCTCCATGCGCTTGTCAGCACAATGCTCCATGACAGATGTCATCACAATGCACCATGCACTTGACATCACAGTGCTCCACAATCTTGTCATCACAATACTCCATAAACCTTGTCATCACAATGCTCCATGCACTTCTCATCAAAATGTTCTCTCACCACTGATATTACAATGTTAAATCACTATTCGTCACCATACTCCCTCACACCTGTCATCAAAATGTTCCATAACTCCTGTCATCACAATGTTACATAACCCCTGTCATCAAAATGCTCCATGATCCTTTTCATCAAAAAGCTCCATGACCCATGACATCACAATGTTCCATAACCCTTTTCATCAAAATGTTCCTTGACCCTTTTCATCAAATTGCTCCATGACTCCTGTCACCACAATGCTACAGGCATTATCATCACAACGTTCGATGAACCCTGACATCCCAATGTTCTCTACCCCTATCATGAAAATGCTACATGACCCTTTTCATCACAGTGCTCCATGAACCGTGACATCACAATGTTCCATAACCCCTGTCATCAAAATGTTCCTTTACCCTTTTCATCAAATTGCTCCAAGATCCTGTCATCACAATGCTCCAAACCCTTGTGATCACAATATTCCATAACATTTGTCATCACAGTGCCCCATGACGCTCGTCATCGCATTATCCATAGTCTTCTCATCACAATGCTCAATGACCTTTGTCATCACAATGCTCAATACACTTGTCATCAATATGCTCCCTGACAATTGTTGTCTGTATGCTCCTTGAACCCTCTCATGACAAGGCTCCATGCATTTTTCATCACAATGATCCATGCCCTTTTCATCACAATGCTCCAAGACCCCTGTAATCACAATGCTCCATGCCCTTGTCACCAAAATGCTCCATGACCTTTGTCATCACAAAGATCCATGACACTTGGCATCACAATGTTCCATGTCATTGTCATCACAATGCTCCATGAACGCTCTCATCACATTGCTTCATGCACTTTTCATGACAAAGCTCCATGACACATGTCATCAGAATGCTCCATGCCCTTCTCATCACAGTACTCCATGCCCTGGCCATCACAATGCACCATGTCCACTGTCATCACAGTAATCTATGAAACTTGCCAGACCAATGGTCCATGCCCCTGTCATCAAAATACTCCATGACCTTGTCATCACAAAGCTCCATGACGCATGTCATCAGAATGTAGCATGGCCGTCTCATGACAATGCTCCATGCCCTTGTCATCACAATGCTCCAAGACCACTGTAAGCACAATGCTCCATGCCCCTTTTCATCTGAATGCTGCATGAGAATTGTCATCACAAAGCTCCATGACGAATGTCATCAGAATGCTGCATGGCCGTCTCATGACAATGCTCCATGCCCTTGTCATCACAATGCTCCCAGAACACTTTAATCACAGTGTCCCATACCAATTTTCATCAGAATGCTCCATGAGATATGTCATCACAAGTCTCCATGGTCTTCTTTTCACAATGCTCCATTCCCTTGTCATCACAATGCTCCATGACCCCTGTCATCACAATACTCCATGAATATTATCAGCCCAATGATTCATGACCTTCTCATCACAATGCTCCATGACCAATATCATCACAATGCACCATGACAATTGTCATCACAATACTCCATGACACCTGACAACACAATGATCCGGGACTCTTATCATCACAATGCTCCATTCCCTAGTCATCACAATGCTCCATGACCCCTGTCATCACAATGCTCCGGGACATCAGTCATCACAATGCTTCATAACGTTAGTCATCACAGTGTTGCATGCCCGCGTCATCACAAGGCTCTTTGACTATTGTAACCACAGTGCTCCATGAACTTTTCATCACAATGCTCCCTGTCCGTCGTCATCATAATGCTCCATGGCACATGTCATCAGAATGCTCCATGGCCATCTCATCACAATGTTCCATGTCCTTGCCATCACAATGCTCCATTACCCCTGTCATAACAATGCTCCATGATCCCTGCCATAACGATGTTCCATGGCCTTGTCATCACAGGGTTCCATGACCCTTCTCATCACAATGCTCCAAGACCCCTGTCATCACAATGCTCCATGCTATTTTTCTTCTCAATGATCCATGAACCCTGTCATCACAATGCACCATGCCCATCATCATAATGCTTCATGCTATTGTCATCACAATGAAATCAAAATGCTCCATGACCTCTGTGATCACAATGCTCCAAACCCTTGTGATCACAATATTCCATAACACTTGTCATCACAATGCCCCATGACGCTCATCATCACAATAATCCATGGTATTCTCATCACAATGCTCCATGACCTTTGTCATCACAATGCTCAATACACTTGTCATCAAATGCTCCCTGACACTTGTTGTCTGTACTCTCCTTGAACCCTGTTATGACAAGGTTCCATGCCATTTTCATCACAATGATCCATGCCCTTTTCATCACAATGTTCCAAGACCCCTGTAAACACAATGCTCCATGCCCCTTTTCAACAGTATGCTCCATGAGATTTGTCATCACAAGGCTCCATGGTTTTCTCATCACAATGCTCCAGGACATTATCATCACAATGCTTCACGACCTTTTCATGAAAATTCTCAATGGCCCTTGTCATCATAATGCTCCAAGCCCTAGTCATCAAAATGCTCCATTATATTTGTCATCACAATCCTCCATTTCATTTGGCATCACAATGCTCCATGCCATTGTCATTGCAATGGACAATGACATATGTCATCACAATGCTCCCTGACACATATCTTCAAAATAATCCATGACCTTCTCATCACAATGCTCCATGCCCTTGTCATCACAATGCACCATGTCCACTGTCATCACAATAATCTTTGAATCTTGTCAGACCAATGCTCCATGCCCCTGTCATCAAAATGCTCCATGCCCTTGTCATCACAACGCTCCGTGAAACCTGTCATCACAATGCTCCGTGACTCCAGTAATCACAATGCTTCATAACATTTGTCATCACAATGGCCCATGCCCGCGTCATCACTAGGCTCTGTGACCTTTGTAACCACAATGCTCCATGAAATTTTCATCACAATGCTCCGTGACCCTTGTAATCACAATGCTCCATGCCTTTGTCAGAAAAATTTTCCATGACGCTTGTCATCAAAATGTGCCACGTGCATTTCATCACAACGGTCCACAAATTTGTCATGGCAATGCTCCATAAACCTTGTAATAACAATGCTCCATGCCCTTCTCATCACAATGCTCCATTACCCCTGTCATAACAGTGCTCCATGACCCCTGCAATCACAATGTTCCACGGCCTTGTCATCACAAGACTCCATGACACTTGTCATCACAATGCACCAAGACCCTTGTAATCACAATGCTCCATGCCCCTGTCATCACAATACTCCATGAACATTTTCAGCCCAATGCTCCATGACCCTTGTCATCACAATGATCCATGCCCTTGTCATCCCAATGCTCCATGACCCCTGTATTAACAATGCTCCGTGACGCCTGTCATCACAGTGCTCCATGACACCTGTCATCACAATCCTCCATGCCTATGTCAGCAAAATGCTACATGACCTTGTCATTACAATGCTCTATGCGCTTGTCATGACAATTCTCCATTACCATTGTCATCACAATCCTCCATGAACTTTGGGATCACATTGCTTCATGTCCTTGTCCTCACAATGCTCCATGCTCCTTGAAATCAAAATGATCCATGACCCCTTTCATCACAATGTTCCAAACCCTTTTGATCACAATGTTCCATAACACTTGTCAACCCAACGCTCCATGATGCCTATCATCACAATACTCCATGCCATTTTGATCACAATGCTCCATGACCTTTGTCATCACAATTCTCAATACACTTGTCATCACAATGCTCCCTGACACTTGTCGCCAGAATGCTCCTTGAACCCTGTCACGAAAAGGCTCCATGCCTTTTTCATCACAATGCCCCATGCCGTTTTCATCACAATGCTCCATGCCATTGTCCTCAAAATACTCCACAAGTTTGTCATCAGAATGCTCCATGACGCTTGTCATCACAATGGTCCATGCCCTTGTCAGCACAATGCTCCATGACCCCTGTCATCACCATGCTCCGTTACTCCAGTCATCACAATGCTTCATGACCTTTGTCATCATAATGGTCCATGCCCTCGTCATGAACAGTCTCTGTGACCTTTTTAACCACAATCCTCCATGAACTTTTCATCACAATGCTCTTTGACCCTTGTCATCACAATGCTCTATGTCTTTCTCACCACAATGCTCCATGACCCTTCTCATCATAATGCTCCATGCACTTGTCATCACAGTGCTCCACAATCTTGTCATCACAATGCTCCATAAACGTTGTCATCACAATGCTCCATGCACTTCTCATCAAAATGCTCTCTCACCACTGATATCACAATGATACATCACTATTCGTCACAATACTCCATCACCCCTGTCATCACAATGTTCCATGACTCCTGTCACCACAGTGCTACATGCACTAATCATCACAATGTTCGATGACCCCTGACATCACAATGTTACATAACCCCTGTCATCAAAATGCTCCATGACCCTTTTCATCAAAATGCTCCATGACCCCTGACATCACAATGTTCCATAAACACTGTCATCAAAATATTCCATGACACTTTTCATCAAATTGCTCCATGACACTGTGATCACAATGCTCCTTGCCCTTCTCATCACAATGCACAACGACATTGTCATCAAAATGCTCCCTGACACTTGTTGTCTGTATGCTCCTTGAACCCTGTCATGACGAGGCTCCATGCCTCTTTCATCACAGTGATCCATGCCCTTTTCTTCACAGTCCTCCAAGACCCCTCTAATCACAATGCTCCATGCCCTTTTCATCACAAAGCTCAATGACGCATGTCATCAGAATGCTCCTTGTCCTTCTCCTCAAAATGCTCCATGCCCTTGTCATCACAATGTTCCAAGAACCCTGTATTCACAATGCTCCATGCCCCTTTTCATCCGTATGCTCCATGAGACTTGTCATCACAAGGCTCCATGGTTTTCTCATCACAATGCTCCAGGACATTGTCATCACAATGCTTCACGACCTTGTCATGAAAATTCTCAATGGCCCTTGTCATCATAATGCTCCAAGCCCTAGTCATCACAGTGCTCCATTATATTTGTCATCACAATCCTCCATTACATTTGGCATCAAAATGCTCCATGCCATTGTCATCGCAATGGACCATGACATATATCATCCCAATGCTCGCTGACACCTGTCTACACAATACTCCATGACATTCTCATCACAATGCTGCATGTCCTTGTCATCGCAGACGACCATGACATAGGTCATCAGAATGCTCCCTGACACCTGTCTTCACAATAATCCATGACCTTCACATCACAATGCTGCATGCCCTTGTCATCACAATGCACCATGCCCACTGTCATCACAATAATCTATGAAACGTTTCAGACCAATGCTCCATGCACCTGTCATCACAATGCTCAATGTCCTTGTCATCACAATGCTCCATGACCCCTGTCATCACAATGCTCCGTGACTCCAGTCATCACAATGCTTCATAACGTTTGTCATCACAATGCTCCATGCCCCAGTCATCACAAGGCTCTGTGACCATTGTAACCACAATGCTCCATGAAATTTTCATCACAATGCTCCATGACACTTGTCATCACAATGTTCCTTGCCTTTGTCCGAACAATGCTCCATGACCCTTGTCATCACATTGTGCTACACACTTTTCATTACAAAGGTTCACAAACTTGTCATTGCTATGCTCCATAAACCTTGTAATCACAGTGATCCATGCACTTCTGATCAAAATGCTCTCTCACCAGATATATCACAATGTTCCATCCCTAGTCATCACCATACTCCCTCATCCCTGTAATCACAATGTTCCATGACCCCTGTCATCTCAATGCTACATCCACTTATCATCACAATGTTCCATGACACCTGACATCACAATGTTCCACAACCCCTGTCATCAAAATGCTCCATGACCCTTTTCAACCCAAAGCTCCATGACCAATGACATCACAATATTCTATAACCCCTCTCATCAAAATATTCCATTACACTATTCCTCAAATTGCTGCATGACACTGTCATCAAAATGCTCCCTGCCCTTCTCATCACAATGCACCACACACTTGTCATCAAAATGCTCCATGACCTTTGTCTTCACAAAGCTCCATGATCCTTGACATCACTATGCTCAATGTCATTGTCATCACAATGCTCCATGAACCCTCTCATCACATTGCTCAATGCCCTTGTCATCAGAAAGCTCCATGACACTTGTCATCACAATGCTCTATGCCTTTCTCATCACAATGCTCCATGCCGTTGTCTTTACATTCCTCCATGACCCATTTAACAGTGTTCCGTGGCCATGTCATCACAATGCTTCATGCCCACTCTCATCACAATAATCCATGAAATATTTCAGACCAATGTTCAGTGCTCTTCTCATCACAATGCTCCATTACTTCTGTCATAACAATGCTCCATGACGCCTGCCATCACAATTTTCCACGGCCTTGTCATCACAAGGCTCCATGACCCTTGTCATCGCAATGCTCCTAGACCCCTGTAATCACAATTCTCCATGCCCTTGTCATCACAAAGATCCATGTCGTATGTCATCAGAATATTCAATGTCTTTCTCATCACAATGCTAATTGCCCGCTTCATCACAATGCTCTAAGACACCTGTAATCACAATGCTTCATGCCCTTTTTCATCAGTATGCTCCATGAGACTTGTCATCACAAGGCTCCATGGTCTCCTCATCACAATGCTCCATACCCTTGTCATCACACTGCCCCATGACCCCTGTCATCACAATGCTCCGTGACTCCATTCATCACAATGCTCCATGACATTTGTCATCACAATGGTCCATTACCGAGTCATCAAAAGTCTCTGTGATATTTTTTACCAAAATGTTCCATGAAATTTTCATCACAGTGCTCCATGCCTTTGTCAGAACAATGCTCCATGACCCTTGTCATCACAATGTGCCACGTGCTTTTCATCACAACGTTCCACAACCTTGTCATCGATATGCTCCATAAACCTTATAATCCCAATGCTCCATGCACTTCTCATCAAAATGCTCTCTCACATGAGATATCATAATGTTCCATCACTAGTCATCACATTACTCCCTCACCCCTGTAATCACAATGTTCCATGACCCCTGTCATCACAATCCTACCTCCCCTTATCATCACAATATTCCATGACCCCTGGCATCACAATGTTCCACAACCCCTGTCATTAAAATGCTCCATGACCCTTTTCATCCCAAAGCTCCATGACCCCTGACATCACAATGTTCTATAACCCATGTCATCAAATTTTTCCATTACAATTTTCATCAAATTGCTGCACGACCCTGTCCTCAAACTCCTCCCTGCCCTTCTCATCACAATGGACCACGCCCTTTTCATCAAAATGCTCCATGACTTTTGTCATCACAAAGCTCCATGACCCTTGACATCACAATGCTCCATGTCATTGTCTTCACAATGCTCCATGAACCCTCTCATCACATTGCTCCATGCCCTTGTCATCACAAAGCTCCATGACACTTGTCATCACAGTGCTCGATGCCCTTCTCATCACAATGCTCCATGCCCTTGTCATTACAATCCTCCATGACCAATGTATCACAGCGTTCCGTGCTCTTGTCATCACAATGCTCCATGCCCACTCTCATCACAATAATCCATGAAATATTTCACAATAATGCTTCCTGCCCTTCTAATCACAATGCTCCATTACACCTGTCATAATAATGTTTCATGACCCCTGCCATCACAATGTTCCACGGCCTTGTCATTCACAAGGCTCCATGACACTTGTCATCACAATGTTCCAAGAACCCTGTAATAACAATGCTCCATGCCCTTGTCATAAGAAAGCCCCATGACGCATGTCATCAGAATGTTCCATGGACTTCTCATCACAATGCTCCATGCCCTTGTCATCACAATGCTCCAAGACCCTTGTTATCAAAATGCTCGAGCCGCTTTTCATCTCAAAGCTCCATGAATCCTATCATCACAATGCACCATGCCCATCATCATAATGCTTCAGGCTATTGTCATCACAATGAAATCAAAATGCTCCATGACCTCTGTCATCACAATGCTCCAAACCGTTGTGATCACAATATTCCATAACACTTATCATCACAACCCACCATGATGCTCATAAGCACAGTTATACATGGTCTTCTCATCACTATGCTCCATAAACTTTGTCATCACAATGCTCAATACACTGGTCATCACAGTGCTCCCTGACACTTGTCGTCAGTATGCTCCTTGAACACTGTCATGACAAGGCTCCATGCCTTCTTCAGCACAATGATCCATGCCCTTTTCATCACAGTGCTCCAAGACACCTGTAATCACAATGCTCCATGCACTTGTCATCACAGTGCTCCATGACGCATTCATCAGAATGCTCCATGGACTTCTCTTCACAATGCTCCATGCCCTTGTCATAACAATGCTCCAAGACCACTGTAATCACAATGCTCCATGCCCCTTTTCATCAGAATACTCCATGATAGTTTTCATCACATGTCTCCATGGTCTTCTCATCACAATGCTCCAGGACCTTGTCATCACCATGCGCCATTTCCTTGTCATCACAATGTTCCATGACCCCTGTCATCAGAGTACTCCATGAACATTTTCAGCCCAATTCTCCATGACACTCTCATCACAATGCTCCATGACCAATATCATCACAATGCTCCATGACCACTGTCATCACAACACTCCATTACCCCTGACAACACAGTGAGCCGGGACTCTTGTCATCACAATGCTCCATGACCCCTGTCATCACAATACTCCATAAACATTTTCAGCCCAATCTTCCATGACACTTGTCATCACAATGATCCATGCCCTTTTCATCCCAATGCTCCTTGACCCCTGTATTCACAATGCTCTGTGATGCATGTCATCACAGTGCTCCATGACACCTGTCATCACAATTCTCCATGCCTTTGTCAGCAAAATGCTACATGAACTTGTCATTACAATGTTCTATGAGCTTGTCATAACAAGACTCATTTACCATAGTCATCACAATCCTCCATGAACCTTGGTATCACATTGTTTCTTGCCCTTGCCATCACAATGCTCCATGATTCTTGAAATCAACATGATCCATGACCTGTGTCATCACAATGCTCGAAACACTTGTGATCACCAAGTTCCATAACACTTGTCATCACAAAGCTCCATGATGCCTGTCATCACAATACTCCATGCACTTTTCATCACAATGCTCCATGACCTTTGTCATCACAATTCTCAATACACTTGTCATCACAATGCTCCCTGACACTTGTCTTCAGAATGCTCCATGAACCCTGTCACGAAAAGGCTCCATGCCTTTTTCCTCACAATGCCCCTTGCTGTTTTCATCACAATGATCCATGCCATTGTCATCAAAATACTCCACAACTTGTCATCAAAATGCTCCATGACCCTTGTCATCACAAATCTCCATGCACTTGTCAGCACAATGCTCCCTGACCCTTGTCATCACAATGCTCCAAGCCATTGTCCTCACACTGTTCCATTACATTTGTCATCAGAATCCTCCATGACACTTGCATCACAATGCTCCATGCCATTGTCATCACAATGGGCCATTACATATATCATCACAATGCTCCCTGACACCTGTCTTCACAATACTGTATGACCTGGTCTTCACAATGCTCCATGCCCTTGATATCACAAAGCTCCATGACCCCTGTCATCACAATGCTCCGTGACTCCAGTCATCACAATGCTTCATGACCTTTGTCATCACAATGGTCCATGCCCTCATCATCAACTGTCTCTGTGACCTTTTTAACCACAATGCTCCATGAACTTTTCATCACAATGCTCTTTTACACTTGTCATCACAATACTCTATGCCTTTCTCAGCACAATGCTCCATGACCGTTGTCATTACAATGCTCCATTCGCTTGACAGCACAATGCTCCTTGACACATGTCATCACAATTTGCCATGCGCTTGTCATCGCAGTGCTCCACAATCTTGTCATCACAATGCTCCATAAACCTTGTCATCACAATGCTACATGCACTTATCATCACAATGTTCGATGACCCCTGACATCACAATGTTCCATAACCCCTGTCACCAAAATGCTCCATGACCCATTTCATCAAAATGTTCCATGTCCCCTGACATCACAATGCTCCATGACCCCTGTCATCACAATGCTCCATGCTCCTTGAAATCACAATGATCCATGACCTCTGTCTTCACAATGCTCCAAACCCATGTGATCACAATGTTCCATAACCCTTGTCATCACAACGCTCCATGATGCCTGTCATCACAATACTCCATGCCCTTTTCGTCACAATGTTCCATGATATTTGTCATCACAATTCTCAATACACTTGTCATCACAATGCTCTCTGACACTTGTCGTCAGAATGCTCCTTGAACCCTGTCATGAAAAGGCTCCATGCATTTTTCATCACAATGCTCCATGCCCTTTTCATCACAATGCTCCATGCCATTGTCTTCACAATACTCCACAAGCTTGTCATCTGAATGCTCCATGACACTTGTCATCACATTGCTCCATGAGCACTGTCATCACAATGCTCCATACCACGTGTCATTACAGTGCTCCATGACGCTGGACATTCACAATTATCCGTGATCTTCTCATCACAATGCTCCACACGCTTGTCATCAAAATTCTCCATGACTCTTGTCATCACAATGTTCCATGGCCACTGTCATCACAATTATCCACACCACTTGTCATTATAGCGCTCCATGACGCTCATCCTAAAAATTATCCATGGTCTTCTCATCACAATGCTCCACGGTCTTGCCATTACAATGCTCCATGCCCTGGTCGTCACAATGCTCCACGTTCTTGGCAACACTATGTTCCATGACACTTCCCATCACAGTGTTAAATGCTTTGTCATCACAATACTCCACAAGATTGTCATCACAACACTACATGACCCTTGTCATCACAATGATCCATGACCCCTGTCATCACAATGCTCCATGAGACCTATCATCACAATGCTCCATGCCCCTTGTCATTACAGTGCTCCATGATGCTCGTCACCAGAATTATCCATGGTCTTCTCATCACAGTGCTCCACGGTCTTGCCATCACAATGCTCCATGCCCTGGTCATCACAATTCTCCACGTCCTTGTCATCACAATGCTCCATGACAGTTCTCATCACAATGTTACATGCTCTTGTCATCACAATTCTCCATGCACTTGTCATCGCAATGCCCCCTGACCCCTGTCATAGCAAGCCGCATGCCTTTGTCATCACAATGCTTCACGACATTTTCATCAAAATTCTCAATGGCCATTGTCATCACAATGTTCCATGCCCTTGTCATCACAATGCTCCATGACCCTTGTCATCACAATGCTCCAAGCTTTGTCATCACAATGCTCCATTACCTTTGGCATCACAATCCTCCATAACACTTGGCATCACAATGCTCCATGCCATTGTCATCACAATGGTACATGAAATATGCCATCACAATGCTCCCTGAAACCTGTCTTCACCATACTCCATGACCTTGTCATCACAATGCTCCATGCCCTTGTCATCACAATGTGCCATGCCCACTGTCAACACAATTATCCATGAAATTTGTCAGACCAATGCTCCATGTCCCTGTCATCACAATGCTACATGACCCCAGTCATCACAATGCTCCGTGTGTCCCGTCATCACAAGGCTTCATGACCTGTGTCATCACAATGGTCAATGCCCTCATCATCACAATGCTCTGTGAAATTTGTCACCAAAATGCTCCATGACCTTTTCATCACAGTGCAGATACGTCCATGAGTGCAAGAGCCCTATGCTTTGTAGCTCATCTTTTAGATGTTTTAGCAAACACAATACACTTCTCCATAGTGGCCGTTGGCAAATTACAATTCCACTATCAGCCTCACAGGGCTCCCTTTTCTCCTCTCCCTGTCCTGCATTTCTGGTGTTTACACTTTATGTGGATGGCCCTTCTGACTGATGTGAAGTGATACATTTTGTAGTATTGATTTCCAGTGCCCACCTGTTTGGTTGGATAAAAAGTGTGTATGGCCTTTACTTGAATATATTCGGAAAAATTGCATACGCCCTTTTGGGCCAACTGCATCATTGGCGATGTTCAGCCCCTTTTCTTGTGTTTTAATGGGGAGTCCTTTCTACCTGTTCAAATCTGTTTCCTGCCACTCTCCCTTGCTTACAAGTCCTTTTCTGTGACTTACCTCAAGACATTTTTCGATGATAGATATTTGCAACTCTGCAGTTTCATGAATTTTAGTGCCCCTGAGTTCCATTTTTCAACTTGTGTTTTTGGAAACTGGACACAAAACAGCGGGATTTCCTCTAGCCCTATTCTCTTTCCGTGGGCAATTCTAGCCTTTGATGAATTTGTCTTCCAGATTGGAAATTAGAGTGGCATGTGCCTGTCCGAACAACTAAGACCTGTCTCTAAATTTTTCTCATCCTTCCGCTTCATCCTCTGGACAAATTCCAAACTGAGTGCAACAGGATGTTGACGGTGCTGATATCCCCAAGTGAGGAGATTGTTAGGAAAGATGCTGGAGGGGTGAACCCGAGCACCAGACAATGAGGAGATGAGGTGCCTTTTCCAAACTCTTTCCGAACAAACGGTGTACCATCCTCTAGGTGTGACAGGCATGTTTTAGCTGTAGGAAGGGTCCAGTGCATGGAAGGAGAACACCAGGGATTTTTCCAAATCAGTGCCTCCCCGTACCCCAAACTGGGGAATTTTTAAACTACGGCTACACGTATGTCCATTAAGCGCCTTGGGAAATAGGCAGAGCCCAAACTTTAGATGATTGAAATCTTCAGGGTCAGAAGCGTTCACCATCGGCCTTGCTTAGGTTACATTTTATCTGTCTTTGATAGACGATGTCAATAAAAATATCTATTCTTTTTCAGATTATTTCCCCTTATAGGTTATTGCAAAATATTCAGTGTAGTTCCCTGTGCTATACAGTAGTTCCTTGTTGATGATCTATTTTATACATAGCAGTGTGTATGTGTTAATCCCACACTGTTAATTTATCCCTTCTCCTACCTTTCCCCTTTGGTAATAATAAATTATAAGATTTTATACTTCTCAGAAATGGGGGAGCTGAAAGAGAGGTATCCTTTTCAATGGAAAAGCATTCAAAACAAGATTGAAGCTTCAGCCAAGAGTATTCGATGTACATCCATGGAAATACATCACTTCATTTCTCTAATGTTGACCTGACAAATAAGGCAGACGTCTTCACTGAACTTGCTTATAGTAAAGTGATGGAAATATCAAAGGTAAGTCTTAGAAACATCTTATTTTACCCGAGCATTATACACTGCTCTAGGTTAACTACAGTTTGGCTCACACATCTGTTCATTGAAGTTACAATGTTCTCAATTTCTGTTACTGATCCTCCAGAGTGGACCCCAACAGAAGTCCCCGTGCCCAGTGTCATTGGAGCCAACAGATCAAGACTGAGTTTGGTTCAGAAGCAAAGGAAACATTATTTTGAAAACCGAATGGAGAGGTGATAGCGTGCACTCCCCCACGGGCTGTGGGCTGAGATGCTCTGTAGGGATCACAGGAGTGTCACTGGGAGGGAGGGGATGGAGCTCTCGAGCGCTGGGTTGGCTGAAGCTCAGGCCCAATGCCGTGCAGTCTGCATGGGACCCCGCTAGCTGAGGTGTGGACCCAGCCATTCTGCACTAAGAAATCGGGTCTGAAGTGCCGGGTGTGGGACCTCTGCATGCCGAACCCTAGGAGCACGTGAAATTAGACAAAGCACAAAGGAAAAACAGGTAAGACTTTATTTTATTGCCCAGATTCTCTTTTTATCTCCCAGGAATTTTTAATGAACGTTGCCAGAGACGAACACCTCCTCTGCTTTTTGTTCTGTTCCTCATTCTTGCGGTGTTGAGGGTGCAGACCCCTCTTTTGTAACTGCTTCATGCTGTGGTGGGAGCCCTGATACTTCGGGGGAGGGGCAAAACGTCTCCCCACCAGCCTCCAGGTGAGGTTGATTGTCCCAAAGCCTCCTGCCTCACTTCTGGTCCGCCTGAGCACCAGCATTGGAAGTGTTATAGATTCTAATGACCTTTAAGTGTCCAGGAGAGAGATGTGCAGAGATGCTGAGGTGGCAGGTTTCACCCCACCCCACATTTGTTCGGTGACCTTAGGCTGACGGTTTTTGCCAGCCTAGATGCTCTGACCAGTAGTCTGTGCTTTCTTTAATTAGGTCCCTGAATTAATGTACAAACAGCACCATGTGTCAGAACCGTGCCCGCGCAACTCCCAGACAGTCCAGGGTCAGTGGTGATCCAGGACCATGACGTCCACTGAGTCAACGGCCTTTAGAAGTAGCCAGCAGTCCAGGCGGTCATATTCTCCACCATCACCGCGGTGTCTGTAGGGTTTTCTATGGTGAAAGCGTGATATACGTTTCCCCCGCCAAGCTTATTAGCTCCCCTCTGGGTGCAGTAAGTCCTGCAAGCAGTAGTCTGCTCTTTCGGGGCACAGTCTTGTTGTTTTCTGAGAGAAACTCCAGGTCAAGTGATGGTCACACGAGTCATCTTGGGGGCCCGTTGCCCCCATTTGTCTCTCTGGAGGTTGGAGTTGGAGGGCCTCCTCACTCGAGGTCAGTGTGTCCACAGAGTGACCCCTGCAACTTCAGGGCATGATAGGTGGTTAGGATCACGACGTGGGGTCCTTTTCCCTTAGGAGGGAGCTGGCCTTGTGGGCTGCTGATTTCTAGCTTTTTAGATACCCCAGTATCCTGGCCTGATGAGTCGGTGGGCAAAGCCCTTGGTGACCATAGTTTATCATACCTGAAGGGCATTCTTGTGTTGCTCCATTTCAAGTGGTCCCAGTTTTTGCACTAAGGCTCCAAGGGCAATTAACCTTTGACCGGGTATGTAAAGGTCAAAGGGTTTAGCTAAATTAGCGAGTTCCTGGGCAAGGGTCTGAATTGACTGCTCTTTCCATTCTTGAAAGGCTGCTTCTGGATTCTATACAAAAGGATCATCATCTTTTCGAGTCAGTGTTTCATGTAGAGGCCCAGCTATTAGACTGTAGTTAGGGATCCAGATGCAGAAAACCTTGGCCTCCCCAGGAACCCCTAAGCTGTCTTCTAGTTTTAGAAGAGGTAAGGCTGCAAATGGCTTCTTCCCTATCCTGGGATGCGTTTCTCTGAATATCTGTGAGAATGAAGCCCAGGCATGTCACCTGAGCCTGGTATATTTGAGCCTTTTTCTTGCACACCTTCTATCCTTTCTTGGCTAGGTAGTTCAGAGGCGTCTTTAGTAGGCCTGGCGATCAGAATGTCATCTGCATATTGAAGGAGGGTTCCCTTTTACAGAGGTAGAACGTTTAGGTCTTTAGAGGACATTTCCCCAATGATGGTGTGGGGATTTTTGAACCATTGGGGCAGGACGGCCCAGCATTATTGCTTGTGTTGCATGTTGTGTCCTGCCACTCACAAGCCAAAATTTCTTGTGACTCTGAGATGAATGGAATACAGAAGAAGGCATCATTGAAGTGTAATACAGAATGTCCTGGCCTGGTGGATGGTAGAATCAGCAGCAGGGTGTAGGAAATAGGAGCTACTGGATGTATATCCTTGGTGGCTTCACTGACTGTCCTGATATCCTTTACCAGGTCTCCAGCAGCCCATGGGGCTCTCGTGGTCAGGCCAATCCCAGGATATGGAGCTCACCTGGGCTGCATCCCGCACCCCACAGCCCACGGGGCTCTCGTGGTCAAGTCCTTCCCGGTGTATGGAGCTCACCTGTGCAGCTACACAGCAGCCCATGGGGCTCTCATAGTCAGGCCCTTCCCAGGATACAGAACACCCCTGGGCAGGTACCCCAGCAGGGCTGGACACACAGGAACTGTGCACATAGCCCACCTTGCAGAGAAACCCCAGCTCACCTGTCGCTCACAGCTGACACAGAACACCTCAGAGCAGGACTTGAACTAACAAACAGCAGCTCTGACAGGTCTGTGACCCTGGCTATCACTCTGTGCAGCCTCTCTCTGCCTGGTCTTCCAGACACTTCCACTGCAGCCAGGGCACCAGGCCTCTGTCTCCACCCACCATCACTCCTCTCCCTGACTCCTGGGTTCCTCTCATTAGGATACGGTCTTCTTGAAGTTGTTTTCCACTCATGGACCAGATAAAATGATAAGAAAACAAGCCGCAGCTGCAGCCCCTTGTCTAGCCTGACTCTCAAGAGCCCACACCTCTTCCTTGGGCCTGGCCCGTTTAACAAGTTTCATTTTGTGCAACTGTGAGCCCCTGAGGGTTGAGGATTGGCTGATTTGGGCAGCCTGACACTGCCTGCCAGCCCTCCCCAGGTGTGCCTGTGTTGAGGTCAATATAA
The DNA here is from genome assembly GCF_964341445.2 of Mesoplodon mirus. Classification (NCBI taxonomy): domain Eukaryota; kingdom Metazoa; phylum Chordata; class Mammalia; order Artiodactyla; family Ziphiidae; genus Mesoplodon; species Mesoplodon mirus. The sequence continues at coordinate 60,051 of NW_028295626.1, read as the reverse complement.
ACACCTCTCCAGTCAGCAAGAGCCCCTGTAGCTGTGCCTGATGCCATATTCTCTGCCACGTCAGCAGTGTCGGGGCTGGGGTGGTGGTACTGAGGGAGAGGCCGTGGCTTTGTGGGTGGCCCAGTGTGAGTGGGGCTCTTCTGGACTTTCTGCAGGAGTTGCCAGGCTGCCACCTGCTAAAGAAGAGGATGTGTCATCCATACCTGCCGCTGGAATTTCTCCCCAGGCAAAGGTTAGGAAGTAAAAAAAGCAGTGGGGGCCGTGGCAGGAGGGGTATCTCAGGCAGGGAAATGGAAAGATTCCAGAAGAGCATCTGGGGCCAGGACCATCCTGACTGGCCTGCAGGCACCAAGTTGGCCTGTCGCTGGTGTGGCTCCACAGACCTTCCTCTAGGCTTGCAAGTGCTTGTACATATTCAGGTGTTTTACCTGGAAAGGGTGGGAAGAGTTCAGCTGCAGGAGGACTGGGACTCAGCTCACATTTACTCACAGACGCCTCGACACATTCCCCCAGCTTTGCAATGAGGATGCTCCTTGTGGGGGGGAGTGCTGCTGAGTGCATGGGAGACGATTTCCCACCTCTGAGCAACTTAAGAATTTTTACCACTGGAGCAAGTGCCCTGATACGATTTTCCTCTGTATAACTGGTGGGTTCTGTTTTTTTTTTTTTTTTTTTTTTCTTTTTGGTTCAAGGTAGATATTATTTATTCCTCTTTTTTTTTAATTTGGAGATATAAACATGGAAATAATGCATTAATATAAAGACATCTATGTGAAGGGAAAAACTTTTTTTCTGTTTTATTTTATTAAATGTTATTTATTTATTTTTAATTTTTTAAAATTTATTTATTTCTTTTATACAGCAGGCTCTTATTGGATATCTATTTTATACATATAAGTGTGCACATGTGAATCCTAGTCTCCCAATTCATCCCACCACCACCCTCACATGGTGTTCCCCCCTTGGTGTCCATATGTTTGTTCTCTACATCTGTGTCTCTATCTCTGCCCTGCAAACTGGTTCATCTGTACCATTTTTCTAGGTTCCACATATATGCATTAATATACAATATTTGTTTTTCTCTTTCTGACTTACTTCACTCTGTATGACAGTCTCTAGATCCATCAAGGTCTCTACAAATGACCCAATTTCATTCCTATGTATGGCTGAGTAATATTCCATTGTATATATGTGCCAGATCTTCTTTATCCATTCATCTGTTGATGGACACTTAGGTTGCTTCCATGTCCTGGCTATTGTAAATAGAGCTGCAATGAACAATTTTGTACATAACTCTTTTTGAATTATGGTTTTCACAAGGCAAATGTCCAGTAGTTGGATTGTTGTGTCATATGGTACTTCTGTTGTTAGTTATTTAAAGGAACCTCCGTAGTGTTCTCCCTAGAGCCCATATCAATTTACATTCCCACCCACAGTGCAAGTGTGTGCCCTTTTCTCCAATAAAGGCCTCTCCAGCATTTATTGTTTTGTAGATTTTTTTGATGATTGCCACTCTGACTGCTGTGAGGTGATACCTCACTGTAGTTTTGATTTGCATTTCTCTAATGATTAGTGATGTTCAGCATCCTTTCATGTGTTTCTTGGTAATCTGTATATCTTCTTTGGAGAAATGTCTATTTAAGTCTTCTTCCCGTTTTTGGATTGGGTTGTTTGTTTTTGTGATATTGAGCTACATGCGGTGCTTGTAAAGTTAGGAGATTAATCCTTTGTCAATTGCTTCATTTGAAAATATTTTCTCCCATTCTGAGGGTTGTTTTTGCATCTTGTTTATGTTTTCCTGTACTGTGTAAAAGCTTTTAAGTTTCATTAGGTCCCATTTGTTGATTTCTGTTTTTATTTCCATTTCTCTAAGTGGTGGGTCAAAAAGGATCTTGCTGTGATTTATGTCATAGAGTGTTCTGCCTATGGTTTCCTCTAAGTGTTTTATAGTGTCTGGTCTTATATTTAGATCTCTAATCAATTTAGAGTTTATTTTTGTGTATGGTGTTATGGAGTGTTCTAATTTCATTCTTTTATGTGTAGGGGTCCAGTTTTCCCAGCACCAATTACTGAAGAGACTGTCTTTTCTCCATTGTATATCCTTAGCTCCTTTGTCATAGATGAGATAGCCATAGGTATGTAGGTTTATCTCTGGGCTTTCTGTCCTGTTCCATTGATCTGTGTTTATGCCAATCTACATACACTTGATTCCATTATGGAGACATATAAATACATAGGTTTCAAGGTTATTACCAGTCAGATATATTCCTCTTCAGTGAATAGGGTGTTTTGTGTCCAGTTCATTGAGAAAGGAGTAGGTCTTGTCTATTACATATTTGGTATATGGAATGGAATCTGTGCTAATTTCGAACTCTGCTTTTACACATCACCCCACGTCACCTTTCCCCTTAAGGAGGCATAAGTGTGTTTTCTAAATGTGTAACTCTGTTCTCTTTTGAAATTCAGTTCATGTGTAGCCATGTTTACATTCCCTCTATAAGTGATATATTACAATAAGTTTCTTTTACTTTGTGGCTCATTTCACTTAGCATCATCACACCTAAAGCCACTCATTAAGCTGCTATTGGCCTTATGACATTGATTTTATGTCTGAGTGACATTCCATTGTATATAAGTACCACAACATCTATATCTATTTTTTTTTTCCTTTCCTGGGATATTTAAAGTGTACTGAAGTCGAGGTTCTTGTAAACAGAGCAGCCCTAGAGTTTGGGCTGGCTGTGTGTTATGGATTTTTAGTTTTCCCAAAATACACGCCCATGAGTGGAAGTGTGCTATGCTCTGTAGCTCTGTTTTAGAAAACAATATACAGTTCTCCTGAGAGGCTGTTGGCAATTTACATCCTGTCCATCGGCGTTACCAGGCTCCCTTTTCTCCATGGCCTGTCCTGCATTTGTGGTTTTTACACTATTTGTGGATGGCCCTTTTGACTGGAGGTAAGGGACACTACTCTGTAGTGTGGATTTGCAATGACTGATGGCTTGCTTGGCCAAAAAGGGCATATGCATTTTTTCCCGAATATATTCAGGAAAATACACATAGTCCCTTTTCAGCCAAGGGCAACATTGTCGAAATTCTGTCGCTTTTCATGTGCTTTAAAGACGACTCCAATCTACCTCTTGAAATCTGTTTCCTTCAATTCTGCCTTGCATTCAAATCCTCTTCACTGCCTTTCCTCAATATATTTCTGGATGATAGTTGTCCATTATAACTCTGCAAGTTTGTGAATTGCTGTGCCCCTGATTTCCATTTTTCAACTCTCCTATTTGTGAGCTGGCTGCAATACCGCAGGATGGCTTTAGGCATTAGTCTTGTTCCAGGGCTTCAGGCTGAGCCTTTGGTTAATTCTACTTCCTGGTGGGAAACTAGAGTGACATGTGCCCATCCAAACACCTACAGCTAATCTCTCATTTATTCACCCTCTTCCTGTTCATCCTCTGCACAATTTGCAAACTGTGCATATCAGGAGGGTAAAGGCGCTGACACTCCAAGTGGGGAGATTTTTAGTAATGCAGATGGAATGGCGAAGCCGAGCACGACAAAAGGAAAAATGAGGTACCTTTTAGAAAACTTTCCCAATTACACAGTGTACCATCCACTGGGTTTCCCATGCATGTTTTAACTGTAGGAAGATTCCCTTAAACCTGGAGAGTTGGGACCACTAGAATGGGTATCACACAGTATTGCTCTAAGTGGTGTTCTTTTGCTCACACAACCTCAGCAATCTTGTCAGCCCCAAGTGTCCAGTCTTATGTCTCATCCAGCTGTGGGTGTAAAGGTGGTCAATCCAGGTTGCATCACAGGCCCTGAACGAAATTTTTAAGACTTTCTCACTGTTTCGCTGTTTTTGCATTTTGCTTTTGAAATTTATTTTTATAAGTGGGTTTTACTGAATTTCAGTGCTCTGTTCATGCCGTTATACACACACATGATTCCTTTATGGAGACATGAGAATACATATGTATTAAAATACTGAGAGTCAGACATATTCCTTGCAATGAATAGGGGGTGTTGAGTCCAGTTCATTGTGGCGGGATTAGGTGTTGTCTATTACATACTTGGTTTATGTAACAGTATCTGTGCTAATTTAAAACTGTGATTTTATGCATCACCCCACCTCGCCTTTCCCATTAAGCAGGCAGAAGCTTGTTTTCTAAATTTGTGACTCCGTTGTGTTTGTAAATCAGTTCATGTGTAGCCATGTGTACATTCCCGCTATGAGTGATATCTTATGATAAGATTCGTTACTTGGTATCTTTCCTAAATCAGTTCATGTGAGGCCATGTTTACAGGAACTTCATAAGTGATATCTTATGATAAGTTTCTTTTTCTGTGTGACTTATTTCACTTAGAATCATCGTACCTGAATCCACTCATTTTGCTGCTACTGGCCTTATGAAATTGATTTCATGGCTGAGGGATATACCATCGTACATAAGTACCACAATTTCTTGAACCATTTTTGTCTTTCCTGGGATATTTAAGGTATACCCAAGTTGAGGTTCTTGTAAGCAGTGAAGCCCTAAATTTTGTGGTGGCTCTGTCTTATTGATTTTCAGCTTTCCCAAGGTATATTTCCTAGACTGGAAGTGCCCTTGACTCTGTAGCTCTGTTGTTTACTTGTTTTAGGGAACACAATGCACTCCTCCAGAGAGGCAGTTCGCAATTTAAATCCCGCCCATCAGCATAACAAGGCTCCCTGTTCTCCAGGGCCTGTCTTGTCTTTCTGGTTTTTACACATTTTGCAGATGTCCCTTTCGACCAGTGGGAAGTGATACTTCTTTGTTGTGCAGATTTGCATTGCCCGCTTGCTTGCTAGGCCAAAAAGTGTGTATGCGTGTTCTCCTGCATATATTCAGGAGAAAACATATACACCCTTTTTGGGCAAGTGCATCATTGTCGAAGTTGTGCCCCTCTTCCTGTGCTTTAAAGGCGATTCCAGCATACCTCTTGAAATCTGTTTCCTGCTATACTGCCTCGCTTTCAAGTCCGCCTCGTTGCCTTCCCTCAGCAGATTTTTGGGCGATAGTTGTCCTTTATTACTCTGCCAGTTTCTGAATTGCTGTGCCCCTGAGCTCCATTTATAAATTCGTTTTTTTTTGAGCAGACCGCAAGTCCAAAATTTTGGTTCAGGACCTATACTGGTTCCCAGCGCGTGGCTGAGACTTTGGTTAATTCTTCTTCCTGCCGGGCAATTAATGTGACATGTACCCGTCCAAATGCCTAACATCTACTCTCTCATTTGTTCTCCCTCTTCCCTTTCATCTTTGCCAAATTGGCAACTGTGCGAACCAGGAGGTTAAAGGGGCTGTCTCTCCAAGTTGGCAGATTGATAGTAAAGCAGTTGGAAAGTCAAACTGGAGCACCAGGAGAGGGACTATTTGTTGAGTTTTGAAACATTTTGTATTCACAGTGTGTCCATTTTCTAAGTTTCCCTTTCTTGTTATATCTATAGTAATACTACCTTCAACCAGGAGAGTTGGGACTGATGGAATGGGTGCCATGCAGTACTGCTTTAAAGGGTCTACATTTGCTCACCCAATCTCACCAATCCTCTCAGTCCCAAGTGTCCAGCCTTATGCCACATCCAGATGTCGTTGTAGATATGGTCATTCCAGAAATCATCAGAGACCCTGAAGGAATTGTAAAGAAATTCCATGTTTTTTTGTTTTGTTTTTGAAATTTCATTTTATAGTGGGTTTGAGCTGATTCTCACTGCCATGTTTATGCCATTCTAGACACAATTGATTCCCTTATGGAGACATATCAATACATAGGTTTAAAGTTCTTACTAGTCACATATATTCCTCTGTGGGGAATATGGGGTTTTGAGTACCTTTCCCAGAGTAAGGTGTAGGTCTTGTCTATTCCTTATTTGGTTTTTTGAACAGTACCTGTGCTTATATCAAACTCTGGTGTTATGCTTCACCACACCTCTCCTTCCCCTTAAGCAGGCATAAGAGTGTTTTCTAAATGTGAGGCTCTTTTCTCTTTCCTAACTCAGGTCATGTGTAGCCATGTTTACAGGATCTTCATAAGTGATATCTTATGATAAGTTTCGTTTACTGTGTGACTTATTTCACTTAGAATCATCGTACCTGAATCCACTCATTTTGCTGCTACTGGTCTTATGATATTGATTTCATGGCTGAAGGATATTCCATCACATGTAAGTACCACAATTTTTTAAACCATTTTTATCTTTCCTGGGATACTTAAGGTGTACCCAAGTTGATGTTCTTTTATGCAGTGCAACCCTAAATTTTGGGATGGCTTTGTCTTATTGATTTTCAGTTTTCCCAATGTATATTCCCTAGACTGGAAGTGCCCTTGGCTCTGTAGCTCTGTTGTTTACTTGTTTTAGAGAACAAAATGCACTCCTCCAGAGAGGTAGTTGGCAATTTACATCCCGCCCATTAGCATAACAAGACTCCCTGTTTTCCAGGGCCTGTCTGGCCTTTCTGGTTTTTAACCATTTTGTGGAAGTCCCTTTTAACCGGTGGGAAGTGATACTACTTTGTAGTGCAGATTTGCATTGCCCGCTTTCTTGCTTGGCCAAAAAGGGCGTATGCGTTTTCTCCTGAATATATTCAGGAGAAAATGCACACGCCCTTTTTGGCCAAGTGCATCATTGTCGAAGTTTTGCCCCTCTTCTTGTGCTTTAAAGAAGATTCCAACGTACCACTTGAAACCTGTTTCCTCCTATTCTGCCTCGCTTTCAGTTCCACCTCGTTGCCTTCCGTCAACAGATTTTTGGACGATAGTTTTCCTTTATTACTCTGCCAGTTTGTGAATTGTTGTGCCCCTGAGCCCCATTATTTAACTCGTTTTTTGTGAGCTGAACGCAAGTCTAATATTTTGGTTCAAGACCTATACTGGTTCCCAGTGGGTTGTTGAGACATTGATTAATTCTTCTTCCTCACGGGAAATAAGAGTGACATATGCCCGTCCAAATGACTAACAGCTACTCTTTCATTGGTTCTCCCTCTTCCCTTTCAACGTCTGCCAAATTGGGAACCTGTGCGAACCAGGAGGTTAAAGATGCTGTCTCTCCAAGTTGGGAGATTGATAGTAAAGCAGTTGGAAAGTCAAACGGGAGCACCAAGAGAGGGACTATTCACTGAGTTTTAGAAACCTTTCGTATTCACAGTGTGTCCATTCTCTAGGGTTCCCGTACATGTTACAGCAGTAGTAGTATTCCCTTCACCCTGGAGAGTTGTGACCCATGGAATGGGGGCCATGCCTTATTGCTTTAAACTGTCTGCATTTGCTCACCCAATCTCACCAATCCTCTCAGTCCCATGAGTCCAGCCTTATTCCACATCCAGCTGTTTTTGTAGATAGGGACATTCCAGGTTTCATCAGAAACCCTGAAGGAATTGTGAAGAAGTTCCCTTTTTTTTGTTTTTGAAATTCCTTTTTATAGTTGGTTTCAGCTGATTCCCGCTGGCATGTTTATGCTAGTCTCGACACACTTGATTCCCTTATGGAAACATATCAATACATAGGTTTTAAGATTCTTACTAGTCAGGAATATTCCTCTGTGGGAAATATGTGGTTTTGAGTCCCTTTCACTGAGGAATGTGTAGGTCTTGTCTATTCCACAGTTGGTTTTTGGAACGGTACCTGTTCTTATATCAAACTCTGGTTTTATGCATCACCCCACCTCTTCTTCCCACTTAAGCAGGCATAAGAGTGTTTTCTAAATGTGAGACTCTGTTCTCTTTCCTAACTCAGTTCATGTGTAGCCATGTTTACAGGATCTTCATAAGTGATATCTTATGAGAAGTTTCTTTTTCTGTGTGATTTATTTCACTTAGAATTATCGTACCTGTATCCACTCACTTTGCTACTATGGGTCTTATGATATTGATTTCATTGCTGAGGGATATTCCATCGTACGTATGTACCACAATTTTTTGAACAATTTTTTTTCTTTCCTGGGATACTTAAGTTGTACCCAAGTTGAGGTTCTTGTAAGCAGTGCAGCCCTAAATTTTGGGATGGCTCTGTCTTATTGATTTTCAGTTTTCCCAAGGTATATTCCCTAGACTGGAAGTGCCCTTGGCTCTGTAGCTCTGTTGTTTACTTGTTTTAGGGAGCACAATGCACTCCTCCAGAGTGGCAGTTGGCAATTTACATCCTGCCCATCAGCATATCAAGGCTCCCTGTTCTCCAGGGCATATCTTGCTTTTCTGGTTTTTACCCATTTTGTGGATGTCCATTTTGACTGCTGGGAATTGATACTTCTTTGTAGTGCAGATTTGCATTGCCCGCTTGCTTGCTTGGCCAAAAAGGGCGTATGCGTTATTTCTTGAATATATTCAGGAGAAAACACATACGAACTTTTGGGCCAAGTGCATCATTGTCGAAGTTGTGCCCCTCTTTCTGTGCTTTAAAGGCAATTCCAACGTACCTCTTGAAATCAGTTTCCTGCTATTCTGCCTCGCTTTCAAGTCTGCCTCGTTGCCTTCACACAACAGATTTTTGGATGATATTTGTCCTTTATTTCTCTGCCTGTTTGTGAATTGCTGTGCCCCTGAGCTACTGTTTTTAACTCGTTTTTTCTGAGCTGAACTCAAGTCCAATTATTTGGTTCAGGAACTATACTGGTTCCCGGTGGGTGGCTGAGATATTGGTTAATTCTTCTTCCTCCCGGGAAATAAGAGTGACATGTGCCCCTCCAAATGCCTAACAGCTACTCTCTCATTGATTCTCCCTCTTCCCTTTCATCCTCTGCCAAATTGGCAACCTGTGCGAACCAGGAGGTTAATGGTGCTGTCTCTCCACGTTGGGAGATTGATAGTAAAGTAGTTGGAAAGTCAAACCGGAGCACCAGGAGAGGGACTATTCGTTGAGTTTTAGAGAACTTTTGTATTCACAATGTGTCCATTCTCTTGGTTTCCCGTACATGTTATAGCTGTAGTAATATTCCCTTCAACTTGAAGACATGGGATCCATTGAATGGGTCCCATGCATTATTGCTTTAAAGGGTCTGCATTTGCTCACCCAATCTCACCAATCCTCTCAGTCCCATGTGTCCAGCCTTATGCCCCATCCAGCTGTCATTGTAGATAGGGTCATTCCAGATTTCATCAGAGACCCTGAAGGAATTGTAAAGAATTTCCCTTTTCTTTGTTCTTCAAATTCCGTTTTATAGTGGGTTTGAGCTGATTCTCACTGCCATGTTTATGCCAGTCTCGACACACTTGATTCCCTTATGGAGACATATCAATACATAGGTTTTAAGATTCTTACTAGTCAGATATATTCTTCTGTGGGAAATATGAGGTTTTGAGTCCCTTTCACTGAGGAAGGAGTAGGTCTCGTATGTTCCATTGTTGGTTTTTGGAACGGTACCTGTGCTTATATCAAACTCTGGTTTTATGCATCACCCCACCTCTCCTTCCCCCTTAAGCAGGCATAAGAGTGTTTTCTAAATGTCAGACTCTCTTCTTTTCCTAACTCAGTTCATGTGTAGCCATGTTTACAGGATCTTCATAAGTGATATCTTATGATAAGTTTCTATTTCTGTGTGATTTATTTGACTTAGAATCATCGTACGTGAATCCACTCATTTTGCTTCTACTGGTCTTATGACATTGTTTTCATGGCTGAGGGATATTCCGTCGTACATAAGTACCACAATTTTTTGAACCATTTTCATCATTACTTGGATATTTAAGGTGTACCCAAGTTGAGGTTCTTGTAATCAGTGCCGCCCTAAATTTTGGGGTAGCTCTGTCTTATTGATTTTCAGTTTTCCCAAGGTATATTCCCTGGACTGAAGTGCCCTTGGCTCTGTAGCTCTGTTGTTTACTTGTTTTAGGGAACACAATGCACTCCTCCAGAGAGGCAGTTGGAAATTTACATCCCGCCCATCAGCATAACAAGGCTCTCTGTTCTCCAGGGCCTTTCTTGCCTTTCTGAATTTTAACGATTTTGTGGATGTCGCTTTTGACCGGTGGGAAGGGATACTTCTTTGTACTGCACAATTGCATTGCCTGCTTGCTTGCTTGGGCAAAAAGGGCGTATGCGTTTTCTCCTGAATATATTCAGGAGAAAACCCATACGCCCTTTTTGGCCAAGTGCATCACAGTCGATGTTGTGCCCGTCTTCCTGTGCTTTAAAGGCAATTCCAACGTACCTCTTGAAATCTGTTTCCTGATATTCTGCCTCCCTTTCAAGACTTCCTCGTTGCCTTCCCTCAACAGATTTTTGGATGATAGTTGTCCATTATTACTCCCACTGTTTGTGAATTGCTGTACACCTGAGCTCTATTATTTAACTTTTTTTTTTTTTTTGAGCTGAACGCAAGTCCAATATTTTCGTTCAGGAACTATACTGGTTCCCGGTGGGTGGCTGAGACTTTGGTTAATTCTTCTTCCTCACGGGAAATAAGAGTGACATGTGCCCTTCCAAATGCCGAACAGCTATTCTTTCATTGGTTCTCCCTCTTCACTTTCATCCACTGTCAAATTGGCAACCTCTGTGAACCAGGATGTTAAAGGTGCTGTCTCTCCAAGCTGGGAGATTGACAGTAAATCCGTTGGAAAGTCAAACCGGAGCTCCAGTAGAGGGACTATTTGTTGAGTTTTAGAGACCTTTCGTATTCACAGTGTTTCCATTCTCTAGGATTCCAGTATATGTTATAGCTCTAGTAAAATTCCCTTCAACCTGGAGACATGGGACCCATGGAATGGGTGCCATGCATTATTGCTTTAAAGGGTTTGCGTTTGCTCACCCAATCTCACCAATCCTCTCAGTCCCATATGTACAGCCTTATGCCACATCCAGCTGTCATTGTAGATAGGGTCATTCCAGGTTTCATTCAGAAACCCTGAAGGAATTGTAAAGAATTTCCCTTTTTTTGTTGTTTTTCAAATTCCTTTTTATAGTGGGTTTGAGCTGATTCTCGCTGCCATGTTTATGCCAGTCTAGACACAATTGATTCCTTTACGGAGACATATCAATACATAGGTTTTAATATTCTTATTAGTCAGATATATTCCTCGGAGGAAAATATGTGGTTTTGAGTCCCTTTCACTGAGGAAGTTGTAGGTATTGCCTATTCCATAGTTGGTTTTTGGAACGGTACCTGTGCTTATATCAAACTCTGGTTTTATGCATCACCCCACCTCTCCTTCCCCCTTAAGCAGGCATAAGAGTGTTTTCTAAATGTGAGACTCTGTTCTCTTTCCTAACTCAGTTCATGTGTAGCCTTGTTTACAGGATCTTCATAAGGGCTATCTTATGATATGTTTCTTTTTCTGTATGACTTATTTCACTTAGAATCATCGTACCTGTATCCACTTTTTTGCTGCAACTGGTCTTATGACACTGATTTCATGGCTGAGGGATATTCCATCATAGATATGTACCACAATTTTTTGAACCAATTTTATCTTTCCTGGGATAATTAAGGTGTATCCAAGTTGAGGTTCTTGTAATCAGTGCCGCCCTAAATTTGGGGTGGCTCTGTCTTATTGATTTTCAGCTCTCCCAAGGTATATTCCCTGGACTGGAAGTGCCCTTGGCTCTGTAGCTCTGCTGTTTACTTGGTTTAGGGAACACAATGCACTCCTCCAGAGAGGCAGTTGGCAATTTACATCCCGCCCATCAGCATAACAATGCTCCCTGTTCCCCAGGGCCTGTCTTGCCTTTCTGAATTTTACCCATGTTGCGGATGTCCCTTTGGACAGGTGGGAAGTGATACTTCTTTGTAGTGCAGACTTACATTGTCCGCTTGCTTGCTTGGCCAAAAAGGGCGTATGCGTTTTCTCCTGAATATACTCAGGAGAAAATGCATACGCCCTTTTTGGCCAAGTGCATCATTGTCGAAGTTGTGCCCCTCTTCCTGTGCTTTAAAGGCAATTCCAAGGTACCTCTTGGAATCTGTTTCCTGCTATTCTGCCTCTCTTTCAAGTTCACCTCGTTGCCTTCCCTTAACAGATTTTGGGTGATAGTTGTCCTTTATTACTCTGCCAGTTTGTGAATTGCTGTGTCCATGAGCTCCATTTTTCATCTCGTTTTTTCTGAGCAGAACGCATGTGCAAAATTTTGGCTCAGGACTTATACTAGTTGGCGTTGGGTGGCTGAGACTTTGTAATTCTTCTTCCTGCCGGGAAATTAGAGTGACATATGCCCGTCCAAATACCTAACAGCTACTCTCTCATTGGTTCTCCCTCTTCCCTTTCATCCTCTGTCAAATTGGCAACGTGTGAGAACCAAGAGGTTAAAGGGGCTGTCTCTCCAAGTTGGGAGATTGATAGTAAAGCAGTTGGAAAGTCAAACCGGAGCACCAGGAGAGGGAATATTCGTTGAGTTTTAGAAACCTTTCGTATTCACAGTGTGTCCATTCTCTAGGTTTCCATACATGTTATAGCTGTAGTAATATTCCCTTCAACCTGGAGAGTTGGGACCCATGGAATGGGTGCCAGGCATTATTGTTTTAAAGGGTCTGCATTTGCTCATCCAATCTCACCAATCCTCTCAGTCCCAAGTGTCCAGCCTTATGCCACATCCAGCTGTCATTTTTGACAGGGTCATTCCAGGTTTCATCAGAGACCCTGAAGGAATTGTAAAGAATTACCCTGTTTTTGTGTTTTGTTTTTGAAATTCCTTTTTATAGTGGGTTTGAGCTGATTCTCGCTGCCATGTGTATGCCAGTCTAGACACACTTGATTCCCTTAGGGAGACATATCAATACATAGGTTTTAAGATTCTTACTAGTCAGATATATTCCTCTGCGGGAAATATGGGGTTTTGAGTCCCTTTCACTGAGGAAGGTATAGGTAGGTCTTGTCTATTCCATAGTTGGTTTTGGGAATGGTACCTGTGCTTATATCAAACTCTGGTTTTATGCATCACCCCACCTCTCCTTCCCCCTTACGCAGGCATAAGAGTGTTTTCTAAATGTGAGACTCTGTTCTCCTTCCTAACTCAGTTCATGTGTAGCCATGTTTACAGGATCTTCATAAGTGATATCTTATGATAAGCTTCTTTTTCTGTGTGACTTATTTCACTTAGAATCATCGTACCTGAATCTACTCATTTTGCTGCTACTGGGCTTATGACATTGATTTCATGTCTGAGGGATATTCCATCGTACGTAAGTAGCACAAATTTTTGAACCATTTTTGTCTTTCCTGGGATATTTCACGTGTACCCAAGTTGAGGTTCTTGTAAGCAGTGCAGCCCTAAATTTGGGGATGGCACTGTCTTATTGATTTTCAGTTTTCCCAAGGTATATTCCCTAGACTGGAAGTGCCCTTTCCTCTGTAGCTCTGTTGTTTACTTGTTTTAGGGAACACAGTGCACTCCTCCAGTGAGGCAGTTGGCAATTTACATCCCGCCCAACCGCATAACAAGGCCCCCTGTTCTCCAGGGCCTGTCTTGCCTTTCTGCTTATACACATTTTGTGGATGTCCCTTTTGACCGGTGGGAAGTGATACTTCTTTGTAGTGCAGATTTGCATTGCCCACTTGTTTGCTTGGGCAAAAAGGTCGTATGCGTTTTCTCCTGCATATATTCAGGAGAAAATGCATACGCCCTTTTTGGCCAAGTGCATCATTGTCGAAGTTGTGCCCCTCTTCCTGTGCTTTACAGGTGTTTCCAACGTACCTCTTGAAATCTGGTTCCTGCTATTCTGCCTCGCATTCAAGTCTGCCTCGTTGCCTTCCCTCAACAGATTTTTGGATGATAGTTGTCCTTTATTACTCTTCCAGTTTGTGAGTTGCTGTGCCCTTGAGCTCCATTTTTCAACTCGTTTTATGTGAGCTGAACGCATGTCCAAAATTTTGATTCAGGACCTATACTGGTTCCCAGTGGGTGGCTGCAACTTTGGTTAATTCTTCTTCCTGCCGGGAAATTAGAATGACATATGCCCGTCCAAATGCCTAACAGCTACTCTCTCATTGGTTCTCCCTCTTCCCTTTCATCCTCTGCCAAATTGGCAACCTGTGAAAACCACGAGGTTAAAGGGGCTGTCTCTACAATTTGGGAGATTGATAGTAAAGCAGTTGGAAAATCAAACCGGAGCACCAGGAGAGGGAATATTCGTTGAGATTTAGAAACCTTTCGTATTCACAGTGTGTCCATTCTCTAGGTTTCCCGTACATGTTATAGTTGTAGTAATATTCCCTTCAAGCTGGAGAGTTGGGACCCATGGAAAGGTTGCCATGCATTATTGCTTTAAAGTGTCTGCATTTGCTCACACATTCTCAACTATCCTCTCAGTCCCAAGTGTCCAGCCTTATGCCACATCCAGCTGTCATTTTAGACAGGGTCATTCCAGGTTTCATCAGAGACCCTGAAGGAATTGTAAAGAATTTCCCTGTTTTTGTGTTTTATTTTTGAAATTCCTTTTTATAGTGGGTTTGAGCTGGTTCTCGCTGCCATGTGTATGCCAGTCTAGACACACTTGATTCCCTTACGGAGACATATCAATACATAGGTTTTAAGATTTTTAGTAGTCAGATATATTTTTCTGCGGGAAATATGGGGTTTTGAGACCCTTTCACTTAGGAAGGTGTAGGTCTTGTCTATTCTGTACTTGGTTTTCAGAACGGTACCTGTGCTTATATCAAACTCTGGTTTTATGCATCTCCCAACCTCTCCTTCCCCCTTAAGCTGGCATAGGCGTGTTTTCTAAATGTGAGACTCTCTTCTCTTTCCTAACTCAGTTCATGTTTAGCCATGTTTACAGGATCTTCATAAGTGATATCTTATGATAAGTTTCTTTTTCTGTGTGACTTATTTCACTTAGAGTCATCATACCTGAATCCACTCATTTTGCTGCTACTGGTCTTATGACATTGATTTCATGACTGAGGGATATTCCATCGTACGTAAGTACCACAATTTTTTGAACCATTTTTATCTTTCCTGGGATACTTAAGGTGTACCCAAGTTGACGTTCTTGTAAGCAGTGCACCCCTAAATTTTGGGGTGGCTCTGTCTTATTGATTTTCAGTTTTCCCAAGGTATATTCCCTATACTGGAAGTGCCCTTGGCTCTGTAGCTCTGTTGATTACTTGTTTTACGGAACACAATGCACTCCTCCAGTGAGGCAGTTGGCAATTTACATCCCACCCGTCATTATAACTATGCTCCCTGTTCTCCAGGGCCTGTCTTGCCTTTCTGGTTTTTACCCATTTTTTGGATTTCCCTTTTGACCGGTGGGAAGTGATACTTCTTTGTAGTGAAGATTTGCATTGCCCGCTTGCTTGCTTGGCGAAAAAGGGCGTATGTGATTTCTCCTGATTATATTCAGGAGAAAATGCATACGCCCTATTTGGCCAAGTGCATCATTTACAAAGTTGTGCCCTCTACCTGTTCTTTCAAGTCAATTCCAACGTACCTCTTGAAATCTGTTTCCTGCTATTCTGCCTCGATTTCAAGTCCGCCTCGTTGCCTTCACTCAACAGATTTTTGGATGATAGTTGTCCTTTATTACTCTGCCTGTTTGTGAATTGCTGTGCCCCTGAGCTCCTTTTTTGAACTCGTTTTTGTGAGCTGAACGAAAGTCCAAAAGACTGCTTCACGACCTATACTGGTTTACTGTGCTTGGCTGAGTCGTTGGTTAATTCTCCTTCCTGACATGAAATTAGAGTGACATGTGACCGTCCAAACGCCTAAAAGCTAATCTCTCCGTGATACTCCCTCTTCCCTTTCATCCTCTGCCAAATTGGCAACCTGTGCACACTAGGAGGTTAAAGGGGCTGCTTCTCCAAGTTTTGAGATTGATAGTAAAGCAGTTGGAAAGTCAAACCAGGGCACCAGCAGAGGGACTATTAGTTGAGTTTTAGAAACCTTTCGTATTCACAGAGTGTACTTTCTCTAGGTTTCCCATACATGTTATATATGTAGTAATATTCCCTTCAACCTGGAGAGTTGGGACCCATGGAATGGGTGCCGCACATTATTGCTTTAAGGGGTCTGCATTTGCTCACCCAATCTCACCAATCCTCTCAGTCCGAAGTGTCCAGCCTTATGCCACATCCAGCTGTCGATGTAGATAGGGTCATTCCAGGTTTCGTCAAAGACCCTGAAGAAATTGTAAAGAATTTCCTCTTTTTTGTGTGTGTTTGAAATTCCTTTATATAGTGGGTGTGAGCTGATTCTCAGTGCCATGTTTATGCCAGTCTAGAAACACTTGATTGCCTCATGGAGACATATCAATAAATAGGTTATAAGATTCTTACTAGTCAGATATATTCCTCTGCAGGTAATATGGGGTTTTGAGTGCCTTTCACTGAGGTAGGTGTAGGTCTTGTCTATTCCATATCTGATTTTTGGAAAGGTACATGTACTAATATCAAACTCTGGGTTTATGCATCACCCCACCTCTCCTTCCACCTTCAGCAGGCATAAGAGTGTTTTCTAAATGTGAGACTCTGCTCTCTTTCCTAACTCAGTTCATGTGTAGCCATGTTTACAGGACCTTCATACATGGTATCTTATGATAAGTTTCTTTTTCTCTGTGACTTATTTCACTTAGAATCATCGTACCTGAATCCACTTATTTTGCTGCTACTGGTCTTATGACATTGATTTCATGGCTGAGGGATATTCCATCGTACATATGTACCCCAATTTCTTGAATCATTTTTATCTTTCCTGGGATATTTCACGTGTACCCAAGTTGAGGTTCTTGTAAGCAGTGCAGCCCTAAATTTGGGGGTGGCTCTGTCTTATTGATTTTCAGTTTTCCCAAGGTATATTCACTAGGCTGGAAGTGCCCTTGGCTCTGTAGCTCTGTTGTTTACTTGTTTGGGGGAACACAATGCACTCCTCCAGAGAGGCAGTTGTCAATTTATGTCCCGCCCATCAGCATAACAAGGCTCCCAGTTCTCCAGGGGCTGTCTTGCCTTTCTGCTTTTTACACATTTTGCAGATATCCCTTTTGACTGGTTGGAGGTGATAATTCTTTGTAGTGCAGATTTGCATTGCCCGCTTGCTGGATGGCCAAAAAGGGCGTATTCGTTTTCTCCTGAATATATACAGGAGACAAGGAATACGCCCTTTTTGGCCAAGTGCATCATTGTCGAATTTGTGCCCCTCTTCCTGTGATTTAAAGGCGATTCCAACATACCACTTGAAATTTGTTTCCTGCTATTCTGTCTCTCTTTCAAGTCCGCCTCGTTGCCTTCCATTAAACAGATATTTGGATGATACTTGTCCTATATTTCTCTGCCAGTTTGTGAATTGCTGTTCCCCTGAGCTCCATTTTTCGACTCGCTTTTTGTGAGTTGAATGCAAGTCCAAACTTTGGTTCAGGACCTACACTGGTGTCCGGTGGGTGCCTGAGACTTTGGTTAATTCTTCTTCCAGCCGGGAAATTAGAGGGACATGTTCCCGTCCAAATGCCTAACAGCTACTATCTCATTGGTTCTCCCTCTTCCCTTTCATCCTCTGCCAAATTGGCAACCTGTGAGATCCAGGAGGTTAAAGGGGCTGTCTTTCCAAGTTGGGAGATTGATAGTAAAGCAGTTGGAAAGTCAAACCGGAGCACCAGGAGAGGGACTATTAGTTGAATTTTAGAGACCTTTCGTATTCACAGTGTGTCCATTCTCTAGGTTTCCCGTACATGTTATAGCTGTAGTAATATTCCCTTCAACCTGGAGAGTTGGGACCCATGGAATGGGTGCCACTCATTATTGCTTTAAAGGGTCTGCATTTGCTCACCCAATCTCACCAATCCTCTCAGTCCCAAGTATCCAGCCTTATGCCACATCCAGCTGTCATTGTACATAGGGTCATTTCAGGTTTCATCAGAGACCTTGAAGGAATTGTAAGAAATTTCGCTGTTTTTTTTGTTTTGTATTTGAAATTACTTTTTAAAGTGGGTTTGGGCTGATTCTCACTGTCATGTTTATGCCAGTCTAGACACACTTGATTCCCTTACGGAGACATATCAATACATATGTTTTAAGATTCATACTAGTAAGATATATTACTCTGTGGTGAATATGGGGTGTTGAGTCCCTTTCACTGAGGAAGGTGTAGGTCTTGTCTATTCCGTATTTGGTTTTTGGAAAGGTACCTGTACTAATATCAAACTCTGATTTTATGCATCACCCCACCTCTCCTTCCCCCTTAAGCAGGCATAAGCGTGCTTTTTAAATGTGAGTCTCTCTTCTCTTTCCTAACTCAGTTCATGTGTAGCCATGTTTACAGGATCTTCATAAGTGATATCTTATGATAAGTTTCTTTTTCTGTGTGACTTATTTCACTTAGAATTATCGTACCTAAATCCTCTCATTTTGCTGCTACTGGCCTTATGACATTGATTTCATGGCTGAGGGATATTCCATCGTACGTAAGTACCACAATTTCTTGAACCATTTTTGTCTTTCCTGGTATATTTAAGGTGTACGCAAGTTGAGGTTTTTGTAAGCAGTGCAGCCCTGAATTTTGGTGTCGATCTGTCTTATTTATTTTCAGTTTCCCCAAGGTATATTCCCTAGACTGGAAGTGCCCTTGGCTCTGTAGCTCTGTTGTTTACTTGTTTTAGGGAACACAATGCACTCCTCCAGAGAGTCAGTTTGCAATTTACATCCCGCCCATCAGCATAACAAGGCTCACTGTTCTCCAGGGCCTGTCTTGCCTTTCTGGTTTTTACACTTTTTGCGGATGTCCCTTTTGACCGGTGGCAAGTGATACTTCTTTGTAGTGCCGATTTGCATTGCCCGCTTGCTTGCTTGTCCAAAAAGGGCATATGTGTTTTCTCCTGAATATATTCACGTGAAAACCCATATGCCCTTTATGGCCATTTCCATAATTTTCTAAGTTGTAATTCTTTTCCTGTGTTTAAAGGCGATTCCAATGTACCTCTTGAAATCTGTTTCATGCCATTCTTCCTCATTTTCCCTTCCGCCTCGTGGCTTTCCCTCAACAGATTTTTGGCAGCGAGTAGTCCTTTATAACTCTTCAGTTTAGTGAATTGCTGTGGCCCTGAGCTCCATTTTTCAACTCGCGTTTTTGTGCGCTGACCGTAAATCAACAGTTTTGCTTCTAGACTTATACTGGTTCTGGGGGGCAGGCTTAGACTTTGGTTAATTCCTCTTTGTGACGGGAAATTAGAGACACATGTGGCCGTCCAAATGCCTACAGCCACTCTCTCATTGGTTCTCTCTCTTCCCTTATTTCCTGTGCACAATTTGCCAACTGTGCGAACCAGGAGGTTATAGTGGCTGACTTTCCAAGTTGGGAGATTGATAGTAAAGCAGTTGGAATGTCAAACTGGAGTACAAGTAGAGTTTTAGAAACCTTTCACCATCAGATGGTTTCCATTCTCTAGGTTCCCATACACGTTATAACTGTAGTGATATTCCCTTCTACCCGGAGAGTTGGGAACCATGGAATGGGTGGCAGGCATTATTGCTTTAAAGGGTCTGCATTTTTTCACCCAATCTCAGCAATCCTCTCAGTCCCAAGTGACCAGCCTTATGCCACATCCAGCTGTCATTGTAGATAGGGTCATTCCAGGTTTCATCAGAACCCCTGAAGGTATTGTGTAAGAATTTTACTGTTTATATGTTTTGTTTTGAAATTCATTTTTATAGTGGGTTTGAGCTGATTCTCACTGCCATGTTTATGTCGTTCTAGACACACTTGGTTCCCTTACGGAGACATATCAATACATAGGTTTTAAAATTCTTACTACTCATATATATTTCTCTGCAGGGAATAGGGATGTTGAGTTCCATTCACTGAGGAAGGAGTAGGGCTTGTCTCTTCTGTTTTTGGATTATGGAACGGTACCTGTGCTAATATCAATCTTATGTTTTGTGCATCTCCACACCTCTCTCTCCCCTTAAGCAAGCGTTAGAGTGTTTTCTAAATCTGAGACTCTGTTCTCTTCCCTAAACCAGTTCATATGTAGCCATGTTTACATTCCTTTCATAAGTGATATCTTATGTCAGAATGCACCATGGCCGTTCTCATAATAATGCTCCATGTCCCCTGTCATCACAATGCACCATGCCCTGGTTATCACAATGCTCCATGGCCCTTGTCATCAGAATTCTCCACGTCCTTGTCATCACAATGCTACATGTCACTTCTCATCAAAATGTTACATGCTCTTGTCATCACAATTCTCCATCCACTTGACATTGCAATGCTCCATGCACTTGTCATCACAATGCTCCATGCACATGCCATCACAAAGCTCCATGCCCTTGTCATCACAATGCGCCATGACCCCTGTCATCACAATGCTCCCTGACACCTGTCATCACAATGCTTCATGCCCCATGTCATTACAGTGCTCCATGATGCTCGACATCACAATTACCCAAGGTCTTTTCATCACAATGCTCATGGGCCAATATCATCACAATGCTCCATGACCACTGTCATCACAGCACTCTATGACACCTGACAACACAATGATTCCGGACTCTTGTCATCACAATGTTCCATTCCCTTGTCATCACAATGCTCCATGACACCTGTCATCACAATATTCCATGAACATTTTCAGCCCAATGTTCCATGACCCTTGTCATCACAATACTCCAAGCCATTGTCATCACAATGCTCCATTACCTTTGTCATCAGAATCCTCCATGACACTTGGCATCACAATGTTCCATGCCATTGTCATCACAATGGGCCATTACATATGTCATCACAATTCTCCCTGACACCTGTCTTCACAATACTGCATGACCTGGTCATCACAATGATCCATGCCCTTGTCATCACAATGCGCCATTCCAACTCTCATCGCAATAATTCATGAAACTTATTAGACCAATGTTCCATGCCCTTTTCATCACAATGCTCCATGCCCTTGTTATCACAATGCTCCATGACCCCTGTCATCACAATGCTCCGTGACTCCAGTCATCACAATGCTTCATGGACTTTGTCATCACAATTGTCCATGTCCTCGTCATCAACAGTCTCTGTGACCTTTTTAACGACAATGCTCCATGAAGTTTTCATCACAATGCTCTTTGACCCTTGACATCACAATGCTCTATGCCTTTCTCAGAACAATGCTCCATGACCCTTGTCATCACAATGCTCTATGTGCTTGTTAGCACAATGCTTCATGACACGTGTCATCTCAATGCACCATGCGCTTGTAATCACAGTGCTCCACAAATTTCTCATCACCATGCTGCATAAAACTTCTCATCACAATGCTCCATGCACTTGTCATCAAAATGCTCTCTCACCACTGATATCCCAATGCTACATAACTATTTGTCACAATACCCCCTCACTCCTGTCATCACAATGTTCCATGACTCCTGTCATCACAATGATACATGCACTTATAATCACAATGTTCGATGACCCCTGCCATCACAATGTTCCATAACACCTGTCATCAAAATGCTCCATGACCCTGTTCATCAAAATGCTCCATGACACCTGACATCACAGTGTTCCATAAAACCTGTCATCAAAATGTTCCATGACATTTTTCATCAAATGGCTCCATGACCCTGTCATCAAAAATCTCCCTCCCCTTCTCATCACAATGCACAATGCCCGTGCCTTCAGAATGCTCCATGACCTCTGTCATCACAAAGATCCATGACCCTTGGCATCACAATGCTACATTTCTTTGTCATCACAATGCTCCATGAACTTTTCATCACAATGCTCTTTGACCCTTGTCATCACAGTGCTCTATGCCTTTCTCAGCAAAATGCTCCATGACCCTTGTCATCACAATGCTCAATACACTACTCATCAAAATGCTCCCTGACACTTGTTGTCTGTATGCTCCTTGAACACTGTCATGACAAGGCTCCATGCCTTTTTCATCACAATGATCCATGCCCTTTTCATCACAATGCTCCAAGACACATATAATCAAAATGCTCCATGCCCTTGTCATCACAAAGCTCAAGGATGCATGCCATCAAAATGCTCCTTGGTCTTCTCCTCACAATGTTCCATGCCCTTGTCATCACAATGTTCCAAGACAACTGTAATCACAATGCTCCATGCCCCTTTTCATCAGTATGCTCCATGATACTTGTCATCACAAGGCTCCATGGTTTTGTTATCACAATGCTCCAGGACCTTGTCATCACCATGCTCCATTCCCTTGTCATCACTATGCTCCATGACTCCTTTCATCACAATGCTACATGCACTTATCATCACAATGTTCGATGACCCCTGACATCACAATGTTCCATAACAACTGTCATCAAAATGTTCCATGACACTTTTCATCAAATTGCTCAAAGACCCTTTCATCAGAATGCTCCCTGCCTTTCTCATCACAATGCACAACGCCCTTGCCATCAAAATGCTCCATGACCTTTGTCATCACAAAGATCCATGACCCTTGGCATCACAATGCTCTATGTCATTGTCATCACAATGCTCCATGCACGCTCTCATCACATTGCTCCATGCCCTTGTCTTCACAAAGCTCCATGACACGTCATCAGAATGCTCCATGGCCTTCACATCACAATGATCCATGCCCTTGCCATCACAATGCTCCATTACCCCTGTCATAACAATGCTCCATGACCCCTGCCATCACGATGTTCCATGGTCTTGTCATCACAAAGCTCCATGACGCTTCTCATCACAATGCTCCAAGAACCCTGTAATCACAATGCTCTATGCCCCTTTTCATCTCAATGATCCATGAACCCTGTCATCACAATACACCATGCCCATCATCGTAATGCTTCATGCTATTGTCATCACAATGAAAGCAAAATGCTTCATGAACTCTGTCATAACAATGCTCCAAACCCTTGTCATCACAATATTCCATATCATTTATCATCACAATGCCCCATGACACTCGTCATTACAGTTATCCATGGTCTTCTCCTCAGAATGCTCCATGACCTTTGTCATCACAATGCTCAGTACACTTGTCATCAACATGTTCCCTGACACTTGTTGTCTGCATGCTCCTTGAATCCAGTCATGACAATGCTCCATGCATTTTTCATCACAATGATGCATGCCCTTTTCATCACAATGCTCCAAGACCCCTTTAATCACAATGCTCCATGCCCTTGCCATCACAATGCTCCAAGACCCCCGTAAACACAATGCTCCATGCCCATTTTCATCTCAATGCCCATGAACCCTGTCATCACAATGCACCATGCCAATCATCATAATGCTTCATGCTATTGTCATCACAATGAAATCAAAATGCTCCATGAACTCTGTCATAACAATGCTCCAAACGCTTGTGATCACAATATTCCAAAACACTTGTCATCACAATGCACCATGACGCTCGTCATCACAATTATCAATGGTCTTCTCATCACAATGGTCCATGACCATTGTCATCACAATGCTCAATACACTTGTCATCAAAATGCCCCCTGACACTTGTTGTCTGTATGCTCCTTGAACCCTGTCATGACAAGGCTCCATGCCTATTTCATCACAATGATCCATGCCAATTTCATCGCAGTGCTCAATACACTTGTCATCAAAATGCTCCCTGACACTTGTTGTCTGTATGCTCCTTGAACCCTGTCATGACAAGGCTCCATGCCTATTTCATCACAATGATCCATGGCATTTTCATCACAGTGCTCCAAGACCCATGTAATCAAAATGCTTCATGCCCTTGTCATCACAAAGCTCGATGACGCATGCCATCAGAATGCTCCTTGGTCTTCTCCTCACAATGCTCCATGCCCTTGTCATCACAATGTTCCAAGACCCTTTTCATCAGTATGCTCCATGAGACTTGTCATCACAAGGCTCCATGGTTTTGTCATCACAATGCTCAAGGAACTTGTCATCACAATAGTTCACGAGCTTGTCATGAAAAGTCTCAATGGCCATTGTCATCATAATGCTCCAAGCCCTAGTCATCACAATGCTCCATTATATTTGTCATCACAATCCTCCATTTCATTTGGCATCACAGTACTCCCTACCATTGACATCGCAATGGACCATGACATATGTCATCACAATGCTCCCTGACACCTGTCTTCACAATACACCATGACCTTCTCTTCACAATGATCCATGCCCTTGTCATCACAATGCACCATGTACAATGTCATCACAATAATCTATGAAACTTGTAAGACAAATGCTCCATGCTCCTGTCATCACAATGCTCCATGCCCTTGTCATCACAATGCTCCATGACTTGTCTTCACAATCCTCCATGACCCATGACACATGTATCACAGTGTTCCATGCCCTAGTCATCACAATGCTCCAAGACCCCTGTAATCACAATGCTCCATGCCCCTTTTCATCAGAATGCTCCATAACACTTGTCATCACAAGTCTCCATGCTCTTCTCATCACAATGCTCCAGGACCTTGTCATCACCATGCTCCATTCCCTTCTCATCACAATGCTCCATGACCACTGTCATCACAATAATCCATGAATATTTTCAGCCCATTGCTCCAAGACCTATTCATCACAATGCTCCATGGCCAATATCAACACAATGCTCCATGACCACTGTCATCACAACACACCATGACACCCGACAACACAATGATCCGCGACTCTTGTCATCACAATGCTCCATTCCATAGTTATCACAGTGCTCCATGACACCTGTCATCACAGCACTCCATGAACATTTTCAGCCCAGTGCTCCATGACCCTTGTCATCACAATGATACATGCCCTTTTCATCCCAATGCTCCATGACCCCTGTATTCACAATGTTCCGTGACGCTAGTTATCACAGTGCTCCATGACACTTGTCATCACAATGCTCCATGCCTTTGTCAGCAAAATGCTACATGACCTTGTCATTACAATGCTCTATGCGCTTGTCATCACAATACTCCATTTCCACTGTCATCACAATCCTCCATGAAACTTGGGATCACATTGCTTCATGCCCTTGTCCTCACAATGCTCCATGCTCCTTGAAATCAAAATGATCCATGACCTCCTTGCCCTGCTCATCACAATGCTCCATGCCCTTGTTATCACAATGCTCCATGACCGCTGCCATCACAATGCTCTGTGACTCCAGTCATCACAATGCTTCATGACCTTGTCACCACAGTGGTCCATGCCCTCGTCATCATCACTCTCTGTGAGCATTTTAACCAAAATGATCCATGAACTTTTCATCACAATGATCTTTGAACCTTGTCATCACAATGCTCTATGCCATTCTCAGCACAATGCTCCATGACCCTTGTCATCACAATGCTCCATGCGCTTGTCAGCACAATGTTCCATGACACGTCATCACAATGCTCCATGACCCCTGTCATCACAATGCTCTGTGACTCCAGTCATCACAATGCTTCATAACGTTTGTCATCACAATGATCCATGCCCGTGTCATCACAAGGTTCTGTGACCTTTGTAACCACAATGCTCCATGAACTGTTCATCACAATTCACAGTGACACTTGTCATCACAATGCTCCATGTTTTTGTCATAACAATGCTCCATGACCATTGTCTTCACAATGTGCCACACGCATTTCATCACAACGGTCAACAACCTTTTCATTGCAATGCTCCATAAACCTTGTAATCACAATGGTCCTTGCACTTCTCATCAAAATGCTCTCTCACAAGAGATATCACAGTGTTCCATCACTAGTCATCACAATACTCCCTCACCCCTATAATCACAATGTTCCATGACCCTGTCATCACACTGCTACATCCCCTTATCATCACAATGTTCCATGACCCCTGACATCACAATGTTCCATAACCCCTGTCATCAAAATGCTTCATGATCCTTTTCATCCCAATGCTCCAAGACCCCTGACATCACAATGTTCTATAACACCTGCCATCAAAATATTCCATTACAATTTTCATCAAATTGCTGCATGACCCGGTCATCAAAATGCTCCCTGCATTTCTCATGGCAATGCACCATGCCCTTGTCATCAAAATGCTCCATGACTTGTCATCACAAAGCTCCATGACCCTTCGATCACAATGCTCCATGTCATTGTCATCACAATGCTCCATGAACACTCTCATCACATTGCTCCATGCCCTTGTCATCACAAAGCTCCATGACACTTGTCATCACAATGCTCGATGCTTTTCTCATCACAATGCTCCATGCCCTTGTCATTACAATCCTGCATGACCCATGTATCATAGTGTTCCATACCCTTGTCATCACAATGCTCCATGCCCACTCTCATCACAATAATCCATGAAACATTTCAGACCAATGTTCCATGCCCTTCTCATCACAATGCTCAATTACCTCTGTCATAACAATGCACCGTGACCCATGCCATCAAAATGTTCCACGGCCTAGTCATCACAAGGTTCCATGACACTTGTCATCACAATGCTGAAGGCCCCTGTAATCACAATGCTCCACGCTCTTGTCATCAAAAAGCTCCATGACACATGTCATTAGAAGGTTCCATGGCCTTCTCATCACAATGCTCTATGCCCTTTTCATCACAATGCTCCATGCCACTTTTTCATCTCAGTGATCCATGAAACCTGCCATCACAATGCACCATGCCCATCATCATAATGCTTCAGGCTATTGTCATCACAATGAAATCAATATTCTCCATGACCTCTGTCATAATAATGCTCCAAACACTTGTGATCACAATGTTCCATAACACTTATCATCACAACACCCCATGATGCTCATCATCACAATTATCCATGGTCTTCTCTTCACAATGCTCCATGATCTTTGTCATCACAATGCTCAATACACTTGTCATCACAATGCTCCCTGACACTTGTGATCAGTATGCTCCTTGAACCCTTTCATGACAAGGCTCCATGCCTTTGTCATCACAATAATCCATGCCCTTTTCATCACAATGCTCCAAATCCCTGTAATCACAATGATCCATGCCATTGTCATCAAAAAGCTCCATGACGCATGTCATCAGAATGCTTCATGGTTTTCTCATCATAATGCTCCATGCCCTTGTCATCACAATGCTCCAAGACCCCTGTAATCACAATGCTCCATGCCCCTTTTCATCAGAATGCTCCATGAGACTTGTCATCACAAGTCGCCATGGTCTTCTCCTCACAATGCTCCAGGACCTTTTCCTCACCATGCTCCATTCCCTTGTCATCACAATGCTCCATGACACCTGTCATCACAATAGTCCATGAACATTTTCAGCCCAATGCTCCACGACCTACTCATCACAATGCTCCATGGCCAATATCATCACAATGCTCCATGACCACTGTCATCACAACACTCCATGACAACTGACAACAAAATGATCTGGGACTCTTGTCATCACAATGCTCCATTCCCTAGTCATCACAATGCTCCATGACCCCTGTCATCACAACACTCCATGAACATTTTCAGCCCAGTGATCCATGACCCTTCTCATCACAATGATTCATGCCCTTGTCATCCCAATGCTCCATGACCCGTGTATTCACAATAATCCGTGACGCTTGTCATCACAGTGCTCCATGACACATGTCATCACAATGCTCCATGCCTTTGTCAGCAAAATGCTACATGACCTCTCCATTACAATGCTCTATGTGCTAGTCATCACAATACTCCATTACCATTGTCATCACAATCCTCCATGAACCTTGGGATCACATTGCTTCATGCCCTTGTCATCAAAATGCTCTATGCTCCTTGAAATCAAAATGATCCATGACCTCTGTCATCGCAATGCTCCAAACCCTTGTGATCACAATGTTCCATAACACTTGTCATCACAACGCTCCATGATGCCTGTCATCACAATACTCCATGCCCTTTTCATCACAATGCTCCAAGACATTTGTCATCACAATTTTCAATACTCTTGTCATCACAATGCTCCCTGACACTTGTCATCAGAATGCTCCTTGAAACCTGTCACGAAAAGGCTCCATGCCTTTTCATCACAATGCCCCATGCCATTTTCATCACAATGCTCCATGCCATTGTCATCAAAATACTCCACAAGCTTGTCATCAGAATGCTCCATGACCCTTGTCATCACATTTCTCCATGCACTTGTCATCACAATGCTCCCTGACCGTTGTCATCACAATGCTCCAAGCCATTGTCTTCACAATGCTCCATTACATTTGTCATCAGAATCCTCCATGACACTTGGCATCCCAATGCTCCATGCCATTGTCATCACAATGGGCCATTACATATGTCATCACAATGCTCCCTGACATCTGTCTTCACAATACTGCATGTCCTGGCCATCACAATGTTCCATGCCCTTGTCATCACAATGTGCCATTCCAACTGTCATCGCAATAATCCCTGAAACTTATTAGACAAATGCTCCATGCCCTGGTCATCACAATGCTCCATGCCCTTGTTATCACAATGCTCCATGACCCCTGCCATCACAATTCTCTGTGACTCCAGTCCTCACAATGCTTCATGACCTTTGTCACCACAATGGTCCATGCACTCGTCATCATCAGTCTCTGTGAGCTTTTTAACCAAAATGATCCATGAACTTTTCATCACAATGCTCTTTGACCCTTGTCATCACAATGCTCTATGCCTTTCTCAACACAATGCTCCATGACAATTGTCATCACAATGCTCCATGCACTTGTCAGCACATTGCTCCATGACACATGTCATCACAAGCTCCGTGACCCTTGTCATCACAATGCTCCATGCGCTTGTCAGCACAATGCTCATTGACACATGCCATCACAATGCTCCATGACCCCTGTCATCACAATGCTCCGTGACTCCAGTCATCACAATGCTTCATAACGTTTGTCATCACAATGGTCCATGCCCGTGTCATCACAAGGCTCTGTGAACTTTTTATCCACAATCATCCATGAACTTTTCATCACAATTCTCTGTGACACTTGTCATCACAATGCTCCATGTCTTTGTCAGAACAATGCTCCATGACCATTGTCTTCACAATGTGCCACACGCATTTCATCACAACGGTCCAAAACCTTGTCATTGCAATGCTCCATAAACCTTGTAATCACAATGCTCCATGCACTTCTCATCAAAATGCTCTCTCACCAGAGATATCACAGTGTTCCATCACTAGTCATCACAATACTCCCTCACCACTGTAATCAAAACGTTCCATGACCCTGTCATCACAATGCTACATCCCCTTATCATCACAATGTTCCATGACCCATGTCATCAAAATGCTCCATGACCCTTTTAATCCCAAAGCTCCAAGAACCCTGACATCGTAATGATCTATAACCCCTGCTATCAAAATATTCCTTTACACTTTTAATCAAATTGCTGCATGAACCTGTCATCAGAATGCTCCCTGCCCTTCTCATCAGAATGCACCATGCCGTTGTCATCAAAATGCTCCATGTCTTTTCATCACAAAGCTCCATGACCCTTTGAATCACAATGCTCCATATCATTGTCATCAGAAAGCTCCATGAAACCTCTCATCACATTGCTCCATGACCTTGTCATCACAAAGCTCCATGACACTTGTCATCACAATGCTCGATGACCTTCTCATCACAATGCTCCATGTCCTTGTCATTACAATCCTGCATGACCCATGTATCATAGTGTTCCGTACCCTTGTCATTACAATGCTCCATGCCCACTCTCATCACAATAATCCATGAAACATTTCAGACAAATGTTCCGTGACCTTCTCATCAAAATGCTCCATTACCCCTGTCATTACAATGCACCATGATACCTGCTATCACAAAATTCCACGGCCTGGTCATCACAAGGTTCCATGACACTTGTCATTACAATGCTGGAGACCCCTGTAATCACAATGCTCCATGCCCTTGTCATTACAAAGCTCCTTGACGCATGTCATCAGAATGTTCCATGGCCTTCTCATCACAATGCTCCATGCCCTTGTCATCACAATGCTCCAAGACCCCTGTAAACACAATGCTCTATTACCCTTTTCATCTCAATGCTCCTTGAACCCTGTCATCACAATTCACCATGCCCATCATCATAATGCTTCAGGCAATTGTCATCACAATGAAATCTATATTCTCCATGACCTGTGTCATCATAATGCTCAAAATTCTTGTGATCACAATGTTCCATAACACTTATCATCACAACACGCCATGACGCTCATCATCACAATTATCCATGGTCTTCTCATCACAATCCTCCATTATCTTTGTCATCAAAATGCTCAATACACTTGTCGTCACAATGCTCCCTGACACTTATCTTCAGTATGCTCCTTGAAACCTGTCATGACAAGGCTCCATGCCTTTTCATCACAATGATCCATGCCCTTTTCATCACAATGCTTCAAGACCCCTGTAATCACAATGCTCCATGCGCTTGTCATCACAATGCTCCATGACACATGTCAACAGAATGGTCCATGGCCTTCTCCTCACAATGCTCAATGCCCTTGTCATCACAATGCTCCAAGACGCCTGTAATCACAATGCTCCATGCCCCTTTTGATCAGAATGCTCCATGAGACTTGTCATCACAAGTCTCCATGGTCTTCTCATCACAATGCTCCAGGACCTTGTCATCACCATGCTCCATACCTTTGTCATCACAATGTTCCATGACCCCTTTCATCACAATAATCCATGAATATTTTCAGCCCAATCCTTCACGACCTACTCATCACAATGCTCCATGGCCAATATCATCACAATGCTCCATGACCCTGTCATCACAACACTCCATGACAACTGACAACACAATGATCCGGGACTCTTGTCATCACATTGCCCCATTCCCTAGTCATCACAATGTTCCATGACCCCAATCATCACAACACTCCATGAACATTTTCAGCCCAATGCTCCATGACTCTTGTCATAACAAAGATCCATGCCCTTGTCATCCCAATGCTCCATGACCCCTGTATTCACAATGCTCCGTGACGCTTGTCATCACAGTGCTCCATGACACTTGTCCTCACAATGCTCCCTGCCTTTGTCAGCAAAATGCTACATGACCTTGTCATTACAATGCTGTATGCGCTTGTCATCACAATACTCCATTTCCATTGTCATCACAATCCTCCATGAACAGTGGGATCACATTGTTTCATGCCCTTGTCATCACAATGCTCCATGCTCCTTGAAATCAAAATGATCCATGAGCGCTGTCATCACAATGCTCCAATCCGTTGTGATCACTATGTTCCATAACACTTGTCATCACAACGCTCCAAGATGCCTGACATCAAAATACTCTATGCCATTTTCATCACCATGCTCCATGACATTTGTCATCACAATTCTCAATACACTTGTCATCACAAGGCCCCCTGACACTTTTCATCAGAATGCTCCTTGAACCCTGTCACGAAAAGGCTCCATGCCTTTTTCATCACAATTCCCCATGCCGTTTTCATAACAATGGTCCATGCCATTGTCATCAAAATACTCCACAGGCTTGTCATCAGAATGCTCCATGACCCTTGGCATCACAATTCTCCATGCACTTGTCAGCACAATGCTCCCTGACCCTTGTCATCTCAGTGCTCCAAGCCATTGTCATCTCAATGCTCCATTACATTTGTCATCAGATTCCTCCATGACACTTGGCATCAGATGCTCCATGCCATTGTCATCACAATGGGCCATTATATATGTCATTACAATGCTCACTGACACCTATCTTCAAAATACTGCATGACCTGGTCTTCACAATTATCCATTCCAAATGTCATCGCAATAATCCATGAAACTTATTAGACAAATTTCCATGCCCTTGTCATCACAATGCTCCATGGCCTTGTTATCACAATGCTCCATAACACCTGTCATCACAATGCTCCGTGACTCCAGTCATCACAATGCTTCATGACCTTTGTCATCACAGTGGTCCATTCCCTAGCCATCAACAGTCTCTGTGACCTATTTAACCACAATGCTCCATGAACTTTTCATCACAATGCTCTTTGACCCTTGTCAGCACAATGGTCCATGCACTTCTCAGCACAATGCTCCATGACACATGTCATCACAATGCACCATGCGCTTGTCATCACAGTGCTCCTCAATCTTGTTATCACAGTGCTCCATAAAATTTGTCATCACAATGCTCCATGCACTTCTCATCAAAATGCTCTCTCACCACTGATATCACAATGCTACATCACTATTTCTCACAATACCCCCTCACCCCCGTCAACACATTGTTCCATGACTCCTGTCATCACAATGCTACATGCACTTATCATCACAATGTTCGATGACCCCTGACATCACAATGTTCCATAACACCTGTCATCAAAATGTTCCATGACACTTTTCATCAAATTGCTCCATAACCCTTTCATCACAATGCTCCCTGCCCTTCAAATCACAATGCCCAACGCCCTTGCCATCAAAATGCTCCATGACTTTTGACATCACAAAGATCCATGACCCTTGGCATCACAATGCTCCATGTCATTGTCATCACAATGCTCCATGAACGCTCTCATCACATTGCTCCATGCCCTTGTCTTCACAAAGCTCCATGACACATATCATCAGAATGCTCCATGGCCTTCTCTTCACAATGCTCCATACCCTTGGCATCACAAAGTTCCATTACCGCTGTTATAACTATGCTCCATGACCCCTGCCATCACGATGTTCCTTGGCCTCGTCTTCACAAAGCTCCATGACCCTTCTCATCACAGTGCTCCCAGAACCCTGTATTCACAATGCTGTATGCCACTTTTCATCTCAATGAGCCATGAACCCTGTCATCACAATGCACCATGCCTATCATCATAATGCTTCATGCTATTGTCATCAAAATGAAATCAAAATGCTCCATGACTTCTGTCATAACAATGCTCCAAACCCTTGTTATCACAATATTCCATAACACTTGTCATCACAATGCCCCATGACGTTCGACATCACAATTTTCAATGGTCTTCTCATCACAATGCTCCATGACCTTTGTCATCACAATGCTCTATACACTTGTCATCAAAATGCTCCCTGACACTTGTGGTCTGTATGCTCCTTGAGCCCTGTCATGACAAGGCTCCATGCCATTTTCATCACAATGATCCATGCTCTTTTCATTACAATGCTCCAAGACCCATGTGATCACAATTCTCCATGCCCTTTTCATCACAGACCTCAATGATGCATGCTAGCAGAATGCTCCTTGGACTTTTCCTCACAATGTTCCATGCCCTTGTCATCACAATGCTCCAAGACCCCCATAAACACAATGCTCCATGCCCATTTTCATCTCAATGCCCATGAACCCTGTCATCATAATGCACCATGCCCATCATCATAATGCTTCAGGCTATTGTCATCACAATGAAATCAATATTCTCCATGACTTCTGTCATCATAATGCTCCAAAACCTTGTGATCACAATGTTCCATAACACTTATCATCACAACACCCCATGACGCTCATCATCACAATTATCCATTGCCTTCTCATCACAATGCTCCATGATCTTTGTCATCACAATGCGCAATACCCTTGTCATCACAATGCTCCCTGACACTTGTCGTCATTATGCTCCTTGAACACTCTCATGAAAAGGCTCCATGCCTTTTTCATCACAATGATCATTGCCCTCTTCATCACAATGCTCCATGACCTTTGTCATCACAATTCTCAATACACTTGTCATCACAATGCTCCCTGCCACTTGTCATCAGAATGCTCCTTGAACCCTGTCACGAAAAGGCTCCATGCCATTTTAATCACAATGCCCCATGCCGTTTTCATCACAATGCTCCATGCCATTGTCATCAAAATACTCCACAAGCTTGTCATCAGAATGTTCCATGACCCTTGTCATCACAATTCTCCATGCACTTGTCAGCACAATGCTCCCTGACCCTTATCATCACAATGCTCCAAGCCATTGTCATCACAATTCTCCATTACCTTTGTCATCAGAATCCTCCATGACACTTGGCATCCCAATGCTCCATGCCATTGTCATCACAATGGGCCATTACATATGTCATCACAATGATCCCTGACACCTCTCTTCACAATACTGCATGACCTGGTCATTACAATGCCCCATGCCCTTGTCATCACAAAGCGCCATTCCAAATGTCATCGCAATAATCCTTGAAACTTATTTCACCAATGTTCCATGCCATTGTCATCACAATGCTCCATGCCCTTGTTATCACAGTGCTCCATGACACCTGTCATCACAATGCTCCGTGACTCCAGTCATCACAATGCTTCATAACATTTGTCATCACTATGCTCCATGCCCGCATCATCACAATGCTCTGTGACCTTTGTAACCACAATCCTCCATGAACTTTTCATCACAATTCTCTGTGACCCTTGTCATCACAATGCTCCAAGTTTTTTTCAGAACAATGCTCCATGACCATTGTCTTCAAAATGTGCCACACACATCTCATCACACTGGTCCGCAACCTTGTCATTGCAATGCTCCATAAACCTTTTAATCACAATTGTCCATGCACTTCTCATCAAAATGCTCTCTCACCAGAGATATCACAGTGATCCATCACTAGTCATCACAATACTCCCTCAGCCCTGTAATCATAATGTTCCATGAC
Organism: Mesoplodon mirus; assembly: GCF_964341445.2. Classification (NCBI taxonomy): domain Eukaryota; kingdom Metazoa; phylum Chordata; class Mammalia; order Artiodactyla; family Ziphiidae; genus Mesoplodon; species Mesoplodon mirus. Next base: position 25,587 of record NW_028295626.1, on the reverse strand, counting down.
CCTGTCATCAAACTGCTACATCCCCTAATCATCACAATGTTCCATGACACCTGTCATCACAATGCTCCATGAACTTTGACATCACAATGCTCAATACACTTGTCTTCACAGTGCTCCCTAACACTTTTCATCAGTATGCTCCTTGAACCCTGTTATGACAAGGCTCCATGCCTTTTTCATCACAATGATCCATGCCCTGTTTATCCCAATGCTCCAAGATCCCTGTAATCACAATGCTCCCTGCCCTTGTCATCACAAAACTCCATGACGCATGTCATCAGAATGCTCCATGGCCTTCTCATCAAAATGCTCCATGCCCTTGTCATCACAATGCGCCATTCCAACTGTCATCGCAATAATCCATGAAACATGTTAGACCAATGTTCCATGCCCTGGTCATCACAATGCTCCATGACACATGTCATCAAAATTCACCATGCGCATGTCATCACAGTGCTCCACAATCTTGTCATCACAGTGCTCCTTAAAATTTGTCATCAACATGCTCCATGCACTTCTCATCAAAATGCTCTCTCACCACTGATATCACAATGCTACATCACTCTGTGTCACAATACTCCCTCACACCAGTCATCGCAATGTTCCATGACTCCTGTCATCACAATGCTACATGCACATATCATCACAATGTTCGATGACCCCTGACATCACAATGTTCCATAACACCTGTCATCAAAATGTTCCATGACACTTTTCATCAAATTGCTCCATGAACCTGACATCAGAATGCTCCCTGCCCTTCTCATCACAATGCACAACGCACTTGCCTTCAAAATACTCCATGACCTTTGTCATCACAAAGATCCATGACCCTTGGCATCACAATGCTCCATATGCTTGTCATCACAATGCTCCATGACACATGACATCACAATGAACCATGCGCTTGTCATCACAGTGCTCCACAATTTTGTCATCACAATGCTCCTTAAAATTTGTCATCACAATGCTCCATGCACTTCTCATCAAAATGCTTTCTCACCAGTGATATCACAATGCTACATCACTATTTGTCACAATACTCCCTCACCCCAGTCATCACAATGTTCCATGACTCCTGTCATCACAATGCTACATGCACATATCATCACAATGTTCGATGACCCCTGACATCACAGTGTTCCATAACAATTGTCATCAAAATGTTCCATTACACTTTTCATCAAATTGCTCCATGAACCTGACATCAGAATGATCCCTGCCCTTTTCATCACAATGCACAACGCACTTGCCATCAAAATGCTCCATGACTTTGTCATCACAAAGATCCATGACCCTTGGCATCAGAATGCTCCATGTCATTGTCATCACAATGCTCCATGAATGCTCTCATCACATTGCCCAATGCCCTTGTCATCACAAAGCTCCATGACACTTGTCATCACAATGCTTGATGACCTTCTTATCACAATGCTCCATGACCTTGTCATTAAAATCCTGCTTGACCCATGTATCATAGTGTTCCGTACCCTTGTCATCACAATGCTCCATGCACACTCTCATCACAATAATCCATGAAACATTTCGGACCAATGTTCCATGCCATTCTCATCACAATGCTCCATTACCCCTGTCATAAGAATGCACCATGACACCTGCCATCACAATGTTCCACGGCCTTGTCATCACAAGGTTCCATGACACTTTTCATCACAATGCTGAAGACCCCTGTAATCACAATGCTCCATGCCCTTGTCATCACAAAGCTCCATGACGCATGTCATCAGAATGTTCCACGGCCTTCTCATCACAATGCTCCATGCCCTTGTCATCACAATGCTCCAAGACCCCTGTAAACACAATGCTCCATGCCCCTTTTCATCTCAATGCTCCATGAACCCTGCCATCACAATGGACCATGCCCATCATCATAATGCTTCAGGCTATTGTCATCACAATGAAATCAATATTCTCCATGACCTCTGTCATCATAATGCCCCAAACTCTTGTCATCACAATGTTCCATAACATTTATCATCACAACACCCCATGACGCTCATCATCACAATTATCCATGGTCTTCTCATCACAATGCTCCATGACCTTTGACATCACAATGCTCAATACACTTGTCATCACAATGCTCCATGCTCCTTGAAATCAAAATGATCCATGACCTCTGTCATCGCAATACTCCAAACCCTTGTGATAACAATGTTCCATAACACTTGTCATCACAACACTCCATAATGCCTGCAATCACAATACTACATGCCCTTTTCATCACAATGCACAATGACCTTTGTCATCACAATTCGCAATACACTTGTCATCACAGTGCTCCATGACACTTGTCGTCAGAATGCTCATTGAACCCTGTCACGAAAGGTTCCATGACTTTTTCATCACAATGCCCCATGCCGTTTTCATCAAAATGTTCCCTGTCATTGTCATCAAAATACTCCAAAGCTTGTCATCAGAATGCTACATGACTCTTGTCATCAAAATTCTCTATGCACTTGTCTGCAAAATGCTCCCTGACACTTGTCATCACAATGTTCCAAGCCATTGTCATCTCAATGCTCCATTACATTTGTCATCAGAATCCTCCATGACACTTGGCATCACAATGCTCCATGCCATTGTCATCACAATGGTCCATTACATATGTCATCACAATGTGCCCTGACACCTCTCTTCACAATACTGCATGACCTGGTCATCACAATGCTCCATGCCCTTTTCATCACAAATCGCCATTCCAACTCTCATCGCAATAATTCATGAAAATTATTAGACCAATGCTCCATGCCCTTGTCATCACAATGCTCCATGCCCTTATTATCACAATGCTCCATGACCCCTGTCATCAGAATGTTCCGTGATTCCAGTCATCAAAATGCTTCATGACCTTTGTCATCACAATGGTCCATGCCCTCATCATCAACAGTCTCTGTGACCTTCTTAAGCACAATGCTCCATGAACTATTCATCACAATGCTCTTTGACCATTTTCACCGCAATACTCCATGAATGTTTTCAGCCCAATGCTCCATGATCTTCTCATCACAATGCTCCATGACCAATATCATCAGAATGGTCCATGACCACTGTCATCACAACACTGCATGACACCTGACAACACAATGATCTGGGACTTTTGTCATCACCACGCTCCATTCCCTAGACATCACAATGCTCCATGACCCCTGTCATCAAAATACTCCATGAATATTTTCAGCCCAATGCTCCATGACCCTTGTCATCAAAATGATCCATGAAATTTGGGATCACATTGCTTCATGCCCTTGTCATCACAATGCTCCATGCTACTTGAAATCAAAATGTTCCATGACCTCTGTCATCACAATGCTCCAAACCCTTGTGATCACAGTGTTCCATAACACTTGTCATCACAATGCTCGATGATGCCTGTCATCACAATACTCCATGCCCTTTTTATCACAATGCTCCATGACTTTTTCATCACAATTCTCAATACACTTGTCATCACAATGCTCCCTGACACTTGTCTTCAGTATGCTCCTTGAAACCTGTCAGGACAAGGCTCCAAGCCTTTTTCATCACAATGATCCATGCCCTTTTCATCACAGTGCTCCAAGACCCCTTTAATCACAATGCTCCATGCCCTTGTCATCACAAAGCTCCTGGATGCATATCATCAGAATGCTCCATGGCCTTCTCATCACCATGATCCATGCCCTTGTCATCACAAGGCTCCAAGACCCCTGTAATCACAATGCTCCATGGCCCTTTTCAACAGAATGCTCCATGAGACTTCTCATCAAAAGTCTCCATGGTCTTCTCATCAAAATGTTCCAGGACTTTGTCATCACCATGCTCCATTCGCTTGTCATCGCAGTGCTCCATGACCAATATCATCACAATTCTCCATGAGCACTGTCATCACAACACTCCATGACACCTGACAGCACAATGATCCGGGACTCTTTTCATCACAATGTTCCATTCCCTAGTCATCACAAAGCTCCAGGACACTTGTCATCACAATGATCCATGCCCTTTTCATCCCAATGCGCCATAACCCCTGTATTCACAATGCTCCATGACGCTTGTCATCACAGTGCTCCATGAGACCTGTCATCACAATGCTCCATGCCTTTGTCAGCAAAATGCTTCATGACCTTGTCATTACAATGCTCTATGTGCTTGTCATCACAATACACCATTACCATTGTCATCACAATCCTCCATGAACCTTGGGATCACATTGCTTCATGCCCTTGTCATCACAATGCTCCATGCTCCTTGAAATCAAAATGATCCATGACCTCTGTCATCACAATGCTCCAAGCCCTTGTGATCACAATGTTCCATAACACTTGTCATCACAACGCTCCATGATGCCTGTCATCACAATACTCCATGCCCTTTTCAGCAAAATGCTCCATGACCTTTGTCATCACAATTCTCAATACACTTGTCATCACAATGCTCCCTGACACTTGTCATCAGAATGCTCCTTGAACCCTGTCATGAAAAGGCTCCATGCCTTTTTCATCACAATGCCTCATGCCATTAACATCACAATGCTCCATGCCATTGTCATCAAAATACTCCACAAGCTTGTCATCAGAATGTTCCATGACCCATGTCATCACAAATCTCCATGCACTTGTCAGCACAATGCTCCCTGACTCTTGTCATCACAATGCTCCAAGCCTTTGTCATCACAAAGCTCCATTACCTTTGTCATCAGAATCCTCCATGACACTTGGCCTCACAATGCTCCATGCCATTGTCATCACAATGGGACATGACATATGTCATCACAATGCTCCCTGACACCTGTCTTCACAATACTGCATGACCTGGTCATCACAATGATCCATGCCCTTGTCATCACAATGCGCCATTCCAACTCTCATCGCAATAATTCATGAAACTTATTAGACCAATGTTCCATGCCCTTTTCATCACCGTGCTCCAAGCCCTTGTTATCACAATGCTCCATGACCCCTGTCATCGCAATGCTCCGTGACTCCAGTCATCACAATGCTTCATGAACTTTCTCATTACAATGGTCCATGTCCTCGTCATCAACTGTCTCTGTGATCTTTTTAACAACAATGCTCCATGAATTTTCATCACAATGCTCTTTGACCCTTGTCATCAAAATGCTCTATTCCTTTCTCAGCACAATGCTCCGTGACCCTTGTCATCACAATGCTCCATGCGCTTGTCAGCACAATGCTCCATGACACGTCATCACAATGAACAATGCGCTTGTCATCACAGTGCTCCACAATCTTGTCATCACAATGCTCCATGCACATCTCATCAAAATGCTCTCTCACCACTGATATCACAATGCTACATCACTCTGTGTCACAGTACTCCCTCATCCCTCTCATCACAATTTTCCATGACTCCTGTCATCACAATGCTACATGCACTTATCATCACAATGTTCGATGACCCCTGACTTCACAATGTTTCCTAACACCTGTCATCAAAATGTTCCATGACACTTTTCATCAAATTGCTCCATGACACTGTCATCAGTATGCTCCCTGCCCTTCTCATCACAATGCACAACGCACTTGCCTTCAAAATGCTCCATGACCTTTGTCATCACAAAGATCCATGACATTTGGCATCACAATGCTCCATGTCATTGTCCTCACAATGCTCCGTGAACCCTCTCATCACATGTCTCCATGCCCTTGTCATCACAAAGCTCCATGACTTTTGTCATCACAGTGATCCATGACGCTTGGCATCACAATGCTCCATGTCATTGTCATCACAATGCTCCATGAACATTCTCATCACATTTCTCCATGTCCTTGTCATCACAAAGCTCCATGACACATGTCATCAGAATGCTCCATGGCCTTCTCATCACAATGTTCCATGCTCTTGCCATCACAATGCTCCTTTACCCCTGTCATAACAATACTCCATGACCCCTGCCATCACGATGTTCCATGGGCTTGTCATCACACGGCTCCATTACCCTTCTCATCACAGTGCTCCAAGAACGCTGTAATCACAATGCTCTATGCCCCTTTTCATCTCAATGATCCATGAACCCTGTCATCACAATGCGCCATGCCCATCATCATAATGCTTCATGCTATTGTCATCACAATGAAATCAAAATGCTCCATGAACTCTGTCATAACAATGCTCCAAACCCTTGTGATCACAATATTCCATAACACTTGTCTTCACAATGCCCCATGACGCTCGTCATCACAATTATCCATGGTCTTCTCATCACAATGCTCCATGACCTTTGTCATCACTATTCTCAATACACTTGTCATCAAAATGCTCCCTGACACTTGTTGTCTGTATGTTCCTTGAACCCTGTCATGACAAGGTTCCATGCCATTTTCATCACAATGATCCATGCCCTTTTCATCACAATGCTCCAAGACCCCTTTAATCACAATGCTCCATGCCCTTGTCATCACAAAGCTCCTGGACGCATGTCATCAGAATGCTCCATGGCCTTCTCATTACCATGATCCATGCCCTTGTCATCACAATGCTCCAAGACCCCTGTAATCACAATGCTCCATGCCCCTTTTCAACAGAATGCTCCATGAGACTTCTCATCAAAAGTCTCCATTGTCTTCTCATCAAAATGTTCCAGGACTTTGTCATCACCATGCTCCATTCGCTTGTCATCGCAATGCTCCATGACCAATATCATCGCAATGCTCCATGACCAATATCATCACATTTCTCCATGACCACTGTCATCACAACACTCCATGACACCTGACAGCACAATGATCCGGGACTCTTTTCATCACAATGTTCCATTCCCTAGTCATCACAATGCTCCAGGACACTTGTCATCACAATGATCCATGCCCTTGTCATCCCAATGCTCCATAACCCCTGTATTCTCAATGCTCCATGACGCTTGTCATCACAGTGCTCCATGACACCTGTCATCACAATGCTCCATGCCTTTGTCAGCAAAATGCTTCATGACCTGGTCATTACAATGCTCTATGTGCTTGTCATCCCAATACTCCATTACCATTGTCATCACAACCCTCCATGAACCCTGGGATCACATTGCTTCATGCCCTTGTCATCACCATGCTCCATGCCCTGGTTATCACAATGCTCCATGACCCCTGTCATCACAGTGCTCCGTGACTCCAGTCATCACAATGCTTCATGAACTTTCTCATCACAATGGTCCATGTCCTCGTCATCAACTGTCTCTGTGACCTTTTTAACAACAATGCTCCATGAATTTTCATCACAATGCTCTTTGACACTTGTCATCAAAATGCTCTATGCCTTTCTCAGCACAATGCTCCATGACCCTTGTCATCACAATGCTCCATGCGCTTGTCAGCACAATGCTCCATGACACATGTCATCACAATGAACCATGCGCTTGTCATCACAGTGCTCCACAATCTTGTCATCACAATGCTCCATGACTCTCGTCATCATAGTGCTCCGTGACTCCAGTCATCTCAATGCTTCATAACGTTTGTCATCACAATGGTCCATGCCCGACTCATCACAAGACTCTGTGACCTTTGTAACCACAATGGTCCATGAACTTTTCATCACAATTCTCTTTGACACTTGTCATCACAATGCTCCATGTCTTTGTCAGAACAATGCTCCATGACCATTGTCATCACAATGTGCCATGCGCATTTCATCACAAAGGTCCACAACATTTTCATTGCAATGCTCCATAAACATTGAAATCACAATGCTCCATGCACTTCTCATCAAAATGCTCTCTCACCAGAGATATCACAGTGTTCCATCAGTAGTCATCTCAATACTCCCTCACCCCTGTAATCACAATGTTCCATGACACTGTCATCACAATGCTACATCCATTTACCATCACAATGTTCCATGACCCCTGACATCACAATGTTCCATAACCCCTGTCATCAATACGCTCCATGACCCTTTTCATCCCAAAGCTCCAAGACCCTGACATCACAATGTTCTATAACCCCTGCCATCAAAATATTCCATTACAATTTCATCAAATTGCTGCATGACCCGGTCATCAAAATGCTCCCTGCCCTTCTCATCACAATGCACCATGCCCTTGTCATCAAAATGCTCCATGACTTGTCATCACAAAGCTCCATGACCGTTGGCATCACAATGCTCCATGTCATTGTCATCACAATGCTCCATGAACCCTCTCATCACATTGCTCCATGCCCTTGTCATCACAAAGCTCCATGACAATTGTCATCACAATGCTCGATGCATTTCTCATCACAATGCTCCATGCCCTAGTCATTAAAATCCTGCATGACACATGTATCACAGTGTTCCGTGCCCATGTAATCACAGTGCTCCATGCCCTTCTCATCACAATGCTCCATGACCCCTGCCATCACAATATTCCACGGACTTGTAATCACAAGGCTCCATGACACTTGTCATCACAATGCTCAAGACCCCTGTAATCACAATGCTCCATTTCCATTTTCATCTCAATGCTCCATGTACCCTGTCATCAAAATGCATCATGCCCATCATTATAATGCTTCCGGCTATTGTAAGCTCAATGAAATCAAAATTCTCCATGACCTATGTCATCACAATTCTCCATGTCCCCTGTCATCACAATACTTCATGAATATTTTCAGCCCAATGCTCCATGATACTTGTCATCACAATGATGCATGCCCTTTTCAACCCAATGCTCCATGACCCCTGTGTTCACAATCCTCCGTGATGCTTCTCATCACAGTGCTCCATGACACCTGTCATCACAATGCTAGATGACTTTGTCAGCAAAAGGCTAAATGACCTTGTAATTACAATTCTCTATGCGCTTGTCATCACAATACTCCATTACCATTGTCATCACAATCCTCCATGAACCTTGGGATCACATTGCTTTATGCCCTTGTCATCACAATGCTCCGTGTTCCTTGATATCAAAATGATCCATGAAATCTGTCATCAAAATGCTCCAAAGCCTTGTGATCACAATGCTCCATATCACTTGTCATCACAACGCTCCATGATGCCTGTCATCACAATACTCCATGCCCTTTTCATCACAATGCTCCATGACCTTGGTCATCACAATTCTCAATACACTTGTCATCACAATGCTCCCTGACATATGTCGTCAGAATGCTCCTTGAACTCTGTCATGAAAAGGCTCCATGCCTTTTTCATCACAATGCCCCATGCCGTTTTCATCACAATGCTCCATGCCATTGTAATCATAATACTCCACAAGTTTGTCATCAGATTGCTCCATGACCCTTGTCATCACAATTCTCCATGCACTGTTCAGCACAATGCTCCTTAACCCTTGTCATCACAATGCTCCAAGCCATTGTCATCACAATGCTCCATTACATTTGTCATCAGAATCATCCATGACACTTGGCATCACAATGCTTCATGCCATTGTCACCACAATGGGCCATTACATATGTCATCACAATGCTCCCTGACAGCTGTCTTCACAATACTGCATGACCTGGTCATCACAATGATCCATGCCCTTGTCATCACAATGCTCCATGTCCACTGTCATCACAATGCTCCATGACTCCACTAATCACAATGCTTCATAACATTTGTCATCACAATGGTCCATGACCGCGTTATCACAAGGCTCTGTGACCTTTATAACCACAATGCTCCATGAACTTTTCATCACAATGCTTCGTGACCATTGTCATCAAAATGCTCCATGCCTTTGTCAGAAAAATGCTCCATGACCCTTGTCATCACAATATGCTACGCGCTTTTCATCACAACGGTCCACAAATTTGTCATGGTAATGCTCCATAAACCTTGTATTCACAATGCTCCATGTCCTTCTCATCACAATGCTCCATTATCCCTATCATAACAATGTTCCATGACCCCTGCCATCACAATATTCCATGGCCTTGTCATCACAAGGCTCCATGACACTTGTCATCACAATGCTCCAAGACCCCTGTAATCACAATGCTCCATGCCCTTGTCATTAAAAAGCTCCATGCCACATGCCATCAGAATGTTCCATGTCCTTCTCATCAAAATGTTCCATGCCCTTGACATCACAATGCTCCAAGAACCATTTAATCACAATGCTCCATGCCCTTGTCATCACAAAGCTCAATGACGAATGTCATCAGAAGGCTCCATGGCCTTCTCCTCACAATGCTCCATGCCCTTGTCATCACAATGCTCCAAGACCCCTGTAATCACAATGCTCCATGCCCCTTTTCATCTCAATGCTCCATGAACACTGTCATCACAATGCATCAGGCCCATCATGATAATGCTTCAGGCTATTGTCATCACAATGAAATCTATATGCTCCATGACCTCTGTCATCACAATGCTCCAATCCCTTGTGATCACAATGTTCCATAACACTTATCATCACAACACCCAATGACGCTCATCATCACAATTATCCATGGTCTACTCATCACAATGCTCCATGTCCTTTGTTATCACAATGGTCAATACACTTGTCATCACAATGCTCCCTGACACTTGTCATCAGTATGCTCCATTAACCCTGTCATGACACGTCTCCATGCCTTTTTCATCACAATGATCCATGCCCTTTTAATCACAATGCTCCAAGACCCCTGTAATCACAATGCTCCATGCCCTTGTCATCACAAAGCTCAATGACGCATGTCATCAGAATGCTCCATGGCCTTCTCCTCACAATGCTCCATGCCCTTGTCATCACAATGCTCCAAGACCCCTGTATTCACAATGCTACTTGTCCCTTTTCATCAGAATGCTCCATGAGACTTGTCATCACAAGTCTCCATTGTCTTCTCATCAAAGTGCTCCAGGAACTTGTCATCAAAATGCTCCATGATCCCTGTCATCACAATACTCCATGAACATTTTCAGCCCAATGCTCCATGACACTTGTCATCACAAAGCTCCATGCCCTTGTCATCCCAATGCTCCATGACCCCTGTATTCACAATGCTCCGTGACGCTTGTCATCACATTGCTCCATGACACCAGTCATCACAATGCTCCATGCCTTTGTCGGCAAAATGCTACCTGACCTTGTCATTGCAATGCTCTATGCGCTTGTCATCACAATACTCCATTCCCTTTGTCATCACAGTCCTCCATGAACCTTGGGATCACATTGCTTCATGCCCTTGTCATCACAATGCCCCATGCTCCTTGAAATCAAAATGATCCATGACCTCTGTCATCACAATGCTCCAAGCCCTTGTGATCACAATGTTCCATAACACTTGTCATCACAACGCTCCATGATGCCTGTCATCACAATACTCCATGCCCTTTTCAGCAAAATGCTCCATGACCTTTGTCATCACAATTCTCAATACACTTGTCATCACAATGCTCCCTGACACTTGTCATCAGAATGCTCCTTGAACCCTGTCATGAAAAGGCTCCATGCCTTTTTCATCACAATGCCTCATGCCATTAACATCACAATGCTCCATGCCATTGTCATCAAAATACTCCACAAGCTTGTCATCAGAATGTTCCATGACCCATGTCATCACAAATCTCCATGCACTTGTCAGCACAATGCTCCCTGACTCTTGTCATCACAATGCTCCAAGCCTTTGTCATCACAAAGCTCCATTACCTTTGTCATCAGAATCCTCCATGACACTTGGCCTCACAATGCTCCATGCCATTGTCATCACAATGGGACATGACATATGTCATCACAATGCTCCCTGACACCTGTCTTCACAATACTGCATGACCTGGTCATCACAATGATCCATGCCCTTGTCATCACAATGCGCCATTCCAACTCTCATCGCAATAATTCATGAAACTTATTAGACCAATGTTCCATGCCCTTTTCATCACCATGCTCCAAGCCCTTGTTATCACAATGCTCCATGACCCCTGTCATCGCAATGCTCCGTGACTCCAGTCATCACAATGCTTCATGAACTTTCTCATTACAATGGTCCATGTCCTCGTCATCAACTGTCTCTGTGATCTTTTTAACAACAATGCTCCATGAATTTTCATCACAATGCTCTTTGACCCTTGTCATCAAAATGCTCTATTCCTTTCTCAGCACAATGCTCCGTGACCCTTGTCATCACAATGCTCCATGCGCTTGTCAGCACAATGCTCCATGACACATGTCATCACAATGAACAATGCGCTTGTCATCACAGTGCTCCACAATCTTGTCATCACAATGCTCCATGCACATCTCATCAAAATGCTCTCTCACCACTGATATCACAATGCTACATCACTCTGTGTCACAGTACTCCCTCATCCCTCTCATCACAATTTTCCATGACTCCTGTCATCACAATGCTACATGCACTTATCATCACAATGTTCGATGACCCCTGACTTCACAATGTTTCCTAACACCTGTCATCAAAATGTTCCATGACACTTTTCATCAAATTGCTCCATGACACTGTCATCAGTATGCTCCCTGCCCTTCTCATCACAATGCACAACGCACTTGCCTTCAAAATGCTCCATGACCTTTGTCATCACAAAGATCCATGACATTTGGCATCACAATGCTCCATGTCATTGTCCTCACAATGCTCCGTGAACCCTCTCATCACATGTCTCCATGCCCTTGTCATCACAAAGCTCCATGACTTTTGTCATCACAGTGATCCATGACGCTTGGCATCACAATGCTCCATGTCATTGTCATCACAATGCTCCATGAACATTCTCATCACATTTCTCCATGTCCTTGTCATCACAAAGCTCCATGACACATGTCATCAGAATGCTCCATGGCCTTCTCATCACAATGTTCCATGCTCTTGCCATCACAATGCTCCTTTACCCCTGTCATAACAATACTCCATGACCCCTGCCATCACGATGTTCCATGGGCTTGTCATCACACGGCTCCATTACCCTTCTCATCACAGTGCTCCAAGAACGCTGTAATCACAATGCTCTATGCCCCTTTTCATCTCAATGATCCATGAACCCTGTCGTCACAATGCGCCATGCCCATCATCATAATGCTTCATGCTATTGTCATCACAATGAAATCAAAATGCTCCATGAACTCTGTCATAACAATGCTCCAAACCCTTGTGATCACAATATTCCATAACACTTGTCTTCACAATGCCCCATGACGCTCGTCATCACAATTATCCATGGTCTTCTCATCACAATGCTCCATGACCTTTGTCATCACTATTCTCAATACACTTGTCATCAAAATGCTCCCTGACACTTGTTGTCTGTATGTTCCTTGAACCCTGTCATGACAAGGTTCCATGCCATTTTCATCACAATGATCCATGCCCTTTTCATCACAATGCTCCAAGACCCCTTTAATCACAATGCTCCATGCCCTTGTCATCACAAAGCTCCTGGACGCATGTCATCAGAATGCTCCATGGCCTTCTCATTACCATGATCCATGCCCTTGTCATCACAATGCTCCAAGACCCCTGTAATCACAATGCTCCATGCCCCTTTTCAACAGAATGCTCCATGAGACTTCTCATCAAAAGTCTCCATTGTCTTCTCATCAAAATGTTCCAGGACTTTGTCATCACCATGCTCCATTCGCTTGTCATCGCAATGCTCCATGACCAATATCATCGCAATGCTCCATGACCAATATCATCACATTTCTCCATGACCACTGTCATCACAACACTCCATGACACCTGACAGCACAATGATCCGGGACTCTTTTCATCACAATGTTCCATTCCCTAGTCATCACAATGCTCCAGGACACTTGTCATCACAATGATCCATGCCCTTGTCATCCCAATGCTCCATAACCCCTGTATTCTCAATGCTCCATGACGCTTGTCATCACAGTGCTCCATGACACCTGTCATCACAATGCTCCATGCCTTTGTCAGCAAAATGCTTCATGACCTGGTCATTACAATGCTCTATGTGCTTGTCATCCCAATACTCCATTACCATTGTCATCACAACCCTCCATGAACCCTGGGATCACATTGCTTCATGCCCTTGTCATCACCATGCTCCATGCCCTGGTTATCACAATGCTCCATGACCCCTGTCATCACAGTGCTCCGTGACTCCAGTCATCACAATGCTTCATGAACTTTCTCATCACAATGGTCCATGTCCTCGTCATCAACTGTCTCTGTGACCTTTTTAACAACAATGCTCCATGAATTTTCATCACAATGCTCTTTGACACTTGTCATCAAAATGCTCTATGCCTTTCTCAGCACAATGCTCCATGACCCTTGTCATCACAATGCTCCATGCGCTTGTCAGCACAATGCTCCATGACACATGTCATCACAATGAACCATGCGCTTGTCATCACAGTGCTCCACAATCTTGTCATCACAATGCTCCATGACTCTCGTCATCATAGTGCTCCGTGACTCCAGTCATCTCAATGCTTCATAACGTTTGTCATCACAATGGTCCATGCCCGACTCATCACAAGACTCTGTGACCTTTGTAACCACAATGGTCCATGAACTTTTCATCACAATTCTCTTTGACACTTGTCATCACAATGCTCCATGTCTTTGTCAGAACAATGCTCCATGACCATTGTCATCACAATGTGCCATGCGCATTTCATCACAAAGGTCCACAACATTTTCATTGCAATGCTCCATAAACATTGAAATCACAATGCTCCATGCACTTCTCATCAAAATGCTCTCTCACCAGAGATATCACAGTGTTCCATCAGTAGTCATCTCAATACTCCCTCACCCCTGTAATCACAATGTTCCATGACACTGTCATCACAATGCTACATCCATTTACCATCACAATGTTCCATGACCCCTGACATCACAATGTTCCATAACCCCTGTCATCAATACGCTCCATGACCCTTTTCATCCCAAAGCTCCAAGACCCTGACATCACAATGTTCTATAACCCCTGCCATCAAAATATTCCATTACAATTTCATCAAATTGCTGCATGACCCGGTCATCAAAATGCTCCCTGCCCTTCTCATCACAATGCACCATGCCCTTGTCATCAAAATGCTCCATGACTTGTCATCACAAAGCTCCATGACCGTTGGCATCACAATGCTCCATGTCATTGTCATCACAATGCTCCATGAACCCTCTCATCACATTGCTCCATGCCCTTGTCATCACAAAGCTCCATGACAATTGTCATCACAATGCTCGATGCATTTCTCATCACAATGCTCCATGCCCTAGTCATTAAAATCCTGCATGACACATGTATCACAGTGTTCCGTGCCCATGTAATCACAGTGCTCCATGCCCTTCTCATCACAATGCTCCATGACCCCTGCCATCACAATATTCCACGGACTTGTAATCACAAGGCTCCATGACACTTGTCATCACAATGCTCAAGACCCCTGTAATCACAATGCTCCATTTCCATTTTCATCTCAATGCTCCATGTACCCTGTCATCAAAATGCATCATGCCCATCATTATAATGCTTCCGGCTATTGTAAGCTCAATGAAATCAAAATTCTCCATGACCTATGTCATCACAATTCTCCATGTCCCCTGTCATCACAATACTTCATGAATATTTTCAGCCCAATGCTCCATGATACTTGTCATCACAATGATGCATGCCCTTTTCAACCCAATGCTCCATGACCCCTGTGTTCACAATCCTCCGTGATGCTTCTCATCACAGTGCTCCATGACACCTGTCATCACAATGCTAGATGACTTTGTCAGCAAAAGGCTAAATGACCTTGTAATTACAATTCTCTATGCGCTTGTCATCACAATACTCCATTACCATTGTCATCACAATCCTCCATGAACCTTGGGATCACATTGCTTTATGCCCTTGTCATCACAATGCTCCGTGTTCCTTGATATCAAAATGATCCATGAAATCTGTCATCAAAATGCTCCAAAGCCTTGTGATCACAATGCTCCATATCACTTGTCATCACAACGCTCCATGATGCCTGTCATCACAATACTCCATGCCCTTTTCATCACAATGCTCCATGACCTTGGTCATCACAATTCTCAATACACTTGTCATCACAATGCTCCCTGACATATGTCGTCAGAATGCTCCTTGAACTCTGTCATGAAAAGGCTCCATGCCTTTTTCATCACAATGCCCCATGCCGTTTTCATCACAATGCTCCATGCCATTGTAATCATAATACTCCACAAGTTTGTCATCAGATTGCTCCATGACCCTTGTCATCACAATTCTCCATGCACTGTTCAGCACAATGCTCCTTAACCCTTGTCATCACAATGCTCCAAGCCATTGTCATCACAATGCTCCATTACATTTGTCATCAGAATCATCCATGACACTTGGCATCACAATGCTTCATGCCATTGTCACCACAATGGGCCATTACATATGTCATCACAATGCTCCCTGACAGCTGTCTTCACAATACTGCATGACCTGGTCATCACAATGATCCATGCCCTTGTCATCACAATGCTCCATGTCCACTGTCATCACAATGCTCCATGACTCCACTAATCACAATGCTTCATAACATTTGTCATCACAATGGTCCATGACCGCGTTATCACAAGGCTCTGTGACCTTTATAACCACAATGCTCCATGAACTTTTCATCACAATGCTTCGTGACCATTGTCATCAAAATGCTCCATGCCTTTGTCAGAAAAATGCTCCATGACCCTTGTCATCACAATATGCTACGCGCTTTTCATCACAACGGTCCACAAATTTGTCATGGTAATGCTCCATAAACCTTGTATTCACAATGCTCCATGTCCTTCTCATCACAATGCTCCATTATCCCTATCATAACAATGTTCCATGACCCCTGCCATCACAATATTCCATGGCCTTGTCATCACAAGGCTCCATGACACTTGTCATCACAATGCTCCAAGACCCCTGTAATCACAATGCTCCATGCCCTTGTCATTAAAAAGCTCCATGCCACATGCCATCAGAATGTTCCATGTCCTTCTCATCAAAATGTTCCATGCCCTTGACATCACAATGCTCCAAGAACCATTTAATCACAATGCTCCATGCCCTTGTCATCACAAAGCTCAATGACGAATGTCATCAGAAGGCTCCATGGCCTTCTCCTCACAATGCTCCATGCCCTTGTCATCACAATGCTCCAAGACCCCTGTAATCACAATGCTCCATGCCCCTTTTCATCTCAATGCTCCATGAACACTGTCATCACAATGCATCAGGCCCATCATGATAATGCTTCAGGCTATTGTCATCACAATGAAATCTATATGCTCCATGACCTCTGTCATCACAATGCTCCAATCCCTTGTGATCACAATGTTCCATAACACTTATCATCACAACACCCAATGACGCTCATCATCACAATTATCCATGGTCTACTCATCACAATGCTCCATGTCCTTTGTTATCACAATGGTCAATACACTTGTCATCACAATGCTCCCTGACACTTGTCATCAGTATGCTCCATTAACCCTGTCATGACACGTCTCCATGCCTTTTTCATCACAATGATCCATGCCCTTTTAATCACAATGCTCCAAGACCCCTGTAATCACAATGCTCCATGCCCTTGTCATCACAAAGCTCAATGACGCATGTCATCAGAATGCTCCATGGCCTTCTCCTCACAATGCTCCATGCCCTTGTCATCACAATGCTCCAAGACCCCTGTATTCACAATGCTACTTGTCCCTTTTCATCAGAATGCTCCATGAGACTTGTCATCACAAGTCTCCATTGTCTTCTCATCAAAGTGCTCCAGGAACTTGTCATCAAAATGCTCCATGATCCCTGTCATCACAATACTCCATGAACATTTTCAGCCCAATGCTCCATGACACTTGTCATCACAAAGCTCCATGCCCTTGTCATCCCAATGCTCCATGACCCCTGTATTCACAATGCTCCGTGACGCTTGTCATCACATTGCTCCATGACACCAGTCATCACAATGCTCCATGCCTTTGTCGGCAAAATGCTACCTGACCTTGTCATTGCAATGCTCTATGCGCTTGTCATCACAATACTCCATTCCCTTTGTCATCACAGTCCTCCATGAACCTTGGGATCACATTGCTTCATGCCCTTGTCATCACAATGCCCCATGCTCCTTGAAATCAAAATGATCCATGACCTCTGTCATCACAATGCTCCAAGCCCTTGTGATCACAATGTTCCATAACACTTGTCATCACAACGCTCCATGATGCCTGTCATCACAATACTCCATGCCCTTTTCAGCAAAATGCTCCATGACCTTTGTCATCACAATTCTCAATACACTTGTCATCACAATGCTCCCTGACACTTGTCATCAGAATGCTCCTTGAACCCTGTCATGAAAAGGCTCCATGCCTTTTTCATCACAATGCCTCATGCCATTAACATCACAATGCTCCATGCCATTGTCATCAAAATACTCCACAAGCTTGTCATCAGAATGTTCCATGACCCATGTCATCACAAATCTCCATGCACTTGTCAGCACAATGCTCCCTGACTCTTGTCATCACAATGCTCCAAGCCTTTGTCATCACAAAGCTCCATTACCTTTGTCATCAGAATCCTCCATGACACTTGGCCTCACAATGCTCCATGCCATTGTCATCACAATGGGACATGACATATGTCATCACAATGCTCCCTGACACCTGTCTTCACAATACTGCATGACCTGGTCATCACAATGATCCATGCCCTTGTCATCACAATGCGCCATTCCAACTCTCATCGCAATAATTCATGAAACTTATTAGACCAATGTTCCATGCCCTTTTCATCACCATGCTCCAAGCCCTTGTTATCACAATGCTCCATGACCCCTGTCATCGCAATGCTCCGTGACTCCAGTCATCACAATGCTTCATGAACTTTCTCATTACAATGGTCCATGTCCTCGTCATCAACTGTCTCTGTGATCTTTTTAACAACAATGCTCCATGAATTTTCATCACAATGCTCTTTGACCCTTGTCATCAAAATGCTCTATTCCTTTCTCAGCACAATGCTCCGTGACCCTTGTCATCACAATGCTCCATGCGCTTGTCAGCACAATGCTCCATGACACATGTCATCACAATGAACAATGCGCTTGTCATCACAGTGCTCCACAATCTTGTCATCACAATGCTCCATGCACATCTCATCAAAATGCTCTCTCACCACTGATATCACAATGCTACATCACTCTGTGTCACAGTACTCCCTCATCCCTCTCATCACAATTTTCCATGACTCCTGTCATCACAATGCTACATGCACTTATCATCACAATGTTCGATGACCCCTGACTTCACAATGTTTCCTAACACCTGTCATCAAAATGTTCCATGACACTTTTCATCAAATTGCTCCATGACACTGTCATCAGTATGCTCCCTGCCCTTCTCATCACAATGCACAACGCACTTGCCTTCAAAATGCTCCATGACCTTTGTCATCACAAAGATCCATGACATTTGGCATCACAATGCTCCATGTCATTGTCCTCACAATGCTCCGTGAACCCTCTCATCACATGTCTCCATGCCCTTGTCATCACAAAGCTCCATGACTTTTGTCATCACAGTGATCCATGACGCTTGGCATCACAATGCTCCATGTCATTGTCATCACAATGCTCCATGAACATTCTCATCACATTTCTCCATGTCCTTGTCATCACAAAGCTCCATGACACATGTCATCAGAATGCTCCATGGCCTTCTCATCACAATGTTCCATGCTCTTGCCATCACAATGCTCCTTTACCCCTGTCATAACAATACTCCATGACCCCTGCCATCACGATGTTCCATGGGCTTGTCATCACACGGCTCCATTACCCTTCTCATCACAGTGCTCCAAGAACGCTGTAATCACAATGCTCTATGCCCCTTTTCATCTCAATGATCCATGAACCCTGTCATCACAATGCGCCATGCCCATCATCATAATGCTTCATGCTATTGTCATCACAATGAAATCAAAATGCTCCATGAACTCTGTCATAACAATGCTCCAAACCCTTGTGATCACAATATTCCATAACACTTGTCTTCACAATGCCCCATGACGCTCGTCATCACAATTATCCATGGTCTTCTCATCACAATGCTCCATGACCTTTGTCATCACTATTCTCAATACACTTGTCATCAAAATGCTCCCTGACACTTGTTGTCTGTATGTTCCTTGAACCCTGTCATGACAAGGTTCCATGCCATTTTCATCACAATGATCCATGCCCTTTTCATCACAATGCTCCAAGACCCCTTTAATCACAATGCTCCATGCCCTTGTCATCACAAAGCTCCTGGACGCATGTCATCAGAATGCTCCATGGCCTTCTCATTACCATGATCCATGCCCTTGTCATCACAATGCTCCAAGACCCCTGTAATCACAATGCTCCATGCCCCTTTTCAACAGAATGCTCCATGAGACTTCTCATCAAAAGTCTCCATTGTCTTCTCATCAAAATGTTCCAGGACTTTGTCATCACCATGCTCCATTCGCTTGTCATCGCAATGCTCCATGACCAATATCATCGCAATGCTCCATGACCAATATCATCACATTTCTCCATGACCACTGTCATCACAACACTCCATGACACCTGACAGCACAATGATCCGGGACTCTTTTCATCACAATGTTCCATTCCCTAGTCATCACAATGCTCCAGGACACTTGTCATCACAATGATCCATGCCCTTGTCATCCCAATGCTCCATAACCCCTGTATTCTCAATGCTCCATGACGCTTGTCATCACAGTGCTCCATGACACCTGTCATCACAATGCTCCATGCCTTTGTCAGCAAAATGCTTCATGACCTGGTCATTACAATGCTCTATGTGCTTGTCATCCCAATACTCCATTACCATTGTCATCACAACCCTCCATGAACCCTGGGATCACATTGCTTCATGCCCTTGTCATCACCATGCTCCATGCCCTGGTTATCACAATGCTCCATGACCCCTGTCATCACAGTGCTCCGTGACTCCAGTCATCACAATGCTTCATGAACTTTCTCATCACAATGGTCCATGTCCTCGTCATCAACTGTCTCTGTGACCTTTTTAACAACAATGCTCCATGAATTTTCATCACAATGCTCTTTGACACTTGTCATCAAAATGCTCTATGCCTTTCTCAGCACAATGCTCCATGACCCTTGTCATCACAATGCTCCATGCGCTTGTCAGCACAATGCTCCATGACACATGTCATCACAATGAACCATGCGCTTGTCATCACAGTGCTCCACAATCTTGTCATCACAATGCTCCATGACTCTCGTCATCATAGTGCTCCGTGACTCCAGTCATCTCAATGCTTCATAACGTTTGTCATCACAATGGTCCATGCCCGACTCATCACAAGACTCTGTGACCTTTGTAACCACAATGGTCCATGAACTTTTCATCACAATTCTCTTTGACACTTGTCATCACAATGCTCCATGTCTTTGTCAGAACAATGCTCCATGACCATTGTCATCACAATGTGCCATGCGCATTTCATCACAAAGGTCCACAACATTTTCATTGCAATGCTCCATAAACATTGAAATCACAATGCTCCATGCACTTCTCATCAAAATGCTCTCTCACCAGAGATATCACAGTGTTCCATCAGTAGTCATCTCAATACTCCCTCACCCCTGTAATCACAATGTTCCATGACACTGTCATCACAATGCTACATCCATTTACCATCACAATGTTCCATGACCCCTGACATCACAATGTTCCATAACCCCTGTCATCAATACGCTCCATGACCCTTTTCATCCCAAAGCTCCAAGACCCTGACATCACAATGTTCTATAACCCCTGCCATCAAAATATTCCATTACAATTTCATCAAATTGCTGCATGACCCGGTCATCAAAATGCTCCCTGCCCTTCTCATCACAATGCACCATGCCCTTGTCATCAAAATGCTCCATGACTTGTCATCACAAAGCTCCATGACCGTTGGCATCACAATGCTCCATGTCATTGTCATCACAATGCTCCATGAACCCTCTCATCACATTGCTCCATGCCCTTGTCATCACAAAGCTCCATGACAATTGTCATCACAATGCTCGATGCATTTCTCATCACAATGCTCCATGCCCTAGTCATTAAAATCCTGCATGACACATGTATCACAGTGTTCCGTGCCCATGTAATCACAGTGCTCCATGCCCTTCTCATCACAATGCTCCATGACCCCTGCCATCACAATATTCCACGGACTTGTAATCACAAGGCTCCATGACACTTGTCATCACAATGCTCAAGACCCCTGTAATCACAATGCTCCATTTCCATTTTCATCTCAATGCTCCATGTACCCTGTCATCAAAATGCATCATGCCCATCATTATAATGCTTCCGGCTATTGTAAGCTCAATGAAATCAAAATTCTCCATGACCTATGTCATCACAATTCTCCATGTCCCCTGTCATCACAATACTTCATGAATATTTTCAGCCCAATGCTCCATGATACTTGTCATCACAATGATGCATGCCCTTTTCAACCCAATGCTCCATGACCCCTGTGTTCACAATCCTCCGTGATGCTTCTCATCACAGTGCTCCATGACACCTGTCATCACAATGCTAGATGACTTTGTCAGCAAAAGGCTAAATGACCTTGTAATTACAATTCTCTATGCGCTTGTCATCACAATACTCCATTACCATTGTCATCACAATCCTCCATGAACCTTGGGATCACATTGCTTTATGCCCTTGTCATCACAATGCTCCGTGTTCCTTGATATCAAAATGATCCATGAAATCTGTCATCAAAATGCTCCAAAGCCTTGTGATCACAATGCTCCATATCACTTGTCATCACAACGCTCCATGATGCCTGTCATCACAATACTCCATGCCCTTTTCATCACAATGCTCCATGACCTTGGTCATCACAATTCTCAATACACTTGTCATCACAATGCTCCCTGACATATGTCGTCAGAATGCTCCTTGAACTCTGTCATGAAAAGGCTCCATGCCTTTTTCATCACAATGCCCCATGCCGTTTTCATCACAATGCTCCATGCCATTGTAATCATAATACTCCACAAGTTTGTCATCAGATTGCTCCATGACCCTTGTCATCACAATTCTCCATGCACTGTTCAGCACAATGCTCCTTAACCCTTGTCATCACAATGCTCCAAGCCATTGTCATCACAATGCTCCATTACATTTGTCATCAGAATCATCCATGACACTTGGCATCACAATGCTTCATGCCATTGTCACCACAATGGGCCATTACATATGTCATCACAATGCTCCCTGACAGCTGTCTTCACAATACTGCATGACCTGGTCATCACAATGATCCATGCCCTTGTCATCACAATGCTCCATGTCCACTGTCATCACAATGCTCCATGACTCCACTAATCACAATGCTTCATAACATTTGTCATCACAATGGTCCATGACCGCGTTATCACAAGGCTCTGTGACCTTTATAACCACAATGCTCCATGAACTTTTCATCACAATGCTTCGTGACCATTGTCATCAAAATGCTCCATGCCTTTGTCAGAAAAATGCTCCATGACCCTTGTCATCACAATATGCTACGCGCTTTTCATCACAACGGTCCACAAATTTGTCATGGTAATGCTCCATAAACCTTGTATTCACAATGCTCCATGTCCTTCTCATCACAATGCTCCATTATCCCTATCATAACAATGTTCCATGACCCCTGCCATCACAATATTCCATGGCCTTGTCATCACAAGGCTCCATGACACTTGTCATCACAATGCTCCAAGACCCCTGTAATCACAATGCTCCATGCCCTTGTCATTAAAAAGCTCCATGCCACATGCCATCAGAATGTTCCATGTCCTTCTCATCAAAATGTTCCATGCCCTTGACATCACAATGCTCCAAGAACCATTTAATCACAATGCTCCATGCCCTTGTCATCACAAAGCTCAATGACGAATGTCATCAGAAGGCTCCATGGCCTTCTCCTCACAATGCTCCATGCCCTTGTCATCACAATGCTCCAAGACCCCTGTAATCACAATGCTCCATGCCCCTTTTCATCTCAATGCTCCATGAACACTGTCATCACAATGCATCAGGCCCATCATGATAATGCTTCAGGCTATTGTCATCACAATGAAATCTATATGCTCCATGACCTCTGTCATCACAATGCTCCAATCCCTTGTGATCACAATGTTCCATAACACTTATCATCACAACACCCAATGACGCTCATCATCACAATTATCCATGGTCTACTCATCACAATGCTCCATGTCCTTTGTTATCACAATGGTCAATACACTTGTCATCACAATGCTCCCTGACACTTGTCATCAGTATGCTCCATTAACCCTGTCATGACACGTCTCCATGCCTTTTTCATCACAATGATCCATGCCCTTTTAATCACAATGCTCCAAGACCCCTGTAATCACAATGCTCCATGCCCTTGTCATCACAAAGCTCAATGACGCATGTCATCAGAATGCTCCATGGCCTTCTCCTCACAATGCTCCATGCCCTTGTCATCACAATGCTCCAAGACCCCTGTATTCACAATGCTACTTGTCCCTTTTCATCAGAATGCTCCATGAGACTTGTCATCACAAGTCTCCATTGTCTTCTCATCAAAGTGCTCCAGGAACTTGTCATCAAAATGCTCCATGATCCCTGTCATCACAATACTCCATGAACATTTTCAGCCCAATGCTCCATGACACTTGTCATCACAAAGCTCCATGCCCTTGTCATCCCAATGCTCCATGACCCCTGTATTCACAATGCTCCGTGACGCTTGTCATCACATTGCTCCATGACACCAGTCATCACAATGCTCCATGCCTTTGTCGGCAAAATGCTACCTGACCTTGTCATTGCAATGCTCTATGCGCTTGTCATCACAATACTCCATTCCCTTTGTCATCACAGTCCTCCATGAACCTTGGGATCACATTGCTTCATGCCCTTGTCATCACAATGCCCCATGCTCCTTGAAATCAAAATGATCCATGACCTCTGTCATCACAATGCTCCAAGCCCTTGTGATCACAATGTTCCATAACACTTGTCATCACAACGCTCCATGATGCCTGTCATCACAATACTCCATGCCCTTTTCAGCAAAATGCTCCATGACCTTTGTCATCACAATTCTCAATACACTTGTCATCACAATGCTCCCTGACACTTGTCATCAGAATGCTCCTTGAACCCTGTCATGAAAAGGCTCCATGCCTTTTTCATCACAATGCCTCATGCCATTAACATCACAATGCTCCATGCCATTGTCATCAAAATACTCCACAAGCTTGTCATCAGAATGTTCCATGACCCATGTCATCACAAATCTCCATGCACTTGTCAGCACAATGCTCCCTGACTCTTGTCATCACAATGCTCCAAGCCTTTGTCATCACAAAGCTCCATTACCTTTGTCATCAGAATCCTCCATGACACTTGGCCTCACAATGCTCCATGCCATTGTCATCACAATGGGACATGACATATGTCATCACAATGCTCCCTGACACCTGTCTTCACAATACTGCATGACCTGGTCATCACAATGATCCATGCCCTTGTCATCACAATGCGCCATTCCAACTCTCATCGCAATAATTCATGAAACTTATTAGACCAATGTTCCATGCCCTTTTCA